>NC_138779.1:168801079-170001079 GCF_965119305.1 Pelophylax lessonae
CGAACGCGGATGTTTGGCGGCAATCGGAGCCGCCAGCCCTGTACATCGGAGTCCCCGCTGCTAAGTGGGGGCGGGAGCGCTCCGATGGCGGTAAGACTGCGGCGGGCGGTCCTTAAGTGGTTAATACAAGAAAGGACTTTGCTCGCTTTGGAAACTGCAGCTTGGCATTGCTTGCTATTGATAAGCTTATGATCTACCAAAACACCCAGATTCTTCTCCACTATTGATTCCCCTAGTTGTACCCCCCCCCCTGTATTTATGATGAATGCATATTCTTAGCCCCCAAGGGCATAATTTTACATTTATCAACAAAAAATCTCATTTGCCACATAGTTGCCCAGTTAAACAGTGCATTGAGGTCAGCTTGCAAGTTGGAGACATCATGTAAGTAGGTTATTCCACTGCATAGCTTGGTGTCATCTGCAAACACTGAAATTGTACTTTTAATCCCAAACCCTATATCATTTAAAAATATATTAACCACTTGCCGACCGCTCACGTTGCTGCTACTGCAGCAGAGCGGCTCGGCTGGGTCCTCCCCCTCTCAGCGACGCGTGAACACCGCCGGAGGATCGCTCCCGCTGTATTCAGACACAGCGGGAGTCGGGTCAGGGGAGGAGAGGTGGTGATCACTGCCGCTATTCCCCGATCATCGGGAAAAGAGTGAGGAAATCCGCCCGCTTGTGTAAACAAAGCGGGCGGATCTCCTCTGTGACAGGCAGGGACAGATCACAAGATTCAGCATAGCTTTTTTTTTTCAAAAATTAAAAATCGCACAGGTGATCAAATACCACCAGAAGAAAGCTCTGTTTGTGGGGAAAAAAAGGACATAAATGTAATTTAGGTACAGCGTCGCACGACCGCGCAATTGTCCATTAAAATAACGCAGTGCCGAATCGCAAAATATAGCCTGGTCAGGAATGGGGTAAAATCTTCCGGTCTTAAAGTGGTTAAAAATATGCTCATTGAGAATTTTTTTGTCAAAGACATGTAGCTAAATACATTTTGGCCTAAATATATGACAAAAACTGAATATATTGGATATTTTTTAACTGTCAAATTTTTTCGCAAAATTTTCGCTCTTTTTTTTGCAAAAAATGAAAAGTGCAGAGGTGATCAAATACCACCAAAAGAAAGCTCTTTTTGTGGGAAAAAAAGGACGTACATTTCGTTTGGGTACGGTGTTGCATGACTACGCAATTGTCAGTTAAATTTGCCAAGTGCCAAGTTGAAAAAAGTGGCCTGGACGTTAAGCAGGAAAATCCTCCGGTCCTAAAGTGGTTAAAAAGTAGGGGTCCCAACACTGAATCTTGGGATACACCACTGATAACCTTAGACCATTCAGAGTAAGAATCATTAACCGCTACTCTCTTTTAGGCAGTTTTCTATCTATTTACAAACTGATCTTTCCAAGCCTGCAGACTTTACCTTGCACATTAGTTGTGTGTGGGGAACGGTGTCAAATGCTTTTGCAAAATCCCAAGTATAACACGTCCACAGCCACCCCTCTGTCCAAGGTTTTACTTACCTCCTCAAAATAAAATCAGATTTGTCTGACAACTTCTGTCTTTTATGAACCCATGCTGTCAGTTGCTTAAAATACTTTTTTCCAGCAAGAACTCATCTATGTGATATTTTATTAAACTCGCCAGTATCTTCCCAACTATAGAAGTTAAACTAACAGGTCCATAGTTACTTGGTAAAGACTTTGATCCCTTTTTAAATATAGGCACCAAATTGGACTTACACAAATCCAGTGGTACTATCCCAGTCATTAAATGTCCCTAAAAACGAGAAACTTTGAAATGACAGAGCTTAATTCTTTTGAGATCTATGGGGTATGCCATCAGGTCCAGGAGCTTTATCCACCTTTTATTTTGTCTACATTTTCCTAGACCATATCACCTTTGAGCCATTGTTGATCATTTTGGGGCTGTGTCAATACCATTCCCATTATAGCCATGAGTTCCCCCAATGTATACACAGAGCTCACAAATTTAAAAAATATGCCTTCTCTTTGTTCCCAGTCACCCACTGTAGAATATTTTGTAAAAGGCCTACATACTCAGACCTGACCTTTTTACTATTAATATATTTGAAGACTTTTTTGGAGTTTGTCCTACAATCTTTTGCAATCTGCCGTTCGTATTGAATTTTTGCATCCTTGATCTTTTTACATATTATGTTATCCCCTTTGCAACATTTAAATGATGATAGTGTTCCTTCATTTTTATATTTTTTTTAAAACCTCTCTTGCTTTTATTTATAGTTTTTTTAATTTGGTCGTGAGCCACATAGGTTTTATTTCTAGCCTTTTAAACATATTGCCCATGGGAATATACTTTGCAGTGAGTTCACATACAGTCTTTTTGAAGAATTCCCATTTCTGTTCTGTGTTCGTCTAAGGCCATATTCCCTCCCAGTCTAAGTCTTGGAGAGCAGCCCTCATCCTTGAAAAATGTCTCACCTAAAGTTTTTATATTTCCAGTATGTGCTTGTTGCTTACAGCTAACATTAAATGAAATCATGTTATGGTTACTGCTACCCAGATGTTTTTTTATAATTAGTAATAATATTTGCATGGTTTGAGATTACCAAGTCCAGCAGAGCATCATTCCTAGTCGGGCCCCTATGAACTGTACCATAAAATTGTTTTGTAATATGTTTATAAATGTTTGGCCTTTAACTGTTCCTGCAGTGCCATTAACTCCAGTCAATTTCCAAATAGTTAAATCCCCCATTAATATCACCTTCCCAGCCCTTGCAGCCCTTTCTATCCCTGCAAGGAGATGAGTCTCCACCTCCCTATTATCACTGTGAGGTCCATAACAAACGCTGATGAATACTTTTGTGCAATTCCACCTATAATTCTTCAGCCTCATCACACTCTCCATCAACTAGGTCCCCTTTTAAACTCGCTTTGAGATCACTTCTCACATTGAGACCAACACCACCACCCCTCCATTTTACCCTGTCTTTTCTAAAAGAGAGCATAGCCAGGAACATTAATAGCCCAGTCATGTGAAGAATGAAGCCAAGATTCATCATAGTTTTCTTCATGCACCAAAGCTTCCAATTCACCTATTTTGTTTGGCAGACTTTTGGCATTAGTGAACAAACACATTTTGCACACTTATTTTTCATATTTTTATTTTAGCATAAATAGTACCATTTCCAATGGCTGTTTGAAACATGGGAACTTTCATATCACCTGCCGTAACCCTCCCCCCATCTTTCCTTATTCCACCCACCAACAGGAACTGACCCCTGTCTGACCTGTCTGCCCCATTATAGTCTTCTTCACCCTCCCCCCTCAATCCTAGTTTGAATACTCCTCCAGCCTTTCCATAAACCTATCCCCAGGCACAGCAGTCTGCCTTCCATATAGGTGCAAACCATCTTTAGCATATAGGTTGTACACCAATGAAAAGTCAACCCAGTGCTCTAGAAACCCAAATCCCTTCTTAATGCACCAGGTCTTTAGCCATGTATTCAGTTCTCTAATCTCCCCATCTTTCCTGTGTTGCAAATAGCACAGGCAATAGTTCAGAGTATATCACTTTGGAGGTCCTTGCCTTCAACTTGCAGCCTAGTTCTTTAGATTTCAAATTTGTTTTATTGAAGTAATAAGACAATGTCATATAAGGTACAATCTTTGAACAGTAGTGCAAACAGATGTTAAAACAAACACAAATACGGGAATGTATATCCCTCAAAATATTGTAGCAGAGCTTCACAGAGAGAGCAGGGAAAAGTCCTGTTCAGGGTTTATACATCCCCCAGGCACCTCTCATACACCTTTAGGGAGCTCTGATCCATGATCCAGTTTGGATCTTGGTCCTCTCCCCCAGGCCAATTTAAACTCACCTGAGATAGACAGCCAGTGCTCTCTGGGAAATCAGACAACATTTGTCTATGAGAGCAGGTCAGTAAAACGGTCAGATTGTGTCTGTGGAAGCTGACAAGCGGTAGGCTTGCTCAGCCTGTTAGTAAGGGCCTGCATTTTGTATAGTAAGCACCAGGACATGGTTAGGTTTTTGTTTTGTTATTATTTCTTCTGCTTGTTTTTCCTTAAAGCACTGTATAGCACTTGTATAAAGACTTGTATATAGCACCAATAAACACCGCATTGTTTGTCACTACCTCACTGGATTTGGTATCTGTGCCAGAAAGACTTCTTATCCCAGGGAGCTTTGTACCTGCTACCTGTTCCCCGGCTTACAATATTCATAGATATAAGACCTCCTAATACATAACCGAGAGATCTCAAAAATAAACAATCTTGGTAGGAATACCAGTAGAGGTACAATATAGTAAGATACAAATTATTTTCAATAGGGTCAAGGAAAACATGTCCAATCAACTAGGGACTGCTATTCCATTGAGCCATTTTGGTATGTGATACTGGTAATGGCTATGTCACGGGGGCAGGGAACAAGGGATGGGGAGGGGAGGGGAGGGGAAGGGAAGATAAAAATAAAACCAGTAAGAGGAATCCCCTGTGTACATTCCTATGAGTTTCATCAGCATAGAACTATATGTCCTATCAGAACATCCTCCAATTATTGAAGAAATCAGACAATCAAAAAAAATTATAAGAAGAAGAAAAAAAGAGGGAGCAGATCAAGGAAAGAAAAAAGAAAGGATGGAAGAAAGAATAAGAGAAAAAAGAGGGCCAGACAGAAATTCATGAAATCACAGATAAGTATTGTATCTATGTATCTCATGTCGCATCAAATTTCTTAGTAGAATTGCGAAGAATACAGATACTGTAAGTCTATCATTAACCATGATCCAGTTAAGTTTATTCTTCACATCTTCAAGGGGAACCATAGACCGCTTCCTATATTTAGCAATAGTTATTCTAGCTGCTAAAAATATATATGCAATGAGTTTAATCGATTTGTTGGGGCCCCATCGGTAAATCTTTGAAAAATGGCTGGTTCCAGGGATCTACAGATATTAATCCCTGTCCCTGAATGTATCAAGTTAAATATATGAATCCACAATCTGGTGGGGACTACAGGGCACTGCCACCAAACAAGATACATTGTACCCATCTGGCCATAATGCCTAAAGCAAGTGGGGGATGGGTGCATCCCCGCAACTCTGGTAGGGACCAAATACCAACATAGGAGTGTTTTGTTGTTTGCTTCAATTAGTGTTGTGCTAGTAGATACTTTGGATAAAGCATAGGCAATATCTTGCCAGTCAGAGAATTCAAAAGTGGTATTCAAGTCCCATTCCCATTGATTCATATAAGGGAGCTTAGTAGGGAGCTTAGTAGTCTGGTCAGTAAGAGCGATGTATACCATAGATATCCATCCCTGTAGGAGGCCTTTAGTTTGACAAGATAGTTCAAAATTTGTAAGTGTAAGGTGTCCCTCTAGCAAATTAAGTTAACCAGTTATGGACAGCCCGCCGCAGTTTTACGTCGGTACTTTGACGTTAAATAGCTATAAGATAGCTGCAATAACCCTGGTATTTTTTTAAACTGTTGGCGGTCCGCTTTAACATAAGGTTGGTCCCAGCGGCAGATTCGCCACGGGATCACCCTTATGGGTGGCAGGAGAGGTACCCCTCCCGCCGCTTCCCGGTCATTTTCCCCACTTACCGGACCCGCCAGTAGCGGGGAAAACGGTTTGGTCTGCTGTCCCCTCAGGCAGGAAGTCGAGTGAGGGCAAGATGGCCCTCACTTGACTCTATGGCCTCGCTTCCTAGCAACGGATTTAAAGAGCCCATTTTTTTCATCATGAAAAAAATGTTTTTTTTTTTTCTTTTTTAGTGTAGATGTGAGATCTGAGGTCTTTTTGATCCCAGATCTCACATTAAAGAGGTCCTGTCATGCTTATTTCTATTACAAGGGATGTTTACATTCCTTGTAATAGGAATAAAAGTGATCAAAATTAAAAAAAAAAAAAAAAACAGTGTAAAAATAAAAAATAAAGATAAACTAAACAGGAAAAAAAATTTAAAGCGGCCTGTCCCCGTTAGCTTGCGCGCAGAAGCGAACGCATACACAAGTCGTGCCGACATATGTAAACAGTGTTCAAACCACACAGGTGATGATCATTAGAGTAAGAGCAATAATTCGAGCCCTAGACCTTCTCTGTAACTCCAAACTGGTAACCTATATAAATTTTTAAAGTGTCGTATATGGGGATTTTTAAGTACCAATGTTTGTCTCCATTCCACGACTGTGCGCAGTTTTTAAAGCATGACATGTTGGGTATCTATTTATTCTGCGTAACTTTATCTTTCACAGTATAGAAAAAATTGGGCTAACTTTACTTTTTCTTATTTTTTTAATTACAAAAAATGTGTTTGTAAGACCACTGCGCAAATACGGTGTGATAAAAAAATATTGCAATGATCTCCATTTTATTCTTTAGGGTCTCTTCTAAAAAAATGTTTATAATGTTTGGGGGGTCTAAGTAATTTTCTAGCAAAAAAAAAATCTGATTTTAACTTGTAAACAACAAGTGTCATAAAAAGGCCCGGTCCAGAAGCGATTAAGATCGTATAAAAGAGATAAGCTGATTGTACCGAAATGTTTCACTAGAGGGCATTTGCAACGTATCCTTAAAATATTGCAAGGAGTATGGTTGATCCCCCTTGAGGTAGTCACCTATCCTAAAAAGCCCCATGTTAAGCTGTCTCGTTGTCTCCGGGGGAGAACCCGGGGTTGCAGAACAAGGAGGCCAGCAGGGAATGTGGAGATGACAGGGGTTTTCAATGCTTTACTCCATCCCAAACTGCTAGTAAATGAGACAGGGTAGGACATAAAATAGGGGGTGCGAAGACAGTTAGGAAGCCATGGTTAGAGAACCAATGGCAAAAGTGTGGCATTTTGATATTTGCCACCACACTATTTAAGCTGTTTTGTTGTCACTTATATGTTAGCCATGATTAAGGCCTGATGGCCGAAACACGTTGGCTTTTTATTTGACTGTTGTTCACATGCTACAATAAAATGATGTTTTAGCCGATGTCCATAGCACCAGCCTTTCTCCTTTTTTGTATGGATTACATGAAGGTTTACAGACACCTCATAGGCAGACATTGCACAGGAGGTAGTAGCTCGGATGCACCTGTTCCAACCAACTGTCTAGACAAAGAAACTAAAAATGCAAATGTTCCATTTATATTTCTGCAAGCATTGGCATTTTATTAACAGGTTCTGCACAAATGTGTTGAAAGAAATCTTGCTGCTTGTTTATCACATCAGACTTTTATTAGTTGACTTTGGACCGAAATACAATGAGTGAGAAGTTAAAAGTTATGCGATTTGACAATACTAAGGATTTCTCTAGATTCTCAGTGGATTAGTTTTGCTTTTGTTCATTCATGAACATTTTCTGCAATGGTATCTATATACTGTATATGTTTTATGAATGAAAGGTGTTTCCATTTCCTATTATATTCTAAACCTGTTTTTTTCTTGATATTTACCTGCGTACCTGATAAAGGGCAAGGACACCCAAAACCGTGCTACTGTAGGTTCTTATTTGCCAGGCATAAAACTATATACAGTATATATATATATATATATATATATATATATATATATATATATATATACACACACACACATACTATATATACTATATATATCTCAACTGTGTACTGCAGCTTTTTGCCTGGAGTTCAGTTTTATATTTACAGGTACTGTGTGTGCTAAATAAACCAGCAACTGCATTGAAATGAAAGCCTAGGTAAAGTGAAGCAGAAAGTTTGTAGGAAATAAATAGATTCTTTGTTCAAAGAACAATCAGAGCAGCTTCCCTTTCTACTAAATGCAAGGTGTGTGAACAAGCACTACTACCCTTCTCAGCTGGGAGGTAAAGTGGAAAAACTGGTTCTAACACTTGTAAAAATGGGCAATGCAAAATAGGAATACATTTCTGACACATCACAATATAAACCCATGGCTAAAATATCTCATAAAAGTTGTATCTTTCATGATTAAAAAGCAACTCTTAAATTATATTCAACTAAATTTGCCTAGACTGGGATGATCCCATTAGTTTGCCACAGACATAATGATTTACATGATTGTATCATCAAGTAACTGCTGATCTTTTATTTCTTGGTCTTCACTGAGCAGAGAATGGAGACTGTCAGTCACCGGCTCTTTTCTTTGCCCCTCCAGCACTCATTGGATTGCTGGGCAGGAGAGAGGGCTGGAGTGACTGGCTCAGCAGCAAGCTCAAAGGCTGGGCCAGCTGCCTGTAAGGCATCTGGGTGTATCCTAATATTATTGTCAGGATTCTTCCATAGTCCGGAGCGAGTCTGTGACATCAACCAAACAAAGAATACAGAACTAAGTGCACTCCTGTGACCCACATGAGAAGTATAGCCAAAAGAGCTTTGGCCATACTTCTCTTTTAAGAGGACTTTTGAGTTCAAGTTAAGATCTCTGAATACAAGCATTGTTTAACCATGTCAGAACAGGCACGTTTCAACTGCTTTATTACCCATTTATCAGTTTTCAGGGCTGTAATACTTTGTGATAATTTGACTGCGACATTGTACCCAAATGTATTGTTTATTTTATTTTTTTAGGAACAGATAGAGTTTTTCTTTTTTTTTTATCCATAAACTTTATTTTATTAAGGTACAAACAGAAGTAACAAAGTACAGGAATAGTATACATCTAGTAATCAACAATTGGCATACAAACTTTATCAGAGCTTCAAGTGTAATCCTTTACAACCCGATTCATCATATAAACAATAGCTAACAAAACATGCATGTAGCAAACATATAGAAGACCAAGGGGGAGGAAGGGAGGGGAGGGGGGGGGTAGGGAGGGGGTAGGCAGTATATAAGGATAGGGGGACACAGCGGTTGGTTTGGCACACTTTTACCCCCTAGATTAGATAGGCAAGGAAATATAAAGAATAAAGAAGAGGTGTGTTCATTCAAAAGAATTGAGAATAGGAGCCTGAACCAAGTGATATTCATATGTGTCAATGGCAGTCGTGCTAGTCAAAAGTATCTTAGGGTATGTTGAATTATGCTATCTTTATAAACTTCAGAATAAAGAATTGTGTGATAAGATTTAAATTAAAAGGAGCGTAAGATGTAAATGTAGATAACATTTATTTATAGGGGAATCCCCTCACAACCCTTTTTTAGGGGGGGGGGTGATCCCTAGACAAATAGTGTGTTTGAGCCGATCACCTAAGTAACAAGGTAGCAAGTAAAAAATAATAAAAAAGGAGACATGGGTATTTTTTTCCCTTTTTTTTTTCCCCCTTCTTCCCTTCCTTTCCTTTAATAAGGAATAGTGTCAATTCCCAGTCGCCACCAATTCCGAATATTTCTCCGTTGTTTGAAAATGTTTCCAACATGACCAGGTAAAATAGAATTTCGTAGGTGTGTCTTTTGCTATGTGAATAAGTTCTTCTATTTCTGCTATTTTGTCAACTTTCCTGATCCATTCTTTCATGGAGGGTACTTGTGGGGAACCCCAATGCAGGGGTATGCACAGTTTAGCTGCATTAATGAGATGCATGGGTAAAGTCTTGCGGTATGAGGAGTAGGGAATGTCGGAATGGTGAAAGAGGAATTGAGCAGGGTTGAAGTGGAGAGTATATGTTGAGACTTCCTCTATTATTAGAGTTTTTCATTGGTGGTATTAATAACCCCTGATTTTTATTTTTTTTTACTATAAACAAATAAAATTTAATTAAAAATAAATCAGTTTCTCTTATTTTCTGTTGTAAAACATAGCAAATAAAAATCCAGAGCTGTATAAACATTTGCAAAATGGCCCCTATTTTGGAAAGTAGACACCCCAAGGTGATCTTTGTTGACATAATTTTTTTTGTAAATGAAGAAACATCAGGGTGTTAAAAACATTATGCACACTAGATACAATAAATGTACAGGTCAAACACAGAGGAGTCAGGAGGTGAAAGAGGTAATGTACAGGTCACATTACAATGGGAAGATGAAGAGGTTTGGGCCAATTCACATCATAAAAGGTTTGTTCACCTATATGCATTTTGTACGTTCCCAACAGTCCATTCATTTCAGTGGGCTGCCAAATGCTCAGGAACGCACAAAAAGTATGGCAGGCCTGATTTTTATTTAATTTAATTAATTTTATTTATGTGTTTTTTTTTTTTTTAAACTCTTGCCTTAGAATGTGCTACAGGGAAAATGACATTTAGAAAAAATTAGAAAACCGTTCTTCGCTGATCCCCTGCCAAATCGAAACTAATGGTCAGAAGGCTTTGTTCCTTCTCACCAAATGGCTTCTTTTTTTTTTTTTTTTTTAATTATATTTTTATTAAACTTTTGTAAGTAAGAATACATATGAAATGAAAACAGAATCCAGAAGCATACAGATTGTTATCAAAATAAGAAGTTTTGAAACATAATACGATATATCTGTCAATTAGATGACATGTCAACGTAATATAGTAAAAGAAGCATAACAGTAGTAGAATAGGTGTAATCAAAGTCTCACTATAGTGAGCACGTGAATGAAAAGGAAAAGAGAAAGGAAAAAATAGGGGGGGGAACACCATGAATCCCCATGCATGAAGAAGTGCATGATGAGTAGACTTAAAGTAGGCTTAATAAAGTTCAGTTTGTATCTGAAGGGGTGTTGTTAGGATAGTAGTCTGATTTATCCTATGTGTCCCAAACTTTGGCAAAGTCCGCCATCGTATCCTCAGCCATGGCGGGTAAATTTTCCATTTTGCAAATATCGACGATGGCTTCATTAACTGAGCTTGTTTGGGAGGAGAGGTGGATAACCGATTGTATGGGTTTGCTCGTTTGGAAGCTAGTAAGATAAATGCCATCAATTTCTGTTCATGTTTAGAGATTCCCAGGAAAAGGCAAACCTAATAATTAATGGATAGGGTTCAGAGGTATCTCAGTTTTCAAAAGAGTTTGTAACATAGTTTGAACAGACTGCCAAAAAGCTTTAAGAAGAGCGCATTCCCAGAAAATATGGTAATGTGTACCAATATCAGAAAAGCATCTCCAGCATAGTCTTGAGAGGTCAGAATTATGAGCACATAGCATGACAGGAGTATTATACCAAAACATAAGAATTTTAAAAGTGGTCTCCGTCTGCGCCACACATCGAGAGACTTTGGAAATAGAGTTCCAAATTTTACTCCATTGTACTAATGATATTGGTTGATAAAGGATATGGGACCATTTGCACATATATGTGTGACTAGATTTGGTTATTGGGTTAGACTCATGAAGTAAGATATAAATGGAAGAGATTGTGGGGTTCATAGGGTCCTGCAGCAGATATGCGTTCAAAACTAGATGGTTTATCTAGCGTTGGGTGGATGGAATGGAAGAAATGTTTGAATCGTAAATAGGAGAAAAAAAGGTGTTTCGGAATATGGTAGTTAGTTTGAATTTCTGTAAATGACATGAGTTTATGGGTGAAAGGTTCTGGTGGTTGAAGTTGAAAAACTCCTGCTTGGATCCATGGATACATGTGTTAATATGACATGCTATCAGGTATTTCAGGGTTGAAAAGAATGTTTAGAAGAGGAGGGCATGGCTAAGAGAGAACATTTTTTGCAGCAGAAATTCCATATTAATAAAGTAAAGAGCATAGGGGCTAAACTTAAGCTTTTTAATTGAGCCCTATGTGTTGTAAGATCTGAACATAGCATAGCACAGGGATGAAAAGGACTGGTGACACTCATTTCGATTTCAGACTAACTATTAGGGGGGTGTTGAGAGGACCAAGAAATACAGGGTAAATGAGTGCCAAAATAATATTTACGTATGTCTGGGACTCCCAGACCACCTCTAGAATGCTTTGTTAACAAAACAGAACTAGCTATATGATGGGGAGCGTATTGCCAAATTAAATTTAGGAAATTACTCTGAATCAATTTTAATTGTGGAGTTGGGACATGAATGGGGAGAGTCGCAAATAAATACAATCATTTAGGAAGAATAGTCATTTTGCAAACCTTAATTCTCCCTAGAAGTGAAAGAGGAAGATTGGTCCATTGTTTCAGCATTTGGTTGATCTTTGAGAGCAGAGGTGAATAACCCGGTATGGGTTTGAGTAAGAGGAGGTTATGAAAATGCCTAGGTAGTTAAGAGAATGTGAGTTCCAATGATACAGGAAGTCCTGCTGCAGTAGGAAGAGTAGAGATGGGGGAGTAGAGATGGGGGAATGTTTATAGGTAGGTAAGGATAAGGAGGCAAATGAAGCTAAAGTAGAAGGTAAGATGGGAAGAGAAGTAAGAGGATGGGTTAGAGTCAACAGAATGTCATCAACAAAAAGGGATAATTTATTTTCTTGTTGTCGCAGAAAAACGCCTCTGATATCAGGGTGGGAGCGAATGGCAATAGCAAGAGGCTCTAAACATAAAATAAATAGTAGCGGTGAGAGGGGGCAGCCCTGTCTGGTGCCATTGCTCAAAGGGAAATAATGCGACAAGAAGGAGGCCATTTGAACCTGAGGAGTTGGTTTAGAATAGAGGGCTGTCAGGGAAGGAAAGGACCTGAGAAGCCATAATGTGATAGGGTAGCAAACATGTATTGCAAGTGAAGCCTATCAAATGCTTTCTGGGCATCTAGACTCAAAATGAGGCATGTCGTTTTGTTTTATTCCCGAGATGATGATCTATGAGGTCTTTGGTACGTCTAGTATTATCTCCTGCTTGTCTAGAGGGTACAAACCCAACCTAGTCTCTGTGAATCAGAGACAGGATTAAGTAAGCTAGCCTATTTGCTAAAATTTTGGTGAAAATTTTGTAATCTGAATTTAGTATGGGTCGATAATTATCTGGGGCTGATGGGTCCTTACGTGGCTTTGGGATAACTGTAATATAAGCATGTAAGTATTGGGAATGGGGTACAATATCTTTCAATAAAGAGGCAAAAAAGTTCAATAAGTAAGGTGAAATTATTGGAAGGAAGGTCTTGTAATATGAATAGGGTAGCCCATCAGGACCAGGAGATTTATGTAGGGGCAAATGGCATACCACCTCTTCCACTTATTCAACTATTATGTTCATGTTTAACTTGGTTAAATTTGCTGAGGATATTTTAGGAAATTGTAGAGAGGCACAGAAGGTGTCAAATTTTGCTTGGGTAAAGTGAAATTGTGTATCTGAGTTTAAGATGTTATAAACCTTATGACAGAAATCGCCAAATATTTTGGACATGCTACTGGGACAGTATGTTGGAGTACCATCTGATTGAATCAAAAAGTCTGGTATGGAAAGAGAAGAGTGTAGCTTTAGTTTGCGTGCTAATTTTCTGTGGGGTTTTTTGTGTATTCATAACATTTTTGTTAGGAACATTCCCTGTACACACAAATGTGCGCAGGCGCAAACCTTTCCATTGCCCATTCAATCGCAAACGCGTGTTCGCCAATTGCGCACGCAATGACCTTTCTGGTTTTGGCGCCCAATGGCCTTATTTAAGGGTGGCTGGTACACTCACACTTTGCTGTCTTGTCTGTAGCTCCTCCTGTGTTCCTGAACCTGAGACCTGTTGTATCCTGCTTGATTCCTGTTTGACCTCCTGGCTTGTCCCTCACCTCGCTTGTCTGCTGCCTGTCCTGACCTCGGCTTGTCCTGTGACCACTCTTCTGTCTCACCCTTGTCTGTCCATCTGCCATCGGATCTGGACCTGTTCCCCTCCTGGCGGGGCAACCTCAAGGACCGCGACCTGGTGCTATACATGCAGCAAAATCCATCCTCGCCATCAGAGACCGGTTGGCACTTAGATTCCGCACCTCGGGTTAGCCTGTGTCTACTGTCTGGGTGACTCGTCTGTGCTCCGCCTCCTGGTAAATGAGAGGCTACCCTCTGCGCCTCAGGCTTGCCGCCAGAACCCTGACAGTACAAGACAGCCATGTCAGAGCCTGCAAGAGGGGCCTCACCATTGGACAAGATTTGCCAACATCTTGCAGCCTTATCTCAGGCCATGAAGACCCTTCAGGAGGGCTACATGCATTTGGAGGAACGGTTGCATGCTGCACCTGGGAGCCTTCCTGTGTCATCAGCTCCTTCTTCTTCCGCAGCACCAGCGGAGCCTACTCTAGCACCCACAGTGATGATGTTGTGACCTGGACCTCAGGTCTGTACACGAAAAGTTCTAAGGGAATCAGGGCAAGTTCAGCGCGTTTCGCAACACATGTGAATTGTATTTCTCTCTGCAACCCCGGACTTTTTCCTTAGAAGCTACCAAGGTGGGGTTCGTCATTTCCCTGCTCCTGGATGAACCTCAGTCTTGGGCTCATTGGCTCCTCGGAGAGCGTAGTCCACATCTGGAGTCCTTATTTTTGGCCCAGCTGTATGACGACCCTTAGTGAACCTCCACCGCGGAAGCTGCTCTTTACATGCTTCAGCAGGGTCGGAGAGGCCTGGAGGATTACTTGACAGATGTTAGGCGTTGGAGTTCTAAAACCCAGTGGCATGACGCTGCATTACGGCATCAGTTCCGCTTAGGCCTGTCTGAAGGACTGAAAGACGAGCTAGCCTGGGTTGGGGTTCTTGATACCTGTTGCCTTATGAGTTTATGTGTAATCTCCATTACTGTGTTGCCTGATGAGGAGTTATGTATAAATCTCCATTAGTAATTGTAAATAGAAATAAATGTACAAATTTTTGATTTCAAACTCATATTTGGAATATGATGGTAGAGTTGTAAGTGGTGTAACCCAGACGCAGTAGTATGAATCCAATTTAACAAGTCCGTTTGAAATGCCATCCTGCTATTTACATTTAAACACTTAAAAGGATAAGTCTGTTTGAAGGACGAGCTGTTTTTCTACCCGGGAGGTGGCCTGCTGATATGCCAAATAGTATCCCCCTGTAATTAAATTCCGGTGAGCCAGACATCCTGGGGCCAATGCTATAGGGTGAATACACCAGGTCATGTCTGCCCTAATTCAGTTTCCATATCAAAGAGGCGCTGGTGCTCTTTTGTGATGTTAAAAAATATTTTTCATACAAAACATAAATAGTGTGTAAAAACAATATATATAAATAGTCAATAGTAAAGTGCAGGTGCTATCCTTTACTTATGAAAGGAAATTAAATTATTCAAGTGCTTGCTAGTGTATTCACATAATACATTAATATACCATAATAGTGCATATAAAATCAATAAATCCAATTAGTAAAGTGCAAGTGCTAACCTTTACTTGTGCAAAAAAATTAGCTTATCCAAGTGCTTGCTAGTGCAGACACATAATAAATTTATATAGCATATAATATATCAACAATAAATATATGTGCCCACTAGTACCGTGCTAAAACAAGTGATAAAAGTAGTCCAAGACAATTCATGCAAAAAAATGCTGTGCAGGTTTAATTGCTTGATGACGCAAGCATCGCGAAATGCATTGTGGTCTCTGCTAAACCCGGAAGTAGGAAGTACAGGCAGTTTGGAGCATAGGCTGGGCCGCTGCGACCGCCGCAAGTGAGCAGGGAAACAGGAGACACGGGAGGGAGCTGCAGATCCTCGGATAAGGTGTCATCCTAATACCCGCAAGCCACTTTCTGCCCAATTGCCCAGTGCCAGGAGGGCACACCGAAATGTAAGAAGCCAACTATATGTTTTTTTATATATTTCATTAAAGCAAACAATATTACACTATTTTTGGCTATTTTATGTGTCTCTATACATGCGGAATGTACTGATTCATGTACGAGTAACGCACAAAAGGAAAAGGAGCAGGATACTCGGAAAAAAGGAGTCGATTAAGAGGTCTGATCCACCTAGATAAAGGGATCACAGGCGTTGGGGGTCCTTGCGACCTGCTTAATTTTGGTAAGAGGCAACGAGTGACACACCCCACCACCTGGAGCACTACAGATCCAAGCAATTAAACCTGCACAGCATTTTTTTTGCATGAATTGTCTTGGACTACTTAATCATTTAAGCACTTTTATCACTTGTTTGAGCACGGTACTAGTGGGCACATATATTTATTGTTGATATATTAGATGCTATATAAATTTATTATGTGTATGCACTAGCAAGCACTTGGATAAGCTAATTTTTTTTGCACAAGTAAAGGTTAGCACTTGCACTTTACTAATTGGATTTATTGATTTTATATGCACTATTATGGTATATTAATGTATTATGTGAAAACACTAGCAAGCACTTGAATAATTTAATTTCCTTGCATAAGTAAAGGATAGAACCTGCACTTTACTATTGACTATTTATATATATTGTTTTTACACACTATTTATGTTTTGTATGAAAAATATTTTTTAACATCACAAAAGAGCACCAGCGCCTTTTTACTAATTATCTATACCTATTTATTGTTTTTAACAATCAAAAGGGCAGCAGGTTTAATATCTCTTTATTAGGGCTAGGCGCCTTCGCCAAATTTTTTATTAAGCAATTCCATATCAAAGAACTCTCATTAAGATATGCAATGAAAATGGACTATCTGTTGAGGGTTGGACAATGTGCTCCGGAGATGAACTTTGCATATCTTAATTTTCAATTTCAGAGCAAATCAACATGTATGATTAAATTCTCCCTCCAACAGAGAGGAGGGGTTAGCAAGGGACTGAATTATGCTAAGCTAGGCGAGGAGGAAGTTGTCCAATCCTGAACGAGATACGCCCAGAGGGAGGAACAGGGCAGGATAGCTGAACCAATCAGAATAGCCCTATACAAGTCTATGCGATATAGATCTATATTAGTGAAGGTGGGAAAGAGAGAAACTTCCTCTTGCATTATGAAACTCCCATGGGAAGGGTAACTATGGACTTTTATGGTATACATTGCTTGTCCTCTTTGTGTTGGTAGTGCTGTGTTTGTATATGAGTATCATGCTCTATATGTCTTCAGTTAAACTAGGAATATTTTTCATTTTAAACTAATATTGCTGTTTTGAAACTTTTACTCATGGTCAAAGAACTCTCATTTAACCCGAATATTGTCTGAAGTAAATTAAATCTCAAATCTTCTGGGTAACATAATTGGCGATCATGAAGCGTTGACCAGACTGAGAGTATTTAATACAGCAATACCGAGATTTGTGTTATACAAATTAAGGTTATTGGGTGGGGTTAAAACTGCATCAGTTTCCCGGCAGTTTGAAGGCCACAGCAATTTAATCTAGGAAAAACAATAAAAAATTGTTTGTAGTGGGTATTAGAAGAACTCTAAAAGAAAGAGGGAGGATACACCACAGAGTTTTTTTTTTAAATATATCCCGTAATTATTGTTACATAGTATGTTGGATGAACCCTTTAAAAAACGGTAAATGTAAAGGGAGAGGATATACTGAGCGGGAAAATTTTGCTTTGCTTTGTTTGTTCCTGTTGTGCTTATCAAGCATCATTTCTTGAGGTTGCTTCATTTATGAAGTTGTTATTTGAAAAACAATGAAAGGATGTCGTTTTTTATTGTTGGGTTTGAAAAATCTCACAATTTTTAGTTTTTAGTTTTCTCTTTTGTTTTAAAGACACAAAGGAATAACTTGATTCTTGTTTCCTCCTGTGTTCTTTTTTGAAAAGGTTCAACAAATCTTGGTGAGTTTTATTATTTTTTTTTTATTAATTTTTAATTTATTTAATATTTTTATTTTTTTATTTTTTTGATTATTTGTTTTTTTTATTATTTTGTTTTTGTTTTTAAAGACACAAAGGAATAACTTGATTCTTGTTTTCTTTTTGTGTTCTTTGTTGAAAAAGTTCAACAAATCTTGGTTGGTAGTTAGATTCTGTGTCCACTAGAGGCATTGAATTAAAACTAAGTTACAGAGAGTTTGAAGGAATGTACAAGTTGTAATATTACCCTTTTGGTCAAAGTGGACATTTAGAGCAGTAACTTGCAAGAAGATAGGTTCTGATCTTTTAGTTAAATGATCAAAGGTTCTAGAGGTATGCAAATGTGGATCAGATAAAGATTATCTGAACTGTACAACTGATTTAATATTTTCTAAATCAGTCACACTGAGTATACTGTACTTCGTATGTGGTTTTGACTATTGTTTTTTTTTTATTTTTATATGGCAGTGCATGCTGCTTAAAGTTTAGAAGCCAAATTTTTTTTAGTGTTTGTAGATTTTTTTTTTAAATCCCAGCTAGTATTAACCCTGCAGACATCAGACCCTCTCAGTTTGGCACCCCCCTTAATTTGGCGTCCAGGGCATGTGTCCACCCCCCCCCCCAGTTTCAGCCTGGTTTAATTGACATACAATTACTTTTAAACTAAAAAAAGATAAAAACAATTTATGGTGATGCAGCAGGGGGTTGCAGTGCACCTAGGTGTAGGTGTGTGTGATGTTTGTGTGCACAGTTTTTACCTTTTCCTTTCAAAGGATACAGTAAAGTGATTGGCTGTCAGCAACAACTGCCTAAGGCACTCTAAGACCCTATGCTAAAAGTTATAATCTAAAAAAAGTAAAGCTAAGCTGTTGATACTTGAAGTTCTAGTTGTCAATCAGTTGTTACAGACAGATGTTGGTCCTCAAAAAATGTTTGGGTATATAGACACCAAGGCAGGGCACAGTAGAAAATGTACCCTAGCACTGAAATGCAAATGTTTTGAACATAGCATGTGGAGTAGATGTAAACCCAACCACTAAAATCTCTAATAAAGGTTTGCACGATAAATCACTAGGATTGCCTATATTTATTTGAATTGCTAACTTTGGTGGAATTAACAGCTGGTGATACTGATATAAAAGTCCTTTTTTTTGGGCACTATGTTATGGGGTGACCCATATTTTTTATATTCGGTTTGTAGGAAAAATATATGCAAGAATGTTCAATTTTTTTCAATCTGGGGCTTAGATCTGTGATTTATTATGTGTTTGTGGATACAAGGAGTGCTACAAGAATGCAGTGTATATAGCAAGTAGGTTCAAGTTCTATTTAAAAACAGTGTCAAAGGGGAAAATGGGAGGATGATTCTGTGTAAAGGAACAAGAGATATAATGCCTGGACACTGCCCCCCAAAAATAACGTAAAAAAAAGTGAAAAACTCCCCCCTTAACCCCCAAAAAGGAGGCAAGGCACGAAGAAAATATGGGGGGTTAGTTTGTGCCAGACATGAATCTGCAAGTATCTAAAATCAACAAAACCTTTATTGGTACAGCAAAATGTTTTTTTAAAAATAGACACAATGTCACAGTATACATTATCTTAAAAAAAAAATGTTCCTTGTATCTAACTAAGGTAGTCAGATGCATGCAGTAAGGGTTATACAGGATCAGTGGGTTATACAGGATCAACGCGGTTCACCCTCTTAAGGGGCTTCTTCAGGATCCAGGTACAGAATTAACACCACTACAAATATAAAAATACAAATACCAAACAAGTATCATATTGCAAAAACACACTCGGATACACATATGTATATGTATATTAAACAATAATATAAGTTCAATGCATATATATCTCATATGAAAGAAAAAGAAGGACAGAGAAAAAAAAAGGGTGGGGGAGAGGGGGAGAGAGGAGGGAGGGCAAAGCTAATATGGGGCAGTGATGGGAAGACCCGCTGAACATAAAAGACTGGGGGAGCAAGAGATTTAGGGATGAATGGTGTACACATTTTTGGTCATCTCTGAAAGAAAGCTTGAAGGTTCATCTTTTTAACTTTTTGTTGGGCTTCTCATAGGAAGCACAGACCAAATGATTCAATAGTTTGTTTTTTTTGCACAAATAACATATTTACAATTGGTATTTTTAATTGTATCTTTATTAAAATAAGAGGTCACACATTAGCCTGGAATGGTGTTGTTTGTCTTTATTATGATGTTCCATTAACTCTGACCACTGTTGCACGATACATGGATATCTATTGGGGATTTGCCTTCCACTTTGTTGGTCATTATTCCTTTGGATTATTTAAGGTACATTATTATTATAATATATTTGTCACATCAGAAGTAAGAATTCTTTTAATTTATATTCTTTTATGTTATCTTTAGTGTTGAGCGAACACGGACTGTATTATTCGTGTTCGTACCGAATAATTGGACTTTACTGTATGTTCGGGTTTAAAATCCGTGTTCGGTCATTTTATTTCCTGTTTTGTATGTAATGGCGCGCTTTTAATGGCGGGCTTTCAACAGCCAATCAACAAGCGTTTAACTGGTGTGCCTTAAGCCATCCCAGCCATGCCTACTAATGTATTAGTAGCTGTG
This sequence comes from Pelophylax lessonae, assembly GCF_965119305.1. Taxonomy (NCBI): domain Eukaryota; kingdom Metazoa; phylum Chordata; class Amphibia; order Anura; family Ranidae; genus Pelophylax; species Pelophylax lessonae. Next base: position 168,821,223 of record NC_138779.1, read on the forward strand.
ATTGGCCATCTGAAGCATGTGACCATGTCTTTATAAGTTCGAGAGCCCCAGCGCGCCGCGTCATTCTGCTGTAGTTTAGGGACAGAGCACACATCATACGTGCTGGCTGCTGATTAGGGACAGACAGTGATTCTGTGAAAAATTGTGTCCGAAAAGAATGCAGGGACAGGTCGGAGTGCAGGCAGTGAAAGTTATTAGAGCATTTTAGGGCGAGGCTGGAGATTAGGCAGGGTCAGTTTTCTACATCGATTTTGCTGTGTGGGGGGTGGTGCAGTGAATGATCTTATTGAGCATATTAGGGACAGGCTGGAGATTAGGCAGGGACAGTATACATAGATTTTGCTGTGTGGGGGGTGGTGCAGTTAACGATCTTTTTGCCCTCACTTGAGCCCACCGAGGAGGAGGAGGGAGAAAAAAAATCTATTTTTATCAGTCAGTTGTGTGCAGCGTTCATCTTAGATCTATTTTACTACAAGTTAAAAAGGATTTTTTTTCCCCCCCTTCATAGCCTTTTTGCAGCAGTGCTGACTGTGACATAAGACACTGCTGTGTTCACATGTGCTATTGAGTGATTTTCAATTTTATACACTTTTTTCTATTCCACTATTCAATATACAACCTTTTGGGTTAAAAAAAATTAAATTGTGGCATAGTCTGTACTAATCTATTTAAAAATTACAAACTTAAAGGGGAATTTTCTTTTTTTTTCCCTTCATAGCCTGCTGCAGAGCTGACTGTGACAGAAGACACTGCTGTGTTCACATGTGCTATTGAAAAATCACCAATTTTATATCATATTTTCTATTCCGCTATTCAATCTACACCCTTGGGGTAAAAAGAATTAAATTGCGGCATAGTCTGTATCGGTACGTGTGAGATACACCTTTCCAATTTTTGGGGCGCATCTTACACCGCCGAGGATTGCAGGGTGTTTCAGTTTGCCTCCTGCCTGTTCCGAACTCCTCCTACTCCTCATCCTGCCTTTAGGGTACAAAAAATAGTAATCAGGGCCTAGTCTGGGTCTGTACGTGTGAGATAGATACACCTTTTGATATCATATTTTCTATTCCGCTATTCAATCTACACCCTTGGGGTAAAAAGAATTAAATTGCGGCATAGTCTGTATCGGTACGTGTGAGATACACCTTTCATATTTTTGGGGTGCATCTTCCACCGCCGAGGATTGCAGGGTGCTTCAGTTTGCCTCCTGTTCCGAACTCCTCCTACTCCTCATGCTGCCTTTAGGGTACAAAAAATTGTAATCGGGGCCTAGTCTGGGTCTGTACGTGTGAGATACACCTTTTGATATCATATTTTCTATTCCGCTATTCAATCTACACCCTTTGGGGTAAAAATAATTAAATTGCGGCATAGTCTGTATCGGTACGTGTGAGATACACCTTTCCAATTTTTTTTGCGCATCTTACACCGCCGAGGATTGCAGGGTGTTTCAGTTTGCCTCCTGCCTGTTTCTGAACTCCTCCTACTCCCCATCCTCATCCTGCCTTTAGGGTACAAAAAATTGTAATCGGGGCCTAGTCTGGGTTTGTACTTGTGAGATACACCTTTTGATATCATATTTTCTATTCCGCTATTCAATCTACACCCTTTGGGGTAAAAAGAATTAAATTGCGGCATAATCTGTATCGGTACGTGTGAGATACACCTTTCCAATTTTTTGGGGCGCATCTTCCACCGCCGAGGATTGCAGGGTGCTTCAGTTTGCCTCCTGTTAAGAACTCCTCCTACTCCTCATCCTCATCCTGCCTTTAGGGTACAAAAAATTGTAATCGGGGCCTAGTCTGTGTTTGTACGTGTGAGATACACCGTTTTATAAAATTTTTTCTATTCCGCTATTCAATATACACCCTTTTGGAGTGTAAAAAATTAAATTACGGCATAGTCTGTCTCGGTACGTGTGAGATACACCGTTTTATAACATTTTTTCTATTCCGCTTTCAATATACACCCTTTTGGAGTGTAAAAAATTAAATTACGGCATAGTCTGTATCAGTACGTGTGAGATACACCTTTTTAAATTTGTTTGGCGCATCTCCTTCCACTGCCGAGGATTGCAGGGTGCTTCAGTTTGCCCCCTGTTCCGAACTCCTCCTACTCCTCATCCTCCCTTTAGGGTAAAAAAATTGTAATCGGGGCCTAGTCTGTGTTTGTACGTGTGAGATACACCGTTTTATATCCTTTTTTCTATTCCGCTATTCAATATACACCCTTTTGGGGTGAAAAAAATTTAATTTCCGGCATACTTTGCATATTTGACTGTGAGATACACCCGTTGTATTTGTATACTGTTTTTCTATTCCGCTATTTAATAAACACCCTTTTGGGGTAAAAAAAAATTAAATTGCGGCATAGTTTGCATATTTGACTGTGAGATACACCCGTGCGATACTGTTGTTGTTTTGTTCCGCTATTCAATAAACACCTTTCTAGGGCAAGATCATAAATTACAGAAATATGAGGAGACCATCAAATAGGGGCTGTGGCCTGCTTCGTGGTGCTGCTGGTAGAGCTCCTGTTGCAAGGAGAGGACGTGGTCGATCTGTGCCAGCTACACGCACAAGTGAAACACCTTCCTCAAGTGTGAGTAGGCGACAGAACCTGCAGCAGTATTTGGTAGGGCATCATGCGCCTCTAGAAGTGATGAGGCCAGAACAAGTAGAGGCGATAGTAGATTGGGTTGCTGCTGACAGTGCCTCCAGTTCCTTCACATTGTCTCCCACCCAGTCTACTGCAGAAAGGTCAGAGTTGGCACCTGCAGCCGATGTCCAACCGTCACCTCACCCCCTTGCAAATCAGGCAAGCAGTCTGAGCCCCAAGTCATGCAGCAGTCTCTTCTTCTTTTTGATGACTCTGTCAGCAGGGTTTCCCAGGGCCATCCACCTAGCCCTGCGGCAGTAGTGGAAGAGATTGAGTGCAGCGATGCCCAACCACTTATTTCTCAAGATGAGTACATGGAAGGACCAACACAGCACATCTCCGATGAGGACGAAACGCAGGTGCCAACTGCTGCGGCACTCAGAATTGTGTAGACCGACAAGGAGGGCAGGGGTGAAGACTGGGTGGAAGATGATGTGGAGGACGATGAGGTCCTCGACCCCACATGGAATGAAGGTCATGCAGGTGACCCGAGTAGTTTGGAGGAAGAGGCGGTGGTCGCACAGAGCCACCAGCACAGCAGAAGAGGGAGCAGGGTGCAGAAGCGGAGCGGCCGTGCTCTAGACACTACGCCTGCTACTGCCCAACGCAACAAGGGACCGAGCGCACCAAAGCCAGCTCAAAGGAGTTCTCTAGCGTGGAAGTTCTTCAGAAAATGTGCTGATGACAGGGCACGAGTGGTTTGCACCCTGTGCAATCAGAGCCTGAAGCGAGGCATAAACCTTCTCAACCTGGGCACAACCTGCATGATCAGGCATCTAAGTGCAAAGCACGAGCTGCAGTGGAGTAGACACCTTCAAAACCAAGAAAGGTCTCTGGCTCCTCCTGCTTCCTCTTCTGCTGCAGTCTCGGCCTCTTCATCCACCTCTGTAGTGATACCGGCACCTGCCACCCCGCAAACAGACCATCTGTCAGAAACACCACCAACTGGGTCACCAACCATCTCCACAATGTCCCGTGGAAGCGTTCAGCTTTCCATCTCCCAAACACTTCAGAGGAAGAGGAAGTACCCCCCTACCCACCCGCGATCCCTGGCCCTGAATGCCAGCATTTCAAAATTCTTGGCCTTTGAAATGCTGTCATTCCGTCTGGTGGAGACACACAGTTTTAAAAGCCTTATGTCGGTGGCTGTCCCACAGTACGTCGTGCCCAGCCGCCACTACTTTTCCAGGCAAGCCATCCCTTCCCTGCACAACCAAGTGGGGGAAAAAATCAGGTGTGCACTGCGCAACGCCATCTGTGCCAAGGTCCACCTAACTACCGATACGTGGACCAGTAAGCACGGTCAGGGGCGTTATATCTCCCTAACGGCACACTGGGTAAATGCAGTGGCGGATGGGCCTGAGGCGGATAGCAATTTGGCGCATGTCCTTCCACCACCGAGGATTGCAGGGCGCTTCAGTTTGCCTCCTGTTCCTAACTCCTCCTACTCCGCTTCCTCATCCTCTACCGCCTCCTCATCCGGTCAGCATAACACCTTCACCATCAACTTCAGCACAGCCAGGGGTAAACGACAGCAGGCAGTTTTAAAACGTGCCTGTTTGGGGAAAAAAAACCACACACCGCGCAGGAGTTGTGGAGGAGCATGGAACAGCAGACAAATGAGTGGTTGCTGCCAGCGAGCCTCAAGCCCGGCCTGATGGTGTGCGATAACGGGCGAAATCTCATAGCAGCTCTGGGCCTAGCCGTTTTGACGCACATCCCTTGCCTGGCGCATGTGCTAAATTTTTGTGGTGCAGAGGTTCCTTAAAAATTAGCCCGATATGTCAGAGCTGCTGCGGAAAGTGCGTGCTGTCTGTGCGCACTTTCGGCGTTCTCACCCTGCTGCTGCTGCTCGCCTGTCAGCGCTGCAGCGTAACTTCGGCCTTCCAGCTCACCGCCTCATATGTGACGTGCCCACAAGGTGGAACTCCACCTTGCACATGCTGGAAAGACTGTGCGAGCAGCAGCAGGCCATAGTTCAACGTATCTCTACATGACTGCTGAGTGCAGTTTTTCTGCAGCTGCAAATCCATCTTGTTTCAGAAAACGCAGGAGCGTTACAGATTGAACAAACCTAAAATGGATTCAGCAGATTTACCCACTCAAGTGACACAATTAAAACAACAAGTGACTGCGTTAATACACGCTCTTACTGAATTAAAAGAAGACAATCAGGCTCTGAAGCAGCAGGTAACCCGTCTATCACAACTTGCCGCTGCTCAGCCCCCTGAACCCAAAATAAATCCTCCTCTAGTGTTTACAGGTGATCGCAAAAAATTTTGTGAATTCAAAAACGCCTGTCAGTTACTTTTCTTGCTAAAACCTCGTACCTACCTTACTGATCATATCAAAGTCTGTACTATTATTTCATACCTAACGGGTGATCCACGGGCCTGGGCAGACTCTCTCTTTGAGAAAAATGATCAGCTTCTCAACTCCTATGCTTTATTCCTAGCGGAACTCGCTAGTCTATATGATGACCCCAATAGGCAGAGTACTGCCGATATTCAATTGAGGTCCTTGAAACAAGGTAGGAGACCTGTAGAAGACTTTGTAGCAGAGTTCAAAAGATGGACCCTTGATTCAGGGTGGAATGATACATCTCTGAGAACTCAATTTAGACTCGGCCTATCAGAAGCCGTTAAAGACGAGCTCGCCCGAGCGGATTTACCGGACACCCTGGATGCTTTGATACAACTCAGTATCAACATAGACAGGAGGCTGCGAGAAAGAAAGGCTGAAAAAATGGGAATGCCATTGTCCAGTCCTTCTCGGATTTCGGCCGTTGACCCTACTCCTATGGAGGTAGGAACCATACGCCCACCTTTATCAACTACTGAAAGAGCCAGGAGACGATCCAGTAATCTTTGCTTTTACTGCGCATCCCCGGATCACATGATAAGCGTCTGTCCCCTTGTCCGCAAAAAAGAGGGTGAGTGTTCACATGTCCTCCTAGGGGGATTGACAACTTCATTTACTAACCCTTATCTTTTTGTTCGTTTGACATTGCAGTGGGACCAGACTAGGATTACCACTAAGGCCATGATCGACACAGGATCTTGCGGAAATTATATCGATATACGTTTTGCTACTTTAAATAAATTACCTATTATTTCAAAACCTAAGCCTGTCTCTGTGAGTCTTATTAACGGTATTCCGTTATCTTCTGGCCCAATCACTAATCAGACACAAGCACTCCTAGTCACCACTAACGAGTCTCATACGGAGACCACTACCTTCGACCTATTATCTTCGCCCCACTTTCCCATTGTTTTGGGACTTCCCTGGTTACACACACATCAACCAACCATAGATTGGAAGAAACGGACCCTAACCTTCCTCTCTTACTATTGCGAGAGTACGTGTAACCTCCCGTCTTATGGAAAGATCCTGTCTGTGGTGTCAGATGAGATTGCACCACTATGCTATCAGGATCTGTCCGAAGTTTTTCTTGAGAAAAATGCTCAAGTACTGCCTCCCCATAGGGATTATGATTGCACTATTGATCTACTCCCAAATAGTAAATTGCCTTTTGGTCATGTTTATCCTCTTTCGCAGGATGAACTTTCCCATCTCAAGGAATACTTGGATGAGAATTTGACAAAAGGTTTTATTAGACCTTCCACTTCTTCCACAGCTGCAGGACTTTTTTTGTCCGCAATAACGACTCAAGTCTCAGGCCTATTATCGACTATAGGCAATTGAACGCCATTACAGTAAAAGATCGCTATCCTTTGCCGTTTATCCCTGAACTCATTGAACAAGTGCGTGGAGCTACCTACTTTTCAAAATTGGACCTGAAAGGGGCATACAATCTAATCCGAATCCGTGATGGAGATGAGTGGAAGACAGCATTCAGAACCAGATACGGATTGTTCGAATATCTTGTAATGCCATTTGGGCTATGTAACGCTCCCGCAGCCTTCCAACGATTCATAAATAGTGTTGAGCGAACACGGACTGTATTATTCGTGTTCGTACCGAATAATTGGATTTTTTGTACCCGAACACGGACACGGACACTTTACTGTATGTTCGGGTAAAAATCCGTGTTCGGTCGTTTTATTTCCGGGTTTTGCATGCTTTGGCGCTCTTTTCATGGCGGGCTTTCAACAGCCAATCAACAATCGTTTAACTGGTGTGCCTTAAGCCATCCCAGCCATGCCTGCAAATGTCTCAGTAGCTGTGATTGGCCGTCTGAAGCATGTGACCAAGTCTTTATAAGTTCGAGGCAGCCGCAGCGGCGTCATTATGCTGCTTAGATTCAGGGACAGAGCACACATCAACGTGCTGGCTGCTGATTAGGGAAAGATAGGCAGGAAAAAACCATTTGTGTCCGGATAGAATTGAGGGACAGGTCGGAGTGTTTAGGCAGGGCGAGTTGTAGGCATTTTAGGGATAGAGTCTGCTGAATTATAGGGTCAGTGTCTTCTACAAACTACAATCGATATTGCTGTGTGGGGGGTGGGGTCTGCACTCAATCCTGATCTACGATCTCTTCTCAATCCTGTTAGGGACAGAGTCTGCTGAATTTTAGGGAAACTGTGTTCTACAAACTACAATCGATATTGCTGTGTGGTGTGGGATTGGAGATAGGCAGGTGTCAGTGATCCACATCCATTTTTCTGTGTGTGAGCTGCAGTGAACACAATCTTTTTGGGCTGCAGTGAACACAATCTTTTTGGGCTGCAGTGAACACAATCTTTTTGGGCTGCAGTGAACACAATCTTTTTGGGCTGCAGTGAACACAATCTTTTTGGGGTGCAGTGAACAAAATCTTTTTGGGGTGCAGTGAACACAATCCTTTTTGGTGTGCAGTGAACACAATCTTTGTGGGGTGCAGTGAACAAAATCCTTTGTGGGGTGCAGTGAACACAATCTTTTTGGGGTGCAGTGAACAAAATCCTTTTTGGGGTGCAGTGAACAACATCCTTTTTGGGGTGCAGTGAACACAATCTTTTTGGGGTGCAGTGAACAAAATCCTTTGTGGGGTGCAGTGAACACAATCTTTTTGGGGTGCAGTGAACACAATCTTTTTGGGGTGGAGTGAACAACATCCTATTTGGGGTGCAGTGAACAAAATCCTTTTTGGGGTGCAGTGAACAAAATCATTTTTGGGGTGCAGTGAACACAATCTTTTTGGGGTGCAGTGAACACAATCTTTGTGGGGTGCAGTGAACACAATCTTTTTGGGGTGGAGTGAACAACATCCTTTTTGGGGTGCAGTGAACAACATCCTTTTTGGGGTGCAGTGAACACAATCTTTTTGGGGTGCAGTGAACACAATCTTTGTGGGGTACAGTGAACAGAATCTTTGTGGGGTGCAGTGAACACAATCTTTGGGGGGTACAGTGAACACAATCTTTGTGAGGTGCAGTGAACACAATCTTTGTGGGGTGCAGTGAACACAATCATTGTGGGGTGCAGTGAACTCAATCTTTGTGGGGTACAGTGAACACAATCTCATACTTCTGAAGGTTTGAGGGTGCTGCCTGTTCCATACTCCCCCTACTCCTCATCTAGCCTTTTAGGGGTACAAACAATAGTAATTGGGGCCTAGTGTGGTTGTGTACGTGTGATATACATACACTTTTTTGGGATCATATTTTCTATTCCGCTATTTAATCAAAAACCTTTGGGGATCAGTTAAATTGGGGGATAGTCTGTGTTGGTACGTGTGAGAGAGATCCACCTTTCCAAGTTGTTGGGGTTCATCTCATACTTCTGAAGGTTTGAGGGTGCTGCCTGTTCCATACTCCCCCTACTCCTAGCCTTTTAGGGGTACAAACAATAGTAATTGGGGCCTAGTGTGGTTGTGTACGTGTGATATACATACACTTTTTTGGGATCATATTTTCTATTCCGCTATTTAATCAAAAACCTTTGGGGATCAGTTAAATTGGGGGATAGTCTGTGTTGGTACGTGTGAGAGAGATCCACCTTTCCAAGTTGTTGGGGTTCATCTCATACTTCTGAAGGTTTGAGGGTGCTGCCTGTTCCATACTCCCCCTACTCCTAGCCTTTTAGGGGTACAAACAATAGTAATTGGGGCCTAGTGTGGTTGTGTACGTGTGATATACATACACTTTTTTGGGATCATATTTTCTATTCCGCTATTTAATCAAAAACCTTTGGGGATCAGTTAAATTGGGGGATAGTCTGTGTTGGTACGTGTGAGAGAGATCCACCTTTCCAAGTTGTTGGGGTTCATCTCATACTTCTGAAGGTTTGAGGGGGCTGCCTGTTCCATACTCCCCCTACTCCTAGCCTTTTAGGGGTACAAACAATAGTAATTGGGGCCTAGTGTGGTTGTGTACGTGTGATATACATACACTTTTTTGGGATCATATTTTCTATTCCGCTATTTAATCAAAAACCTTTGGGGATCAGTTAAATTGGGGGATAGTCTGTGTTGGTACGTGTGAGAGAGATCCACCTTTCCAAGTTGTTGGGGTTCATCTCATACTTCTGAAGGTTTGAGGGTGCTGCCTGTTCCATACTCCCCCTACTCCTAGCCTTTTAGGGGTACAAACAATAGTAATTGGGGCCTAGTGTGGTTGTGTACGTGTGATATACATACACTTTTTTGGGATCATATTTTCTATTCCGCTATTTAATCAAAAACCTTTGGGGATCAGTTAAATTGGGGGATAGTCTGTGTTGGTACGTGTGAGAGAGATCCACCTTTCCAAGTTGTTGGGGTTCATCTCATACTTCTGAAGGTTTGAGGGTGCTGCCTGTTCCATACTCCCCCTACTCCTAGCCTTTTAGGGGTACAAACAATAGTAATTGGGGCCTAGTGTGGTTGTGTACGTGTGATATACATACACTTTTTTGGGATCATATTTTCTATTCCGCTATTTAATCAAAAACCTTTGGGGATCAGTTAAATTGGGGGATAGTCTGTGTTGGTACGTGTGAGAGAGATCCACCTTTCCAGGTTGTTGGGGTTCATCTCATACTTCTGAAGGTTTGAGGGTGCTGCCTGTTCCATACTCCCCCTACTCCTAGCCTTTTAGGGGTACAAACAATAGTAATTGGGGCCTAGTGTGGTTGTGTACGTGTGATATACATACACTTTTTTTGGATCATATTTTCTATTCCGCTATTTAATCAAAAACCTTTGGGGATCAGTTAAATTGGGGGATAGTCTGTGTCGGTACGTGTGAGAGAGATCCACCTTTCCAAGTTGTTGGGGTTCATCTCATACTTCTGAAGGTTTGAGGGTGCTGCCTGTTCCATACTCCCCCTACTCCTCATCTAGCCTTTTAGGGGTACAAACAATAGTAATTGGGGCCTAGTGTGGTTGTGTACGTGCGAGATACATACACTTTTTTTGATCATATTTCCTATTCCGCTATTCAATAAAAACCTTTGAGGATCAATTGAATTGCGGGATAGTCTGTGTCGGTACGTGTGAGAGAGATCCACCTTTCCAAGTTGTTGGGGTTCATCTCATACTTCTGAAGGTTTGAGGGTGCTGCCTGTTCCATACTCCCCCTACTCCTCATCTAGCCTTTTAGGGGTACAAACAATAGTAATTGGGGCCTAGTGTGGTTGTGTACGTGTGATATACATACACTTTTTTTGGATCATATTTTCTATTCCGCTATTTAATCAAAAACCTTTGGGGATCAGTTAAATTGGGGGATAGTCTGTGTTGGTACGTGTGAGAGAGATCCACCTTTCCAAGTTGTTGGGGTTCATCTCATACTTCTGAAGGTTTGAGGGTGCTGCCTGTTCCATACTCCCCCTACTCCTCATCTAGCCTTTTAGGGGTACAAACAATAGTAATTGGGGCCCAGTGTGGTTGTGTACGTGTGATATACATACACTTTTTTGGGATCATATTTTCTATTCCGCTATTTAATCAAAAACCTTTGGGGATCAGTTAAATTGGGGGATAGTCTGTGTCGGTACGTGTGAGAGAGATCCACCTTTCCAAGTTGTTGGGGTTCATCTCATACTTCTGAAGGTTTGAGGGTGCTGCCTGTTCCATACCCCCCCTACTCCTCATCTAGCCTTTTAGGGGTACAAACAATAGTAATTGGGGCCTAGTGTGGTTGTGTACGTGCGAGATACATACACTTTTTTTGATCATATTTCCTATTCCGCTATTCAATAAAAACCTTTGAGGATCAATTGAATTGCGGGATAGTCTGTGTCGGTACGTGTGAGAGAGATCCACCTTTCCAAGTTGTTGGGGTTCATCTCATACTTCTGAAGGTTTGAGGGTGCTGCCTGTTCCATACTCCCCCTACTCCTCATCTAGCCTTTTAGGGGTACAAACAATAGTAATTGGGGCCTAGTGTGGTTGTGTACGTGTGATATACATACACTTTTTTTGGATCATATTTTCTATTCCGCTATTTAATCAAAAACCTTTGGGGATCAGTTAAATTGGGGGATAGTCTGTGTTGGTACGTGTGAGAGAGATCCACCTTTCCAAGTTGTTGGGGTTCATCTCATACTTCTGAAGGTTTGAGGGTGCTGCCTGTTCCATACTCCCCCTACTCCTCATCTAGCCTTTTAGGGGTACAAACAATAGTAATTGGGGCCCAGTGTGGTTGTGTACGTGTGATATACATACACTTTTTTGGGATCATATTTTCTATTCCGCTATTTAATCAAAAACCTTTGGGGATCAGTTAAATTGGGGGATAGTCTGTGTCGGTACGTGTGAGAGAGATCCACCTTTCCAAGTTGTTGGGGTTCATCTCATACTTCTGAAGGTTTGAGGGTGCTGCCTGTTCCATACCCCCCCTACTCCTCATCTAGCCTTTTAGGGGTACAAACAATAGTAATTGGGGCCTAGTGTGGTTGTGTACGTGTGATATACATACACTTTTTTTGGATCATATTTTCTATTCCGCTATTTAATCAAAAACCTTTGGGGATCAGTTAAATTGGGGGATAGTCTGTGTCGGTACGTGTGAGAGAGATCCACCTTTCCAAGTTGTTGGGGTTCATCTCATACTTCTGAAGGTTTGAGGGTGCTGCCTGTTCCATACCCCCCCTACTCCTCATCTAGCCTTTTAGGGGTACAAACAATAGTAATTGGGGCCTAGTGTGGTTGTGTACGTGCGAGATACATACACTTTTTTTGATCATATTTCCTATTCCGCTATTCAATAAAAACCTTTGAGGATCAATTGAATTGCGGGATAGTCTGTGTCGGTACGTGTGAGAGAGATCCACCTTTCCAAGTTGTTGGGGTTCATCTCATACTTCTGAAGGTTTGAGGGTGCTGCCTGTTCCATACTCCCCCTACTCCTCATCTAGCCTTTTAGGGGTACAAACAATAGTAATTGGGGCCCAGTGTGGTTGTGTACGTGTGATATACATACACTTTTTTTGGATCATATTTTCTATTCCGCTATTTAATTTAACTGGGCCTCCATGCGAGACCTGTGTGCCTTGTTGCGCTGTTTTGAGTACTCCACCAACATGGCCAGTGGCAATGACGCCGTTCTCAGCTTAACTATCCCACTTCTATGCCTCCTTGAAAAAACAATTCGGGCGATGATGGAAGAGGATGTGGCACAGGATGAGGAGGAGGAGGAGGATGAAGAGGTAACATTTCCAAGGCTTTCAGGGCAGTCATTCGCAAGGGGCTCCGAGGGTGGGTTCCTGCACACGCAAACGCCAGGGACGCAATTGTCCAGCAGGGGCACAGTTCTGGAGGATGAGGAGGATGAGGAGGAGGAGGAGCTGGAGGAGGAGATGGAACCATGTTCACAGCAGGGTGGCACCCAGGCCAGCTCATGGCCATCACTGGTGCGTGGCTGGGGGGATACAGAGGACACGGACGATACACCTCCCACAGAGAACAGCCTTTCGTTGCCTCTGGGCAGCCTGGCACACATGAGCGATTACATGCTGCAGTGTCTCCACAACGACCGCCGAGTTGCCCACATTCTAACTTGTGCTGATTACTGGGTGGCCACGCTGCTGGATCCCCGTTACAAGGACAACGTACCGTCCTTAATTCACTCACTGGAGCGCGATCGCAAGATGCGCGAGTACAAGCGCACGCTGGTAGACGCCATGCTGCTGGCATTCCCATCTGACAGCGGGGCCACAGTGGAAGCACAAGGCAGAGGAGGAGGAGGAGGAGGTCGCCAACGCAACCAGGGCACCGCCAGCACCTCAGAAGGCAGGGTTAGCATGGCCGAAATGTGGAAAAGCTTTGTCAGCACGCCACAACAAACAGCAGCACCAGCAGCTCAGATGGAACGTCTTAGCAGGAGGCAGCATTTTACCAACATGGTGGAGCAGTATGTGTGCACACGCCTACATGTAGTGAATGACGGGTCTGCCCCCTTCAACTTCTGGGTCTCCAAATTGGGCACATGGCTTGAGCTTGCCCTTTACGCCTTGGATGTGCTGGCGTGCCCTGCAGCCAGTGTATTATCTGAACGGGTATTTAGCACGGCTGGGGGCGTTATAACAGACAAGCGCAGCCGCCTGTCCAGAGACAATGTGGACAAGCTCACGTTCATTAAAATGAACCAGGCATGGATCCCACGGGACTTTTCCGTACCTTATGCAGAATAGCAATGGATACCGACCTTACCCACCCATTGTTCCATTTTTGCTCTTTCTCACTCTTTTGGGGTGTACCCTCATTTAAAATTTTTGAAAAGAAGCAGTGTTGGCTACCTCGTCCTCCTCCTCAGGGCCAGATTAATGTAGGGGCTATTGGAGCTGCAGCTCCAGGCCCCTACCTTTTATATAGGCCCCGGGTTGGCCATATTCACTGTTACCGCTCTTCTGTCACTTGTAAACACAGAAGTCTGGCTTCTATGCTCGCTTCCCCAGGCAGCACCCTCAGAACCTCCCCACACAGCGTGAAGGCCGGACAAGGAGGGACAGTTGGCGATGCATGGATGTGTTTATGGGCTTCAGAGACAGCATCCCATGTTGAATTAGGCATGCATGGCTGCACCCTTCCTCCTCTGGGTGCATGGCAAGGCACGGCCCTTAAGGCCCTTCAAAATCCTCAGCACCAAGCCCATGATGCTGTTAATCCGGCCCTGGTCCTCCTCCACCGCCGCTTCCACCTACACCGCCCATAGGTGTGCGCAGCCTATTGCATTAAGGTGTGCACCCCAAAGTTGAAATACACATGCATGTGTTTGCCAGCAGGGAGAGTAATGTATCGGGGCCATGTACCTGTAGGCAAGGAGAAATAGAGCAGAGCAGGTCCCAGGGAGATCTTTCCCATCTCCTCACTGGCAATGCTATGTGCCCTAGGTGATTAGGGTGTGCCCAGGCACACCCAGCACACCCTGTGCGCACGCCTATGTCACCGCCACATCCACCACCACCTCAACCTCCCTCCTACTCCATATGGGCCTCGTCCTTCAGAGATGAAGAAGAACATTGTTTTATTTTTCTGTTTTTTTTTTGTTGTTTTAAGTTATTTCCCTATCCACATTTGTTTGCAGAGCACTTGCCATGCTCTTAATTACGTTTTGCTGCCATTTGCAGCACTCTAGCCCTTTCCATTGGTGTTTTAGAGCCATTTTAGTGCCTTAAAGTTCGGGTCCCCATTGACTTCAATGGGGTTCGGTGTCCGGGAAAAGTTCGGTAAAAGTCCGGGACACGGACCCGGACTTTTTTTTAAAGTTCGGCCGAACCCGTCGAACACGGACATCTAGGTGTTCGCTCAACCCTATTCATAAACGATATCTTTAGAGACTTACTTGATGTCTGTGTTGTGGTATATCTGGACGATATACTTAGTCTGAACATATAAAACATGTAAGACTTGTGTTATCCAGATTACTCACACACAATCTATACGTGAAACTAAAAAAATGCTTATTTCATAAAGAAGAAGTATTATTCCTAGGATACATCATATCCAAAACAGGAATCAAGATGGATATGAGTAAGATATCCTGTATTCAGGATTGGCCTATACCAACCACCCGCAAAGCATTACAGCGATTCCTTGGATTTTCAAACTTCTATAGGAAGTTCATCAAGAACTTCTCTGCCATTGTGAGACCTCTCACACAACTCGCAAGTATTAAGAAACCATTTAAATGGTCAGATGAAGCAAATGAAGCTTTTCGCTTGTTAAAAACAAGCTTTACCTCTGCTCCCATACTACGCCATCCAGACCCATCCCTCCAATACATTCTGGAAGTAGATGCGTCAAATATGGCAGTAGGAGCAGTACTCTCCCAACGACCAACGAATACTTCACCACTCCATCCAGTCGCCTTCTTCTCTAAGCAGCCCAGAGGTGAATTACCCAGTGGGTGAAAAGGAACTGCTTGCTATAAAACTGGCTCTGGAGAATTGGTGACATCTACTTGAAGGCACCCGATTACCAATACTCATATATACAGATCATAAAAATCTTCAATATCTTCAGACTAACAAAACCATCTCACACGCTCATAGTCAACAAAAAAGGTACTATGACCTTCGTAGAAGACCTTCTCCTCAGTATGCTATTGGGGACCTCGTTTGGCTATCAACAAAAAACTTAAGATTAAAGATCCCTAGCAAAAAGCTTGGGCCTCTATTCTTGGGACCCTTCCCAATCAGGAAACTTATTGGAAAAGCTGCAGTACAGCTCACATTACCAACAGACCTCAAGATACATCCCATCTTCCATGTGTCGCTACTGAAGCCCCATGTTCCTGACCAAGGAATAAGGCCTACCATCCCACCTCCACCTCCTGTACAAGTTGAAGGCGGAGAAGAATATGAGATAAAGGAGATTCTGGATTCTCGTATCCACAGAAGAAGACTCCAATATCTAGTACGATGGAAGAACTATGGGCGCCAAGACGACACCTGGCTGGATACCTCTGATATACATGCCCCTAGGCTGATTCGCAATTTTCACGTGAAATACCCAGAAAAACCAGTTCTAGAGGCCTTCCGGAGCCGGCCTTAAGGGGGGGGTACTGTAATGTTCTGGTACCTCTGGTACCCTTATTCCACTTTCTAATTCAGTGTATGCGTCCCACCATTCTCTTCTGGTAGGTGCGCATACACCTTTAAGACCGATGCTGTCATCACTGAGCGCTGCAGATCGGCTATTTCAACTGCCGGCGTTCTCACTCACATGTTCGTTCAACCTGCCTTGAAGCTCATATGCTTACAAGCGTACCTCGCTGTCGGAACCTCGCTACTGATCCCTGTATCCCGCTACCGGATCACTCGCTCATACCGAACCTCTCTACTACTGCTTGCTATTAGTGATAAGTACCCCGCAGGGGAATCCTCCATAACCTTCCTACTAAGCTTACACGATCTAGCTCTGCATATTAAGGATTGTTACTATCATCTGCACTATTATTTAGATTGCTAGCTCTTGAGCCTACTAACATCTATCCTTGCACTGGGTTAGTCTCTCCTGTATGTCATCTGCTATCCTACCACCTACTACCATACATGATTGCTAACCTATCTGCATCCTACCTGTTACCATCTATACTCTCATGAACATTTCTCTCAAGTGCTGTTCACCTATTGTCACTGTTCATACCTGTCTCTTCAGCTCATCACCACTATACTGCTATATACATCTATCACTCCAGGAACATCTTATTGAGTGTGTATATTTGTATGCTGAATCAGACAGACCACAGTGATGAGTCTTGGGAGTTGGAATTGGTATTTCAACGTATCTCTACATGACTGCTGAGTGGAGTTTTTCTGCAGCTGCAAATCCATCTTGTTTCAGAAAACGCAGGAGCGTTACAAGAGATGGATACCGACCTTACCCAACCATTGTTATATTTTTGATCTTTCTCACTCTTTTGGGGTGTACCCTCATTTAAAATGACTGAAAAAAAGCAGTGTTGGCTACCTCGTCCTCCTCCACCGCCGCTTCCACCTACACCGCCACATCCACCACCACCTCAACCTCCCTCCTACTCCATATGGGCCTCGTCCTTCACAGATGAAGAAAATTGTTTTATTTTTCTTGTTTTTTTTGTTGTTTTAAGTTATTTCCCTATCCACATTTGTTTGCAGAGCACTTGCCATGCTCTTAACTACGTTTTGCTGCCATTTGCAGCACTCTAGCCCTTTCCATTGGTGTTTTAGAGCCATTTTAGTGCCTGAAAGTTCGGATCCCCATTGACTTCAATGGGGTTCGGTGTCCGGGAAAAGTTCGGTAAAAGTCCGGGACACGGACCCGGACTTTTTTTTAAAGTTCGGCCGAACCCGTCGAACACGGACATCTAGGTGTTCGCTCAACCCTATTCATAAACGATATCTTTAGAGACTTACTTGATGTCTGTGTTGTGGTATATCTGGACGATATACTTAGTCTGAACATATAAAACATGTAAGACTTGTGTTATCCAGATTACTCACACACAATCTATACGTGAAACTAAAAAAATGCTTATTTCATAAAGAAGAAGTATTATTCCTAGGATACATCATATCCAAAACAGGAATCAAGATGGATATGAGTAAGATATCCTGTATTCAGGATTGGCCTATACCAACCACCCGCAAAGCATTACAGCGATTCCTTGGATTTTCAAACTTCTATAGGAAGTTCATCAAGAACTTCTCTGCCATTGTGAGACCTCTCACACAACTCGCAAGTATTAAGAAACCATTTAAATGGTCAGATGAAGCAAATGAAGCTTTTCGCTTGTTAAAAACAAGCTTTACCTCTGCTCCCATACTACGCCATCCAGACCCATCCCTCCAATACATTCTGGAAGTAGATGCGTCAAATATGGCAGTAGGAGCAGTACTCTCCCAACGACCAACGAATACTTCACCACTCCATCCAGTCGCCTTCTTCTCTAAGCAGCCCAGAGGTGAATTACCCAGTGGGTGAAAAGGAACTGCTTGCTATAAAACTGGCTCTGGAGAATTGGTGACATCTACTTGAAGGCACCCGATTACCAATACTCATATATACAGATCATAAAAATCTTCAATATCTTCAGACTAACAAAACCATCTCACACGCTCATAGTCAACAAAAAAGGTACTATGACCTTCGTAGAAGACCTTCTCCTCAGTATGCTATTGGGGACCTCGTTTGGCTATCAACAAAAAACTTAAGATTAAAGATCCCTAGCAAAAAGCTTGGGCCTCTATTCTTGGGACCCTTCCCAATCAGGAAACTTATTGGAAAAGCTGCAGTACAGCTCACATTACCAACAGACCTCAAGATACATCCCATCTTCCATGTGTCGCTACTGAAGCCCCATGTTCCTGACCAAGGAATAAGGCCTACCATCCCACCTCCACCTCCTGTACAAGTTGAAGGCGGAGAAGAATATGAGATAAAGGAGATTCTGGATTCTCGTATCCACAGAAGAAGACTCCAATATCTAGTACGATGGAAGAACTATGGGCGCCAAGACGACACCTGGCTGGATACCTCTGATATACATGCCCCTAGGCTGATTCGCAATTTTCACGTGAAATACCCAGAAAAACCAGTTCTAGAGGCCTTCCGGAGCCGGCCTTAAGGGGGGGGTACTGTAATGTTCTGGTACCTCTGGTACCCTTATTCCACTTTCTAATTCAGTGTATGCGTCCCACCATTCTCTTCTGGTAGGTGCGCATACACCTTTAAGACCGATGCTGTCATCACTGAGCGCTGCAGATCGGCTATTTCAACTGCCGGCGTTCTCACTCACATGTTCGTTCAACCTGCCTTGAAGCTCATATGCTTACAAACGTACCTCGCTGTCGGAACCTCGCTACTGATCCCTGTATCCCGCTACCGGATCACTCGCTCATACCGAACCTCTCTACTACTGCTTGCTATTAGTGATAAGTACCCCGCAGGGGAATCCTCCATAACCTTCCTACTAAGCTTACACGATCTAGCTCTGCATATTAAGGATTGTTACTATCATCTGCACTATTATTTAGATTGCTAGCTCTTGAGCCTACTAACATCTATCCTTGCACTGGGTTAGTCTCTCCTGTATGTCATCTGCTATCCTACCACCTACTACCATACATGATTGCTAACCTATCTGCATCCTACCTGTTACCATCTATACTCTCATGAACATTTCTCTCAAGTGCTGTTCACCTATTGTCACTGTTCATACCTGTCTCTTCAGCTCATCACCACTATACTGCTATATACATCTATCACTCCAGGAACATCTTATTGAGTGTGTATATTTGTATGCTGAATCAGACAGACCACAGTGATGAGTCTTGGGAGTTGGAATTGGTATTTCAACGTATCTCTACATGACTGCTGAGTGGAGTTTTTCTGCAGCTGCAAATCCATCTTGTTTCAGAAAACGCAGGAGCGTTACAAGAGATGGATACCGACCTTACCCAACCATTGTTATATTTTTGATCTTTCTCACTCTTTTGGGGTGTACCCTCATTTAAAATGACTGAAAAAAAGCAGTGTTGGCTACCTCGTCCTCCTCCACCGCCGCTTCCACCTACACCGCCACATCCACCACCACCTCAACCTCCCTCCTACTCCATATGGGCCTCGTCCTTCACAGATGAAGAAAATTGTTTTATTTTTCTTGTTTTTTTTGTTGTTTTAAGTTATTTCCCTATCCACATTTGTTTGCAGAGCACTTGCCATGCTCTTAACTACGTTTTGCTGCCATTTGCAGCACTCTAGCCCTTTCCATTGGTGTTTTAGAGCCATTTTAGTGCCTGAAAGTTCGGATCCCCATTGACTTCAATGGGGTTCGGTGTCCGGGTAAAGTTCGGAAAATGTCCGGGACACGGACCCGGACTATTTTTTCAAGTTTGGCCGAACCCACCGAACACGGACATCCAGGTGTCCGCTCAACTCTAGTTATCTTTATTAATTGGGTTTTTCTCCTCCCTTCAACTCTCGCTCCCCCAGTCTTTTATGTCCACTGGGTCTTCCCATCACTGCCCCATATTACCTTTCTCCTCCCTCCCCTCTCCCCCTCCCCCCCCCTTTTTTTTCTCAGTCCTTTTTTTTCTTTCATATGAGATATATATGAACTATTATTATTGTTAATATACATATGTGTATCCGAGTGTGTTTTTGTAATATGATACTTGTTAAGTAATTGTATTTTTATATTTTTAGTGGTGTTAATTCTGTACCTGGATCCTGAAGTTCCCTTAAGAGGGTGAAATGCATCGATCCTGTATGTATGTATGTACCTGACTACCTTAGTTAGATACAAGGAAAACATTTCTTTAAGATAATGTATACTGTGACATTGTGTCTATTTTTATTTTTTTTAAATTGCTCTACCAATAAAGGTTTTGTTGATTTTAGATACTTGCGGATTCATGCCTGGCACAAACTAACCCCCCATATTTTCTCCCTGCCTTGCCTCCTTTTTGGGGGTTAAGGGGGTAGTTTTTCACTTTCTATTTAAAAACAATCCATTCAGTTTAAAATAGAAATGAAATGCAAAACATTTTTGTATAGCTATAAAAAAAACTTTATAAATACCTTTTTTTGGTGAAAATCGAACGGACACAAAAATGTAAATATCCAAATTTCTCTAAAAAACTGAAGGTTTTCATTTTTCCCTTACAGTTTTCAGGATTTTTGAAAGGCCCCCATATATTTTCATATATATATATTTTCTTAAAGCATATGACCTCTAGAATAAAAAGAAGGTGCTACTGATTTACTTGGACCCCGTGGTATTTGCGCAAATGTTTATCAAGCAATAGTTTTGCTGAAAATACACTAAAATCACTATTAGCAGATAAAAACACAGCAAACTTGCTGCTAAATTCTTACTAAATATAAAAGCTGAACCTGTGTTAAGTTAATAAATTATAAATATGTGTAAACTTTCATTTGTGCCTTTTTGCAAAATGGTGAAAATCAAAACCCAAAAATTTCTCTAAAAAACTGGAGGTTTTCATTTTTCACTAACAGCTTTCAGTTTTTAAAAGACCCCCCCAACCATATAATTTCTGAAAGCACATGACCAGTAGAATAAAAAGAAGGTGCTACTGAGATTAAAGGCTCTGCAATTTTTGCGCAATTTTGAACTAGTGTTTATCAAATCACTAGTTTCACAAAACAAACCCACTAAAATCTTTATTTGCACACACAAACACAATATAACTTACGTAATTCCTGCTAAATTCCTACCAAGGCCTTATTCAGTGGGGTCTGCTGAAGTGTAAGCTCATGGAGGGCCGTGTTTACCTGCATGGGGATGCAGAGGTATTCTGTGCATCCCTGTGCAAGAAGTCCTATTCATGTCAATTGGGACGCAGCAGCTGCAAGGACAGATCTGACATTCATGCGGGTGTAGGTGCATGGGACCAAATGCAGACAGTGTGAGTTCAGGGAGATGCATCCACATGGATGTCAAGTTGGGAGCAGTGGCTGTGTATTGCAGCTGCTTCCTCTCAATTGACATGAATGGGACTGCCTGCACAGGAATGCACGAAACACCTGTGTATTCCCGTGCAGCTGCTGTGTCCCAATTGATATCAATGGGACTGCATGCATGGGGATACACAGAACACCTGTGCATCCCTCTGCAGCTGGCCCTGTAGTAGTATGTCCCGTGTAAACAAGGCCTTAGGCTTTGTTTTGACTTACAGTTGGGGGGGGCACAAAAATGCACAATTGAGCTTTGTTTCTGCCACCCACCTACCACACCCCTGAAGCTGCAATAGGCAGGGGACAGGAGTGTTTACATGCTAGGGCTGCATGAGTTGACCTGACTTGTAGTGATGCTGCCTGCCGATCACTACACATTCAAAATAATGGGGAGGTGCATGCAGTTGCGGAGCATTAGTCGGCAAAAATGGGGTTAAAACAGGCAGTGATGAGGCATCGCATCGCTTCCTCACCGCCTGTCAGTATCCTCTGGAGCATAGTCTCAGACTTTAGAGGCAAGGGTAATTCAGACGCATTTCTAAATCAGGTTCTCCTGTCAGTTTTTCAGGCGGACCTGATTGGACCCTCCAGTTTTCCCTATGGAGAGGCAGATGTCATCAGTGACATGTCTGTTGACATCCACTGCTATCCAATCCTGCCCACCAAAAACTGAGGGATGGTGGTCCTATTTTCCATTTGCCTGGGGGTTTGGATGAAAATGAACAGGCGATCTGTTTTCACCTGATCTCCCCAAGGAGGAGAGCAGGACTGTGCCTCTTTCCCCTCTGCACAGCAGAGCGGAAATGGACCAGTCATCCGCAGGGGATCAGCAGAGCAATCCCCCACTGAGCAAGTGGATTCCACCCCACAGAGGTGCCCATGTGAAAGGGGCCTTACTATGATTTTTTTTATTTTTTCACATTTTTTTTTTCTTAACAAATACAATTAAATTTTTTTTTATTTTGGAGAGAATTCAGGGGTTTAAACAGACCTTGAATGTCTCTTTTTTAGACAGAGAAATTGACTGAAGACAGAGTTCAGTCCCTTTCTCTGCAGGCTCAGCTGCAATTCTTAAGAATGGATCTGTTTACTATGCCTCAGTGACAGCTGAACATAGCAGCAATTGGTATTGACCCCTCACTATATTCACCTAGGAAAAGAAGGGAGCTGGTAAACACATCTTTTTCACCCCCCACTCTCCATCCTGACACAGAATGATCCGGGATTTCTCCAGAGCAGCAGCAGATGGAGCCAGTGGGAGGCGGGGGGGGGGGAGCTTGCTGCAGTACGGGGAGGGGTTTCCGGGATATCAAGGATGGTGATCACTATGGAGGATCAGAGTGCCAGGAGGATGATTATTGTATTTTTTACCTTTGTTTGCCTCCACTGCAGCATAAAAGCCGGCACAAGCCTGGGAGGAAAAGCCAGCCGGCTGCAGTGCGGGGAGGGGTCCCGGAAGATCAGGGATGGGGGGGCACTACGGGGGGGTCAGAGTGCCGCCCCCCATGTAGATATTTTTTTTCCTTTCCTTGCCTCCCATACAGCATATAAGCCAACGGCAGGGCCAAGGAGGGGACCCGCAAGCTGCAGGAGAGGATCGCTTTGCATGGGGGGATAGGGAGTCAGGATCGGTGCGGGGGTGTGGGGGGGAGGGGTAGTGTACAGAGTTAGTGAGAGGTGCTGTAGGGATTAGTTAGGTTGGGCAGGGGTTACTGTAGGGTAAAACAGGCACCTTTTTGGGGGGATAGCTCTGATCAGCGGATTGTCATCCGCTGATCAGAGCTAGGGTTTTGTTTAGCAGAGTCTGCTAAACAATTCTGATATAAGCTCATGGTTACTGAAGTGACCATGAGCTTATAACACAGGGAGGAATGGGGTCCGTACGGCAAACAGACCTGGCCAGCTAGAAGCCGTTCTGTAGGTTCGTATGCCGTACGGACCTGGCAGTGAAAGGGTTACGTTTCATGAAACTATTTATAAAGCAGAAAATGAGACTTTCACAAACATTCTATGCTGGAGAGCCATTGTTGTGAACCTAAATGTAATGTATCCATAAAGAAGGTGCACTTCCAAGTTTTTGGGACGTCAGTGTAGTTGGCTGCTGATGTCAGTCTGGGACAATTTTTGGTACATGTTCAGGTTTTAGTGCCGGTTCACACTAATGTGATCACAGACATCGCATATCATTCGTAGCGCACTGCTCCTAGAATCACATGCGATGTCTTGCGGTGCGAGTTTAGCCATACAGTTTGTATGGCTGAATTCACACCGCAATCCTAGCGTATCACATGTGAATTGCTGTGCTGCGGATGCGATGCGGGAACACGCAGTATATTTGCAGTGTTCCCGCATCGCAATAGTGTGAACCGACACTTAAGGTTTTAAGTAGCATAAGGCCTCTTGCACTTGATACTCCTGTTTAAGCAACTACATTTTCAGACATTTTTTGGTTTGTATTTACACGTATTTACGCGCAATTCTCACGTTCTTGTTCTGCACAATATGTAAATGGGTATTTGCACACATTGGGTTTTTGCGCGTCGATTTACATATTTGCGCGCAAGAGGCATAAATTACTGACTAAAAAAGCAGATTTTTCTTTTTTTTTTTTTTTTTTTACTGAAGAATGTACAGCGCTTGTTTACACGTCTGTTTGCATAGGCACATTACAATTAATGGGCTATATTTTAGCTCAGTAAAAAAAACAAAAAAAAAAAAAGCTGCGCTGAGCTTTTCCAAGCTGCCGTATGCAATAGGCTTAACTGATTCTTAGAGGACCTTTCTATGAGGAAGCAGCTATTTCTTTGCATTGAACAGAAATGTCCTTCTCCCTCACTAAATCACACCTAGAGCTCTTTAATCAAGAGGCAGCATGAGCTTTTCCAGTGGGAAAGATCTAGCTGTGACTCCATCAGGGGCTATAAGTCCGCTGCAGATAGGCTGCTGATCCAGATAGTAGCAGGCCTATCTGCAGTAAGCTGCAAAGGTATTGAAGAATTTGAGTCTGGTGCTGCAAAGCAGTTATATTATTTACATCTTTAAAACAGTATCATTTAAGTTTTCTGCTCATAATTCATTGTTTGTGCATATTTAAAAGGAAAAAAGAACAAGACTGCAATAGGGGTTTAACCACTTAAGCCCCGGAAGATTTTACCCCCTTCCTGACCAGGCCCTATTTTGCGATTCGGCATTGCATGACTTTAACGGACAATTGCACGGTCGTGCGACGCTGTACCTAAACTAATTTGACGTCCTTTTTTCCCACAAAAAGAGCTTTCTTTTGGTGGTATTTAATCACCTGTGCGATTTTTTGATCATGCGCTATAAACAAAAAAAGAGCGACAATTTTGCAAAAATAACAATATTTTTCACATTTTTTTTATATGAAATTCACCCCCCCCCCCCCCCAAAAAAAATGTAAAAAGCTAAATTTTTTAACATTTTTGGCCAATTTGTTTTCTGCTACATATGTTTGGTAAAAAAAATCGCAATAAGCGTATTTTGATTTTTTTGCGCAAAAGTTATTGCGTTTACTAACTAAGGGAAAGATTTTTGTCATTTTTGTTGTTTTTTTTTTTTTTTTTAACGAGTAATGGCGGCGATCTGCGATTTTTTTTGCGGGACTGCGACATTGCGGCGGACAGATCGGACCCTTGACTGACATTTTTGACACTTTTTGGGGTACCAGTGACATTACTACAGTAATCAGTGCTATACATATGCACTACTTTACATACTGTAAAAATGACACTGGCAGGGAAGGGGTTAACTTTATTAGTGATGCAGTGGCTAAGTGTGTCCCTAGGGGCATGCTTCTTCCTGTGCAGGGATGTGGCTTTTCATGTAACAGCAGAGATCTATGATCCTACATAGCAGGACCGTATTATCTCTGCTGTTACACAAGGGAGAATGACAGGCGGCTTTGTTTACATTAGCCGCCTGCCTTTCTCCCTCTGTAACTGACGATCGAGAGTGACATCTGGTCCGCCGGTCCCTCGCGCGGAGGTGTCCATGAACAAGCGGGGCGGGAGCACGTCTCCGGCAGCGCACGCTCGCCCCCTATTGGCTCACAGGGGAGTGACGTATATGTACTTGCGGCGGTCGTCAAGCGGTTAACTATGCTCATTTAAAACGGTTTTAAACTCCAAACCAAAAATGTAATACATTGCAACTTATCAATCCCTAGATGTAGTAGCTGCATTAGCCTTCTATTTTAGACTATTTCTCTTACTTGCTCCAAGAGCGAATGTATGGGAAACATCCGAGGACTATGAGGCCAGGAGCCTAGAGAGGAAAAAGAGACTTCAGCCGTCTCTAAGGGAGGAAATTTGTATCCAGACCATTTCAGTAAGAGACAATCTCTGGGTTTGAGAGGCTGATAAAGACTCCTCTGACCCTGACACCCCTGAAGTGGAAACCCCAGCTTGACCTTCCATAGGGTCATCATCCGCTACTTCTTCCACATCCTCTGCCCAATCCTGAACTGATTCAGGGTGTGGCTCAGGTGAGGGGGATCTGTCACGTTTTCCTCCCTCCTTGAGATGCTGCAATCATGCCAGCAATCTTAGCCTCAAGGCTGGCTAATGTTGATGCTAAATTATCCTTAGTGACGTAGGTTGGGCAGAAGCACCTGGAGTAGCTACTATGCCTGACAACCGTAATGGCTCAGATTGGCTAGTCCTCTCTGGCTCTTCAGGGGAGTAGACACAGAGGAAGCACGGCTAGGACCTTCAAGGCCTGATGGTGGCATCACAGTGCCCCTTCCAACTGCCCCCCCCCCCCCAGCCCTCTTCCGGCGGACATTGACAAGACAAATTTGAGCTACTAACTTCAGTGTACACAAGGCTTGTGCCAAGCTTATACAGCTTTTCGCACACAGCATTGATTATCCCAAAGATACAGGACCTTTTTGTTCCAGTAACATACACCAACAGTGACTAACGCAACCCAGCTGCTGCTGCTCTGTGTCCCCTTCAGCCTCTGACAGAGGTTAGCGCTTTTGAAACAGTTCCTTATAAATCTTGCCTATTTATGCTGTATTGCGCGCATACACAGCGTGCTACTTTGCGTCCACATGCACGCCAATTGCATTTAAACACATTCTCCATGCGGCATATGCCCATTTTCAAAGGCAAATATTCCCACGTGCGAAAATGGGACTTTGCCACAGACACGCTATCGAGGGAGGAGATGAACACGTGGGAGCATTTGCGCCAAGGCGAAAACAACAACA
This sequence comes from Pelophylax lessonae, assembly GCF_965119305.1. Taxonomy (NCBI): domain Eukaryota; kingdom Metazoa; phylum Chordata; class Amphibia; order Anura; family Ranidae; genus Pelophylax; species Pelophylax lessonae. Next base: position 168,847,439 of record NC_138779.1, read on the forward strand.
TGGGGTGGGAGCAGCTTAGGCCAAATTTGGTTTGTCACAGCTGATACCTTTTAGGGGATCAGCCCAGGGTGAAAACAGTGTGTCAAACAAATAAGCAAAGAAATAATGTTTAAACAATCTTTGCATCAGTCTCACAACTGCACAAGCTCATATTATCACAATTGGAACAATTGGCACATTTAATCCCTGAGGAAAAGCCAGAGCTTTTAACAAGATGTATTTGCATAGATTAACATCCATAGTCTCCTGCAAAGACCCACATGGCACTCGGTCTCTGTTATCTTTTAAAGGGAACAGTGATTTACATTTGCTGTATGTGTAAATATTTAAAATTGGACTTACCAGTCCTGCCGCAGGATTCTGTTTGAAACAGGAATCCACTCTTCACCCATCACGGTGAACTTTATCTTGCCGATCTTCAAGGACTGGGTCCCCTTGTTTTAGAGGGGCCACTGCCTTGGACCTGTAGAGCGCCTTTGGGGTCCGGATCCCTGGGTCCAATGCCTTAAAAAGGACAAAATTACAACCTCGTAACTGCTTCCCGAGGCCCATCTTTTGTAGTCTACTGACATTTTTAGATGGATCTGATAGCTAACCCCCTAGATTTACTGATCTTTGATCGGGGTATATGGCATAATCTTCTTTCTTTTTCTTTGAAGAATATGTGGATAGACTCTCCACTGTGACCATCCCCCTTTAGACACTGGTGAAAAAACTGAGGTACTTCCTGTGTGGGAGGGGTTATATAGGGGGGCATCCTTTCTGATTGGTTGCCAGTGTCCTTCACCTGTAGATGGCTATATAACCCATATGTTATGATTTATGGCTCTGTGTCCCGTGATGTACGAAAAGAAAAAGGAAGGAATGCTTAAAAAAGAAGACTAGGTTCGGGCGCCGCATGGAATAGTCACACTCCACCTCAGCTCCCGCCTTTCGCCCGCCTGCACATCACTCCACAGCCTGGACGTACACTCACCCGCCACCACGATGGAACGATTTCTAGAGAAATCTGGTCCGCGGCCACCTCAGGAATCGCCCGCAGAGGCCACGGAGCCTGCCATGGAGACAGGTGGCCCCTCCTCCTCCTCCCTTCCTCCACAAATCGATCCAGGGCTCACCGAGCGGATCGCACAGGCTGTTGCCTCCCTGCTCTCCCCTACTATACAGAGCACTGTAGAAAAAGCAGTGCAAGCTGGTATGCTCCAAATTAAGAGGGACCTGGGGGAACATGCCACCAGGTTAAATGAGGCTGAGCAACGCATATCTAGCCTGGAAGATGAACTGTACCACATTCAGGCACAGGAACAGATGCAGGAAAAAACAAATGTATTCCTGTCACAAAAACTAGAGGATTTGGAAAACCGTGCCAGGATTTGTAGGGGTGCCAGAATCATTACCTTCCTCAGAGCTGCTTAATTTTTGTGCCCGCCGCATCCCAGAGGCCCTTGGTCTGACCGGTGTTCATGTGATGGAACGAGCACACCACATTGGGGCTCATTCTAGCGACCGCAAGACCCCTAGACCCATCATTGCCAAATTTTTAAATTACGCTGACAAAAACTTGATACTGCAGAAATACAGACAATCTAAATATTTTCAAGTGGATGGGGTTAGATTTTTAATTTTTGCTGATTATTCAATTGAAGTGTCAAAAAAACGTAAAGCCTTTCAACCGATTTGTTCCCAGCTTTTCCAACAGCAAATAAAATTCACCTTGGCCTACCCCGCCATTCTGCGTCTGAAGTCACCCGCTGGTGAGCAGCTGTCATTCCAGGACCCCTCTGAAGCAGAAACATACTTGCGCTCTGTATTCCCAGATGAACAACATCCTTCTACCCCAAGACCACTCTCTTTCCCGAGACCTTTGGATCAACGGAGCCCCCGCAAGGATTCGCCGAAACACCAGCGCTTCTCTGGTCTGTCTCATCTTACTAGGCCTTGCTGAACTTTTCCCTGCCTTTCACAGCATTCTTGTGGTATGATTCACTCATGATTTGCGGGCCTCCGGCCCGCCTGTTATGCATTTAAAGGCGCTTTTTGTCAGTCTTTTCATTTTCCATTATCACAAACCTTACTCTCCTGAGGATACCTGACCATCTGGCTTCTAGCCAGCCTCTCACCTATCTATTTTCAGAAGTACCCCGATCGTTTGGGAAATTGTATTTCATGTTGTATAAATGTGATTTTTACTTGTCACTTCTCTTCTCCCCCCTAAAACAATGGCCCTGCCGCTCGCTCTATCCCTCCCAGGGTGCATGATCTTTTCCCCGGCTGTCTTAAGTCCGTCCAGCCTTTTTTGGCCTTCTTGGGGCAATTTTGTGCGCATCTGCGTGGGCCGTTGTGAGTGGGAGGCCCCTTGATTGTGACCCCATGCGGAAAAAAGAGAAGTTGTTTTGGTTTAAGTTACATTGTTTTTCCCCCCCTTTTCCTATTCTTCATACCCCCCCCCCCCCCATTCTCATTCACCCCTTCCTTTTCTGCTAGTAGCCCTTTACCACGATACCACTCCATTCTTGAACACGCACCATCTAGACTTACAGGCCCACTCTTCACAACCACAGGTCCATTTATTACTCCTTCATCCCCGAAATACTCCTACCACCCCAACGTCCATTTATGAAATGAGTGTCATGGAATGTGAAGGGACTTAGGTCCCCTCTCAAACGCATAAAAATCCTACGCCATGTCCGCAGATTAGGGACTGATATAGCCCTGTTACAAGAGACACACCTCGTCCCCTCAGATTTCCACAGCCTTCGGAAGCTTTGGGTAGGTGAGGTTTTAGGCTCAACTGCATTGGGCCGTAATGCTGGGGTTGTGATACTAATACACAAAAGATTATCATACGAATTGTTATCTGTGACCTCAGATGCTCATGGCCGTATCTGCATGATACGTATTCGTATTGGTACAAAAGAGATCCTGATCACCAACATATATGCTCCCAACTCCCCAAATAAATCCTTCTTCGAATCTCTCACTGCCCATCTCTAACACTCCCCCAGCTTCCCCACCTGATTGGTGGCAATTTTAACTCCATCATGCATCCCGTGGATGATCGTTCCACTCCACGCCCCACCTCCTCTCACCCAATAGACTATGCTCACTCGCCTCTGCGGTTGACTCACTACACCTTACTGATGTTTGGAGAATTCATCACCCGGCAGACAGGGAATTCACCTTTTTTTCACCACCCCACAACGTGTTCACGAGAATCGACTATTTCTCTTTGCACTGACGACATAACTCAATTTCTCATGCTCCCCACCATACATGACATTGCCGTGTCCGATCACGCACCAATCTCAGTCTCCTTAGAATATCCAGATCTCCCCTCCTTCCCAAACAACAAAAAGACAAAGATTTTCTCTCTTACCTAGAAAAAGAATGGCAGGACTCCACTACAACAAACTCACCTACTACTGATCACCCACATCTGCTCTGAGAGGCCGGTAAGGCTTTACTCAGAGGGAGGATTATATCATATGCTAGCACCTTTAAAAAACAATCCATGAACCGCTATCGACAGGCCAGCACGCGCTTAAAAATGGCTCAGAGAGCTCTCCTTGCCAACACCACCCCTGATGCTAAAACAGAATGGCAGGAAGCCAAGCGTGCCTTTGAATCCTGGACCACCACACTGGAACTGATTAAACATAACCGCTTAGCAGCTACCTTGCATAGATTTGGTAACAAGGCCGGTAAACTTCTATCTAGATTGTGTAAACCTCCCTATCGCCCTACCCATATAGCTGAGTTACACAACCCAAGTGGTACGGTGGAGCACACCCCGCAGCGCATTGGCGAAGTGATGCTAGACTACTATACCTCACTCTATGCTGAAGATCCCATGGATGCCCCGACAGCACATACCTTCCTGAAACGCACATCTTTGCCCAAATTATCCTCGTCCCAACTTGAAACTTTAAACACCCCCATCACAGTGGAAGAACTACACACCACTATAAAAAATTTGGCCTCTAATAAAGCTTCTGGTCCCGATGGATTTACCAGTGAATTTTATAAATCTTTTAAGGACATGCTCCTCCCTACACTCCATCAGGTATATTCGCATATTTGGGAAAGAGGCGATTATCTTCCAACAGGGAACCAGGCTTTAATTAAACTATTGGCAAAAAAGGGAAATACCGCCCAATTTCACTTTTAAACTTGGACGTGAAAATTTTGTCTAAACTGGTAGCCACCAGACTAGCAAATCTGCTGCCTTCCCTTATTCACCCCGCTCAATCGGGCTTCGTGAAAAGTAGAACAGCCATGCTTAATATTAGAAAGTCCTTGTAGTCCTAGAACAAGCACACCTTCTCCCTGGGGAGGATTTTGCCATCATCACCCTTGAGGCCGAAAAGGCCTTCGACAATGTAGGCTTTCCCTGGTTGAACATGGTCCTGGCTGAAATGGGATTTTCTGGGGCATTTTCCCACCTAATCAAGTCCATGTACAAATCCCCTTCGGCCAAGTTGGTGGTGGGGGGCCTCCTCACGGGGGAATTCCATCTGCATAAAGGGACAAGACAAGGGTATCCTTTATCGCCCTTGCTCTTCAACTTAGCCCTGGAACCGTTATCTCGCTACCTGGCAGATCAAGCCCCCTTACATGGCGTCAGGGTTGGTACCCATGAACTTCTCACGGCCCTTTTTGCTGTCGATGTTCTTAGTTTTACATCTGACCCTTTCTCCGACATGCCCACCATACAGTCCATTTTTGATTAATTTAAAAGCTGTTCCGGTTTACGCATTAACTTCCAAAAAAGTGAAATACTTCCACTTACACCTTGCCCCTCCCGCCCCTGGTTACACTCCTCTATTTTTCAAATCGCTAAATCACACATAACGTACTTGGGTATAAAAATTGGTAAATCCCCTTCCTCTCTTTACTCACTTAACTACCCTCCTTTGATTTCCAAAATTGTGCAGGACCTGGGCAGCTGGATGAATCTGCCTCTTTCCCTCCTCGGTAGATACCACCTGACCAAAATGGTCAGTTTTGCGAAGTTGCTCTATCCAATGCAGACTCTACCTCTCTTGTTGAAACATAAAGAGATCCAATTATTAAATGCCTCCATCTCTCGATTCATCTGGAGAGGGAGGCGCTCGAGAATCTCCCTAAAAAAGCTGCATCTACCCAGGAGAGAGGGGGGCATAGGCCTTCCCAACATCAGGTTGTATAATCTGTCATGTCTTTTGAGAGTATGTATTGACTGGATAACCCAATCCCACCGTTACTCCTCCTACTCGCTAGAGGCAGCCATGGTGTTCCCATACTCTCTACCGGCCTTACTCCATAGCAAATGGAAAACTTTATCACCTCGATAATTCAATTTTTTCAACAACCTTTATTCAACACAATGTTTTGCTCTGTGACACCGCTATTGCTTGGAGAGAGCTGAGGAAAATCCTACACCTTCCTGTCTACATCTCACGCTATCTCCCAATATAAGGTAACCCTATGTTCCCACCAGGCTTGGAATCAGGACATTTCGATCATTGGAAACAACACGGCCTCACGACTTTTGCTGACCTATGCAATCTGGATATGGGCACCCCTCTGGACTTCCCCTCTATTGCAAAAATGTAATCACTGCTGCCTTCACATCATCCGAATGTCATGTAAAACTGCCTCACAATGTTTCTCCCCTTCCATATTGGACAACTTTCTTGCAGGTGATCGGAACACTATCTCTGCACTATACAAACCATTCTTATTGGAATCTAAGCCCCCTCTTAAGGGCTCATCAGTCGCCAACTGGGGTAAATTCTTTCCACACCCTGACCTGCTGCCTAGACTGCTGGCAGGCCTCACTAGGTCTCTCTGCTTAACCACAAATGAAAATTGGAGGGAAACACAACTGCGTATAACTTCACCGTGCCTATTTACCATTCTCTATGGACCCTCACAACCCACAGGGAATTCTTGTCCTCATTTTAAACTCCCGCGCCCTACCTTGGCCCACCGCTTTTGGCAATGTCCAGCTATATCTTCATATTGGGACCATGTTATCTCTTTTATATACGGAATCAGTGGCGGCCGGTGTATTGAGGACGCAGGGGCGCCGCCCCCCCATCCATGCGTCCAGCCCCCTAATCTGCATGCAGGGCGCCGGTCGCATGGAGCTTAATGGGTTTTTTTTTTTTAAATCACCTGATTAGAGCCAGAGGCTCTAATAGGGTGATGCAAAGGATGGAGCTGGGGCGCAGAGCAGTGTGCCCCGAGCCCACCCATTGTGTGACATTGAATGAAAATTCGCTATTGTCACACCGATTCTCTTCCTGGCCAATCAGGAAGCGTGTCCGATACGCGCTTCCTGATTGGCCACAAGGCAAACCCCATGCCATTGGCCAAGGAGGAGGCGGGAGCGGGAGGACTGGAGGAGACCCGCCGCCGGGGGACACAGTGAAGAGAAGCCGCCGCCGGGACTGAAGAGAAGCCGCTGCCGCGGCTGCTCCAGGGCTCCAGGTAAGTGCACTGGTCTCGGGGGGGGCACACTGCATTGAAGGGGGCACGCACGCACACTGGTCTCTGCATTGATGGGGGCACGGCGCGCTGGTCACTGCATTGATGGGGGCACGGCGCGCTGGTCACTGCATTGATGGGGGCACGGCACGCTGGTCACTGCATTGATGGGGGCACGGCACGCTGGTCACTGCATTGATGGGGGCACGGCACGCTGGTCACTGCATTGATGGGGGCACAGCACGCTAGTTACTGCATTGATGGGGGCACGGCAAGCTGGTCACTGCATTGAAGGGGGCACGGCAAGCTGGTCACTGCATTAATGGGGGCACGGCACGCTGGTCACTGCATTGAAGGGGGCACGGCAAGCTGGTCACTGCATTGAAGGGGGCACGGCAAGCTGGTCACTGCATTGATGGGGGCACGGCAAGCTGGTCACTGCATTGATGGGGGCACGGCACGCTGGCCACTGCATTGAAGGGGGCACGGCAAGCTTGTCACTGCATTGATGGGGGCATGGCACGCTGGTCACTGCATTGATGAGGGCACGGCACGCTGGTCACTGCATTGATGGGGCACGCTGGTCACTGCATTGATGGGGGCATGCTGTTGTAACTCAGCATTGAATGGGGCATGTTGTGGTAACTTTGCATTGAATGGGGGCACGCTGTAGTAACTCTGCATTGAATGGGGGCACGCTGTAGTAACTCTGCATTGAATGGGGGCACACTGTAGTAACATTGATTACTGAAGGCCCCTTTTACACTTTTGTGACCTCAAAGTCATGCAATTTTTTGCCACATTTTTTGCCGCAAAGCAATGTCTATTAGATTTTTTCTGTTTGCGCCTCCCCAAAAATTTTGAGCACCAGCCGCCACTCTACGGAATCACCCAGTTACGCATTCCGAAAGATCCCTTCCTTCTGCTTTTTGGATATTGGGACCCACAGATCGTTTCCAGGCCCCCAGACACTAGAACTCAGCAAAAAGATTGGATTTTACTTTGTCTTCTGACGGCCAGGAAATGTATCCTCAACAACTGGACCTCCCCCCTGAGCCCCAAAACCTCTCATCTGAAACAAGCATTACTATTACTTATGTATAATGAAAGACTAACTGTGAAAGACGGATCTGTAAATTCTCTTACTCGTTTCCTGGACCAATGGTATATTTTTATCCTTTCTTCCCTTTTACCCCAGGAGCAACTTGGTCTTCATGATCGTCCAGCTTACCACACTAGCTACTTACTATGGCTTCTGAGAAAAGACCCTCCCCAGTCCTCAAATACTTAAAAGGTCCTGCCTTTCATCCATCTGCCCATATGTTGTACCTGGGACTAGTCTCAAGTGTAAACTTCCTCTGCATTCAAAGTCCACTCTAGATGTATCTCTACTGTTACTACTACTGACCTTGGATACTTCGTTACCCCCCTCTCCTCCCCTCCTATACTTCTCTACTTTCTCATGTTGCCGTTGTTTACAATAACCACTTATGATACGGTTTGTATTTTGTTATTATGCCATTTGACGGCTTGATTGTTTACTTTTCTTCTTGTACTGTGAAAACTTTTCAATAAAATTTATTTAAAAAAAAAAAAAGAAAAAAAAAAGAAGACTAGTGCAGGCATCACATCTAAGAATTGATAAGCTGCAATAATAAATGTTTGGGTAGCCATGCTGGGACTACCGCATATGTGTATATGTCATTAATATATATATATTCAAGTTATCGTTGTAATGTATCCAGAGTGCTCCTTTAAGAGTTTTACAAGAAGGATCAGCTTTCCCCAGGAAATGGACAAATGGGATTGTGGGAGATGTAGTTTGGAGTTGAAGGAAGACTGTTGCGTGGATGACAGGAGAGACTATATTCCCAGGGAGCCATGGGAGAGTGTAGGATCATGGGGAAGCCTATATACCTCTCTGCTATGCCAAACACGTGCTCTCTTGCTTCCGGGACTCTTGCTTCCGGGAGGACGGATCGGTCAGAGAGGTGCCAGAGGACACAGTTGGTGACTGAGGCATGAGCGTTTGGCCTAGGTAGAGCGGAGCCCATCCTCAGCGGTGCAGATGCTGGTAGTCACAGGATGTTGACAAATCCAGTAGAGCTGAGTGCAGAGCGGGCGAAGCTGAACTGACTGACCGGGACAGCAAGAGCTGAACATCCCAAGTGATGCAGAAGCCTGGGGGGAAACTTTGCCTGTGTGACAGGATCATCACAAGTGGACACAAGTGACTATGTGAAAGAGTGCCTGGTGACATCCTAAATGGCAAGTATAAATCTGCATCCACTATACACTGACTGCAGATAGGATTTCATGTACACCATTATATTGGGATTAAAAATATCAAATTGAACAGTGATAAAGAGCTCCAACTGCCGGCGAAGATTCCGCAAGGCCTTGCGAGGATAGGAACTTTATTATTCACAGTTCTTAAAAGGGGACCTGTTAGAGTAATGATAGATCCCTATTAAAGTGGAGTTCCACCCATTTTTGCAAGTTGAACTGTATGTAATTCCCTTTAAATATGCTAATGCCAATGTAAACTATTTTTTTTTTTAGGGAAATACCTTTTATCTTCTGTATTCATCTGCACTTCCTGGTCCTGATGCTTTCGGCAATTACGTCACTTGGCGATTCGCAAGGGCTCCTGGGACATGTATCCCAGCAGCCCTTGCAATTCGCCTAGTGACGAAATCTCGTGTGATTTCCAGTGCTCAGGGATGTATTGCATTCAGTCCGTGCTCCGCCCCGCCTCCTCTCAGTGACTGAAAGCATTACATCCCGTAGAACTCACTGAGAGGAGGCGGGACGGAGGCGAGGTGGGGCAGTGTGTCAGATGTATTATCCAATGATAGTCAGAGAGCAGAGGGGAGAGAATGTAATGTCAGATTCTGCCTCGCTCTCTATGGGGACGGAACGGCTTATTCTTCTGTGATTTTTATAGTGAGAAATGGAGGAATATTATCTGATTACAGAGCAGTCACACAGCTCGGGGGACATTAAAGGGGCACTCTCACCGCACAGGGGACAAATTAAAGGGGCACTCTCACCGCACAGGGGACCAATTAAAGGGGCACTCTCACCGCACAGGGGACCAATTAAAGGGGCACTCTCACCGCACGGGGACACTTTGTAAGGGGGAACTCTCACCGCACGGGACACAATGTAAGGGGGAACTCTCAGCGCACAGGGACACAATGTAAAGGGGCACTCTCACCGCACAGGGGACAAATTAAAGGAGCACTCTCACCGCACGGGGACACAATGTAAAGGGGCACTCTCACCCCATGGAGACACAATGTAAAGGGGCACTCTCACAGCACGGGGGACACAATGTAAGGGGGAACTCTCACAGCACGGGGACACAATGTAAGGGGGAACTCTCACCGCACGGGGACACAATGTAAAGGGGCACTCTCACCGCACGGGGACACAATGTAAGGGGGAACTCTCACCGCACAGGGGACAAATTAAAGGAGCACTCTCACCGCACGGGGACACAATGTAAAGGGGCACTCTCACCCCATGGAGACACAATGTAAAGGGGCACTCTCACAGCACGGGGACACAATGTAAGGGGGAACTCTCACCGCACGGGGACACAATGTAAGGGGGAACTCTCACCGCACGGGGACACAATGTAAAGGGGCACTCTCACAGCACGGGGGACACAATGTAAGGGGGAACTCTCACCGCACGGGGACACAATGTAAGGGGGAACTCTCACCGCACGGGGACACAATGTAAAGGGGCACTCTCACCGCACGGGGACACAATGTAAGGGGGAACTCTCACCGCACAGGGGACAAATTAAAGGAGCACTCTCACCGCACGGGGACACAATGTAAAGGGGCACTCTCACCCCATGGAGACACAATGTAAAGGGGCACTCTCACAGCACGGGGACACAATGTAAGGGGGAACTCTCACCGCACGGGGACACAATGTAAGGGGGAACTCTCACCGCACGGGGACACAATGTAAAGGGGCATTCTCACCGCACGGGGACACAATGTAAAGAGGCACTCTCACCGCAAGGGGACACAATGTAAGGGGGAACTCTCACCGCACGGGGGACATAATGTAAGGGGGAACTCTCATCGCACAGGGAACAAATTAAAGGGGCACTCTCACCACACGGGGACACAATGTAAAGGGGCACTCTCACCGCACGGGGACACAATGTAAAGGGGCACTCTCACCGCACGGGGACACAATGTAAAGGGGCACTCTCACCGCACGGGGACACAATGTAAAGGGGCACTCTAACTGCACGGGGACACAATGTAAGGGGGAACTCTCACCGCACGGGGACACAATGTAAGGGGGAACTCTCATCGCACAGGGGACAAATTAAAGGGGCCCTCTCACCGCACGGGGACACAATGTAAAGGGGCACTCTCACCGCACGGGGACACAATGTAAGGGGGAACTCTCACCGCACGGGGACACAATGTAAGGGGGAACTCTCACCGCACGGGGACACAATGTAAGGGGGAACTCTCACCGCACGGGACACAATGTAAGGGGGAACTCTCAGCGCACAGGGACACAATGTAAAGGGGCACTCTCACCGCACAGGGGACAAATTAAAGGAGCACTCTCACCGCACGGGGACACAATGTAAAGGGGCACTCTCACCCCATGGAGACACAATGTAAAGGGGCACTCTCACAGCACGGGGGACACAATGTAAGGGGGAACTCTCACAGCACGGGGACACAATGTAAGGGGGAACTCTCACCGCACGGGGACACAATGTAAAGGGGCACTCTCACCGCACGGGGACACAATGTAAGGGGGAACTCTCACCGCACAGGGGACAAATTAAAGGAGCACTCTCACCGCACGGGGACACAATGTAAAGGGGCACTCTCACCCCATGGAGACACAATGTAAAGGGGCACTCTCACAGCACGGGGACACAATGTAAGGGGGAACTCTCACCGCACGGGGACACAATGTAAGGGGGAACTCTCACCGCACGGGGACACAATGTAAAGGGGCACTCTCACAGCACGGGGGACACAATGTAAGGGGGAACTCTCACCGCACGGGGACACAATGTAAGGGGGAACTCTCACCGCACGGGGACACAATGTAAAGGGGCACTCTCACCGCACGGGGACACAATGTAAGGGGGAACTCTCACCGCACAGGGGACAAATTAAAGGAGCACTCTCACCGCACGGGGACACAATGTAAAGGGGCACTCTCACCCCATGGAGACACAATGTAAAGGGGCACTCTCACAGCACGGGGACACAATGTAAGGGGGAACTCTCACCGCACGGGGACACAATGTAAGGGGGAACTCTCACCGCACGGGGACACAATGTAAAGGGGCATTCTCACCGCACGGGGACACAATGTAAAGAGGCACTCTCACCGCAAGGGGACACAATGTAAGGGGGAACTCTCACCGCACGGGGGACATAATGTAAGGGGGAACTCTCATCGCACAGGGAACAAATTAAAGGGGCACTCTCACCACACGGGGACACAATGTAAAGGGGCACTCTCACCGCACGGGGACACAATGTAAAGGGGCACTCTCACCGCACGGGGACACAATGTAAAGGGGCACTCTAACTGCACGGGGACACAATGTAAGGGGGAACTCTCACCGCACGGGGACACAATGTAAGGGGGAACTCTCATCGCACAGGGGACAAATTAAAGGGGCCCTCTCACCGCACGGGGACACAATGTAAAGGGGCACTCTCACCGCACGGGGACACAATGTAAGGGGGAACTCTCACCGCACGGGGACACAATGTAAGGGGGAACTCTCACCGCACGGGGACACAATGTAAGGGGGAACTCTCACCGCACGGGGACACAATGTAAAGGGGCACTCTCACCGCACGGGGACACAATGTAAAGGGGCACTCTCATCGCAAGGGGACACAATGTAAGGGGGTAATCTCACCGCACGGGGACACAATGTAAGGGGGAACTCTCATCGCACAGGGGACAAATTAAAGGGGCACTCTCACCACACGGGGACACAATGTAAAGGGGCACTCTCACCGCACGGGGATACAATGTAAAGGGGCACTCTCACCGCATGGGGACACAATGTAAAGGGGCACTCTCACCACACGGGGACACAATGTAAAGGGGCACTCTCATGGGGACACGATGTAATAAATAAATAATAAAGGGGAGCTCTGACTGGAATATTAAAGGGGAACTCTGACTGAAATATTAAAGGGGAACTCTGACTGAAATATTAAAGGGGAACGCTGACTGGACACATAAAGGGGAACTCTGACTGGACACATAAAGGGGAACTCTGACTGGACACATAAAGGGGAACTCTGACTGGACACATAAAGGGGAACACTGGCCGGAAAAAATAAAGGGGAACTCTGGCGGAAAAAATAAAGGGGAACTCCGAGCGGGACACTGGATGTAAAGGGACACTCTGACAGGGACACTGATGTAAAGGAGGACTCTAACAGAGACACATCCGTGTACCCGTCAGAGTGCTCCTTTATATCCAGTGTGTCCCCATCAGAGTCCTCCTTTACATCCAGTGTCCCAGTCAGAGTGCCCCTTTATGTGTCCCAGTCAGACTTCCCCTTTATTATTCCAGTCAGAGTTCACCTTTATTATTCCAGTCAGATTTCCCCTTTAATATTCCAGTCAGAGTTCCCCTTTAATATTCCAGTCAGAGTTCCCCTTTATTATTCCAGTCAGAGTTCCCCTTTTTTATTCCAGTCAGATTTCCCCTTTAATATTCCAGTCAGAGTTCCCCTTTAATATTCCAGTCAGAGTTCCCCTTTAATATTCCAGTCAAAGCTCCCCTTTGTGTGTGCAGTCAGAGTTCCCCTTTAATATTCCAGTCAGAGTTCCCCTTTTTGTGTCCAGTCAGAGTTCCCCTTTAATATTCCAGTCAGAGTCCCCCTTTAATGTTCCAGTCAGAGTCCCCCTTTATGTGTCCAGTCAGAGTTCCCCTTTAATATTCCAGTCAGAGACCCCCTTTATTATTGAGGTCAGAGCTCCCCTTTAATATTCCAGTCAGAGTCCCCTTTTAATATTCCAGTCAGAGTTCCCCTTTAATATTCCTGTCAGAGTTCTCCTTTATTGTTCCAGTCAGAGTTCCCCTTTATTGTTCCAGTCAGAGTTCCCCTTTATTGTTCCAGTCAGAGTTCCCCTTTAGTATTGAGGTCAGAGCTCCCCTTTATTATTTATATATTACATCCGTGTCCTCATGAGAGTTCCCCTTTACATTGTGTCCCCGTGTGGTGAGAGTGCCCCTTTAATGTGACTGTTCTGTAATCAGATAATATTCCGCCATTTCTCACTATGAATCTCACATAAGAATCAGCCGTTCCGTCCCGCGCATGCATTATTCGACAGGACGCCTGTCTGGAAATAATGCAAGATTTCGTCATTAGGCGAAATGCAAGGGCTGCTGGGATAAATGACGCCGCTATCCCAGGAGCGTTTGCGAATCGCCGAGTGACGTAAGCGCTTATAGGGGCCGGACTCGGGAGTGTGGATGAATGAAGAAGAGAAACGGTATTTCCTTACAAAAAAAATAAATAGTTTGCATTGTGTGTGTCTTTATGTCTCTCTTTCTGTCTCCTGCACTTGTGTCTTCCGGGAGGCGGGGAAGAGATATAGAGGGCGGCAACTTCCTCCTCAGCTGACGTCTCTATAGCAACCTGTACTATGCATAAAGCATAGGACTGCCCATGTGCGGGATTGCCTGCTGCATTCTGGGTAGCCAGAATGAACAGCAATCAGGAAGAAGGACACTGCGGCTTCAGGTGCCCTTACTAAAGATGGCCACGCACAGGCAGTGATTTTAAAAGTAAGATTTTCACTAAACAAATACACTGTTCAACTCATAAATATGCAAATAGCGGTTTTGTCAAGCGAGATGTATTAATATTAATGGACTAGTTTTGTTTAAAAAATGATTCTGAGGGTGGAACTCCGCTTTAAGTAAAGATGATATATTCCTAATTCTAGTTTTAGAAGAGGTTAAGCAGTGTTCATGGTTAGCACATCTAACAATAGCCTTGACAGTTAGAGCTGATAATTCAGTCAGTCACTATTATTCATTAAACATAACACCCTGTTTGTAAAGCATTTATTTCTTCAGTGTAAGTCTTTTGAACTCCATTGTGATTTGTGGGGTTTAACAGATTGACGCCGCAACCTTGGTTATTACTGAACTCTAATTATTCTTACTAAGTTTGTTTGGCTTGCCTTTTACCTTTTACAGTAAGATTTGTATCTCCATTGTGTCAGTGTATTTTTGGAAATTGCAACTGAAATGTCTGAACCTACAGTCCCCAGCGGGTTGGATACTTCTCAGGGTCAGGTGAGTGCAGAGGAACTTCCACTAACCAGCAGTCCTCAAGGAGGTCGTGCTAAATTTACTTTTGGGTTTATTGCTGCTTTAATCAGTTGCCGACCTCCCCATGCAGATTTACTGCGGCAGGGAGGCTCGGCTTCACATAATCACGTAGATCTACGCGATTATGTGCACACAGTTTTGGCAGCACCTGCGTGCCGCCAGAGCTGTGCTACCATTGTGATTAGACACAGGGGAGGCCAGACCACGGGAGGAGCTGGCTGGATCGTCGCCGGCCTCCCCCAATCTTTGGCTAGAATGACAGAAGAGCCGCCTGCTTATATAAACAAAGCAGGCGGGTCTTCTGTCAGAGAAGCTGAATTACCGATCTCTCTCTGCCTCTGTCCAACCCATCCCCCCACACAGTTAGTAAGCACAAAAGGGAACACATGTAACCCCTTGATTATCCCCAGTGTTAACCCCTTCCTTGCCAGTGTAATTTATACAGTAACATTGCATATTATTTAGCACTGATTACTGTACTAATGTCACTGGTCCCCAAAAAATGTCAAAAATGTCAGTTAGGTGTCCAATCTGTCCGCCACAATGCAGTCCTGATAAAAATCGATGATCGCCACTATTACTAATAAAATAGATAAATAAATAAATAAAAAGTCCATAAATCTATCCCGTAGTTTGTAAACACTATAACTTTTGCGCAAACCAATTAATATACACTTTTTGTGATTTTTTTGTACCAAAAATATGTAGCAGAATACAAATTGGCCTAAACTGATAAAAAAAATAGATTTTATACATTGTTTTATTGAGAATGTTTTATAGCAGAAAGTAAAAAATATTGTGTTTTTTTTCCAAAATTGTTGCTCTTTTTTTGTTTATAGCACAAAATCTAAAAACCGCAGAGGTGATCAAATACCACCAAAAGAAAGCGCTATTTGTGGGAAAAAAAGGACATCAATTTTATTTGGGTGCGGCATTGCACGACTGCGCAATTGCCATATCGCAAAAAATGGCCTGGTCATTAAGGGGGTAAAACCTTCCGGAGCTGAAGTGGTTAATCCCTGTTCACTGTGTAGCACAATGTGGCTGCACACACTTTCAGAACTGTGCAAAAGTACTTTTTTTTCTCTTCATTATACCCAATGGTGCCTTAGATCTATTAAAATCCTCAGAATGCCTCTACTGGCCTTTTAGTATTATTTAACCATTAGTAGATTCTAAAAATTGTTGAAGACGGGGTTTTAGGTTTCTTTTGTTGTGCTTTGTATCCTATTGTAAAGCACACATCAATACACATATTTCATGAACCAGTAAAGGTCATCTCTAATCTCTACCTTACAGTAAAAATAGACTCTAATATCTGAGCTTTGTTTACTAAACAAACACTATGCTTTTGTCAATGGCACAGATTACCACCATCTCTCAAAAGAACATTTATAATAAGGAAACGATAATAGTTACTGACATGAAATAGAACTGAGAACAAAGTTTAAAAAATGCTAAGCACTTTTTTCCATTCCAGGGCTGCACCTGTAGTAGCAGAAAAGGGCAGTGCACGGGGGAAGTAATAATATGCAAAGTATGCTTTCCCCTTAGGAATCATTATTTCAGCATTCAGTCAAAGCAATAAAGAATTATTTCTGTACTGCAGATGTTTCTTTGTGACTAACTTCTCATCAACAAGTGTATCTCAACAGCAGCCCCTTCCTTCATTATGTATTATTGCTATCAACATACAGTTTTTGCAGAAAATCTGCTGCAGTTCTTTTGGGAACCAAATAATTGTTTACAATAAAAAATATATATATTAAAAAAGTAGTCCCCAAATACCAAGTAAATTGGTTATCTTTTCTTGTCTAGCCACAAACTTTCAATTAACCCCAAAAGCTAAACCTTTTCTTTTACCTCAGTTGAACCCCTTATCTAAGTGCAAATACTAATTATGAACATAATATGTAATCTGCATCATCCTGGGTGTTGCATAGCCTACTTGCACATTATGGCAAGCTTACCTGTCAAAGCACCCTGAACCAGCAATAAAAGAAGAAAATGTGTTCTTGCTTTATTGTTTTTTTGTTTTTTTTACTGCAATGCAACACAACTCACATCCTGCTTTGTGGCACGCTGTGGTCTGCGCTAGTGCAGGTGCAGTCTTTATATACATAGTGCACTACTGTGTGTTACGGTAACATGCATGTTATGCAGCAATGTGATGGGGATTACAGACCTTAAAGCATTATTAAACCCAAAAACAAACTCTTATCATATTGCAGCTTACCAATTCTTAGATGTGTTGGCTGCATTAGTTTTCTTTTTTAAAGTGATTGTATAAAGTCTTGTTTTTTTTCCTATAAAAATAATAAACATGTTATACTTATCTGCTCTGTTGCAGTGGATTTGCACAGAGCAGCCTGGATCCTCCTCTTCTCGGGTCCCTCTTCTGTGCTCCTGGCCCCTCCTGTTCAGTGCCCCCCACAGCAAGCAGCTTGCTTTGGGGGAAACCGAGCCGAGTAGCAGCACCCTGTGTCCTTTCAGACACGGAGCCCCGACCCAGCCCCTTTTTCCCCTGATTGGCTAGCTGACTTTGATTGGCTCCTGCTGCTGTGTCTCAGCCAATCAGGAAGAAGAATCTCGGTCGGTTGAGACACTCGTGGACATTGCTGGACAGAGAGGGACCTCAGGAAAGTACTAGGGGGGCTGAGAGGGGGCTGAGAGGGGGCTGCTGCACACAGAAGGTTTTTCATCTTTTTTTTTTTTTTTTTTTTTAATAACAAACATGTTATACTTACCCCCCTGTGCAGTTGGTTTTGCACAGAGCAGCCTGGATCCTCATCTTCTCAAGTCCCTCGTTCCTGCTCCTGGCTCCTCCCTCAGATCGAGTGCCCCCAAAGCAAGCAGCTTGCTATGGGAGCACACAAGCTGAGCTGCAGCTCCATGTGTCCATTCAGATCTCCCCTGATTGGCTCACTCACTTTGATTAACAGCTTCAGGAGCCAATGGCGTCTGTATCTCAGCCAACGGGGGGGGGGGGGTAGTCCCGGGGCGGCCGAGGGACACATGGACATCGCTGGACAGAGATGGGGTACAGGTAAGTATTAGGGGGGCTGGGGAGGCTGCTACACACAGAAGGCTTTTTTATCTTAATACATAGAATGCAATAAGATAAAAAAAACCTTCCTGCCTTACAACTCCTTTAAGTGTTCTCTCCTTTAATTTCACTTAGTGATCTGGCCAGTAAGTCTGCTTTTTTTTTTCAACATAAGCTGTCCTGCAGATTTTGCAGTTAGAGGGTTGAGACAAAGCATTTACTACTGACAGGGGTGCTTACAAATTATCAGCTTTTACTTATGTAAAACTTTTATTCCAAAAGGAAAGAAAATGTTTGCTGTAACAGCATATAAAGTGTTAGTTGGAGTTCAGCTTCAATGAAAAAGTGTATCTAAATCTGCTAGCGCATCTAACACTTCCTTTCCTCCAGATTAACAATGCTGCTGTCCAAAGGTGCACCTTCATCCAGAGTGGAGGCACTTTAATACTGGAAGTGTGTTACTGGCCAGATCATCAGGCAAAAAAAAAAGTAAAAGTAAAAAAGCCTTAAAAAGGTAACGCAGCCATCATATGCAATGATTGGTAAGATGCAATATTGGTTTTGGATTTAATCCTAACTTTAAACCTAAGCTTAATTGCCAAAAATTATACTCTGTAGCTGCCAGGATGGACACAAAGGATCAAACGGGGGAAAATATTTCACATTTTCATAATAATGCAACTATAGCTTTAAGCTTTACACAGATGAGAAATAAGATAGAGAAGTGGAAGTAAGGCTGTTCTTTTACAGCAGAATATTTCTAGAGATTTTTACTTTTTCCACATTCTGACTGTGGTGTATCATGAGTACAGTATTTGCTCACTTCCTCAGCCTTCATGTTCCATACAACAGCTAAACCTGATTTCCAAAGACAAAACCAATTATGCATAAACGTCAGTAGAATAATAATTTCTAACAATCTGTCATGAAGGGACTATTGATTATTATGGTCTAGAAAACCAATAGAGTCCATGACTAGAATGGGCTTCTGGTAACACAGTACTACCGTAATGGTACCACTGATATAGCTCTATGTGCAGCAAAGCATGACAACAAAGAGGGATACACTATGATTTCAGGCCTTAGGCTCCATTTTATATTTAATATTTTCTTTATATTAAAGAAATAAAGTGTTTATGGTGTACAACTGCCTGGTAATTACACCATGAAAGAACATATCACAAGTAAACACATTTCATGTGTAGCGGTTCTTCAAGGATGCATCATATGCAAACATAGAAATATCTGCCAACACCTGGAAAAATGAAGCTAGATTTACACATTTAATTTTGAATTGGGGATATTCTTCAACTAAAGTAGGTAGAGCACTGGGTTGTTTCCCAGATTAACATCAGTGAGTTTGTGAATCACATGTTTTACATCAGACCAGAAAACTTGGATTTGGGGAAATTCCCAGAAAATGTGTAGTCATGTATCAGTTTTTTGGTTACATCTCCAGCACAGAAATTAGTTTTGAGGATATATCTTGTCTAGAATAACTAGAACTTTGTACCATCCTGGTAATGGCTTGAGTAGAAAACCAATGTGCATAATATATGTTAATTTTGCTACTAGGTTACACCCAGGTCTCGTTCCAATTTCTCAAGATAAGATAAGATAAGATGTGTCTAATAGTGTCTGGATCCATGTTCAATTTTAAAAAGGGGCGAGAGGTGGATTGTGAAGGTTTTTTGACTGAGGAATACAAGTATCAATAGATTTGGGTGGCGTTTAAAGGAGGGGTATATCACTCACTTATTTTCAGGGATTAACTTGTAGCTATCATGTTTGGTACCTTGTGTAGGAAATTGTCTTTTGAATTGATTGGATCTTTTCAGTGAATGAAAAGTTTAGTCCTGCCAACTTGGGAGGAAATCTGGATTCTCTAAAATGTTTAGCATACTCAAGCTAATCAGACCAGATATCTGTCTTGACTGATAATAGCCATACCTTACAACTTTCTAGAGGGGTACCTTTTTGTATACAAAGTGTATAGTCAAAATGACACACCCCTCCCACACCCCCAGTTTTGCAGACTTTGAATAACTAACATGACTAAAACTGATTAATGAAACATGCAAATACTTTTACACTACTTTGTTTCCTTTATTTTAGCTTCTTAAAATAACATTAATTAACATTTTTAGTTAAAAAGCTAAATGTGGCATAACAAATTTGGTAACGCGTGCATTTGATACGTTTAAAGTAAAATGTGGACAATAAAACAGGAGAGAGGGGTTAAGGGATTTGATCCCAAAAGAGGGACAACCCCTTCAAATAAAGGACATTTGGGACCTATGTATAGCACTTTTAGGGTGATTTCTAATGTTTGATGGAATGCTCGTGAATGCATGCATGAAGAAAAGGCAGGCAGCAGGATAGGTAAAATGTTCTTTTCCAGCTCCCCCAACTTTTATGAGGGGAATTTTTGCACCAATGAGTAATACTGTCGATGTGTGAGGCCTGGTGCTGCCCACCAGCAGGGAGACACTGCCAGCTCAACTGCCAGTAGATTTGGACTTTCGCATCTTTATAAATGGCACATCAGCTGCAAATCACAGATGCTGTGTGGAGAGGCTCAACAAGAACTTAAAGACTAAACTGGAAGAATTATGATCTGAGAGTTCAGGTTCATGATATTCAGCCAGGAGACCGAAGTGTTGCTAAGAAACCTGGGGTCCTTTCAAAAGCATAAGATAGCTGACCGGCGGAGTTCCCAGCATTATGTTGTCTGCAAACAATTGCCTGGCCTCCTGTCTACCAAATCTATCCTGAAGAGAGGACAGGGTTTTGAAGGCTTGGCATGAGAGTCATCAGAGTATGTGCGAGAACTGAGATGCCTTCCCCCAGCCTGTCTTCTTCCAGAGGAGTTAAAGTTACCAGCTCACAACCTCCACCACCAGATGAGGATGAGGGAGAAAACAGTAAGGAGGAAGAATCTTGTATGGACTGGCTATAGCCATCTACACTTTTAGATGCCACTTCATCCCCTCCCCTTGCAGAGACTGACACTAGTACTCTCATGCTTGAGGCTTGAGTTTTTACCTCAGGATCATCACTCAGAGAATCAGGCAGACTCTCCAACTTCACAGAGTGTCCCAAACATTGGGACTGTCCAATTACCTCCAGAACTAGGTGGAGTATCCACTGAACAGGGGCCATCTGAGAGAAAGAAACAAAGACATAAAAGGCCATCTGCCCACCTAAAAGACCAACCTATGATACTTTGGGTGAGAGTTCTGAAGAAGCTCAAGGGAGTCTATGGTTAAGGCAACCCCTCTCCCACTGACAATCGGTGTAAGGTTCCCTTGCCAGGTTCCTATTTAAACACCAAGTTTTTTTTGTGTATGTTTACTAACCTAATTTTGCCTCCCATTGTAACTTGTACCAGGTATGGACATGTACCTGTTGCTGTGACCCAACCCCTTCTTTGGGGACCGAAGGTTCTTTGGTAAGGAGTAGTGTATAGCTGGGTGCTGCCCATCGATTGTGTGTGCTTGTGCTACTCTTATGCCCCCACAACCCCCTTCTCCACCGGGTCTTCTGTTGGCTGTATGTAGGGAGCAGGTTGTGATGAACTGTGACAGAGTGGCTGGGCTGTGATTACAGAGCTGCTGGCTACAGACCCCCCCCCCCTGCATCCCTATGCATGAAGATCATAGTGATGGTGTGTTCTCCTTTCCCCTCCCCCCCTCCCCCTTTTCCCACCACTGAAATTAGCAGCGGTAGAGGAATTTTGGATGCAGCCACAAAGGATCTTGGGACATGTGGCCCCGGAGAGACACTGCGGGGCTAAAAACTGCAACACCTAGATGTCCCTAGATACAGAAGGAGTAGAAGGGAAAGTTTCCTAGCTTTTAAAGAAAGAGGGGACCCAGGATGTTAGCTGAAGGCATGGAGCAGTAAACACCTTTGTGCCTCTGGTGCTCTGACAAATTCCAAGGGCAGAATTGGGACTTGACGTGCTAAGGGCCTTGCTGGAGAGACCTAGGTGTTGCTGTGCAAGGGCCAGGGAGCACAGACCTGCTGTGTGTGATGTCTGTGGCAAGCAGACTGGGGTGATACTTCTCTTCCCCCGTTGTGCGCCTGCTGTTTATTTTTAGATTTTAGATTTGTGAGACATTACAACGTAAAAAAAAAAAACTCACTATGCCTTACTAAATACCTCGGGCTGTCTACTTTCCAAAAAGGTGTCATTTGGGAGGTATTTGTGCTGTCCTGGCATTTTAGGGACACAAGAAGTGAGATAGGCAGTCAGTACACCGGGACTGATCAATTTTTAAAATATAATGTATGTACCATAGCTTGTAAACTCTATAACTTTCACACAGACTAAATATTATACACTTATATTTTTTTACCAAACCAATGTAGCAGTGTAAATTTTGGTTTCAATCTATGAAGAAAAATTACTTATTTGCAAAATGTTTAACAGAAACTAAAACATATTTTTTTTTAACATTTTTGGTATTTTTTGTTTATTTAGCCAAAAAAAAAAAAAAACAGTGGTGATTAAATACCACCAAAAGAAAGCACTTTCGGTCTCAAAAAGGTTATAAAAAAAAAAATAATTTGGATATTATCAAAGAACACATGCTGTATGGTTTTCTTTTGTATCCTTTTTTTGCATGCAGCCTATTGACACCTAAACAAAATAATTCACCCATGTTATTTTTTGTTTTCATTTTCCTAATTTGTTGCTTATATTTTACTACTCCCCGACCCTTTGGTCCCTTTAATGGATATACTTGAAAACGCCTTATGTTGTGAAGTTGGAAGCTTTTCAGAATGCTACCTGTGTTTCCAATTCTTTGAATGGTATATACTGTATGTAGTACATCCATTTCTGTACTGTATATTCCATAATTCAATAACAATTTTACGCTGAAATGGGGAAAAAAAATCATTTGGGTATAGTGTTGCATGACTGAGTAATTGTGATTCAAAGTGTGATAGCGCCTGGGCAGGAAGGGTGTGAAAGTGTTCGGTATTGAGGTGGATATACTACTGTATGTGACATGGGGTGATTAAGCTGTGTGGCAGTGAGCTTTTTTAACCAGTTCTGCCAGTCTGAACTGCAGTTTAAGGGCTTTCTGGCTCACTTTTTAAGAAGGAGAGGAAAAACCAAACAAAGTTGCCCACGTAGGGGATTTCCTCCAGAAAAACAATCAATCTAAATTACTAAGCCACCTAACTCTCTTGTCTTTGGTCTCTGAGGCCACAGGCTCTTCAGGCTCACTCAGCCTTAGTTACAGAACTTTGCTGCATGGACCCAATCCTGGCCTCTAGATAGGCTTCCCCCCAATACCCCTGGATCTTCCACTTATCTGAGACTTAGAAACCCTCTTCCAGTCCTGTGGACTTGCTTAGTTGCCTTAGCTCTCTCAGCCCTGCAGTGCAGCTTTCCCAACTCTCCCAGTCCTGTGGGTAGGGAATCCCACATGAGATACTGTCTCCTGAGTGGTTCACCTCTCCAGGCTGGAGCACACCCACCAATCTCCACACAAAGGCTCTGTGTTTAAATGGGAGCCTTGCTCCATGATCAGTGCACTCACACAGGCTGCAGATCACTTGCAAAGGACACAGGATCGAAGGCTCCATCCCACCCAAGACACCGTAAAGCCTTCAAGATCCAGGAACCCATTCAGGATTACAAAACATGGAAAATACTGACAAACCAGTCTTCTCTATTCAAAAATAATGCTTTGGAGCTTTGTACTCTGCCTTGATGTTTACATTTTTCCTATAAATAACACTCTATAATTTTTTTTTGCTATATTTTTTCCCTGTGAAAGTGGAGTTACCCTTTAGGACATGTTGGGTGTCTTTTTTTTTAATCAGTGCAACCTTTTTAGACTTTTCCAAAACCATTGCAGTTGTGTGCCCTAAAATGAACTTTAGTTTATTTTTGACTGAAGTTTTTTGCTTGATAAAATTGTTGCGCCAATATTAGGTGACATAAAAAAAAAATTGGAACTGGGGGCGTGATTTGCCACAGACGGAGATGGCCGCTTGAACATGGAGCTCCCTTCCTCCACTACAGCAATCCCACAGCATCCAACATTCCAGACCAGCTATCTTTCCCCTGAACAGGGATCTCTACTACCCCACTACTCCTGGAGCATGCCCCAACAATGATCAGAATCGTGGGGATCGTGGAGAATACTGGAATTTTACATGAAGCCTGCTCAGCCCCTAGCCTAAGATGGTGTTGGGAAAAACAAAGCTGCCCCACCACTGCCACATGTGCCTGCTCTTACTTTTGATGAAGACCATACCTCAGACATGGAAGATTCAGGGGAGCAACTAACCTCTTCAGCATCTTCCCCTACTGATAGAGGTAAGCGCTCAACGATCTCCCCAGCACACTCTCCTTCTAAGCCTCCCATCATGAAGAAACAGCATGGTGCTGAGCCTTGCAGTCCCACAGACTTTACCGACTATACCTCTTCTCGCAGAGTTTGTCACCAATGACAGTCCAGCATCTGAACCCTCATTGAAAGCAATGCTACTATCACTGCAGGCTGACATGCAAAAGGAACTCAGATCCTCCATTACCATTTGCATGATAGAATGGATGGTCTAGAGGTCCGCACAGATCATATAGAACAACACCTATCTGAAGCTGCTGTGGTCCAAAACACCATAATGGACATACAGGATGAGGCAATAACCCCCTATCTACAGCAACTATTTTGAAAGTTTATCCCATCACTCACAGCACAAGACCTGCTCATAGATAGAGCGCATATGATCCACAAGCCCCAGCAGCTACACAAATCTGTACCCAGAAACATTCTGGCTCGCATACATTTTTATCACACTAAAGAGCATATTATGGGAGCTGCTAGGTCCATGCAAGCCCTGCTTGGACCATTCACTAAAATCTCGCTTTACAATGATATATCGGTTGCAACATCACAGGCATTCGTACCAGTCACCTCGATTCTGATGGAGCATAAAATAACCTAGAAATGTGCATACCTCACCAAACTCCTGGTTACCTACCAATGCCAGCAAATCTCTATTTTAACACCCAAAGATGGGATCAAACAACTACACAACTGGGGTATACTCCCCAATTCACATCCAAAAACACCCATGAGCAGACCATCTGCTAAGATCGGGAACTCTTGGTATGGAGAGAAAAAAAAATTAACCACATGATCCCCTATTTATCAGGGATACCCTACCAGGGCCGCATCCAGGCACTGCTGGACTAATATGAGAAAATGAGTAGAGGAGCCCCTCCAACTCTAGTTGAACTCCCACAACCTATTGCTATAGTGCGCAAAGCACACAGCATTCTATAATTTGTTCGCTATTTTACATTTGTATTGATCTTGTTTGCAACTGTTTCATTGTTTAGGCTTCATATAACCTCTGCAAGGTACCCATCTGCCTTGTAGACATCAGCTGTTTAACAATTTACCTACTGTGAGCTCATGTTTATACCTTGTAATTAGTGCACTGTACTACCTGTCAGCTCCTTGCTTATTTAGACCTCTGTGCCACTTTGACATTCTCATAAATCTCCCACATGACAATCAAAATTACCTCCCTTAATGCTAAGGGCCTTAACAGCCCATTCAAAAGATCTTTGCTATGGAGAGAAGCGATAACCCACAAAACTGATATCCTGTGTGTGCAGGAAACACATTTCTCCACAGCTAGCCCCCCAAGCTAAACACACAAACTCTTTCCCCATATCTTCTGCTCGCAAACTAACAAAAAGATTAGAGGGGTCATGATTGCAATTCATTCCACATTAGCCCTTACGGTATCACATGTTGAACAAGACCCTGATGGGAGATTTTTAATACTATTGGCAGTCTTTAACAACAAATCCCTGACGATAGTCAATATATATAACACCCACCAAAACCCCTTTACAAGGATGTCCTAAGAAAAATGAAACATATCCCCAAGGACCAATTAATTATCTGCAGAGACTTTAATGAAGTACTTGATCATTCACTAGACACCTACACAACAAAGAGGAGGAGATCCACAGCCCTATCCTCCTTCGTGCTTTTAGAGTACTTGTATGACCCCTGGAGATGTCAACATGGCACAGAGAAAGACTCATCAGTTGGGACAATCACATGGTCTGATCACACTCCAACACCTATAACAATCACCTCTTTGTCCCCTGAAACATCGCACAGAATGTGGTGTCTGAACTCTTCACTTTTGAGCGCTAAAAACAACAGGGAGCAGGTTGGTTCTGCGATAGGGGACTTCTTTACTTTCAATTCTGGCTCTGTCCTGAACTCTATCACATTGTGGAATGCCCACAAATCTGTCATTAGGGGGACATTATTAAGGTTTGGGGGCCCAGGAGAAAAAAAAAAACATAATTATACCCTTGACATGTTCCTGGATAAGATTAGAGACCTAGAAATGCGTAACAAGTTATCCCCATCAGAAGCCACTCACAATGAACTTGGTAGGGTGAGATCTGAACTCAGCTCCTATCTCCAATCTGGCTTCCATGCTTACATCAGAAAACTAAAATGAACATGGTACTCCCAAGGGAACGAGGTAGGGAAGACATTAGCGCAACAATACAAACGTAAAGCAGCACTCCAAAATCTTTCCTCTTACTGTAGATACTAAAGGCCAAAGACTCACAAACCCTAAAGATACTGCCAAGTGTTTTGGCTCTTTCTACTCTAAACTGTACAATCTCAACAAATTTGACACAGAACCACATCCAGACCGTACATCCATTAAAGAATTCCTCTCCCCCCTGGACCTCCCCTCCTTAACCTCGCTAGCCCAGTCATTCACAGTCCCAGAGGTATGGAACGCTAGTAAATCACTACCCCCGCACAAAGCACCAGGCCCTGACAGCTTTAGTAATGAGTACTATAAAACCCATCAGAAATTTTTAGCCCCCCACTTATGCAACTCCCTGCATAGGATTTTGGCAATTGGAGAAATGTCATCTGAATCATTGGAGGCCGTCATTACTACCATCCACAAGCCTGGCAAACCCCCTCATGACCCATCCAACTATCGCCCCATTTCCCTCCTTAACACAGATCTCAAAATCTTTTCCAAGCTCTTAGCATTACGTCTTGCACACTACATGCCCAATCTAATACACCCAGATCGGTGGGTTTTATAACTAACCGACAAGCATCTGATGGCACGCGACGTTTTGTAGATCTTATTCATTGGGCCAAACATCACCAAATGCCTTCTCTGCTGATATCAATAGATAATGCAAAAAATTTGGTGTCACTGGTGCATTTGCACGGGCCATTCTCAGTCTCTACTCATCTCCAAGTGCCAAGGTCTGGACCTCAGGCATGCTTTCAGAATCCTTTCCTATCACCAATGCCCACTTTCGCCCCTGATTTTTGCCTTGGTGATAGAACCCTTGGCACAGGTGATACGTTCAAACCCTCACATATCTGGAATCCCTGTGGGTGATGTCTCCCATAAAATAGGCCTATACGCAGATGATATCATCGTTGCACTCACCGACCCAATGCAATCACTCCCTACCTTTTTTAAATGGATAGAGGATTTTAGTACGGTCTCTATGTATGTATAAAGTAAATTATTGATGCAATCATAGGAATTTCACTTTCCCCCGATATTAAACTTGAGTTATCTAAAAAATCTCCTTTCTTCTGGGGTCCCAATTCCACCATGACTTATCTGGGCATTCAACTCACCTCCCCGGCCTCCCCCTTAATGACCAGGCCATTTTTTGCGTTTAGGCACTGTGTTATTTTAACGGACAAATGCGCAGTCGTGCGATGCTGTACCTAAATAAAATTGATGTCCTTTTTTTGCCACAAATAGAGCTTTCTTTTTGGTGGTATTTGATCACCTGTGCAATTTTTATTTTTTGTGCTATATTTGTGCTATAAAAAAAAAAAGAGTGACAGTTCTGAAAAAAAAAAACAATCAAACGTTTTCATCCTTTCAGGCCAATTTGTATTCTGCTATATATTTTTGGTAAAAAAAAAAATTGCAATAGGTGTATATTGATTGGTTTTGCGCAAAAGTTAACTACAAACTAGGGGAAAGATATTTATGTCATTTTTATTTATTTTTATTTTTTTACTAGTAATGTCGGCGATCAGCGATTTTTAGAGGGACTGCGACATTGCATCAGTCAGATCGGACACCTGACATTTTTGACACTTTTGGGGGGACCAGTGACATTACTACAGTAATCAGTGCTAAAAATATGCACTGTTACTGTACTAATGACACTAATGGAAGGGGTTAACACCAGGGGCGATCAAAGGGTTAAATGTGTCCCTAGGGGGTGCTTTCTAACTGTGTAGGGGATGGACTTGCTGGATGAACACTGAGACCCGTGTTCCTAAATATGAGGAACACAGGATCTCTGTGTTCATCACTGACAGAACAGCGGTATGCCGTGTTTACATCGACAGACCACCGTTCTGTCTCCACGGGGACTGATTGCAGGTGCCCCTGTGGCCAATCGTGTGGCTCCCCCTTTGGCCAATCGGCACGTGCGCGTGCTCCCACTAGCGTACCATTACGTCGCTTCGTGAGACCGCTAGTGGAAGCACGCGCTAGTGCGCGTGCTCCCACTAGCGGTCTCACGAAGCGACGTAAAGGTACGTCGTTTCGTGGGACAGAGCCGACCTGCCTCAGTACAACTACAGCGGCTGGTAGGCAAGTGATTAAGCTAATCTTAACTGATTACACTCTCTAAGGACCTCAGCTATGAGTAAAGTTGCTCTTCTCCTAAATAATTCAACAGAAACACAAGATTTGCAGGCTCCTCGCTATTTTTCCCTCAAACATTGGTCTGGTTAAGGCCAACTGGGTCTGTTTAGGCCAGACAGGCCTGTATATGTGTTCCCTGTGTATCCACACATACACATTCCCTCAGCAGCAATTGCTTCCACAGGAGCCCTGAATGACAGCAGACTACTCTTTGTGGATCAAACCCACCTGCTTCTAACCGGAAACTAATATCGAGGCACCTGCTCACTGCCACAAATGTCTTTACCAGTATAATTTCCTGTAATAGCACTTAAACTGTACATGTGCCAAATTTCACTGTTGATTATATTTATCAGTCATGACATACCTCCCAAATATCTATTAAGGATTCCGCAAGTGTATCTGCCTTCATTGTGAAGACTTTATCCTTTTTTTTTTACCACCATATCCTACTGATCTCCTGATATTGCAGGGCTCAGCAAGACATAATAAAGAGCATGCAGAGTTCAGGCGTGCATATTGCACAGAGTGCAATACAGATCTGTAGCTCAGAGCCAAGGAGAAGTTTCTGAGCACTTCCTTTGACTCCAAGCTACAAATCTGACAGGTAGCAGGCAAACCAGCAGGCATAATAAAAAACATGCAGAGTTCAGGAGTGCATTTTGCACAGAGTGCACGGGTCAGGAGTGCATACCAAACAGAGTGCACAGGCTAGGAGTGTGTAATGTCACAGCGGTCAGGAGTACGTAATATATAGAGCATAGGGGCAGAAATACATAACGCCCAGCGTTAAGGAGTCTGTAATGCACAGAGTGCAGAGATCGTAAGTGTGTAACAAACTGAGAGAACAGGTCAGGAGTGTGTAACATAGAGCATGCAGGGGTCAGAAGTGTGTAATGCACAGAGTACAAGGGTCAGGAGCATGAAAGGCACAGAGCACAGGTTTTAAATAAACTCCTACCACAAATTCCCCCCTCTTCCCCAAACAAACCCTTAGTACAAAATTAACCCCAGCATATTTAGCCACCGCCCCCCCCAAAAAAAATGTACTTGGCAGACCTTGGAGGTGCATATGTTGCTGAGTGTTCCTGAGTTCGGATTCCACAACAGACCTCATAATATTTCTCAGCTTGGGGCTCTGGCAGCTGCCAGCTTCTGCCAGTGCCCCTGGGCCCACCTGCCATCTGTCAGATCTGTAGCTCAGAGCCAAGGAGAAGTTTCTGAGCACTTCCTTTGGCTCTAAGCTACAAATCTGACAGGTAGCAGGCAGACCAGCAGGCAGGCAGGTACATAAGCTGGCAACTACTGAAGCCTCAAATTGAGAAAAAGAAATGTGTCAGGACTCAGGTCACTCAACAACAGATGTGGGTACATGCTCTGGTACACAATACTCCTAGACAAACTGAAGCTCATGAGAAGAATGTCCTAAACTGAAAGTAAAATCAAAATGTAAAAATTCTCTGACAGGCAGGGTTTATATAAATCCCCCCAATTCCTGTCAGCAGTAATGTGGTCAGAGCTTGCTAATGCGCAGTGCAGACCACATTTACGGCCTGCTCTGTGTGCCTCTGTGATTTCAATGCACCCGGGCTATTCAGGTGACCGAGCTTACAAAACCCAGAAGGAAGACCGGGTGAAGGTGGAAGCACTTGCGAAAAGTGACAGCGTAGCACTGGAAGGCTCCGTTTGCATTTAAGTCTGTCATAGTGTACTAGTATGTGGTGCATACTAGTACATTTTGACTTAAATTTGCAGGGGGACCATATTTTAGCATGGTTTGGGGACTTTACTTCTGCTTTAAGGCCCTGTTTTAGGTCAGTCTGGTTGCTGCTATACAGGCATCTAGAGCAAGCCCTGAAACACATTAACATGCAAGTTACCTTTGCTAAACAAACCCTTGTCTTACACAGCTCGTAGATCATAAAATCTACACACTAGTCACATGCTTCTTTGTAATAGCTCTTTGTGACTGTACTCACCGTCACTGGGAGTGAAAGACAGATACTTATGGGACACTGAGAAAATGGTTTGGATAACTTCAAATGGGAGTGTAATATTAATCAACAATATCTCTGAAGAACTATGAAGATTTAATACCACTTTACATTGTGAGACCTATAGCCTGTTGCCATGAAGTCTGTGACACCTAGATGTGTATTCCATGTACTTCAATGTAGGAGACGGACATACTGTCATTGGAAGTCTTGTCCAATTGTCTGTTTTGATGTGGGATGTGTATTGTGTTAAGTCTGCCTGTCCCATTGTTAAATGTTAATGATCTCACATTGTTCTGTCCAGATGGCTAGATAATTAGTTCAGGTTAATACTGTTTCTGTATGCAATTTCATCTGCATATGATAATGTAATCACTATACTCTTGTAAGAGCTTGTTCCTGTTCCTGCTTCACTCTCTGGGGAAAGAGAGGTTCACCCACTGGAACCTGGAGCCTTGTCGTAGGTCCAGTGTGGGTAGGAGACAGCAAGACCCCAACCAAGCTGCGGCGGTTTGTGGGGTCTGCGGTGGTTATGGTGTCTGGTGGAGTGCTTGGAGCCCTTGGGAAGCACTAGGAGCATCCGTCAACGGAGGACCCAGTTGGGGTGCCAGTTGGTCCGTTACATTGTTGGCAAGCAGTGGGATGCCGTCCTAGTGCGAGGAGAAGCAGCTCTCGGAGATGTCGGTAATGTTATGGAGCGAGCTAACACCTGTGCAGCGTCCCCATATGAGGAGGAGTTTCTCTGGTGGTTGCAGCAACACTTGGCCCAACAGGATGGGCCTGTATCAGAGGAAGGCATACTGGACTGGAGGCCTTAGAAGATGTGCCGAGGAGGCAGAGAGAGAGAGCCGTCCCAGTGAACAACAGCGGTTCCGCGTGTACGTTGCCCTGCAGTTACCTTTCCTAGGAGAGAAACCCCTGGATGAGTGGGTGACGGAGATGTGGGACCTGATTTGGAAGGAGTTTTGGCTGGATGAAGCTCACCGGGCACTAAAGTGGTAGGCCACCCGGCACAACCACTGAATGGCTGACGACAATATGCCGGAAGGTGAGCACTATAATGGCCCAGGCTTACTGTGTAAGGCCTTTGAGAGCAATGACTTTGGATCTCCAGCAGAGTGTCGGCTCCAGCGGAGTGTCGGGACATCCACAACACCAGGGAAACCCAGGGAAACCCTACTGGATCTCCCCAGAGCGGACGACCTGGGGTCAGACCTTATTCATCTGGTCAGAATGGAGTGGGAACTGGAGCAGGATTACCAATGCCTGCTCCACTCCATTCCACCCCAATCTACACTGCAAGCAGAGCCGGAGTGCTGGGTGGCAGATCCAGACCTACAACCCTTCAGTTGGAGAGACATTATAGACTGGTACTGGGAAGACCCACCGATGGCAGGTGGAGATGGGACCGAGGTCTCTTTACCGGCCCTATAGGGAGGCTGGGCATCCGGCCCAGATACCCAGCTACAGCAGAAGTTACCAGGAATAGAGACAGTCGGTTCTACTCCCCAGCCGCAGACAGAGTCACAGGGAGCCGAAGGTGTCGTCCTTCCTCCCCAGCGGCAGTATGTGTTACAGGGTGCTGAAGGTGACGTCTTTCCTCCCCAGCAGCAGTGTACCTTCCAGGGAGAGGAGACAACTAATCCTTTACAGGGAGACAGCAGTCCTGACCCCAACCACAGGGAGACAGCAGTCCTGACCCCAATGGTGCCAATGGGATCGCGGTCTCTGGACCAGACCTACAGGGATGCTGGATGGCCGGTCCAGATCCCAAACCTACCCTGCAGGAATACCAGGAGGAGGAGGTAGGCGATCCCTCCTCTCTACAGCTGACCTCCAATCAGGTCCTGGGAGTAGTATTCGCTAACCCCAACCCAGAAGAAGAGCTGGTAACAGAGCAGAGTGTGGCTGGCCTCTGTCCTCAACGTGCAAAAGATGGAGTTCCTGTGGTAGTGGATGGGACTACAGTCTTCACTTGTATACTCCAGGGATGCTGGACTGCCGGTCCAGATCCCAAACCTACCCCGCAGGAATACCTGGAGGAGAAGGTAGGCAATCCCTCCTCTCTACAGCAGACCCCCAACCAGGTCCTGGGGGTAGTATTCGCTAACCCCAACCCCGCAGAAGAGCTGGTAACAGAGCAGAGTGTGGCCGGCATCTGTCCTCAACATACAAAAGATGGAGATCCTGTGGTAGTGGATGGGACTACAGTCTTCACTTGTATACCCCAGGGATGCTGGAGAGTCGGCCCAGATCCCCAACAGCCTGACGAAGTAAGCCCCACCACTCTGTCTTCTCTCCAGTGGCTGAAAGGACTCCCGGGAGAAGGGCCAGTCCACGCTTATCCCCAGCGGTGGGTATGTGCTAAGAAAGAGCCAGAGGTTGGCTGGGTGAGTAACGCTGTTTTCCAGACAATTCGTTTTGGTGTACTGGGTGGGTGCAGACATTGGGATGGCCCGTGGAACACAACCTACCTTAGAGAGGTTGGAAAATTGCTCTCTTAGCCCCTTAGGCTTCTCTTATGTCTAAGTCACCCTGTGTCTATTAGGGACACAGGGTGACCAAGAAGCCCAGTCTGCCCTGCCCAAACCAGACTTCCACAGACTGATCGGCTATGAGAGCTCCATGCACCTTGCCAGGACAAACTTACAAATTATGTTGAACTTTGTCAAGGAAGCTGCCATGATGGATTGACTCATTGGGACTTGTTACCTGACTAACTCAGGCACAGACCGATTTGAGGTCTTGTACCTGGTTAGTCTACCTTTGGGGGAAGATATGTGACGGTACTCACCGTCACTGGGAGTGAAAGACAGATACTTAAGGGACACTGAGAAAATGGTTAAGATAACTTCAAATGGGAGAGTAATATTAATCAACAATATCTCTGAAGAGCTATAAAGATTTAATCCCACTTTACACTGTGAGACCTATAGCCTGTTGCCATGAAGTCTGTGACAACTAGATGTATATTCCATGTACTTCAATGTAAGAGACGGACGGAGTGTCATTGGCAGTCTTGTCCTATTGTCTGTTTTGAGGTGGGATGTGGATTATGTTAAGTCTGCCTGTCCCATTGTTAAATGTTAATGACCTCACACTGTTCTGTCCAGATGGCTAGATAATTAGTTCAGGTTAATTCTGCTTCTGTATATAATTTCATCTGCATATGATAATGTAATCAGGCAGAAGGGAGGGATTGTGTACACTGTATGAGAGTGACTGAGTGAAAAACTCTGTTTTTATTGGATTGTGAATTTCATGTCCTGTTACCCAGGTGGACCTTGTGGGGGAAAACTGTATAAAAGAGCAGCTGTACCATTAAACCTAGAGTTCTACTTCACCCCCTTAATCTAGAGTCCTATCTCTTATTGGGGGAATCTGCTACAAGGGATTGCTATGCTCTTCATACTCCCTTGAATAATCACTAAGCTCTTGTAAGAGCTTGTTCCTGTTCCTGCTTTACTCTCTGGGGAAAGAGGTTCACCCATTGGAACCTGGAGCCCTGTCGTAGGCCCAGGGTGGGTAGGAGACGGCGAGACCCCAACCAAGCTCTGTGGGGTCTGCAGTGGTTATGGCGTCATGGAATGCTAGGAGCATCCGTCAATGGAGGTACCCAGTGAGGGTGCCAGATGATCCGTTACACTCTTCACTACCCATTTTCTGTAATAGGATACTATTGATTTATCTACACAATTTTACAATGTATTTATCTCTGTACATATATCATCATAATTAATTTTTTTCTATCTGTGCCCTTAGATCGAAATACAAATGATGCACTGTTCACAGTCTTTTACTTGATTACCTCTTCTGCAAAAGTTTCTCTTTATTTATACATTTCACAGTTTTCTTTCTGTAATAGAATCCATCCCAGAACATTTAAAATACAGTTGAGCCAGCACTTGGTTTATTCCGTTAAATGAAGATACTTTATTGGCTAAATGTAAAACCCACTGGTAATATGCTAACGCATTAGCATATTACCAGTGGGTTTTACATGTAGCCAATAAATATCTTTATTTTATGGGTTACACTGAGTGTGGGGACAATTCTGCCTGAGCACTGGTTTCCAGCTACAAGAAGTTGTGTGAGCAGCCCAGCTTGGGTATTGTACAGTATATCCTTATCCCAGAATGTTTACTCTTGGTCCAGTTATATGCCAGCTCTTGACGCTTACAAAAGTACAACTTTGTTTGCGGTCTTATATATTACACAGTCCTTCATAATTGACTGCTATCAGCCATTACATATTGGATATTTTCTAACTACCAGTTTGATTAATAATATGGAGCATACTGTATATTTAATGAATACAATTAGTTTTGATCTAGTTTAAATTTGTTTTAAGTTGTTTAACACAATGTTATCCTGCTAATGTTTTCTTGTTACAGTATATCTATGTATCTCAAAAGGATGTATATATTTTTAACCTTTCCAGATTTTATGGCAAGATTAGTGAAATTGTTCCAATACTTGATATGAACCATACCAATTAAAAAAATTCCCTTAAACTGGTTATGCATTAATAGATTTACAAACAAATATTCATATGATCATTCATACAATGTACATACAAACATTCTTTGTACATTTGTTGACTGGATGAATGTTGCTTGAAAGTGCTTTGAAATATTTGATTGCTTAACAGTTTCAATGCTGTGTAATAAAAATCCCATTATATTTGGCATTGATGGGCCTTCAAGTCCTTTTTACTCCCGAATTTAAAACTGGTTAAAAGGTGGTTTCATTTATTTAATAGCTATTTTTTTTTTTTTTTTAGAATTGTGTCCTAAAATATAACCATTACACCTTTTCTACAGTAGTTAAATATATCTCACATATTCTGCTTCTCTTGCATTACTAAGACAAGTATTTGCTTTAAACCTCACTTGTTTATAAATACATAATTTGAAATGTTGTTATTAAAATTTGCAAAAATGAATGTACACTAATCAACTGTTCTGTTTATAAGTGGAAAATATCCCTTTGTTTGTCTCCAAACATGTCTAGTCACAGGCCTCTTTGTCCTATCCTAGTGTTAGAGGGTTATGTCTCCTTGTTTACCCTCACATCTTATAACAAATCAAGCAGATGTGCCAGAAATACTCACATAGAGTGGACATAGATCTTTCTGACTAGTTATATTTTCTATCGCTACGATAACTTATGGTGTTATTTTAATAATGGCCGAGTTGATATTTTTAGCATCTGACATGCTAACATCATATAGTAGGCAAAGATAAATGCAGCATGATTGACTATACCAACTAAGAAATCGCAGGATTTATTTTCCATATAGCACCTGTATAGTGGTGTAGCCGGGTCACATGGCTGGAATTGTTCAAACTGTTATTTGTTATTACCACCTCCCACCCGGCCATAGTACACATACGGCCGGGCGGGAGTCTCGTCCTTCTGAATGGACGTTCCGGAACGTCCTTCTGAATGGACGTTCCGGAACGTCCTTCAGAAGGAGAGAGATCGCGCCGCCGCGGGCACGCGCAGCGGCGCGATCTCGATGTGCCTGTGTCCCTAGGACACAGAGCAACAAGACTCGGCAGGAGGGCCCTGTGATTGGCCCTCCTGATCACATGATGGCTGTGACCAATCACAGCCGTCATGTAATGTCAATACAGCCGTTGTAACGGCTTCGATCTCTTCTCCTCCTGACAGATCCTGTCAGTGAGGAGAAGATCAGAGGATCGATTCTGCAGCCGGGGTGATCAGTGAGTATTTCTAATTACTCACTGATCACAGGGGGGGTCTGTGCTGGTAATCAGATGATTGATTACCAGTGCAGCCCTGGGGGGAGGGGATGCCACTAGAGCCACCAGGGATGCCCACCCATGACCACCAGGGATGCCCACCATGACCACCAGGGATGGCAAACAGGGCTCAGAGAGCCTGCCAGTGGTGCCCCCCTATCAGTGCTGCCCACCAATGCCATCTATCAGTGCTGCCCACCAGTGCCCGTTATTGCCATCTATCAGTGCCGCCCACCAGTGCCCATTATTGCCCACCAGTGCTGCCTATCAGTTCCCATCAGTGCCCCCCATCAGTGCCGATCAGTTCCCCCCATCAGTGCCGATCAGTGCCGCCCATCAGTGCCACCCATCAGTGCCCATCAGTGCCGCCTATCAGTGCCCATCAGTGCCCATCAGTGCCGCCCATCAGTGCCCATCAGCGCTGCCTATCAGTGCCCACCAATGCTGCATATCAGTGCTATCTATCAGTGCCACATATCAGTGCCCATCAGTGCTGCATATCAGTGCTACCTATCAGTGCCCATCAGTGCTGCATATCAGTGCCACCCCATCAGTGCCACCCCATCAGTGTCTCCTCATCAGTGCCTGTCAGTGCGGCGTCATCAGTGCTCATCAGTGCAGGAAAAAACGTATCTATTTACAAAATTTTATAACCTAAACAAAAAAACTTTTTTTTTTTTTTCAAACTTTTCGGTCTTTTTTTATTTGTGCACCAAAAAAGAAAAAACTTGGCGGTGATCAAATACCACCAAAAGAAAGCTCTATTTGTGGGGAAAAAATGACATAAATTTGGTTTAGGTACAGTGTTGCATGACCGCGCAATTGTCATTCAAAATGCAACAGCGCTAAAAGCTGAAAATTGGTCTGGGAAGGAAGGGGGTTTAAGTGCCCAGTATTGAGGTAGTTAAAGTTCTGCAAAGACAGTGACTTTGGAGTTATGGGAGATGTAGTCCGGGAGGAGCCAGGATCATAGACTACTGTAAGAGAGACTCTTCTCCCAGGGAGCAATGGGACGCGTGGAGCTTGCTGGGAGTGTCTTTATAAAGGGGGGTGGGATTGATTGGAGGACAGCGCAGAAGGAAGGGGAAGAGCTGCTGCGGATGGCAGGAGAATAGGACGAGGCCTAGTGGCTGACACCGGAGCTGAGGCATACGGTGTGAGTGTGTGGAGGAGTCTCAGTAGTGTGACTGAGCAGAAGGTTGCTGGCAGGCAGAAGGAGACGCTGAGGTAAGCGGGGCCTGGCTGCAGCGGAGAGCGAAGCTCCCGGTTTGGGTGAGAGACATTTAGTATCTACATCTGCATTAATCATAGATCTAGGCTGAGTGAGGGCAGAATTACCAAACTGTTTACTTCAACAAGGCCATACTGACATATAGTTAAACCACTGGACACTGCAGTTATACATATAGTGCGAGGTGGGTGAACTAGGCCTCAAGCCCTTTATTCAGTCCTCCTAGGCTGTTAGTTGTAGAGACGCATCAGGATCTGTTTTACCTACATCTCTGTGGATTACAATTATTGATTGGTTTGGGGAATATAATTCATCACCATTACCTTTTATTGGATTACTTTTTTTTGGATTGTTGGGATTTCCTTGCCGGTGAAGACTAGTGAGGCCTCACTTTCCAGGAGACTCTTGAAATTCAGCATAAAGGGGGCCCCCGTTAGTACACAGAGTTCACTCTGATAGCAATCTAGCATTGTTATATTGGTTATATTGGTTATTCTACATTAAGTTACTAAGTGTAGTTATTCTAATCTGTGGTCACCCTTTAAGTATACTATTATAACTCAATGTGTTTTTACTGTTGCTGAACATAATCCTCTAGCATACATGTGCATTTATTTGCATATGTATGTGCGGCTTGTGTTCAAGATCCTGAGTGCTGAACTAAACCTAAATTCTTGGTTGGGAATTCAGGATCTACTTCCTTGGCAACAATTGCATTATCTTTGATTCTGTTTGTATACTCTTGTTTATTTCAAAAGTCAAAAGCAGTAAACTTCACTTCACTGATTCTTCACTGCCATACTTGTGGTCTCAATTATTCAGAATGACAGAACAAATAGTGTCAGTTGGGTTGGAAAAGGCTCAGGGTCGAAGAAGTAAAGAGAATATCCATGCAATAAGCCACCCCCTTGGGGGCAGGACTACAGTGGAAAAACTGAGATTAAGCCTGTAAAGGCTAACATTTGTGCCTGGCTGTCTCTGTCTTCAAATTTGTTTACTGACTTAGAACTACTCATTTGTATACTTGTACTGAAGCCTGAAAGTCAACATGACCACCAGGCAACTAGCATTTTCATAAGGAGTGGTTAGCAATGGCAGTCTACATATTTCCTCATTGCATGTTACCAGTTCTAACAGCTGCTCAGATTACTGGCCTTATCAGCCCAAAATCATGCCTAGGCCTATAAGCTTGTTCCCATGATATCCATGATATACTTAACTACCAATCAGTGTTAATTTAGTCGACTAAAACCTACTAAAACCTTTTCGTCGACTAAAATACGACTAAAACGAAAACAATTCAGATGACTAAAATATGACTAAAACTAAAATGGTATTTTAGTCAAAAGACTATAACTAAAACTAAATCGAAATTTGCTGCCAAAATTAACATTGGTGCATGCTCAAAGCTTAATACCATAAATAATAACATATTAGATTTTTCACTCCAGGACCAGCGGTAGTATATAATGAGTTTGGAAATTGTAGAGAAATGCTTAAATAATGCATTACAAATTACAATTGAACTACACCCATTCGATTATAGATGACTAAAATGAGTTTTAGTCGACTAAAATGTACTGGAGTTTTAGTCGACTAAATACGACTAAAACTAAAACACTTGCAGAAAACTAAAATGGGACTAAAACTAAAATGCCATTTTAGTCCTAAGACTAAGACTAAAACTAAATTGAAATTTGCTGCCAAAATTAACACTGCTACCAATGAGCTAGGTGAGAGGCACAGTCAGGGGAAACATTTGTAATGTACAGTATTAGGCCAGCCATACACAGAGCAAATTTCTTTCTTGCAACCACACAGACAGCGTTGATGCAAGAATTCCTCCTGCCAGGCTATTGTCTTCTCCTGGTATGGAGGCGAGTGGGGGAAGCAATCCTGGCCGGGAGAAGATGTATATATATAATTGCAAGAGAATCCGACAGTTGATCAACTTACTACATTCAGCCTGCCCATTAACGGTTCAAATCTCAGCTGGTTCCTGCTGAACCGGCCGATATTCGAACTGTGTATGGCTGGCCTTATTCTTCTGTCATTTCACTGTCTGCTGAAGATCTAGGAATATCTGCCAGTTGTTTTATATATATTTACATGCACTGCTCAAAATAATTAAAGGAACACTTTTTTAATCAGAGTATATAATCAAGTCAGTTAAACTCCTGGGATAATTAACTGGTCAGTTAAGTAGCAGAGGGGGTTGTTAATCAGATTCAGCTGCTTTGGTGTTAATTAAATTAAATTAACAGGGACACTGGATGGGCAACAATGAGACAACCTCCAAAACAGAATGGTTTTACAGGTGGAGGCCACTGAAATGTTTTTCCCTACTCATCTCTTCTGACTGTTTTTCACTAGTTTTGCATTGTCTATGTAACCAGGGATGGAGGCACCTCGCCTACAGGCTGGTGCTTCATTTAAAGTCCCACCGTGCGATTTTTGTGCGTTTTTGGAGGATGCAGTCTAATTTGACCCCAGTTTTTTCATATACAGGGATAGAGACCATAGCATGACCTGCTTGTCTCATGTAAAGTCCCAAATATTTTATGAAATTAGGGATGGATGCACTGAGCTATACAGGCAAATTGCCTCATATAAAGTCCCAATCTGTGTTTTACACTGCATCCGCCAAGGGATTGGAGGTGTATGCTTCTCAGCTGGTCGTTTTCAGTTTGTACCATCTTAAGAACATTGCTATTAGAGCATTGAGATACTATACCAGTCGTGGATGGAGGTGGGTTGGGGGAAGTTTGGGCTGCTCCCTCCCACCTGCCTCCTATCCACCCATTAGCAGCCATGTGCTCCCAGAGTGGAGACACTCAAATTTAAAAGTGTTAGGGACTGCAGATAAAACAGGGTGCCGTGTCGTGGCTCTGCAGCTTACACATGCGTTTGCAAATGCGTGTCAACTAAACCCCTGTTCTTTATTTATATCGAGACGGGTCTACTTGGTTGGTGGCAGACTGAAGGGTGAGTACATCAGACTGGGGGCTGGCTGGCTTCCATGCACCTCTTTTAATCCTTTTCAATTTAGTTTTGCATTTGGCTAGGGTCAGTGTCCCTACTGATACCTGAACCCTATAGAGGTTGCACAGGCAGTCCAACTCCTCCAGCATGGCACATCAATGCATGCTATTGCCAGAAGGTTTGCTGTGTCTCAAGAGCATGGAGGAGATTCCAGAAAACATGCAATTACTTTAGGAGAGCTGGACAGGGCTGTAGAAGAAAACGTTATGCTGCCTGTAACATTGTTCAGCATGACTGGTTTGGTGGTGGGTCAGTGATGGTCTGGGGAGGCATATCCATGGAGGGATGTACAGACCTCTATAGGCTAGACAATGGCACCTTGACTGTTATTAGGTATTGGGATGAAATCTTTGAAGCTATTGTGAGACCCTACGCTGGTGCAGTGGTCCTGGGTTCCTCCTGGTGCACGACAATGCCCGGCCTCATGTGGCGAGAGTATGCAGCCAGTTCCTGGAGGATGAAGGAATTGATACCATTGAATGCCCCCCACCCTCACCTGACCTAAATCCAATAAAACATTGGGACATTATGTTTTGGTTTATCTGATGCCACCAGGTTGCATCTCAGTCTGTTTAGCAAATGTAAGCAAAATTGATAACTTTCTGCATAAACGTTTTCACTGATTGATTTTTGGGGTGTCTTTGAATTTAGTCCTCAGTAGGTTGATAATTTTAATTTCAATTAAATGATGTGGCATCCTTTCATTCCTAACACATTACCCAGTCAATATCAGTATAGATATCCAGCATGATATTTTTCCCCATTTAGATGTGATGTGTTTTTAAAGTGTTCCTTTAATTTTTTTTGAGCAGTGTATATATATATATATATATATATATATATATATATATATATATATATA
Organism: Pelophylax lessonae; assembly: GCF_965119305.1. Lineage (NCBI taxonomy): Eukaryota > Metazoa > Chordata > Amphibia > Anura > Ranidae > Pelophylax > Pelophylax lessonae. The sequence goes on from NC_138779.1 coordinate 168,888,955, forward strand.
TATGTATATATATATATATATACACATATACACACACACACACACACACACACACAATATATTTATATATAAATGCTATATTAACAAAAGTGTTAGGACATCTGCCTCTGTACGCATACTGAGTTGGCCCACCCTTTGCAGCTATAACAGCTTCAAGTCTTCTGGGAAGGCTGTCCACAAGGTTTAGGAGTGTGTCTATGGGAATTTTTAACTATTCTTCCAGAAGCGCATTTGTGAGGTTAGGCACTAATGTTGGAGAGAAGGCCTGGCTCGCAATCTAGGCTCTAATTCATCCCAAAGGTTTTCCATCAGGTTGAGGTCAGGACTCTGTGCAGGTCAGTCAAGTTCCTCCACCCCAAATTCATCCATGTCTTTATGGACCTTGCCTTGTGCACTGATATTTCTCCAGGTCTGCAGGGCACCAGAATTCCAGCCCAATATGAGCCCAATATTTAGCTCTGACTACCTGGATAACCTAGCTGTGGCCTCAACAGTGCCTATCCCAATAAAAGGGAATCACTTTTTTTTATTTTTATTAAGACTCCGGTGGTGCAAAAGCCTAGAACACCAAAAACGGTAAGTGTAAAAAAAACTTGCACGTGACCACACACACAAAAAAGTGCACTTAAGGGTGTGCTTTTAATCCACGCCGCGAAGGGGTAAGACCTCTACCCTGATCCCCTGGGGCGCAAGGCTCCTGACAGGAACAAAATGGTTTACATGTTCTGCCTAGCCAGAAGGCCTGGCAGACCCTGTTCTTCTAGGACAGCTGAAGCTGACCCCCAAATACTTGGTCGAGGGGCTTTCCCAAAGAGAGACCCCCCAGAGGCAGGGAAGGAAGGAACCTGAGGGCCGCACATCCTCGTCATCATGGCAAGCCAGAGATACCCTTCATCCATGAGAAAAACACACACAAAAGTGAAAAGGTGACAAACAGTGGGAAAAAATAAAATAAAAAAGTGATTGTGCATGTCAGTGCACTGGCCGGGTCCTGAGGTCTAGTAACAAAAATTTCCCGGGTGTTAGCCAAAAGGCCCAGTCCATGAGGCGCAGAGCAGAAATAAAAATTAAGTTTGGTGACTGTGACCATGTGCCTGTTCTCACCCTGGGGTCCCACACCCAAGTGTTACTAAGAGCACCCCTAGGGCGACCACTCCCAGGGGGCACAGACAAACGGGGACCTTCTGCCTTCCCAGCCCCTGACCAGACAAGGTAGAACATTCAAATCAGGAGGTAATGGGCTCTTCCAGCTTTCCGGGGGTGAAATACTCCCGTGCCCCAACTGCCTGTGGGCGCCCCGGTTTCTGTTGCAGCCAGTACTAATCTTCCAAGCCCCCATCACTCCAGCAGGTTTGCATAGCCACCACCCAACCTTGGTCAGGTCAGATGACAGCACAGCTCCCCCACTGGATCACTGATAAGAACAGATAGTACGCTTGATCTTAGCCAAAAGGAATCACCTTCTTAGTATGCTTGAAACTAGGGGAATCATAAATTGGCTTACCTAATGAACTGACTGACGCAGGGCATCGTTTTGTATGTCTCCACGTTTGAAGTTAGCAGAAGAAACAGGCTTGGGCCCATTCATGCCATTTTGTTTTATCAGTACTACAAAACAAGATCACAGCTCCCCAAAAGTGCATGAAAACGACTTACTATTAAAATCTATAAAGCTGTTCAGAGTTCTTGTTTTTGAGGGTGGTGAATTACGTTTATGACAAATCCTGCTTGCTGCATCTTGCGAATGAATCTAATTATAAATGAATAATGAGATAGGACTGTATATAAGTCCCCAACATTTAGCCAAAATTAAGTCTACAGTTTCCGATAAATGTTTTTGAGGATGCCAAAACACTGGTACCCTCTTACATATTTGGTGGGATTGCCCCAAAATCAAACAGTTTTTGACTAATATACACTATATTACCAAAAGTATTGGGACACTGGTAAATACTTGGAGGTCCCCTCTACCGAACTCAAACTTGGTTAACCACTTGCCGACCATATAACGTACAGCGGCAAGGTGGCTTTGCTGTGCCAGATCACAAACTGAGTATGTGATCTGGCACTTCCAGGTAGGGGGCGCGCAAGCACCACCGGCAACCCGGCTGTGCTGTGATTAAGCATAGCAGATGTCGATTAGCAGGAGCCGGCCAATGGATTACTCCCGGCACCAGCCTATCTTCTACAATGTCGTCTACATGTAAACAGGGCAGAGCCCTCTCCTGTCAACAGTAAAGTAATGGATTTTCTTTTTTGGAAAATTATTTTTATTAAACCCCAAACCCGTAGTGCAATAATCCATAAAAATGCACAAGGATTCAAATAAGAATAAAGAGTCCCACAATTAACCAGGACTCAATACCAAAAGTGTGTACTTAAGAGCGATAAAGGTCTCTTTTCTAAACAAAGACTTGAAGCAATGCTTGTATAATCTTCAGGTCTATGGACCAAAGTAGTGCAGGGACTACTTTGAAGTCGCACAGATTTGAACGGCACTCATTGGGGTAAATCATGGGGTACGACTTGTCATGCGACTTTGCAGTCCTAAGTCACAGGACAAGTCGCACAAATGTGAAAGGGGCCTAATGAAAAACTTGCTGCTATTTTATATGATAATACCCATAAATATGAAAACAGATGGTCACCTTGGTTTAAATCTTTCCTTCTTTCTGACTTTGATAATTCCCTACTACTCTTATGACTTACTCATACATCCAATAAATATTCCACTTTTGTAAACCCCAATTTGGTATTCCTCCCCAACTTTTCCCCCTATCTATATTTTACTGTATTTTATCATGTAACTTATTATAAGTTACTCAATCTTTATGCTACTGTACTTATTACCCATTTGTTATGTAATTTGTTCTTTCTTATCATATGTATATAATATTGTATTTTTTTTTTCTTTTCTTTCTCTGTAACTGAGCTCGCACAATTTCAAACCCGCCCTCAGTGTGAACGAGGGCTAAGTATGAGTTGTATGTAAGTCAGATGTTTGTAGCTCAGGGACTGCTTGTATAGAGTAAAGCTGGATACACACTATACTATACAACATTTTTTGTTAGATTTTCTTTAGATTTACCTTTACTATGTAGTGCAAGGGCCTGCCTGATTGCATACAAATTTAAAGTGTTTAGGTCTGACCTCATATTATATGGTTTTGGTAAATCTAAAGGAAAAAATATAAAGGCAATTGTATAGTGTGTATGGCCCATAACAAAGCTGAAATCTGATAGATACTGATTGGAATATCACCTTTTCCACTTGATGCATAGAGATGATACAGAGCACAAACGTCAGAAATGAAATATAAACAAAGCATATCCCTCTATCCACTTAAGGACCAAGCCTTTTCTGACACTTTTTGGTTGCAAGTAAAAATCTGTATTTTTTGCTAGAAAATTACTTAGAAATCCTAAATATATATTTTTTTATTAGAGACCCTAGAGAAAAAATGGCAATCATTGCAATTTTTATGTTACACAATATTTGTGCAGCGGTTTTCCAAATGCATTTTTTGGGGAAAAAAATAAACTTTATTGAATTTTAATGCAAAAAAAAACAATATACAGCCCAAATTTTTGTTAAACTATAAAAGATAACACAAAGTAAATAGGTACCTAACATGTCACGCTTTAAAATTGTGCACGTTAGTGAAATGGCGAGAAACAACGATATTGTAAAATCTTCATAGGCAAAGCTTTGAACATTTTTACAGGTTACCTGTTTCGAGTTACAGAGGAGGTCTAGCACTAGAATTATTGATCTCGCTCTAACATTTGCAGTGATACCTCACATGTATGGTGCTAACACCATTTACATGTGTGTGCTCGACTTCGTGTGGCTTTTGTTAGCTTCTGCGCGTGAGCATGGAGGGATGGACGCGCTTTCATTTTTTTGTCTTATTTTTTTTTTTTTTTTTTACACTGTCCCTTTGATTTATTTATTTATTTTTGATCATTTTTAATCCTATTACAAGGAACGTAAACATCCCTTGTAATAGAAATAAGATATGACAGGTCCTTTTTATGGAGAGATCTGGGGTATATTTGACCCCAAATCTCTCCTCTGCCTTTGAAGGCAAAAGATAAAAAAAAAAAATTTTATCTTTTGCTTTAAAGAAAAAAAAAATAGTTTATTCCGTCCTAGACCAGAAGTGACATCATGACGTCGCTCCAGGCCTCCTATATCATAGAGGTGATTAGGGATGGGCGAACAGTTCGGCCTGAGTATTTTCCCATTCAGCCGTTCGCTGAACACCCTAATTTGCAGGGTGTTCGCCCCAACGAGTGCTGCACATTCTGCACCCTGATTGGGAAAAGCTTTGCTCAGATAGGGAAAACCCTTATCTGAGCATGCAGCCCAGCAGGTCAGGAAAGGGGAGGGTTTGAGCGAGCGCCCCCCCTCCTGAACCATACCAGGCCACATGCCATCAACATTGGGGGGTGGTTGCTTTGGGGCAGGGGGGGCTCTGCCAAGGGCCTTTTTCTGATAACCTTGGGCTGTGGTTGTCGGGGTCTGCAGGCGGGGAGCTTGTCTGAGTTTGAAAGCCCCCTTTTACAAGGGGGCCCCCAGGTTCTGCCCCCCCCCCATGTTAATGGGTTTCGGGTACATCGTACCCCTACCCATTCACCAAAAAAGTGTCAAATAGTGATAACCATAAGAAACATTTTCTGACAAGTCCTTCATTAAAGGAGATGTATGGGAATTATTTTTTTTTCCTATTCATACTTATGCTGCATCTGTCTGTCGCTGCATCTGTCCCCCGGCACCTCTACCCTGAGAACCGAGCAAACATCGTCGGTCCCTCGGTTCTGACAGCTCCCTGAGCAGAGAGTTGCTGACTGTCAGTCACAGCTCTCTGCTCTGCCCCTCCTCGCTCATTGGAGCGCTGAACTGTGGAGAGGCAGGGAGCAGTCGGCTCAGCCTTTCAGCGGCTCGCTGAGCCAGGTGTCGGTCTTGGCACCTGGCGGATCCCGACTCCATGGTCACGATGACGCGGTGCCTGGACCGACTTCTGTGATGTCAGCAGAGAGCGGACTTCAGCCTGCTCTCTGCTAAAAACAGGTTACAGGAGCGCAGAACAAACTGCACTCTTTTGATCCAAAGGAGGCTGTACATCTCCTTTAAAAAATAAATAAATAGTGTCCCTCGATGTAAATCCGTCGTCAATCACACGGCCCACCGGACCCGAAAAAAAAAAAACGCTCTCGCCTCTTTGGAGGCCCCCCCACTGTATGGATGACTACTCTACGCTTTGACAGTTCTTATATAGGCAAGGCGCAGGGCCACCCGGCTACATCACCCAGTGGCACTGCCCCCTTCTAATGTCACTTGATGATTTTTCAGGTTCGGTGGGCGGCGTGACTGACGATGGATTTACATAGAGGAACACTATTTTTTTAATTTTTTATTTTTCTAAAAAGGGACTTGTCAAAAACGTCTTCTTGTGGTATTACTTTTTGACACTTTTTTGGTGAATGAGTAGAGGTGCAATGTACCCAACATTCATTCACTTGTTAAAGGGGGCTTCCAGATTCCGATAAGCCCCCTGCCCACAGACCCTGACAACCACAGCCCAAGGTTGTCAGGAAAAGGCCCTTAGCAGACCCCCCCTGCCCCAAAGCACCCACCCCCCAATGTTGTGGGCATGTGGCCTGGTAAGCCCCCCGCCCGCAGACCCCAACAACCACAGCCCATGGTTGTTGGGAAGAGGCCATTTTCCCCATCAACATGGGGACAAGGTGCTTTTGGTGGGGGGGTTAGAGCCCCCCCTTCCCCAAAGCTCCACCCCTACATATTGAGGGCATGTGGCCTGGTATGGTTCAGAAGGGGAGGACCTGCTGGGCTGTATGCTCGGATAAGGGTCTGGTATGGATTTTGGGGGGGGGGCCGTGGTCTGTTGGACTGTGGACTGGGGGGGACCCCATGTCGTTTTTTTCTTTATTTTTTTTTTTTTCAATAGCCAGGTGCTGTTAATTGTAACAGCAAGTCATTTTAAACTGGTTTGTTTTTCATTCGACATTTAATTTTTGCTGTAGCATCCTTAACAACGATGCATGTTACAGATGCGCCATTTTACAAGCTCATTAAGGGGACCACCCAGGCACTATATTTAAATACATTTTTAATTTTTATTGTTGCACTTTAGGCATAATCAAAATCACTGCTCCTGAAAAAATCATTTTTAAAAAAAACATTTTGTAATGAAAAATGTCCCTCAGGGCAGTACCCAGGGCCCCATACCCCTTTTATGGCCAATTACTTGCATATAAGCCTTCAAAATGAGTACTTTTGATTTTTCCTGTTTGGCTCATATAGACTTCAATGGGGTTCATCGTTCAGGGTAAAAACATTTACCCTGTTCTGGAGTTCTGCTGTGAACCAAACAGGGGGTTGTTCGGCCTATCCCTAGAGGTGATCACAGATGATCTGGTCTCTGTTACCCTCTATGGTCAGCAACGCAAATTGTTGGATCTTTTCCCCGGGCTCTGCGATAAAAATGATTAGCCTGAGAAACACCGGCAAGTGGCAGGATAACCCTTCCTGCTGCTTCTGAAAGCAATACAGCATCTAATTAGCCTCTCGGACCACTTTCATGAGAAAGAGAATCCCCGGCTGGAAAAAAAATACAGGGGTTATTGCTGATAGCTTCAGATATAGACAAAAGTGAATGATCTGAGGCATACACAGTGATCTACCTCCATCCCGAATATATATGTATATATACATATAAAAAAACAAGCCAATGGTCATGGGACTTTAAATGAGGTAGGTCACTAGATAGATACAACTTAAGTACAAATAATGCTTTATTACAAATTCCATAATAAACAATATGCATTAGAGGGATTTGCATTGATGATACAACCATATGCAGTAAAAATTAACATAGGGAAATCCATATATGATAAAATACGACATGTATAATAATGTTCATAAAATTCCGTAGTAAAATACACAGTTGGTCTTTAAATGAACAGATATATCTTGGCATCTCTGGGTTTTGTGGATCCTATTAAGATCCACTCATCAGGAGTTTGATGCAACAAGGTGTCTATAAATGAGTAAAAATAATCTCATGTAAGTTTGAGATGTAGAAAGGAAATGTGATGTAAGGTACTCCACAAATAAAAGGGAGGATGTCAAACGAATAGCCTTACTACTTACATATGGGCTCAAAGACTGGGCCCAGCATCTGAGAAGGAAAGGGGAGGCGCTGAGACGATTGTCTATCCCGGGGTTGAGGCGGGAATAAACCGTCCAGGTCCAGCCAAAGGGGGAAAGCAGCCACTGGGCGACCCAGGACATCAGATGCAGTACGTGAAGTGTGTGAACACATATAGACCGAACAATACTAAAAGAGGAGTGTGTATTAGGCTATATAACGTAATAAAATATTTGTAGTAAAGCTCAAAAATATGTTCAGTGGGTCCCAGAGAGTGAGCAAGGTGAAAGGATGACTAGTAGAATAAACACCAGTGTACCAAAAATTATAATAAGGTGAAAACAATAAGGAAAAACAACAAAAAGGGAAAAAGTCCCCAAACCATTGACCAAATGCCAAGACATGATAATAAAAAAAAGGTTGAAGAAAACGTACAGAAGTGAAAAAGGTATAAAAATAGTGGGGGTGAGACCCAACCCCTCAGAATAATACCTGTATTGATACATGTGCTACGTAGTGATCCTAATAGTCCCTGTGAAAAAAGGACAGCATGCACCATGAGGTTCTGGCCAGTCCCGGCTAAATACCCCGATGGCTGTGGGTGGAACCCCGCTAACACCTTGCAGACGCCAAAAAGAACTGTGGAACAATGGAAGTGCCGCGGGTCAGGCGTGGAAGCATGGCGTTGATGTGCAGCATGACCACACCTGCCCACATCCCGGATGATAACAGAGACGGGGATGAGAAGAAAGTGTCAGGCTGTGCCTCGCAACCCCAGAATAGGCAGGCCCAGGCAATTCCTCCCACCCCCTACTGGGCCTCAGACAGGGGCAACAGAAAAAATAGAAAGACCACATATAGCTTCAGACATAACCCCAGTAAACCACTTGCAAGCGGCAACGTATATATATATATATATATATATATATATATATATATATATACACACAAACCCAATTCCAAAAAAGTTGGGACACTGTACAAATTGTGAGTAAAAAAGGAATGGACTAATTTACAAATCTCATAAACTTATATTTTATTCACAATATAATATAGATAACATATCAAATGGCTCATTTTGGATTTCATGAGAGCTACACATTCCAAAAAAGTTGGAACAGGTAGAAATAAGAGGCCGGAAAAGTTAAATGTACATACAAGGAACAGCTAAAGGACCAATTTGCAACTTATTTGGTCAATTGGCAACATGATTGGGTATAAAAAGAGCCTCTCAGATTGGCAGTAACCCTCAGAAGTCAAGATGGGCAGAGGATCACCAATTCCCCCCAATGCTGTGGCGAAAAATAGTGGAGCAATATCAGAAAGGGCTTTCTCAGAGAAAAATTGCAAAGAGTTTGAAGTTATCATCATCTACAGTGCATAATATCATCCAAAGATTCAGAGAATCTGGAACAATCTCTGTGCGTAAGGGTCAAGGCCAAAAAACCATATTGGATGCCCGTGATGTTCGGGCCCTTAGATGGCACTGCATCACATACAGGAATGCTACTGTAATGGAAATCACAACATGGGCTCAGGAATACTTCCAGAAAACATTGTCGGTGAACACAATCCACCGTGCCATTCGCCGTTGCCAGCTAAAACTCTATAGGCCAAAAAAGAAGCCCAATCTAAACATGATCCTGAAGCGCAGGCATTTTCTCTGGGCCAAGGCTCATTTAAAATGGACTGTGGCAAAGTGAAAAACTGTTCTGTGGTCAGACGAATCAAAATTTGAAGTGCTTTTTGGAAAACTGGGACGCCATGTCACCCGGACTAAAGAGGACAAGGACAACCCAAGTTGTTCTCAGCGCTCAGTTCAGAAGCCTGCATCTCTGATGGTATGGAGTTGCATGAGTGCGTGTGGCATGGGCAGCTTACACATCTGGAAAGGCACCATCAATGCTGAAAGGTATATCCAAGTTCTAGAACAATATATGCTCTCATCCAGATGTTGTCTCTTGCAGGGAAGACCTTGCATTTTCCAACATGACAATGCCAGACCACATACTGCATCAATTACAACATCATGGCTGCGTAGAAGAAGGATCCGGGTACTGAAATGGCCAGCCTGCAGTCCAGATCTTTCACCCATAGAAAACATTGGCGCATCATAAAGAGGAAGATGCGACAAAGAAGACCTAAGACAGTTGAGCAACTAAAAACCTGTATTAGACAAGAATGGGACAACATTCCTATTCCTAAACTTGGGCAACTTGACTCCTCAGTCCGCAGATGTTTGCAGACTGTTATAAAATGAAGAGGGGATGCCACACAGTGGTAAACATGGCCTTGTCCCAACTTTTTTGAGATTTGTTGATGCCATAAAATTTAAAATCTATTTATTTTTCCCTTAAAATGATACATTTTCTCAGTTTAAACATTTGATATGTCATCTATGTTGTATTCTGAATAAAATATTGAAATTTGAAACTTCCACATCATTGCATTCTGTTTTTATTCACAATTTGTTCAGTGTCCCAACTTTTTTGGAATCGGGTTTGTATATATATATATATATATATATATATATATATACACACACACATATATAAATACATATGTACTGTGGTCTGCACTTTCTCAATCTAGAGCACTGTCATTTCTGTCCTCTGCTATTTGCATGAGTCCCTTGTGAGAAGTCCCCAGTTGATTTACACATACCTCTCAGCTTCTGAACTTCAGGGACTATTGAAGCAGCTATTTGTGCCAAAATTTGGGTATGTACAAACTCTTAGTGGGAGGGTTGTGGGTAAAATGTGTTGTTCAAAGGTGTGGCGGTACCCGTACGTCATTTAGAAAGGGTACTGAGCAAGGTCGCACATTAGCGCGAACCTGTGATGGCTGTGTTCAAAGATCGGGACATGGGCACTGTGATTGCCCCTCCTGATTACATTTGCAAAATGTAAACAAAAAAACGTGTCTCTGTGTCAGCTGTCCCTGCTGAGCTCAGTGCAAAGGGGGGGGGGGAGCAGGGAATGCTGTGGCCTCTGTGACGGCTCTCTGTGTAACTGATGGTTTTACACAGAGACCTGTTACAGATCACACAGACTGCAGCCATCCCCACACAGTACACCAAGCACCACTGTAACATGAACATCTGTCCAAGTGTCCAATGAACATCTGTAGCAGCGCACAAACATCTGTCACAGTGTCCCATGAACATCTGTACCAGTGCACAAAACATCTATCACAATGTACCAGTGTCTCATCACTATCTGTACCAGTGCAAAAAAAAAAAATCTGCAATAGTGTTTCATTGCAGCCTCAACATGTGTCAGTGTCTGCCGGTGGCAGGGCCATCTTTAATATTCATTGGACCCTGAGCAAGCATTTTCTTTTGGCCTACCAGCCGACCACCCCCCCCCCCCCCACCCCCCACACTCTTAGACATACAATGAATAGCAGCTAGGCACAAAATCAGTTTACTGTAGCAGATCAGGCAGCCATTGTGATTGGTTGCCAGAGGTTATAGCATATCATTACCACTCACTAACTGGATGCTAGAGGTTACAACAAACATTATGACTCAACAATTACTAGAGATTACAGCACATCATTTCTGCTTGTTGATTGGTTGCTAGATGTTACTGCACATCATTACTGCTAACTGATTGATTGCTAGAGGTTACTGTACATCCTTGCCGCTCACTCATTGGTTGCTAGAGGTTAATGCACATGATTACCCCTCACTGATTGGTTGCTAGAGGTTACTGTGTATCATTACCACTTACCTATTGGTTGTTAGAGGTTATAGCACATCAATACATCTTACTGCCTGCACACCATGGGCTGGGGAGGTGAGAGAACCCGCCAATAGACCACAAACTCCTAGGACTTGCTATTAGCAATGAGCACACACAGCTATAAAGGTTAACAGAGTGCAGATAGGAACAGAGCCCAAAGTCAGCAGTATCCCTGAGGACAGGCTGCCAGAAATAAATGACTGGTCATGCACCTGCAGTAGAACAGTGTTAAGGGATGATCTACATACAGAGTTCAGGGTTGGGGGGTGCGCTACGTACAGAATGCAAGGTTGTGGGGTGCGCTATGTACAGAGTGCAGGATTGAGAGGTGATCTACGTTCAGAGTGCATGGTTGAAGGGTGCACTACGTGCAAGGTTGAGGTGTACTCTTCGTACAGAGTTGAAGTGTGCACTACCTATAGAGTGCAGGGTTGAGGGTGAGCTATGTAAAGAGTGCCTAGTTGAAGGGAGTGCTACATACAGAGTGAAGGATTGAGGGGTGCACTTTGTACAAAGTGCAGGGTTGAGGGGTGTACTTTGTACAGAGCACAGGGTTGAGGGGTGCACTATGTACAGAGTGCAGGGTTGAGGGGTGTACTATGTACAGAGTGCGGTGTTGAGGGGTGTGCTATGTATGAAGTGCAGGGTTGAGGGGTGAGCTATGTACTGTATGGAGTGCAGAGTTGAGGGGTACACTATATACGGAATGCAGGGTTGAGAAGTGAGCGGAGTGCAGGGTTGAGGGGTGTGTTATATACAGAGTCCAGGGTTGAGGGGTGAGCTATGTACAGAGTGCAGGGTTGAGGGGTGGGCTATGTACAGAGTGCAGGGTTGAGAGGTGAGCTATGTATGGAGTGCAGGGTTGAGGGGTGAGCTATGTATGGAGTGCAGGGTTCAGGGGTGCGCTATGTATGGAATGTAGGGTTGAGCTATGTATAGAGTACAGGGATGGGGGTTGAGCTATGTATCGAGTGCAGGGTTGAGGGGTGAGCTACATACAGAGTTGAGGGGTGAGTTATGTACAGAGTGCAGAGTTGAGGGGTGTGTTATGTATATCCCAGTCCCCCTCTCCCAAGTACAGAGCTCTCTGCCCCCCAGATTTCAGTTTAGAGCTCACCCCCATCAGCCCCTCTTTCCCCCATTTCAATACACAGCATTCCTGCAGCCCCAATCCTCCCCCTCCGCCTTTCTGGGGCTGCAGAAGAGCAGCTGCAACTTACTACATGTCTGTGTAGATCCCCAGCCCTGTTGATTCTCTGCTCTCGTTTAGAGATCGATATGTAGAGCAGGGAGGGTTCTGAACAGCTGCCGGTAGAGGAGCGCTGTCACTTGTAAATACAAGAGCAACGCTTCTGTATTTACAAGTGACAGCAGCAAGCAGCTCAGTAGCCCGCGGCAGGTCCCAGAGGTGGTGGAACTCTGGCTGGCTGAAAAAAAAGCCCACTGGTAGTGTGGGCTCCAGGCGCAGCTGCTTCGGACCCCAAAACAATGGCTGGGCCCTGGACAGCTGCCCCTTTTGCCCAGCATTAAAGATGGCACTGACTGGTGGACAATCAACATCTGTCAGAATGCACAAGTGCACAGAAAATAATTTGAGAACCAGACCTCCTATGTAACTCTAAACTTGTAACCAATAAAGGTCTCATCTATGGAGATATTTAAATACCGAAGTTTAGTGACATGTTTGGTATTTATTTACCCGGTGCAAGACCATATTTTATATTTTAACAAAAATGCGGGTATTCTATTGTCTTTGTATGCATTGAAATTCATTAAAATGTATTTATGCATTAGTGTGTAAAATTCTGTTTGAAAAACTGGTGCGCAAATACTGTGTAACAAAAATTTTCACAACCAACCATTTTATTCTCTGGTGCCTATGCTACTAAAATATATAATGTTGGGGGGTTCTATGTAATTTTCTAGCAAAAAATACTGATTTTTACTTGTAAACAAAAACTGTTAGAAGAAAGCCTGGTCTTAATGTGGATAATGCCTGAAGCACCGTGGTATCGCCATATTCAGGACGAGTAGTAGAATGTGTATTGGGGTATAGTTGCAAGAATAAACAATAACTCACCCTAGCTCCACCGCAGTGTGGGAAGATAAAGAGCTAAGTGTCGGTGCTCAGGCTGAACGTCCATACCAAATGCTATATGAATAAAGCCGACACACGAAAAGTCTTCTTCCAAGTAAAATTCTTTATTCCAACATGGATAGCGGTGACAACATGACGCGTTTCGGCTTTACGCCTTCCTCATAGCATGTACATGTACAATAAAATCAAACTTATATAATGTGAAAACTGCTCCTAAAACTAGGGGCGGTGCATACTTAATTGCAATTAACATCAATACATAACACCAGGGGAGAGGTGGTGTGTTCAAGTCGGTCAAGGAAGGTGTCCCATAGGAAAACAAACATTAAATGCCAGTCCGCACTTATGCGATGACAGATACCGCATACGACTCAGAGCGCACTGCTCCTACAATCACACGCAACGTCTGTAGTTGCAAGAAATAATCTGTTAATATGACATTTTTGTGACAAAAAATATATTACATTTCTTCATTTTCCAAGGAATTGTGGGAAAAAAATTATCACTTCAAAAAACTTGTCATGCCTCTTACTAAATACCTTGGACTGTCTACTTTCCAAAAAGGGGTAATTTGGGGGATATTTGTATTGTCCTGGCATGTTAGGGCCCCAAGAAATGAGACAGTTCATCAGGTGTGATCAATTTTTAATGATTGGCAACATAGCTTGATTTGGGTTATGTTTATCAAAGAAATGTAGCAGTATAAATCTTGGCCAAAACTTAAAGAAAAATTACTTCTTTGCTAAATTTTTATAACAAAAAACGAAGAAAAACGCTTTTTCAAAAATTTCGGCCTGTTTTCATTTGTAGCCCCAAACAGAAAAAAAAACAGTGGTGAATAAATACCACCAAAAGAAAGGTCTATTTGTGAGAAATAAAAATTACAAATGGGTATTTGAGTACTGAGGTGGTTAAACAAAGAACCTTATTAGAAAAGTCAGAGACTGCTTAGTAACCAGCAACTGTTGAGATAATTAACACTTTGGCAAGAAGCAGGGCCAGATCTAGCCTGTCTGATGTGGGGGTGCAGTAAAAAAATGGCAGGGGGGGGGCAGAGGATGTAAGGTCAGCAGGGCAGCGTATAGAAATCAGTAGGGCAGTGTATAGGGGATCGCCAGGGCAGAGGATAGGGTTGGTAGTTTGTAGGGCAGTGTACAGAGGCCACAGGGGTCAGCAGGACAGAGGACAGGGGATTAGTAGGGCAGTGTACAGGAGTCAGCAGGACAGAAGACGGGGTCAGTAGGGCAGTGTACAGGGGATCGGCAGGGCAGAGGATAGGGTTGGTAGTTTGTAGGGCAGTGTACAGAGGCCACAGGGGTCAGCAGGACAGAGGACAGGGGATTAGTAGGGCAGTGTACAGGAGTCAGCAGGACAGAAGATGGGGTCAGTAGGGCAGTGTACAGGGGTCAGCAGTATGAAGGACAGAGAGTCAGTGGTACAGGGGCCAGCAGGGCAGAGGACAGGGGGTCAGTAGGGCAAGATACAGGGGTCAGCGGGATGGAAGACAAGGGGTCAGTAGGTCAAGATACAGGGGTCAGCCGGGCCCATAATAATAAAAAAAGCTCAGCTTTCCAAGAACTCTCCCGGGGGGGGGGGGCAGCCTGCCCCGCCGTATGACATTTCTTAGTTATTAAGGTTAAAAAAAGATGTAGGTCCAGCAAGTTCAACCAACAGAAAAAAAATGAACAAACTAAAAGAAAACCTCTATAAACAGAACCCTATACCCACAGTTGGTTCAGAAGAAGGCACAAAACCCATATGATCCAATTTGCTCCAACAGGAAAAAAAATCCACCTTGATCCCCTAAAACAACTGAATAGGTTCTAGATCAACAACAATCTTTGATGTAATTACTTATAAATGGTAATATCCAGTTATAATCTGTGCATTTATAAATGCATCTATTTTTTTTTTAACAATTACACTTCAAACATTCAATCATGAAAAAATCCTGGTTTATTTTTTATTTCCGTTGCACATGGATGGGTATGAAATATCAAAGTGATATTCAAAGCGAATACATCTTATTTACTAAGCTCAGTAAACATTAACTTTGCAAAGTGAGCAGCCTCTATTCTCTCCCCTCAGAAAACCAACACCTTTGTGTGCATTACTAAGCAAGCCAAAAGTGGGCTTTTATTGGTAAAACAATACTCTCTTCTTTACTCCTACTTACTTCCTACAAAAGTCTTGATTACCACAATCAACTAATCATACAATAATACACAATAATACACAATAAATTCAAGTATATGTGTCCAAAAATGTTCAAATCCGTGTAAATATCCAAATATTTCAGACATGATTTGCTACTACTCCAAAATATAAACTCCAAAATAGTGTTACTTATAAAAAAGCATACAATATTTAACTGTTGGGTGGAGCTGCCTGAATTGAAGATATATTTCAGAAGCATATTTTAATTCTATATTACAGGTATATGTTTTTTTTTTAAGTGGTACTATTTTGGATATTTAAAAACCTTCAGTTTTGGGTGAAGTAATGGAAAATCATGATAGAAATCTTTGGATATTTACAGATTTGTGAACACTCTTGGACACTTATACTTGTATATATTGTTTATTATTATATGGTTACTTTTGAAAGTAACACTATTTGGGATTATTTTGAAGGGTGTTTCGTGTTTTGCTGTAGTATATAGCTTTTTCTGTTAGCACTTTTTTTTTTGTAAATCTAGTTTTTGTTTCATAGTTGGGCTTTGGCAGGCCAATCTAAATTAGGAATGCTCTATAACCCAACATATAAATTCAGTACCATACCACAATGGACCTGGCAAGTGTGAAGGGTCTTTTAAAGTCAAAACACCTACATTCAAAGCAGATTATTATCATTTATAAGAAAAATTAATAAAGGTTATATTTTTATCTCAAACCCAACATTTAGTTAACCTCCTCCAGCACACAGCAAACATACAATGGATAGCTGCGTGTGTTTCTGTGACTGAGCTAAATATAGCTTTTAAGCAGGAATAAAAGTAGATGTGTCATTCAACAATCAGGTGTTTTACAAAGTAATGTCTTAATATTTAACTAACTGGTCAGCAGTACCTTACCGACAGGTTTCTGAAATAACAGTAGGAATCTAAATTACTCTTGAAAAACATTTTTTCTGAGGCAGTAAAATGTATTGTGAATCGGCTGCTAGTCCCTGTAAAGATCACATTGCTGCTGTCATTTTTAGGTTATGTTCACAACGGCTGTAAAAAAATTTACAAAGGTTTGTTATTTACAGATTTACAGATCTGAATTCAGCTGCATTGTTTTCAATTGAGACATTCGCACAGATGCGCAACACAAAATCCAAAATCGGTGCCCGAGGAAATGCATTCTGGCAATACAACAATAACATGACAATTTTACAACTTTAAAAACAGATCCAAAGATAAGTATCTCTTACACAGGAACTTCTGTATTAGTAAAATTTTTACGGGTTCTGTGAATGCAGCTTTAAGCCAGCCTTACATAAAAATGTGCCCGCTTCAGCAGTGACAAGCCAAATTTCCATCCATGTATGTGCAGGCTGGTTGTATACAAGCCATCGGCTATAGCCGGCAAAACTGATCATTGTATTCTGAAAGTATGTAAGGCTCCCCAATGGCAGAATACAATAGCTCAGTGGGAGGGATTCCCCCATCCACATTGAGTGTGTGAATGGAAGAACTGGATCATTTATTTTTCATTCAACCCACATGTCAACACATGGGCTGCCTTAACCACTTGCCGACTGCCTTCAGTATATTTACTGCGGCAGTCAGCCGCACCTGGGCAAACCGACATTGTACTAAGTCGCTCGCCCAGGAGCCTGTATGGGGCGAGCGCGCGCTCCCGCCCCTGCTCGTTCACGGGCATCCCCAAGCGAGTGACCGTCGGCTCCGATGTCCGCCGGCCACTTGCGATCCCACTCAGGAGAGGGAGAAAGGCAGACGGCTGATGTAAACACAGCCGTCTGTCATTCTCCCTGATGTAAAGGCAGAGACTATATGATCCTGCTATGTAGGATTGTATGTCTCTGTGGTTACATCACTAGCCACGCCCCCCCACAGTTAGAAACACGCCTCTAGGGATACATTTAACCCACTGATCACCAATAAAGTTAACCCCTTCCTTGCCAATGTCATTTTGACAGTAACAGTGCATATTTATAGCACTGATTACTGCAGTAATGTCACTGGTACCCCCAAAAGTGTCAAAAATGTCAGTCAAGGGTCCGATCTGTCCGCCGCAATGTCGCAGTCCCGCAAAAAAAAAAAAAAAAAAAATCGCAGATCGCCGCCATTACTAGTTAAAAAAAAACAATAAAAATGACATAAATATTTCCCGTAGTTAGTAAACGCAATAACTTGTGCGCAAACCAAGCAAAATATGCTTATTGCGATTTTTTTGCCAAAAATATGTAGCAGAAAACAAATTGGCTTAAAATGTTAAAAAAATTTGATTTTTACATTTTTTAGGGGGGTCATTTCTTATAAAAAAATTTGAAAAATATTGTTATTTTTTCAAAATTGTCGCTCTTTTTTTGTTTATAGCACAAAAAATAAAAATTGCACAGGTGATCAAATACCACCAAAAGAAAGCTCAGTTTGTGGAAAAAAAGGGACATCAATTTTGTTTAGGTACAGCGTCACACTAAATTCACGCAGTGCCGAATTGCAAAATAGGCCCTGGTCTTTGAGCAGCCAAATCCTCTGGGGTTTAAGTGGTTAAGCCTGGTACACACGATGAGATTCTCAGACGCATTATTGTTCTTTTTTTTGCATGCTAATCTAATATTAAAAATGAAGACGTTACCAAAGTTACGAAAATTCTTGTACGACAGAATAAAAATTCCGAAGTGATGTAATGTATTGTATTGTATTTGTATTGTGTGTTTGGACAAAAAACTGTACTGATTAAATGAAAATCGTACAATCTGGTATAGTACAAGAAAAATCTTCATGTTTGTCCCATCGGATAATATCAGACAAACTATCCTGATCAGCTCTCGAAAGCTGTGTACTAACGATCAGATTAGGCCTTAAAGCCCCGTATACACAGCGATTGTCGGCCGTAAATATTTTGGCCACCGACCGATCGGCCGATTGTCGGCTTGTTAGTATGATGCTTCCGACAACCGACTGCGACTTTTCGGCCGAACAGAATCTGGTGTGCAGGCATTAAAATTTTTGTTGGCCAACACCAGAATGGCCGATTGTTCGCCAGTCAGTACAGAATTCGGCCGACAAACAGCAGATGAGCAAGACTGGGCCGACATTCGGTACGTGTGTACGGGGCTTAAGAGCGAGAAAAAAAAGACAAACCTGAAATGTGGTTACTAAAGCCAGCAGAGACATTTTCTTCTACTTTCTGTGTATGTGGCTTAAAAAAAAAAGAGAACCATAAAGTGCAAACAAAAAAAAAGTATACGAAACACAGGACTCCCAATACACAAAAAAAAGCTTCATATCAACAAGCATATTGTAAAAGAAATTTAAATTAAAGAAAACAAATTAGTGCCAGTTATCTTTCTTAAGTGAATAAAAGCAGAACATGATTTATTATTGTCAAATTGCTAAATACTGCAAACCAGGCAGTTAAATGTAATTCAGAACAATTGAAAGTAACTAAATTCTGGGTAGTTTGCTGTAGATCTGTGCTGCAATCATCAGAGAACATTTAAAGTGCTTCTTACCAGTAATAGAAAGCTTGGCTTGATTCGCCCAGGGATGATGTAGTCAAACGCCATTGGCACATAAAGGAGACTAGTCAGTCAGTATCACCTGTGAGGCTTGGTGTAAGACTAGCTACACCTGTTCTGCTCGGATTCTGCTTCTCAGACAACCTTTTAGACTTTTGCTGAACCTGTCACTTTGGCATAGTTTCACGAACTGAAGTTGAGACTTGTCTGATGTTTTAACTGTACAGATACAGCAACAGGGAAGTGAGAGGCACAAATCAATAGTAGAAGCCGTTAGACAATTCCCTCCTCTCCAAGGCAGGACTTTAACCTCTTATTCTTCTGTTTTAATAGGCCAGCTCCCTCACACAGTAGGAAGTTACATCCTACTGTGTTATTCACAGCGTGAAGAGCAAATAGTGCAAAATAAGTATTGTATTCAGTTCACCTTGCTGAAATAAAATATGCTGATATTAGGCAAAAATCAAGACCAAGATACCTGAGTATCTGTATGCTTTTTTTTTTTTTTTTCTTTTCCCTTTATATTTAAAGCTAGCTATTTGTGGCCCACGATTAAACAGCCTATTCATGTCAACCTGCTCTTATGTGGTTCGCTACCTCACACCACATCAAGAAGTGTTTTGTGAAGCCCCTTTTACACAGATGTCATCCGTTCAGTTATGTTTTTTCGAAGAAAAAGCTGATTTAGGGCTCTTTCACATGGAGCAGACCGCATTGCGATCCGCTCCGGCACTTTTTTTTTTCACGGAGCGGATGACACTTGTGTCATCCGCTCCGTATGTCCGCATATCATCCCATCCATTTGCGGATGATATACGGACATAATGTAAGTCTATGGGCATTGCGGATGTCAGCGGATGACACCGCTCACATCCGATTTTGCATCCGTTCTGTTTTTTAAACGGAACAAAAATAGGGTTCTGTTCCGTTCCAAAAAACGGAACAGAACTGAAAGGGCGAAAATCGGATGTCAGCGGATGGTCATCCACTGACATCCGCAATCCTATTGACATACATTATGTCCGTATGTCATCCGCAAAAAAATAGTATGATATACAGGCATGCGGAACGCCCGTGTGAAAGGGCCCTTAGTTTATACATTTGTTTTCAGTTCAGTTTACCTCAGTTGACATCAGTTTGCACTTCACTTCTGTTCAATTAAGTTTGCATCAGTTTATATCAATTCAGTTAAGTTTACATTAGTTTACATCAGTCTACATCCGTTTTTACATCCGCTTTTTCTCACTGTTGCGGAGACCAAATCAGGGGTGTCAAAATTCGAAGCAAAAATTACCCCTTTCACAAGGACATCATCCATTCAGTCAGGCTTCTTCAAAGAAAAAAGGAGATTCAGTCCATATCAATTTGCGCATATACTTTCAGTTCAGTTTACCTCACTTTTCAATTCAGTTCAGTTTACAGCAGTTTTTATCAGTTTAGTTCAGCTCATATCAGTTCAGGTCAGTTTACATGCATTTTTGCATCCATTTGCCTCTTTCCCACATGTCTGTTTTTCATCCGTTCATTGATCAATGCCTGTTTTATAGAAAAATGGATGTATCATCCATTTAGATTAGTTTACATCCACCAACATCCGTTTGTTAAAACTGATCAAAGCCCTATTTTTTTCAGTTAAAAAAACAGATGTAAAAACTGATGAGAAACTGATGTAAACCTCATCCGTTTTGTCTCTGAAAAAATCTGACTGATCTGATGAAATTAAGGGCT
Organism: Pelophylax lessonae; assembly: GCF_965119305.1. NCBI lineage: Eukaryota > Metazoa > Chordata > Amphibia > Anura > Ranidae > Pelophylax > Pelophylax lessonae. Next base: position 168,909,395 of record NC_138779.1, read on the forward strand.
CTTTCACACGGGCGGTCCGATCAGATCCGCCTATCAGTTTTTTAGGCGGATCTGATCGGATCCTCCATGCAGCTCTATGGGGCAGCGGGTGTCAGCGGAGTTCACCTCCGCTGACACCCGCTGCCATCCGCATCCGATCCTGTGCTGAAATCTGGACGGATGGAAACCCTATTTTTCCATCCGTTCAGTAATCGGAGCGGAGCGGATCTGATGAGAGCGGACAAGCGGTCCGCTCTCCTCCGATCCCCCATAGAGGGCAGCGGGTGCTGAGACACCTCCCTCTCTGCTCTGCGGCGATCCCCGCTGAGCAACACGGATCCGCCTGCGGAGGCGGACCGTGTGAAAGAAGCCTTAGGGCTCTTTCACACGGGCGTTCCTTTTTTTTTGTTTTTTAAGGGCTCTTTCACACGGGCGTTCCGTATGTCCGTTTTTCATCCCATCCGTTTGCGGATGAAAAACGGACATAATGTATCTCTATGTAAATACGGATGTCATCGGATGATCATCCTCTGACATCCGTTTTTTGTCAGTTCAGTTCAGTTCAGTTCAGTTTTTTTGAACGGAGGAGAACCCTATTTTTTCTTCCTTTCAAAAAACGGAACGGAAGCAAAAACGGATGTCAGTGGTGTCATCCGCAGACATCCGTATTTACATAGACATGCATTATGTCAGTTTTTCATCCGCAAACGGATGGGATGATAAACAGACATACGGACCGGATGACACAAGTGTCATCCGTGTCCGTTACAAAAAAAAAAAAAAGGACCTGATCGGGCAAAAAAAAAGTCCGTATGTCCGTTTTTCATCCCATCCGTTTGCGGATGAAAAACTGACATAATGCATGTCTATGTAAATACGGATGTCTGCGGATGACACCACTGACATCCGTTTTTGCTTCAGTTCCGTTTTTTGAAAGGAAGAAAAAATAGGGTTCTCCTCCGTTCAAAAAAACTGAACTGAACTGAACTGACAAAAAACGGATGTCAGAGGATGATCATCCGATGACATCCGTATTTACATAGAGATACATTAAGGGCTCTTTCACACGGGCGTTCCTTTTTTTTTGCCCGATCAGGTCCTTTTTTTTTTTTTTGTAACGGACACGGATGACACTTGTGTCATCCGGTCCGTATGTCCGTTTTTCATCCCATCCGTTTGCGGATGAAAAACTGACATCATGCATGTCTATGTAAATACGGATGTCTGCGGATGACACCACTGACATCCGTTTTTGCTTCAGTTCCGTTTTTTGAAAGGAAGAAAAAATAGGGTTCTCCTCCGTTCAAAAAAACTGAACTGAACTGAACTGACAAAAAACGGATGTCAGAGGATGATCATCCAATGACATCCGTATTTACATAGAGATACATTATGGGCTCTTTCACATGGGCGTTCCGTATGTCCGTTTTTCATCCCATCCGTTTGCGGATGAAAAACTGACATAATGTATCTCTATGTAAATACGGATGTCATCGGATGATCATCCTCTGACATCCGTTTTTTGTCAGTTCAGTTCAGTTCAGTTTTTTTGAACGGAGGAGAACCCTATTTTTTCTTCCTTTCAAAAAACGGAACTGAAGCAAAAACGGATGTCAGTGGTGTCATCCGCAGACATCCGTATTTACATGGACATGCATTATGTCAGTTTTTCATCCGCAAACGGATGGGATGAAAAACGGACATACGGACCGGATGACACAAGTGTCATCCGTGTCCGTTACAAAAAAAAAAAAAGGACCTGATCGGGCAAAAAAAAAGGAACGCCCGTGTGAAAGAGCCCTTAGTCTGTTTTTCATCTGCAAACGGATGGGATGAAAAACGGACATACGGAACGCCCGTGTGAAAGAGCCCTATGTCCGTTTTTCATCCGCAAACGGATGGGATGAAAAACGGACATACGGAACGCCCGTGTGAAAGAGCCCTAAGGGCTCTTTCACACGGTCCGCCTCCGCAGGCGGATCCGTGTTGCTCAGCGGGGATCGATCCGCGATCCCCGCTGAGCCGGGCGGATGACAGCTCCGTCTCCGCTTGCAGAGCGGAGAGGGAGGTGTCTCAGCACCCGCTGCCCTCTATGGGGGATCGGAGGAGAGCGGACCGCTTGTCCGCTCTCATCAGATCCGCTCCGCTCCGATTACTGAACGGATGGAAAAATAGGGTTTCCATCCGTCCAGATTTCAGCACAGGATCGGATGCGGATGGCAGCGGGTGTCAGCGGAGGTGACCTCCGCTGACACCCGCTGCCCCATAGAGCTGCATGGAGGATCTGATCAGATCCGCCTAAAAAACTGACAGGCGGATCTGATCGGACCGCCCGTGTGAAAGAGCCCTTAGGGTCCAACTGTGTGAAAGAGGCCTTATGGGCCATACACACTATACAATTTTCTTTAGACTTTTTCCTTCAGACTTACCAAAACCATATAATATGAGGTCAAACCTAAACACTTTCAATTTGTATGCAATTAGGCAGGCCCTTGCACTACATAGAAAAGGTAAAGCCCTGTACACACGCACAGATTGTTGGCCAACTGATCGGCCAACTTTTGTCCAGTGTTGTTTGTTGGTTGAAATGTGCTCTAGACTTGCACTGGACTTTTGTTGGCCAACAAAAACCAACTTCAGAAGTGATGTCATGTGATGGTTTACTTTCCGTGTGTTTTTTCTTCTCTGAGCATGCCCAGTCTTGCTCATCTGATTTTTGTCTGCCGAACTCTGTACTGACTGAGGAACAATCAGCTGTTCTTTGTTGGCCAACAAAAATTTTATAGCAGGCACACCAGATTTTTTTCGGCCGAAAATTCGCAGTTGGTTGTCGGAAGCATCATACTAACAAGCCTACAATCGGCAGATCGGACGTTGGCCAACAATCTGTGCGTGTGTACGGGGATTTAATCTAAAGGAAATCTGACAACAAAAGTTGTATAGTGTGTATCCAGCTTTAGTTGTTACAGAGACCAATCAGAGGCAACAGAAGTATAAACAAAAAATGTTTAACAGATATAAACAAATTTGTTTTATTTCAACAGTTCTGGACATTTTCTTTTCCATTTTAAAAAACAGCCCTTAACGGGCATGAATGTAGCTGGATGTAAACGGATGATCATCCATTTATATCCACCCGCCCATAGGCATACATTGTGGTTCAGTCTGGATTCATCTGAAAAACTGACAGACGGATCTAGACTTAACGCCCATGTAAAAGGGGCTTTAATGTGCTTTGGATTAGGCTACAAAATGCGTCTAGTCAGGATCACTGCAGATAATTACTGGCTGTGCGAACAGTCATGAATAACTGTGGCAGCCATCAGCCTGTCATTGCTTCGTACGGGTTTTGCAGCAACAGCTATTTACACATACCTGTCACTCCTGACGCTGGATTTTTAATGGGCAACAGCACAAAAAGTATAGGTGCAAAATTTTGTGGTGAGGGATACAGCTGATACATCAGCATGGAAGGCACCAGGTGCCATGCACTACGGCACATTGTGGTAATGTGTGGTACCCCACACATTATAGCAACATATAAATGTACAGTTTGTCTCCAGATAGAAAAATGTTGTTACTTTTTGATATAGTAGACAGAATTTAAGGAGAAGTATGAGATTGTAAAAACAAAAAAATATACAAAATTACCTACCTAATGCAGCATCAGTACAATGCTGCAGCTGTCCCTCGACATTTCGCCGTTAATCCCTCAGTTCTTAGGTCCACTCTGAGCACAGAGCAGTGACTGCATTTATCTTTATAATCACATTGTTGTCTTGATTGACGCAGCTTCTACAGCATACATAGACATTCTGTAGATGCTTTTTTTGTTCATACTCTGTTTGCTGGTAACCATTTGTACTCTCAGTTTTCTTGTTTATATAGTGTACTCCGACATCAACAAGTTCTCATAGTCTCTCTGTTCCATTTTGACATCTGCCCTTCGGTTAACAATGTCTCTCCAAATTACAACTCCGAATGTTAAAGGGGTAAACAGCCCCTTCAAGCGATCCCTTCTATGATGTAAAGCCATAGCTCAACATATGGACATCTTAAATGTCCAGAAAACCCACTTTTCTTCAAACAACCCACCGCAATGCACTCATAAACCTTTCCCCCGCATGTATCACTCACAGGCTGATAAAAAGTGAGAGGGGTGATGATTGCGGTCCGCTCCTTGATATCCCTGACCTTAACTACTTCTGGACTGGAAGGATTTGCCCCCTTAATAACCAGGCCATTTTTTGCAATTTGGCACTGTGTGAGTTTAAATAAAAATTGCGTGGTCATGCAATGCTGTACCCGAACTAAATTTACGTCCTTTTTTCCCCACAAATAGAGCTTTCTTTTGGTGGTATTTGATCACCTCTGCGGTTTTTATTGTTTGCGATATAAATAAAAAATTTTAGAAAAAAAATGAAATGTTCTACTTTTTCTTATAAAAAAATATCCAATAAGGGGCCTGCTCCAACACACAAGGGTTTGTTGCAACTAATCTACAGGGAGACCAGCCTCGCAAACATGGGCAAACAAGACCGGAGCTCATCCTCCTCCCGCTCCCGTTCCCCCCTTGCCCAAAGAGTGCAGCCAAACCGTAACATATCAGACCTGTTCCGGAGTCAATCACAGGCCTAAGATTTGGAGGCCGCAGCACCGCTCTCAGGTAGTGCGCCCCATCCGGAAAGCAACAACCGACTGCAACTTCCACATGCTGTCTTGAATACAGCTTCTGTACCAGCCAGCATTGCTCTCAGTCTAGATGACCTAAAAACAGTCGCATCAGACATCAAGGAGACTCTGTCGGTAGCCATATCAAACCTAAGGCTAGACATACAAGGCATTTCCACGAGGTTGGAGGAGGTGGACGAAACAGCAGCCTGCTATGACTCAATCATCGAAGAGGTGAGACAAAACAACAACACACATATCCATTATATGCATAATATCCACAGACACCTTGAAGACCAAGACAATAGAGGCCGTCGCCACAATATTAGAGTAAGAGGTCTCCCCGAAACAGTTGAACCAGCCCATCTGGCACAAGCAATTATGGCCATATTCAATGTCCTCTTGGGAAGACCCCCAGAGGCACCTATTGAATATGAACGCCTCCATCGAGCCCTCCGACTACGAGGTAGGGGCGCGGAGCCTTCTAGGGATGTCATATCTTATGTTGTCAACTTTTGGCTCAAAGCAGACATCCTCCACAGAGCAAAAACATGGGGACGCATTCTATATCACGGCACAGAAACAAAACTGTTCCAGGACCTCTCACAAATCACTCTACAGCATCGTCAGCACCTACGGCCCTTGCTGGACATTCTAAGAGAAAGAGGGATAACATATAAATGGAAATTCCCCTTCTGCCACACAGCAGGCACCCCAGGCCAATCTGAGATTCCCAGAGGACATCCAAGATTTTTGCGACACACTGAACATCCCCTGCATGGATCTTTTACAGTGACCTTCGGCTCCCTTCTCAGCCGGGAGTAGAACAGATGGCTCTACAACACCACAGCTCTCCTTCATACAGTAGGAGATTACCCACTCATCACTCCTCTCCACTGCCTGAAAATCGTAGGTCCCCCGGAGGGAGGAGTGTCCCATCTTCCCCAGCTCATCATGAAGCCAGACACCACTAGATCTCTCCGCTACCAACCGTAAGACAGCCGTGGATTCCAACATGAACCAACTGAGTTGATCCAACATCGGTAACGGCAATCATTGACAATGCTGTACAGTTAAGTGAACACTGGTGTTAGGGTGCTGGTGGTAACCTGACGACAGAGATAGGCCCCAATGTCCGCTAGAGGGCGGAGCTTGGACGGAACCCCCAAGGTAAGTGACACAGGCTAGCCTGAGGTGCGGAGTCTAAGTATCCACCGGTTTTCGCCAGAGCCTCGGGTGGTGAGGATGGACTTTGCTGCGTGTGGATACCAGGTCGCGGTCCTCAGGGTCGCCCCACCAAGGGAGAACCGATCAAGGTCCGAAGGCGGGTAAACAGACAAGGGAGATCCGAGAGAATGGTCAAACAAGCCGGGGTCAGGACGGGCAGCAGACGAGCGGAGTCAGGAACAAGCCAAAAGGTCAACAGGAAATCAGCAGCAAACAGGTCACAGGTTCAGGAACAACGGCAGGAGCTGAAGACAAGACAGCACTGAACCTGTGTGCTGATCCAGCTTAAATAGTGCTCTTTCTTGATGAGAGGGGTGGAGCCGGAATAGCCTGTGAGTCTTAACTCATCCTCTGCCAGAGCCTTCCTGACAGGTTCCTAACAACTGGCATATCACCACCTTCCCATTCTCTTTGAAACTGTAAAACCCGATATCACCCTTCACAAACAGTTGCACTATAATATTTGACCTACCCGGCTCAATAATCTTTAATAATAATAAGTCCAATAGCTAACTGCTGACATACCATAAATCCATATCCCAGGCCTATACTTGGTATGTGACAGTCACCACTAACAAACTTTCGTTGGCCACAACTAAGAAACAGCAGGGGGGATGCAGTGACATTGAGCCGATACTTGTCGATTTCAAAGAGACATAAAATAGAGAGACATCACCCTCTTTTGTTTGAAACCTGGATCCCACCATCAGTTACAAGTATCAGAAGTGCCTTTTGTCTCTTTATTGCTTTATTACATATGATCCGCATCACAGACTCCTATCACATATAACCCTCTAGGTATAGCACTCACCAGGTATGATTGACACCCACCCCCTTTCTATCCCCATAGCTTCAGGCCAGATATACGATTTACATAGTGAATACAGGACTCTTGCTTTACCCTTCTACCACAACCCGCTACCTCAACCTTTCCTGTTTATAATCACATTTCATAGACCCTAGGACCAAATCAGGAGCCCATATAGATCCCAAACCCAGCACACCAAACCAGAATAGGAAACAACTTGTGACCCTCTCACCACACACGAATGAGACTAGATATCCACTCTACTTATGGTGATAGACAAAGACTATTAATATTACAAAGTTGTGCGACACTCATCATACAACCAAACCACTGCTACCCTGACCTCTCTTTTAAAATGCGACATTCCAATACCTAATTTGCTATTACCTACTGCCCAGCTGCTGGGCTAATAGAGATCTTAGACTTACCTGTCGCCAGTCTATATTAGGGATAGACCGATTATAGGCAAGGCCGATATATCGGGGGCCGATATGCACTTTCCCCGATATATCAGTATCGGCCCGGAACTGGCCGATATTGCCGATATTTTTGTGATGTCATTTTGCCTTCTTAGGCCGCTTCCTTCTACTTGGACAGCCTCGTCTGGAGTCGGGAATCGCGGGAGTGTATAACAGCCATACATCCACCCACAGCAGCCTGGTGCCAGCTAGCCACCCACATCCACTAGCCCTGTACCAGCCACCCACAGGCACTGTACCAGCGAGCCAGCCAGCCACCCACAGGCCCTGTACCAGCCAGCCACCCGCAGGCCCTGTACATGCCAGCCACCCACAGCCCCTGTGCCAGCCACCCACCCATCACAGGGTGCCAGCCAGCCAGCCACCCACCACAGGGTGCCAGACAGCCAGCCACCCACAGACAGGGTACCAGACAACCAGCCACCCACAGGCCCTGTACCAGCCACCCACAGGCACTGTACCAGCCAGCCACCCACAGGCACTGTACCAGCCGCCGCCTACAGGCCCTGTACCAGCCAGTCAGCAAAAGCCCCTGTGCCAGCCACCTACCTACCACAGGGTACCAGCCAGCCAGCCACCCACCACAGGCTGCCAGACAGCCAGCCACCCACTGCAGGGTGCCAGCCACCCACCACAGAGTGCCAGCCAGCCACCCACCACAGGGTGCCAGCAAGCCAGCCATTAAGCATTAAACAAAAATTAACATGTCCAGTAGCAGATTTGTGTCAAAAATTGTCTTATTTTTTCAAAACTTTAAATGTACAAAATATTGGCCCATATAGGTCGATATCAATACATTGTGACCAAAATATCCACCCTGAAAAAACCATATCGTCTATCCCTAGTTTATATGTAGTATCTCACAAAGGTGAGTACACCCCTTAAATTTTTGTAAATATTTTATTTTATTTTCATGTGACAACACTGAAGAAATGACACTTTGCTACAATGTAAAGTAGTGAATGTACAGCTTGTATAACAGTGTACATTTGTTGTACTCTCAAAATAACTCAACATATAGCCATTGATGTCTAAACCCCTGGCAACAAAAGTGACTAAACCCCTAAGTGAACATGTCCAAATTGGGCACGATTAGCCATTTTCCCTCCCCGGTGTCATGTGACTCATTAGTGTTAGAAGGTCTCAGGTGTGAATGGGGAGCAGGTGTGTTAAATTTGGTGTTATCGCTCTCACTCTCTCATACTGGTCGCTGGAAGTTCAACATGGCACCTCATGGCAAAGAACTCTCTGAGGATATGAAAAAAAGAGTTGTTGCTCTACATAAAGAGGGCCTAGGCTATAAGAAGATTGGCAAGATCCTGAAACTGAGCTGCAGCACAATGGCCAAGACCATACAGCCGTTTAACAGGACAGTTTCCACTCAGTACTCAGTACAGGCCTCGCCATGGTCGACCAAAGAAGCTGAGTGCATGTGATCAGCGTCATATCCAGAGGTTGTCTTTGGGAACTAGACGTATGAGTGCTGCCAACATTGCTAGAGGTTGGGGGGGGGGGGGTCAGCGTGTCAGCGCTCAGACCAAATGCTGCACACTGTATCAAATTGGTCTTCATGGCTGTCGTCCCAGATGGAAGCCTCTTCTAAAGATGATGCACAAGAAAGCCTGCAAACAGTTTGCTGAAGACAAGCAGACTGAGGACATGGATTACTGGAACCATGTCCTGTGGTCTGGTGAGACCAAGATAAACGTATTTGGTTCAGATGGTGTCAAGCGTGTGTAACCAGGTGAGGATTACAAAGACAAGTGTGTCTTGCCTACAGTCAAGCATGGTGGTGGGAGTATCATGGTCTTGGGCTGCATAAGTGCTGCCGGCTCTGGGGAGCTACAGTTCATTGAGGGAACCATGAATACCAACATGTACTGTGACATACTGAAGTAGAGAATGATTCCCTCCCTTCAGAGCCTGGGCCACAAGGCAGTATTCCAACATGATAATGACCCCAAACACACCTCAAAAACGACCACTACTTTGCTAAAGAAGCTGAGGATAAAGGTGATGGACTGGACAAGTGTCTCTCAAACAGAAGGTGGAGGAGCACAAGGTCTCTAACATCCACCAGCTCAGTGATGTCGTCATGGAGGAGTGGAAGAGGACTTCAGCGGCAACCTGTGAAGCTCTGGTGAACTCCATGCCCAAGAGGGTTAAGGCAGTGCTGGAAAATAATGGTGGCCACACAAAATATTCACACTTTGGGCCCGATTTGGACATCTCCACTCAGGGGTGTACTCACTTTTGTTGCCAGAAGTTTAGACATTAATGGCTGTGTGTTGAGTTATTTTGAGGTGACAGGAAATGTACACTGTTATACAAGCTGTACACTCACTATTTTACATTGTAGCAAAGTGTAATTTCTTCACATGAAAAGATATAATAAAATATTTACAAAAATATGAGGAGTGTATTCACTTTCGTGAAATACTCTATGTGTAAGCTCTACCTCATATATCAAAGCGAGTGAATCCGTTGATCTATATTATTAATAAATTTGTTTTCTATTTGTTTTTTCTATTGTTCTCTTTTAAGGTTATTAGCATGTTAATGTTTATTGCCTGTTTCTCACTACCATTCTTGTTATTATGCAGGAAGATTACCTTCATCTTTGCATCTTAGAGAAAAAAGCTATTTGGAAAAATTTGTCCAAGGTAACTCTCTTCTCCCCACTCAACTCTATGGAAGCTCACTCTGACACCTCTGAGGACGTAAGTCGATAAACATGCAACCCCAATACATTAGACGCATAAGACGTACCCCCTCAGAAAGATACATACACATCATTCAAAGTAAACCCAATTACACTAACACAATCTGTACCATCATCCCCTCACACACATTACGAGCCAGTTTCTCTCTTTCCCCAAACTCACCCACAAGATATGTGCCATTCTCTAACTCGGACACCCTTCCCTAAAGCACCTCCTTTATGCCTTGATCCCTACTAACAAACTACTACAATCAACATAGTACGTACATACACCAAAATCGATCTCAGCTGCTGCACCCTGACTCACATTCTGCTTTCCCCTTTCCTCTGGCCCCTAGGTCAAGGGAAAGGGCTAAACCTCTCCTTTCCACCTCTTACACCTTTGACCCCACACTTGTATAAAGTACTCGAAACCCATACTTGAGTAAAAGTACAAGTGTTCGATCAAAAAGTGACTTGAGTAGAAGTGGAAATGCTCGATCAAAAAGTGACTTGAGTAGAAGTACTAAAGTATTCAACATTTTTTGTACTTAAGTATTGCAAGTAGTTTTTTTTTAAATTTTGCTACTCAAGTACTGAAAGTAAAAGTACCAGTAGTTTTTTAAAAAAAATTGCTACTCAAGTACTGAAAGTAAAAGTACAAGTACTGTGTTATGTACTTGCTAAAGAAAGAAGTCAAAAGTTTGAACATCATATTGTTTTTTATTATTTCAAATGATTAACCTAAGAGCCCATTCACACTAGCGCGACCTCTAAGTCGCCTCATAAAGGGGCGACTTCTAGCGCGACTTCGGCGCGACTTCAGCGCGACTTAGCGCGACTTCGGTACGACTTGTGAATTTTTTTACGCGACTTGTATGATAGATGACTTTGAACGACTTTGTATTTGGCCAATCAGAATATGAAAAAAGTGTCCCTGTGAAGTTCCATCTCTGTAGCATGTCCAGAACCAGAAAAAAAAGCATTTTTCTTATAATTTTTATTAGAACAGGAATATGGCTCCTCTCCACCTGGCTGTTTTTCTTGCAGGCATTTATCAGGCATTTTTGGAGGCAGGCATGACTTTTTTTTGGATTTAGTGTCTGGGGGGTCCAAAAAGTGTCCCTGTGAAGTTTCATCACTGTAGCATGTCCAGAACTAGAAAAAAAAAACATTTTTCTTATAATTTTTATTAGAACAGGAATATGGCTCCTCTCCACCTGGCCGTTTTTCTTGCAGGCATTTATCGGGCATTTTTGGAGGCAGGCATGACTTTTTTTGGATTTAGTGTCTGAAACAGATAAAGCATGTCCCTCCCTTTCCGATTTAAAGCATCCCTCCATCTCTTCCCTGCATGTTTTTTCTTCTCCACAGCTTATTGGTGCGCAAAATCATATATAAACCAATGTGATATACAACAATATATTCCAATAATGAAATAAGGGTAGAGTGTAATAAATCAAAGTCAATAAAAAGTCCATATATATAATGCCATAATACCATATATATGTGACAAAACAAGATAAATATATTTTCAAAAGTGCAGGAATCAAACAGGTGCTATTCCAAATAATAGGTGCAGACTCCCACCATCTTGTGGATTCCCCCCTTACCCGACGGATGAAGGTAAGTGCAAAATAATATCCAAATAGACTCTTCCAGTGAAACAAAACTACAAAACCTGTGCTCTCAACTTCCAGTGAAAAAAGAAAAATCAGCCACTTACCAGAAAAAAGGTCTATGTACGCTTGTGACTCTCCTTGGTTGGGGGAGGTTCTCTTTCCCCTTAACAGCAGATATGTAGACCATTTAATTTATACATACAGTAGCATTTATTTTCATATGCGCTGATTTACACATGACATTATATACATTTTTTGAACTTCATGAAACCTGCCATCTACTGTTCTGGCAGTGGTAATTTTTATAATTGTAACGAGTAACTATGCAGCACAAAAAAAAAATATCGGAGTAGAAGAATTGAAATCATCGAAAAAATGTAGTGAAGTAAAAGTGGAAGTAGGAGAAAAAAAATTCTACTCTAGGAAAGTACAGATACCACCTTTCGGTACTTAAGTACAGTAGTGAAGTAGTTCTACTTAGTTACTATACATCTCTGTTTGACCCTGCACACTTTAGAGCCCAACGCTTATACAAACGCTACAAACCCTAACATTCCCACTGCACTCTTCCAAAAGGAATTGCCACCTCCCACCAAAGTCCACTCTTTTTAGTGTACTGTAACAGACCGACTTTCATCCCCTACTTCAGGCAAGTTAGTAGGTCTAATCTTGCGGTCGCACTTTCAGGTAACAACTTTATTCACTTTTTCCATTCTGCTCATATAAATATTCGTATTACCATTTTCTCACCCCCCTAAATCGATCCCTCCCTCCTCTCCACCAATTCTCCTTTTTTTTTCTCCCCTCTCCCCTCCTCAAATCTGCCACAACTGAGCCAATGTTCCTTTCAGACCATAACCCTATTATCACCATTTTCTCTAGAATTCACCACTCCAAAACTTGGAAACTAGACACGACACTCTTGACTGACCCTGCGAATGCAGACACGCTAAAAAAACATCTTACAGATTTCTTCCTCAACAACAATTAGCCAGATATCAACTTCATCACCCAATGGAAAGCACATAAATGCACAATTAGAGGATCTCGCCTGGCGATGGTGGAAGCCTGAAGAAGAGCTAAACAGGAAGCTATTACCGCCCTACTCTCTAAAATAAAAAACCTAGAAAAAAAACTAAGCAGATACAAAATACATGGAACAAGCTGGTTCAGACTCATTCCCTCCTATTAGAATAACTAGGCAAAACAACCCGGCGTCAATACACACTATCCCAGAAACTTTACTATAAATTTGGAAATAAAAGTGGAAAAATTTAGCTAGAACACTCCAATCCAAAAAAGCTAATGTACCATTTAGACAATTTGGCACACCCTGCAACAAATCCGTCTCTGACAGCAAAGACATAGCAAACCTCCTGGCCCAATTCTACTCAAATCTATATAACCTACCTCTGGAACAGAAGCTGCCCAATGACAACAGATCAGGTACACAAATTATAAAGGAATTCCTCGCACAATATGGCCCAAAACCGATCTCCCTCCAACAAGCAAGCGAAATAGACGCACACATTACAGCTGAGGAACTCACACAAACCCTCAAACAAATTAAACTGGGCAAAAGCCCTGGCCCTGATGGCTTTTCTTTAGGGTACTATAAAACATTTGCCGATGTACTGACAAAACCATTCTTATGAGCCTTCAATCTACTCTCTAGACCAAACCCCCGCGAAACCACTTATTAGAAGCACAAATAACATTAATCCCCAAAACCGGTAAAGACCCATCTATAGCCTCCAACTACAGACCCAGCTCTTTACTAAATGTTGACGTTAAACTATTCGCAAAATTCTAAGCAAATCGCCTCCTTCCATCCCTTAATAACCTCATTTCAACATACAAAGCAGGCTTTCTACCAGGAAGGGAAGCCAGAGACAATACGGTTAAGGCAATTAACATCCAACACTGGCTCTCTAAATCTAACCAGAAAGACTTCTTCCTATTATTGGACACGGAGAAGGCATTCAACAGGGTGGCTTGAGACTATTTAGAAGCAGTGCTGCGCCCGCTGGGGTTGGGAGACCGGATGATATATTTTGTTATGTCTCTATACATCAGCCCAACAGCGAGAGTAAGGGCCAACAGTCTCCTGTCGGACGCTTTCTCTATCAAAAATGGTCAGGGTTGTCCTTTATCTCCCATATTGTTCATACTAACCCTGGAACCCTTCCTACGATGCATTTGCATGAATGATGACATTCAAGGTGTCAAAATAGCAAACAATATGTACAAAATAGTTGCGTTTGCAGACGACATCGTAACTGAACCCATTACCACACTACCTAATCTGTTTAAAGATTTCCAATTATGCCAATATATAGCACATTTCAAAATCAACTTCAATAGATCCCATGCCCTCAACATCACACTATCGTCAGATCACGTCAAACAATGCCAGCTCAACTTCCCCTTTGAATGACAAAGAGATGCCTTCAGCTATTTAGGGATCCTTTTGCCCTCTCGTCTATCAGAGCTGTACTCTAGTAACTATCTACCTATCCTGCGCTCTGATACAGAGGAACTCAAAAAATGCAGAAACCTCCCACTCTCCTGGTTTGGTAGAGCAGCGGTTCTCAAAATTAATATCCTTCATCGATTATTCTCCCTTCTACAAACAATACCCATTAAAGTACCAAACTCAATTTTCCAGGTATACAGACGTGTTTGCTCCACTTTCCTCTGGAACCATAAATGGCCAAGGATTAGCTTTACCCAACCTGCGCTACCCAAACACAAGGAGGAATAGCTCTCCCAGACCTACAATACTATTATTGGGCTTGCCACCTAACATGTATTTAAGACTGGAACGTACATCATCAGACCAAAGATTGGGTCTCTCTAGAAAAATCCTTTTGCCCCTACCCCATTAACTCAACCCCATGGATCCACACCAAACACGTTCCCAAGGACCTGAAAGAGCACCCACTTATAGGTCCCACCCTCCAAAGCTTTCACAGCACCTGCACCAAATTCAAAATATTGGACATACCTGGACCAATGTCTCCAATACAAGGGAACCCAGACTTCCCTCCAGGTCTACCACCAAGATCCTTTTTCAGGGGAAACTCCAAACTTGACCTGAGACTCCACTACATTACTTCATCAAACAAAATCCTTATGTCAGACCAATTCACAAACCGTTGGCCCAACCTGTGCCTAAATACCTGGTCATACAGACAATTATGCCACTTCTTCCATGCCCGAACACAATCAGATACTATCTATAGAACACTCACACCTTTTGAATAGCTTTGCTCCTCAAGCAGTCCTCAACAGCACACAATCTCCAAGGTTCACAATATCCTATGGGAATGTCAGCAAGTCGACACAGGGAAAGCTTGTAAATCATGGACCAACGACCTACATTTAGACATAAATGCAGCACAATAGGAAAGCATATACCTCCGAACACTTAAAGGCTCTATTAACATTTCCATCCAACATAGCAGTTACAAAATGTTAGCTCGCTGGTATAGAACACCTGCTCTTCTACACAAATTCAACCCAGGAACCCTGAACCAATGCTGGAGGTGCAAACAATCAATAGGTTCATTCCTATACATATGGTGGTAATGCTCCCTTATACAAGCCTTCTAGGAAAAGGTACACGACAAAATATTGCACATAACTGCTCAAACCCTTGACTACACACCAGCAAAATACCTCATACACTACTCACTAACTACATCTCACTCATACCACAAATCATTTGCAATGATGTTGATTAATGCTGCTAAAATGTGCATACCAGTGCTATGGGGTACCATGAGGACATCCCAGCTGTCTACTTGGTACAGACCAGTAAAAAGATTGCCAAGATGGAAGAACTGATCACAGTCACTAAAGACATACCCTCTAAATTCACTTCGACTTGGGCTGTTTGGATACACTTCCAATCATTGACAGAATACTCCCTTGAATTGAATAAAACTGACTAATCTAAATTTACTCTAGTCTAATTTCCTGGTTTCCTGACAGAACGACAACACCTTACAGTTCCCGAGCTCCACAAATAATTACTTCCCATTCCATCCCTCCCCCTTTTTTTTTTTTTTTTCTCTTTCTCGACACATCCCGCAAACACGAACCTGAGCTTCCAGATCCCCCCTCTATACTTTACCCCACCCTTTGACTCCCTTACTATATAAGACACCGCCTTAAACAGATCCTCCAGAAAACTGTCAGTGCAGGACACTGACAGGTCTCAGATCACATTAGCCTGAATTAAACAATTCATGGTACTTTCAATTACATGCCTCATCAAAACCAGAAGACAGACCACTCATATTATACTTGGACAAGTTTCTCCAATAAATGTGTAAGCAGAAAGCTACTGGTTACTGAATGTTAATGTTAACAAAGGCATATGACTAACATCCAAAGGGATTCACAAAGGTGCTTTAATACTACTGCTTCTTTCCCTGCTCCTCCCCTCCCCGTATCTGCTGATTCACCTCTGAGCCTCAACAGGAATTAAAACAATTGGGGACCTGTTTTACCCAGTAAAGACTTCTACATCTTCCTCAGAGTCTGACATGTTCTATCCATGCTAACCACCACTGAGGAAACAATCTCCAAAGACTTACTCTCATTCTGCACTCAGCTATCCACCAAGACCAAAGGAATCTCATACATCTACAATCTTCTATCTCAACCAGCATCCACTTGTAAACCCTCCAGTGTGGTTTTCTTGGAACCAAAACTACAGATTTCTCCCCCCTCCGTGGTTTGGTACCGCACCCTCAAACTTCCCACTACCTTCTCCAAAAATGTATCTCACTGGGAAACCCTCATGAAAATTTTCCACAAATGGTACGATACGCCTGATAGACTAGCCCATATTTTGCTATCTCAATCCCAGAAATGCTGGAGAAACTGTGATACTACAGGTGACATTTTACATAGTTGGTGGGGTTTTCTCATCATATTCTCCTTTTGGAAGGATGTTTCTACTTTAATTTCTGATATTACTCACACAAATGATTTATTACTCCACAAAAATTGCCTCCGCAAATGGCTCTCTTTGGTCTAGACCTCTCCCCTGGTTTACGACATTCCTTCCTGCCATAACGCATATCCTGACAGCAGTATGTATAACCCTAGCACGTGCATGGAAAGACCCACAACCACCACCTTTCTTCCCCTTCATCTCTTCTAATAATGACCACTGCTGTATGGAATTTATTTTTGCCAAAGCTCATATGCAAGGTGACAAATTTCTCAAAAACTGGTCTCCGTGGCTAGCTCATCCCAAAACATTGTGCTACCATAATGAATATTGCATCCCTTCATGCTGGATTCACTCACAGTAACATTCTCTCTATCTTCTATACATAGGACCAAATAGAGCCAGATGCGAATCTATTACCGTTTTTCTTGTTCAAAATTTGAGTTACCATATCCCCCCCCCCCCCCCATATTACTGCTGGGGTCTATTATCTTCTCTAACTCCTAGTTTTTCCTCTCTCCTCCATACCCCCCCTTTTTTTTTCACTTAAGGCTGCATTCACATGTCAGCGTATGGATCGCGGGCAGAATCGTCGCGATTCCGCCTGCGATCCGGAAATCATTGCAAATCACGGGACGCCTGTGCGTTGCCCGTGATTTGCAATAGCACCCCAAACGCTGAGCGATGTTGCAGCGATTTCCGCCTGCCGAATCGCGGTAACATCGTGCAAAAAAAAATCGCGGAACGCATTACGCCCAAAAAAGTACAAGAGCTTCTTTGGAGCGTAATGCGTCCCGCAATTTTTTTTATGCCATGTTACCCCCATTCGACAGGCGGAAATCGCGGCAACATCGCTCAGCGTTTGGGGTGCTATTGCAAATCACGGGCAACGCACAGGCGTCCCGCGATTTGCAATGATTTCCGGATCGCGGGCGGAATCGCGGCGATTCTGCCCGCGGTCCATACGCTGACATGTGAATGCAGCCTTAACGCCACCCCTCTCTGGAGTCTGGGGTTTGGAGGTACAATAATTGTTCTAGTATGTACACCTTATTACATATGGTACAGTAAATGTTGCAACTTGCTAGTGTTAATACACTGCTCTATATGTTTGTAAATCTATTTGATGGGAGAACACCCCTCCCTCAAATGCATTCATTTTATCTTGTATTGCCTTTATTACCTTAGTGAAACCTTTAAAAGAAAAAAAAAAACACCAGAAAAATCTTTGGGGTAATTGAGTGTGAATATAAAGAATGCAGATGAAGCACGAGTTTCTCAGAAGGGTATAAAATCTATGTCAGCAGGGATGAGCTTCGAGTTTGAGTTGAACGCAAGTTCAACTTGAACATTGGCTGTTCGCTCGTTTGTCATATGATGAACATATGTGCTTCTTTGCGGGAAATTCGAACGCCCGCATCCAGAATGCACTGCGCACACGTGTGCAGTGCATTATGTGATTGGTCAAAGCATGCACCCTGACCTCCATGCTTTGGCCAATCAAATCATCTCTGAAATGATTGGATAAAGGCAGGCTCCCTTGAGTCAATCATGGCTCAGGGCTAAGTAGACGCTCCACACTATATAAAGGCTGCTCACACAGCAGCGGCGTGTAGTGTGACTGTGCGGGCGAGATAGGAAGTGGTTGAGGCAGGGAGAGGAAAGTGATTGAGGCAGGGAGAGAAATGTGATTTAGAGTTTATCAGACAGTGCAGTGTAGTCTAATTAGAGACTTTGCTAGCAGTGAGTTAGGCAGGGAGAGGATCGTGATTGAGGAAGGGAGAGGAAAGTGATTTGCAGTTTATCAGACAGTGCAGTGTAGTCTAATTAAGAAGACATTGCTAGTAGCAGTCAGTCAGGCAGGGAGAGAAATGTGTGCTTTTTACAATTTGAGAGATCAGATAGTGAAGTATATTCAGCAGTGCAGTATATACCATAGACCACATACCATACATTGATATATATATATATATATATATATATATATATATATATATATATATATATATATATATATATATATATATATATATATATCGATAGATAGATAGATAGATAGATAGATAGATAGATAGATAGATAGATAGATAGATAGATAGATAGATAGATAGATAGATAGATAGATAGATAGATAGATAGATAGATAGATGAAAAGTGGTGGTCACAGACACGGTGCATCCTCTGCAGACGGATGTAGAAGAGTTGGTGGAGTGGATAAGTAAGCCGTCCTCATCCTCCTCGTCCTCTGACACCCACACTCATACTTGTTTGCCTTCCACTGCAGCTGCCAAAGCGGCCCGTTCCACAGGCTCCTTCTCCACAGCTATTCCTTCTGTGGCCACACCATCATGCACGGAGAAGTCATCTGAACTAGTCAGATCATAGTGTCAGTGACATGCTGCTGGAGGATGCACAGCAATTTGAATGCTGTGATGTTGGTTCCCTGGTTGATGAAGGGAATAACGTGAGCCTAGAGAGAGTGGGTGACAATGATGGACAAGAACCTAGCAGTCATGTTGCCACAGCTGCAGCATACTGCCAAATTTGCTCCAGTGATGAGGAGGGAGGGGATGATGAGGTCACTGACTGGACTTGGGTGCCTGACAGGATAGAGGAGGAAAGTGAGGGGGAGCAGAAGGAGGAGGAAGAGGAGAAGGCACAACTCCAAAGAGGCAGGATGTGCTCCAGGGGCCGCCATAGGAGTATCCAACCTATTGCATCACAGCACCGAGCTCCACAGGTACAGGGTTCTCCAAACTCCCCGCAGACTTCCAAAAGTTCAATATTGTGTGTTTTTTTCAGCACATGTGCAGTAGACCACAGCATTGCTGTTTGCAACATCTGTCTGAAGCAGATCAAGCATGGCCAGAACACCAGCCGCTTGGGCACCACGTGCTTGACAAGACATATGACGACCTGCCATGCAGTCTGTTGGCAACAGCACCTGAAAGAGCCACAAGATAAAAACAAGCATACTTTACCTTGCTTCTCATCTGGGATCTCTAACCCTACCCTAATCCCTAAGCTTTAAAGGGGCTACGCAAGCAGTCAGGCTAAAAGATGCCATGCCGTGCTTCAGTTGGTCTGTCTAGGGGATAGGAGTCCCATCGGGGCAGAGATTCTGTCAGCTCTGCAGGGGCAGGCTCAGAGATGGTTGACGCCATGACAGCTTGAGCCAGGAATGGTTGTATGCAACAATGGCACCAACCTTCTCTGCGCCCTCCGACAGGGCCATTTGACACATTTTCCATGCTTGGCACATGTCCTGAATCTGGTGGTGAAGCATTTCTTGACCAGATACCTGGGCTTCCAAGATCTCCTGAGGTAAGCCAGAAAAGTCTGTGGCTATTTCCGGCATTCATACAATGCCAGCGCTCGCTTATCTGACATTCAACGGGAATTCAACCTGCCCACCAACAGCCTCCTTTGTGACATGCCCACCAGGTGGAACTCAACTTTGGCAATGCTGCAGCCAAATACTGCAGCCAAAAGGCCACCAATGACTACCTGTGTGAGTATGGCACAAAGACAGGCTCAGGGGAGCTTGGCTTTTTTTTCGCCACGCCAGTTGATAAAACTGAAAAAAGTTGATAAAGGATGCATGCACCGTCCTGTCACCATTTGAGGAGGCCACAAGGATGGTGAGCCGGGACGATGCATGCATCAGTGACACTATCCCTCTAGTCTACCTGCTGGAGCACACACTTCATGGAATCATGGACAGGGTACTTGAGGTAGAACAATGGGAGGAAGAGGAGGACTTCCTTTCCTCACAAGGCTCCTTTTTGCAGCTATCATGCCTGCAGGGACACAAAACACACAGGAGAAAGAGGAGGAGGAGGAGGAAGAGGATTGTGGAACCATGGATGTAGAGGACAGCATACAGCAGTCTTCAAGGGATGGTTTTGATTCCCCAGAAACCCCAGGAGTTGTACGTGGTTGGGGAGAGGTTCCTTCTGACAATGTCATCCTTAGTGACCCAGAGGACTCAGAAGCTCATGCCTCCTCCAACTTACGTTGCATGGGCTCCCTGATTCTGCAAAGCCTGCGAAAGGACCCGAGGATTCGTGCTATTAAGGAGAGGGATAATTACTGGTTGGCAACCCTTCTTGATCAACGTTACAAGGGTAAAGTTGCAGAGCTCATCCTGCCTTCGCAGAGGGAGCAGAGGATGGAACATCTTGCGGAGGCCTTGAAAAAAAATTTGTGTAACATCTTTCCAGACAATGGGAGGTTAACATTCTCTGGATGTGTTTCTGAGGCATCATTCAGCCAAAGAAGGAGCAGTGGAGAAGGCGGCCGGCTGACCGATGCCTATAAACAGTTCTTTAGTTCTCAGCAGCACCCAGGGCTTAAGCAATCATTGGCAGGTCTCCATTATATGGTGCATGATTATCTAGGGGCAAGAGAAGACTTGGAGACCTTTCCAACTGAGCATCCAGTGGGTTACTGGGTCTTGAGGATGGACCACTGGCCAGAACTTGCTCAATATGCAAAGGAACTACTGGCCTGTCCTGGTTCCAGCATGCTTTCCGAATGGACGTTCACTGCTGCTGGAGGTTTTGTGACAGACAAAAGAGTACGTCTGTCCACAGACTTTTTATCTGACCAGCTGACTTTTATCAAAATTAATCAGTCCTGTATCATCAGCAGCTATCAAGCCCCTGATGCTGATGTAACTGATTGAATTTGCTAGAGGTCTGCCATCCCTTGAACACTGCATATGCTGCCTATCCTATTCCTCAACCTTGATTCTGCTATCTTCCAACAATATTTTTGGTTTAGGTCACCACCAACCCCCAAGGCCTAATATTTCTGCACTTGCATGACAGTTGCATACAATATAAATTGCATATGTAATTTTTAAAAGCAGGCCCTGTCCCTGTGCCCTGCGCCCAGCAAGAGTAACTGAGGGGTTACAGTGTTCAGGCACCACCAACAGCAAATACTTGATTTTTGGCACCTGCAAGACAAGTACATGCGATTTCAAATTTGTATGGAAATCTTACCAGCAGGTCCCATTCCTGTGCCCAGCAAGAGTAACTGTGAGGGGTTACAGTGTTCAGGCACCACCAACACCAAAGGCCCAATTTTTGGCACCTTACATAGTTACATAGTAGTTGAGGTTGAATAAAGACAATAGTCCATCCAGTTCAACCTGTGTAGGTGTGTGTGTCCGTAATCATTTCACATACCCCTCAATGTTTTGATCCCTGAGATGTATGTCCAAGAGTTTTTTTTTAAAAGTAGCCATACTCGCCGCAGTTACTACCATTTGTGGTAGAGAATTCCACAGTCTTGTAGCCCTTACTGTAAAGAATCCCCTGTGTAGCCTCATGTCCTCATGCATTCCTTGCGACTGAATAGTTTTTTTTCTATGTTGAGATCACCATTGAGGTATTTGTAAATCCCTATCATGTCCCCTCTTAGGTGTCTCCTCTCCAGGGAGAATAAATCAAGCGTTTGTAAGCGCTCTTCATAATCAAGGTCCTCCAATCCTCTAATTAGTTTAGATGCCCTTCTCTGGACTCTCTCCAGCAACAACACATCCCTTCTGAGGACTGGTGACCAGAACGGGATAGAATACTCCAGATGCAGTCGGGCCAGAGTTTTATAAAGTGGTAGGATTATAGTTTTATCTCTGGAATACATCCCCTTCCTTATGTATGTAATATTGGCAGCTGCAGCTTGACATTGCATGCTATTGCTAAGTCTATTTTTCACTAAGACTACCAGATCTTTCTCCATTTTTGATTCCCCCAGAGGTTCACCCCCCCCTAAAGTGTATTGTGCTTTTATGTTTTTAGTCCCCAAGTGCAATACATTACACTTCTCCACATTAAACCTCATTTGCCATGTAGTTGCCCACTCTGATATTTTGTTCAGGTCATTCTGTAAGATTTCTGCCTCCCGATGTGAAGTTATTGCCCTGCTTAATTTTATGTCATCTGCAAAAACAGATCAAGTTAGTGATTACATCCTCAATGCTATTTATGAATAAATTGAACAAAATTGGTCCTAGGACTGAGCCTTGGGGACCCTACTTACCACCCCAGACCTGTCTGAGCATGCGTTATTTATTACCACCCTTTGGACACGCCCCATTAACCAGTTCCGTATCCAAGAGCAAACCTTGTGGTCAATGCCTGCCGACTTTATTTTATAAATTAAGCGTTTATGACAAGTATAACAAGTGCATGCCATTTCAAATCGGTATGGAATTCTTACCAGCAGGTCCCGTTCCTGCGCCCAGCAAGAGTGACTGTGAGGGGTTACGATGTTCAGGCACCACCAACACCAAAGGCCCAATTTCAGTTTAAGTTCCTGCCGATACTAACCTTCCATGTCCCCATCACTCCAGCAGGTTTGCATAGCCAACACCCAACTTTGGCTTTGGCACAGCGCCCCCACTAGATCACTGATAAAAACACATACAGCACTTGATCTTTGCCAATTTCAAATTGGTATGGAATTTTTACCAGCAGGGCCCATTCCTGTACCCAGCAAGTGTAACTGCGAGGGGTTGCGGTGTTCAGGCACCACTAACAACCAAGGCCCGATTTTTCTGCACCTGTATGACAAGTACATGCTATTTCAAAATTTGTATGGAATTTTTACCAGCAGGGCCCATTCCTGCGCCCAGCAAGAGTAACTGTGAGGGGTTGCGGTGTTCAGGTACCACCAACAACCAAGGCCCAATTTTTTTGCACCTGTATGACAAGTACATGCTATTTCAAAATTTGTATGGAATTTTTACCAGCAGGGCCCATTCCTGCGCCCAGCAAGAGTAACTGCAAGGGGCTGCAGTGTTCAGGGACCACCAACAACCAAGGCCCAATTTTTCTGCACCTGTTCGACAAGTACATGCCATTTGAAATGTGTATGTATATTTGTATATGACATTTTTCCTTTAGAATTGTCAGTATTGCTGCAGCAGGCTACATACATCGTACAGATGTGCTACTTTACAGGCACATTAAGGGGACCCCCCAGACACGATATTTGAAGGAATTTTTCATTTTTATAGTTTCACTTTAAGCCTCATTAAAATCAGTAAATCACTGCTCCTTTAAAAATGATTGTTTTTTAAAAAAAAAATGTCATTGCTACGTGTTCACCAGGTCAGTACCCCGAACCCTATACACTTTTTGGGCAATAACTTGCATTTAAGCCTTCAAAATGAGGATGTTTGATTTTTGATGTTTGAGTCCTATAGACTTCAATGGAATTTGTTTGTTCGAACAAACTTTTTCCCTGTTCGCGGTGTTCTGGTGTGAACCAAACAGGGGGGTTTTCGGCTCATCATTATGTGTCAGCAGTCCGGATACACTGTGGATCAAAGACCCTCTCACCACTCTCCCCTCTGCAGCAGATTGTCAGTTGTTTTGCTGGGGCTCCTCTTTGTGTGCCAATCATGCTTACTGGCGTCCTTCAGCAGTCCAGCAAGAGGTGGTCTAGACATTTATAGTAGTCGATATTCAACGTGCTGCATGGGCAGATTGGCTATGGGTTATAGCGAGAACAGTGCAGAAACTCTGACAGGCTCAGGCCAGGGACCTGCAAAGATAGTAGCTCTCCAGATAGTGCAGCACACCCGTTACTCAACAGTAAAACTGCTCACAGCCCTCCACAGTCCCTGTAACAACTCAAATCTGGTTGGCGGCGATCTCCCAACTGCTGCACTCTTTCCCTAGCTTTTATTTTTTTTATCCCCCCCCCCCCTTCTATGGCTCCTGCCTCCAGATACATTTGGTTTAGTAGTCCTTTCAACTAGTGACACCACTTATGGCTTAGACAACATCTCCCACCATTCAATATTCCAAGTTTAAAATTCAGTAACAGAATATACACTATATTACCAAAAGTATTGGGACGTGCTTCTGGAAGAATGGTCTAACATTCCCATAGACACGCTCCTAAACCTTGTGGTGCCTTCCCAGAAGAGTTGAAGCTATTATAGCAGCAAAGGGTGGGCCAAATCAATATTGAACACTACGAACTAAGACTGGAATGCCATTAAAATTAATTTGCGTGTAAAGGCAGGCACTTTTGGTACTATAGTGTATCTGCTACTGCCATCTTGCGGCGGAAAATAAGATATGCACTCATGGGTTTCCACATGGTGATTTTAAGGCTCTGCATAAATAAAGTGTCAATAAACCCAGACTTTTAAAAACTCTTATTACACGCTAACTGTTTAATAGTAAACATAATAGAGATCAGGAAAGTAGTCAAAAATAAAAGCCAAGGTTAGGAAGCCAAAACGGGTAATCAGACGAGTCGGGATAATGAAGCCAGGAGTCAGCATTGTCAGAAACCAAAGATCTGGAACCAGAAGAAACGTCAGCCAGGAAAAGTCATAACAGATACACAGCAGAGACACACTGGAGATGTTGACCTGGCAAAGGCACGGAGGGAATGAGCAAGGCAGTTTAAATAGCAAAAAAGGGATGTCTGTAGGCTTGACCAAAGAGGCAGGTAATGGAAACTAGGTGAGTCACTGTGGAAACAATGAGTGTCTGTGTCAGGACTGGGCTTCTAGCAGCTCTCTTCTCAGTGCCTGAGGCTGCTAAGCTGTCAGTTAATTACCACCCACTCATTGTTTCCACAGTGACTCACCTGGTTATCATTACCTGCCTCATTAGTCCAGCCTACAGCCAGCCACTTCTGGCTATTTAAACTGCCTTAGTTATTCCTTTCTTGCCTTCGCTTGATTAACATCTCTAGTGTGTCTCTGCTTTGTTCTTGTTATGACTTTGCATGGGTGACATTTCTTCTGGTTCTCGATCCTGATCTTTGGCTTCTGACAACGCTAATTCCTGGCTTCACGATCCCTGCTCATCTGATTACCTGTTTTTTTTGTTTCCTAAAACTGGCTTCTGTTTTTGACTATGTTCCTGATTGGTTTTATTGTAACCATTACATTAAGCCCCGGTTAACACTTGTGCATGTGCGGGGTTCGCATGTAATGTCGGAGCGAACTGCGGTTCACACTTGTGCGATCCGATCCTGTGCGAACTGCACGATCGCACTGCAATATGCGATCAAACTGGGGGTGTCGTTGACAATACATTGACACCCCCAGCGTATCGCATATGGCAGTGTGAACTGCCGGGGGTGCGTGTGCGATGCGGGAACAGGCTGCGGATTCGCAGCCTTCCCGCATCGCATAAATGTGAACCGAGGCTCAAGGTGTGATTTTAACTGCATTTTCTGTCTCTGCCTGGTTCATGGTCCCTGACAGTCTGGTAATTAACTGACAGCTGAGCAGCCTTGAGAGCTGCTAGAAGTCCAGCTATTACAGCCCCCCCTCCTCAATGACCCCTCCCACTCAGAGGAGCACCAGACCTGGGGGGAAAACAAATATGGAAAGCACAGAGGAGGGTATGAGCATGTACCTCTGAGGATGATACCCAAGAGCGTTCCTCTGGACTGTAATCCCTATAATGAACAAGGTACTGTATGTAATTACAAAACCTACAAGAGCCAGTGATAGATTGTATCTCATACTCCATATGGTTGTCAACCTGAACCAGGCAAGGACAAAGTACCAAGGTGATAAAGCAGTTGCACATTAAAGGGTATAAAAATGTAAACATGGAATACATGATTGGAAGGAAGATCTAATGTGTAAGTTACTGGGTTGATCCTATGGAGAATGCGGAAAGGCCTATTATACCATGGTGCCAGTTTTAGTAAGGGAACATGGAGTTAGAGGTTATGAGAAGACTGCCAGACCCTCTCCCCAACGTGGTAGGAGGGTGCAGGTAGGTATAGGCAATCAGTAGAGAGCATGGTCAGTCGGTCTCAGATTACTAGCAGTCACACAGCACGGTCAGTCAGTCGCAGATCACTATCAGTCGCAGAGCACGGCCAGTCAGTCGCAGATCGCTATCAGTCGCAGAGCACGGTCAGTCACAGATCATTATCAGTCGCAGAGCACGGTCAGTCAGTCGCAGATCACTATCAGTCACAGAGCTCGGGCATTGTTAATAGCCCTCCTTAACCCTCACAAGATTATATGCCCCTCTCAAATCGAGCTTAGTGAAGACCGTTGCTCCCTTAAAGAGGTCTGATAATTCCGTAATCAATTGGATTGGATAAGCATTCCTAACTGTAATGCAATTGAGACCACTATAATCGATACAAGGTCTCAGTTCACCAGACTTCTTTTTAACAGAAAAAGTCAGCACCGGCAGGAGATGAGGATTTGTCGATGAACCCCCGGAAAAGTGTATCTGCAACATAGTCCTCCTTAGCTTTATCCTCAGAGACAATCAAAAGGTAAACCTAGGCCACGAGGAGAAATGGCACCAGGTTGAAGGATATTTGAACTTTTTAAAGACATCACTGAATTCATGATATTCCTCTGGCAATGAAGAGAGTAAAGACATGCACAGGACCCTAATCACTTTCTGAAAACATGTATTAACTGAATTGTGGCCATCAAGAGAGAATCTCAATAAACAACCCCAATAAAAATAGGGATTATACCTCTGTAACCAAGGATAACCAATGACCACTGTAAAGGTCTCCCATTAATAGCCTTAATGGCAAGTGGGGAGGCACGAGGCTGAAGCGCTATTGAGTGCTTCGACACAATAGCAGTATCTATGAACAAGCCTGCAACCCCATAATCGATTAGAGCCTAGGTATTAATGAAAAACTCAGACCAGGAAACGGTCACCGGAACTAGAGGCTTATCCTTCATGATAGTTGGGGACGCAAAGACGCCACCAAAGCTCTGTCTCCTACAGGACCTCAGGTGTGGGTGTTTCCCGGACA
Organism: Pelophylax lessonae; assembly: GCF_965119305.1. NCBI lineage: Eukaryota > Metazoa > Chordata > Amphibia > Anura > Ranidae > Pelophylax > Pelophylax lessonae. The sequence goes on from NC_138779.1 coordinate 168,936,633, forward strand.
GGTAGGACAAGACTTCAAAAAGTGACCTGCCTGACCACAGTATAGGCACAATCTCTCCCTCCTCCTAAAGTCCATCTCAGAAAGATTTGTGAAGCCTATCTGCGTGGGCTCTACTTCGCTGTAGGACTCGAGCCCAGGAGGCATGGGAGGTGAGGGAGGCATGGGTTATTATTCAAAGTTCGGAGCCAAGCGTACAGAGGTAGTATTAGAGGCGGAGCAGAGACCAGAGCAGCAGCAGGGATGGCTTGCAATACTGGTTGTACCAGAGCAGCTGGGGTGGGTGGATCCAGGTGAGCAGTTCAAATCATTAGTGTCTGTAACGCTATAGCAAACTGATCCATGCAGTGGTGCTGCTCATCCAATCTGGAAAAAATATTACAACTAGGTGAACTGCCTGCATCTTCTGATTTCATGGCCTTCTCCTGATGTCAAGGATCATAAACCATGCAGAGACAGAAAATGCAGTTAAAATCACACCTTTAATGTAATAGTAAAAATAATACAGATCAGGAACGTAGTCAAAAACAGAAGCCAGGGTTAGGAAGTTAAAACAGGTAATCCGGCAAGCCGGTATCAGGAAGCCACGAGTCAGCCTTGTCAGAAGCCAAAGATCAGGATCAGGAAGCAGAAGAAATGTCAGCCAGGCAAAGTCATAACAGGAACACAGCAGAGACGCAATGGAGATGTTGACCTGACTAAGGCATGGAGGGAATGAGCAAGGCGGTTTAAATAGCAAAATAAGGGCTGGTTGTAGGCTGGACTAATGAGGAAGGTAATGGTAACCAGGTGGGTCACTGTGGAAACAAAAAAAAAAGCTGGTAATTAACTGACAGCTAAACAGCCTTGAGCACTGAGAAGAGAGCTGCTGGAAGCCCCACCCTGACATAATTTATGTGAATAAATTATGGCAATTAACACTTCTCTGTTTAGTATCACTTTAAGTAACAGTGGTTCTGGTTACACAAGGGGGCAAAAAAAAACCCTGCTTTGTAAACCAAGAAAGTTAAGGCTAAGGAAACGCCTTTGTACCATTTGTGACAAGTTGGACATTGTTTAACTCAATGGCAGTGCATAACAGTGAGTCCAGTCCATATCAGCAACTCTCTTCAGGGCTTTTTCTGCCTACTTTTACTTAACCCCTTCCCGCCACACCTCCCGGCCCTTTAAGAACTTCTAAATGCTGGGAGGTGGAGGCGGGCATTTAGGTCATGTGACAGCTGTGATCGGCAAGTATGCAGCACTGGTAACTGTGCTGAGAGTGTGCAAGGCAAGGTCTTCTGACTATCAAACACAAATGCCCTGCTGCTCTGTCTTTCAGGATTGGGCCTTTGTCCTGGTGTAGCCATGGATTGCTCTGCTCCCTTGCAGGCTCACCCTCTGACTCCCAGGAGGGTGGAGCGCTGAAATCTAATCTGGTCTTTCCTAAAAAGCCAGCACACACCTGAGCTATTAGTGTGCCTGTTTTCTGAAAAACCTAGCCTAGACTGCTACACTATATTACCAAAAGTTTTGGGACACTTGCCTTTACAGGCACATGAACTTTAATAGCATCCCAGTCTTAGTTGGCAGGGTGCAATATTAAGTTGGCCCACCTTTTGCAGCTATAACAGCTTCAAGTCTTCTGGGAAGGCTGTCCACAAGCTTTAGTAGTGTGTCTATGGGAATGTTTGACCATTATTCCAGAAGCGCATTTGTAAGGTCAGGCACTTAAGGACTGGCTTGCAGTCTGTGCTCAAATTAATCCCAAAGGTGTTCTATCTGGTTAAGGTCAGGACTCTGAGCAGGCCAGTGAGATTTCTCCACCCCAAACCCGATCATCCATGTCTTTAAGGACCTTGCTTTGTGCAAATCATTTGGTGGAGGGGGATTATGGTGGAGGGATGTTTTTCAGGGGCTAGGCTTGACCCCCTAGTTCCAGTGAAGGGAAATCTTAAATCGTCAGCATACTAAGACATTTTTGACAATTTCTTGCTCCCAACTTTGTGGGAACAGTTTGGGGTTGTCCCTTCCTGTTCCAACATGACTGCGCACCAGTGCACAAACAAGGTTCATAAAGACATGGATGAGCGAGTTTGGAGTCGAGGAGCTTGACTGGACTGCACAAAGTCCTGACCTCAACCCGATAGAACACCTTTACATAGTTAGTAAGGTTGAAAAAAAGATACAAGCCCATCTGGCTCAACCAATAAAATAATAAAAAAAAAAAAACAGTAAAGAAAACCCAACCATACAATCCCATATACACAATCCTTTACCCGCAGTTGATCCAGGGATCAGGGGAAAAAATTCCTTCCTGATCCCTGGAGAGGCAATCGGATATTCCCTGGATCAACTTTACCTATAAATATTAGTACCCATTTATATTATGTACACCCAGGAAAGTATCCAGGCCTTTTTTAAAGCAATCTAGTGAGCTAGCTAGAACCACCTCTGAATGGATTCTATTCCACATTTTCACAGCTCTTACGGTGAAGAAACCTTTCCGGATTTGGAGACAAAACCTTTTTTCCTCTAGTCGTAAAGAGTGCCCCCTTGTCCTCTGTGTTGACCTTAAAGTGAATAACTCAACACCAAGTTCACTATATGGACCCCTTATGTATTTATGCATGTTGATCATATCCCCCCTTAATCTCCTCTTCTCAAGAGAGAATAAATTCAGTTCCTCTAATCTTTTCTCATAGCTGAGCTCCTCCATGCCTCTTATCAGTTCGGTTGCCCTTCTCTGTACTTTCTCCAGTTCCCCAAAATCCTTTTTAGGAAACTGGTGCCCAAAACTGAACTGCCTACTCCAGATGAGGTCTTACTAATGATTTGTACAGGGGCAAAAAGATAACTCTCTCTCTGGAGTCCATGCCTCTGTTAATACAAGAAAGGACTTTGTTTGCTTTGGAAACCGCAGCTTGACATTGCATGCTACTATTAAGCTTAGGATCTACCAGAACACCTAGATCCTTCTCCGCTATGGATTCCTCAAGTTCTACTCCCCCTATGATGTATGCTGCATGCATATTCTTAGCCCCCAAGTGCATAACTTTACATTTATCAACATTAAACCTAATTTGCCACATACAGTAGTTGCCCAATGAAACGTTCTTATTCCACTGCAAAGCTTGGTGACATCTGCAAAGACTGAAATGGTACTTTTAATCCCAGACCCTATATCATTTATAAAGATATTAAAAAGTAAGGGTTCCAACAATGAACCTTGGGGTACACCACTGATAACCTTAGACCTTTCAGAGCAAGAATCGTTAACCACTACTCTCTGATTTCTATCTTTTAGCCAATTTTCTATCCATTTACAAGCTCATCTTTCCAAGCCTGTAGACTTTACCTTACACATTAGGAATGAGCTTCGAGTTTGAGTTAAAGGTAAGTTCGACTTGAACATCGCCAATTTGATCGTTCGTCGAATGACGAACCAATGTGCTTCTTCTTTTGAGTTTCCCATAATGCACAGCATGAGCACCGCGCGTGCAGTGCGTTATGTGATTGGCCAAACCATGCACCCTGACCTCATGCTTTGGCCAATCAAATGATCTCTGCTATGATTGGACTAAAGGCAGGCTGCCTTTAGCCAATTATGGCTCAGGGGCCAAGTACACGCCCCACACTACATAAAGGCGGCTCGCGCAGCTGCAGCGTGCAGTTTCATTGTGCGGGCGATCAGACAGGGACAGGCACGCGATTCAGGCAGGGAGAGAGTTGTTTTTTTTGGAGTCAGACAGTGCAGAAAGACATTTCTAGCAGTGTAGGGAGGGTGAGGTTCCTGTGTGAGGTAGGGATAGATTGATTTATTTATATCATATCAGACAGTATAGCGCCAGTGAGTGAGTAGCAGTGTAGGGAGGGCCAAGGTTCCTGTGTGAGGTAGCAATAGATTGATTTCTTTACATCATATCAGACAGTATAGCACCAGTGAGTGAGTAGCAGCATAGGGAGGGCCAAGGTTCCTGTGTGAGGTAGGGAGAGCTGTCTTTCTTTACATCAGATACCAGTCACAGTATTGTTCATCGGTCAGTTTCTGCAACATTCTAAATTATTTATAGAACTGTAGGAATAGAGATCACTGCAGATATCAGCCACAGTAACCTTTGCTCAGTTGTAGATCTTTCTATAGGGGTCACATACCAGCAGGAGTAGAGATCACTGCAGATATAAGCCACAGTAACCTTTGCTCAGTTGTGGATCTTTCTATAGGGGTCACATACCTGTAGGAGTAGAGATCACTACAGATATAAGCCACAGTAACCTTTGCTCAGTTGTAGATATTTCTATAGGGGTCACATACCTGTAGGAGTAGTGATCACTACAGCTATAAGCCACAGTAACCTTTGCTCAGTTGTAGATCTTTCTATAGGGGTCACATACCTGTAAGAATAGAGATCACTGCAGATATAAGCCACAGTAACCTTTGCTTAGTTGTAGATCTTTCTATGGGGGTCACATACCTGTAGGAACAGAGATCACTGCAGATATAAGCCACATTAACCTTTGCTCAGTTGTGGATCTTTCCATAGGGTCACATACCTGTAGGAAAAGAGATCACTGCAGATATAAGCCACAGTAACCTTTGTTCAGTTGTAGATCTTTCTATAGGTGTTACAGACCTGTATGAATAGAGATCACTGCAGATATAAGCCACAGTAACCTTTGCTCAGTTGTAGATCTTTCTATATGGATCACAGATCATCCATCTATAGGATTATAGATTACATCAGATATCAGTGAGAGTATTGATAATCGGTCACTTGCGTACATCTATAACCACTACAGCTCATCTATAGGGCTAGCAATTACATCATATCAGGTCATTGAGTATCTATTGGTCAGTTGCGTGTCTGAAAGGCTGACAATGAGAGGCCGACGCTCACAGGCCACGTAAAGAGGGCAAGCAGCCTCTGTGTCCATTGTGAAAAGTGGTGGTAACATTCAATATTCCTCTGCAGGCGAGGCACGCCTGTCCTTTATTTCTGGTTCTGCCCGTGCTCATAATATTATTATACAGGATTTATATAGCGCCAACAGTTTGCGCAGCGCTTTACAATGTGAGGGAAGACAATACAGTTACAATACAATTTAAAACAGGAGGAACTAGAGGGCCCTGCTCGTTAGAGCTTACAATCTAGAAGGGAGGGTCAAGTGAAACAAAAGGCAATAACAGTGGAGGATGGGCTGATGGAGAAAAAGGAGGTATATTTGTTAAGTGTGGGTAGGAAAGGCTTCTCTGAAAAGGAGGGTTTTCAGAGATCGCATAAAAGCTAATAGAGTAGGAGATAATCGGACAGATAAGGGTAAGGAGTTCCATAGGATTGGAGAGGCTCTGGAAAAGTCCTGGAGGTGAGCATGGGAGGAGGTGATGAGGGAGCTAGAGAGCAGGAGGTTTTGAGAGGAATGAATAGAGCGATTAGGTTGGCATTTTGAGACTAGGCTAGTGATGTAGCTAGGGGCTAAGCTGTGGATTGCGTTGTAAGATGTTGTAAGTATTTTGAATTCAATGCGTTGGGTGAGCGGAAGCTAATGGAGGGCTTGACAGAGAGGAGCGGCGGACACTGAGCGATTGGTAAGGTGGATGAGTCTGGCGGCAGCATTCATGATGGATTGAAGGGGGTATAGCCTGTGTAGAGGTATGCCAATGAGAAGGGAATTGCAGTAGTCGAGGCGCGAAATGACCAGTGAGTGAACTAAGAGCTTTGTTGTGTCTTTGGTTAGAAAGGGGCGAATTTTGGAGATGTTGCGGGGGCTGAGGTGGCAAGATTTGGACAGCGATTGGATGTGGGGTTTGAAGGAGAGTTCAGAGTCCAGGACAACACCTAAGACCTTGGCATGCGGGGATGGGCTGATAGTAATGGCATCGATATTGACAGAGGAATCAGGGGAAGGGGCACATGGTGGAGGAAAAATTATAAGCTCGGTTTTGGATGGATTGAGTTTGAGGAAGTGGTGAGACATCCAGACCGATATATCTGATAGTAAATTAGTGATACGTGAGGAGACTGAGGGAGAGAGCTGAGGGGTGGATAAATAGATTTGGGTATCGTCAGCGTAGAGATGGTATTGGAGATGGTATTGGAAGTTGTGGGAGGCTATAAACTGACCCAGAGAGGAGGTGTAGGTTGAAAATAGGAGGGGTCCAAGAACAAAGCCTTGGGGGACCCCAACAGAGAAGGGAAGAGGAGAGGAGGAAGTAGAATTGTACATTGTACGCTAAAGGTGCAGTTGAATAAGTAGGAAGATAACCAGTGAAGAGTACAGTCACGGAGACTAAAGGCATGGAGTTTTTTGAGGAGGAGGGGATGGTCAACCGTATCAAAGTCAGGAGAAAGGTCCAGAAGTAGGAGTACAGAATAGTGTCCATTGGTTTTGGCCGTTAGTAGATCGTTTGTCAATTTTAGGAGAGCAGTTTCAGTGGATTGTTGAGGCCGAAATCCAGACTGAAGGGGATCAAGGAGGCTATTCTCAGCAAGGTGGTCACACAGTCGGTTGTAGACTAGACGTTCGAGGAGTTTGGATGAAAAGGGGAGCAAGGACATAGGGCGTAGGTTGTTCAGATCGATTGGGTCCAGTGAGGGCTTTTTAAGTATGGGGCTGACTAGTGCATGTTTTAGCGAGTTGGGGAAGATGCCAGAAGAGAGGGAGAGATTGAAGATGTGGGTTAGAGAGCGTAGAATAGGACCAGAGGGTGAACGTAGCATTTGCAAGGGCACAGGATCCAGAGGGCAGGTGGTTAAGTGGACGTTAGCAAGTAGTTAAGCAACCTCATCTATAGTGGCGGGGTTGAATGAGGGAAGTAATGATCGCACCTGTGGACATGAAGCATAAGGCATGGAAGGTATCTGAACAGCAATGATCTCCTTACGAATTGTATCAATCTTCTGTTTGAAGTGGTAGGCAATCTCCTGGACAGTGAGTCAGTTGGTGGGAGGGGGTAGTGGAGGACAGATTAGAGAATTAAAGATAGTGAAGAGTTGCTGGGGGCGTGATGACAGGCTGTTAATGAGAGTGATAAAATAGGTCTGTTTGGCAGTGTGGATACTATTTATCCACAATATGTGAAAGAGTTGGTGGAGTGGATCAATAAGCCATCCTCACCCTCCTCTTCCTCTGACACCCATGCTCCCAGTAGTTTGCCTTCCACCCCAGCTGCCAAAGCAGCCCGTTCCACAGGCTCCTTCTCCACAGCTACTCCTTCAGTTGCCCCACCATCATGCACGGAAGAGTCACCTGAACTATTCGATCATAGTGTCAGTGACATGCTCCTGGAGGATGCGCAGCAATTCAAAAGCTGTGATGTTGTTTCCCAGGTTGATGAAGGGAATACCATGAGCCTAGAGAGAGGGGGGTGACAACAATGGACAAGAGACCAGCAGTCATGTTGCCACAGCTGAAGCATATTGCCAAGTTTGCTCCAGTGACGAGGAGGGAGGGGATGATGAGGTCACTGACTGTACTTGGGTGCCTGACAGGATAGAGGAGGAGGAAGAGGGGTAGGAGGAGGGGCAGGATGAGGAGGACGCACAACTGCAACGAGGCAGGATGTGCTCCATGGGCCGGCCTAGCAGTAGCTAACCTATTGCGTCACAGCACAGAGCTCCACAGGTGCAGGGTGCTGCAAAATCCCCACGGACTCCAAAAAGTTCATTAGTGTGGGCTTTTTGCAGCACCTGGGCAGTAGACTGCAGTGTTGCTGTTTGCAGCATCTGTCTAAAGTGTATCAAGCGCGGCCAGAACACCAGCCGCTTGGGCACCACATGCTTGATAAGGCTTATGACGACCTGCCATGCAGTCCGTTGGCAACAGCACCTTAAAGAGGCATCAGATCAAAACAAGCATACATCACCTTTCTCCTCATCTGCGATCTCTAACCCTACTATACCTCATGCCTTCTCAAATACCAGCATTGAGAGGGATGATTGTATAGCAGTGAGTGGCACAGAGAGTTGCACCCAATCTGCTAGCAGTACACCACCGCTTGATTTGAGCAGCAGCCAAATTTCACTACCCCAGTATTTGAACAGTAGAAAGAAATACTGTCCCATACATCCACATGCTCAGCATCTTAATGCTAGCTTGGCCAAATTACTAGCATTACAGATGCTGCCTTTTCAGCTGGTAGACTCGGCTCCGTTTTGCGAATTTGTGGAATGTGCTGCACCACAGTGGCAGGTCCCAAAAAGGCATTACTTTTCACGCAAGGCCATTCCGGCTCTCTACCGTCATGTGGAAGGTAGTGTTTTGGCCTCGTTGGACAAAGCGTTCAGCAGGAAGGTGCACATTACTGCTGACTCTTGGTCCAGCAGGCATGGACAGGGACGTTACATTTCTTTCATGGCGCACTGGGTAACTCTGATGGCAGCCGGGTAGGATGCAGGACAAGGTTTGGTCTTGCAGCTTGTTTTGCCACCAGGCCTCCAAAAAGCTGGTGCTGGTTCTGCAACATCTGGCTACTCCACCACCACCTCCTCCTCTTCCTCCATGTCCTCTTCTGCGCAATTCTCCTCTGCAGCAGCATTTCTATCTAAGTGTTCAAGGGGCTATGCAAGCAGTCAGGCTAAAAGATGCCATGCTGTGCTTCAGTTGGTCTGTCTAGGGGATAGGAGTCACACCTGGCAGAGATTCTGTCATCTCTTCAAGGGCAGGCTCAGGGATGGTTGACGCCACGACAGCTTGAGCCAGGAATGGTTGTATGCGATAATAGCACCAACATTCTCTCCACCCCCGACAGGGACACTTGACACACGTTCCATGCTTGGCACATGTTCTGAATCTGGTGGTGCAGTTTTTCTTGAGCAGATACCCGGGCTTCCAAGATCTCCTGAGGCAGGCCAGGAAAGTCTGTGGCCATTTCCACTGTTCGTTCAATGCCAGTGCTCGCTTATCTGACATTCAACGGGAATTCAACCTGCACACCAACCGCCTCATTTGTGACATGCCCACCAGGTGGAACTCAACTTTGGCAATTCTGCAGCAGCTGCACACGCAGCAGAGGGTCATCAATCAGTACGTGTGTGAGTATGGCACAAGGGCAGGGTCAGGAGAGCTTGGCTTTTTTTCGCCAGTCCAGTGGCTTTGATTAAGGATGCATGCATCGTCCTGTCACCATTTGAGAAGGCCACTCGGATGGTGAGCCGGGACGATGCATGCATTAGTGACACTATCCCGCTAGTCTACCTGCTGGAGCACACGCTGCGTGGAATCACGAACAGGGCACCTGAGGCAGAACAGCGGCAGGAAGAGGAGGTCTTCTTTTCCTCACATGACAAATAACATAATAGTGTAAATAACAATATAACAAGGCAAGTGGGGAACATAAGAACCCTAAACTTCAGAAGGGCAAACTTTCCAAAATTGTACTCATTGATGGAAAGGGTAAACTGGCTGGGACAAAACCCTGGGATCACTGACCACAGAGGAAAAATGGGAATGCTTTAGAAACATATTAAGCAAATGCATCTTGCAGTGCATTCCTATGGGAAATAAATTTAGAAGAGACAAAGCCAAACCTGGCTGACTAAACCGTAGCGTTAAAAAACTTATTAGGGGAAAAAAATTGGCCTTCAAGAAATATAAATCAGAGGGGACAGTATCGGCTTTCGAGCAATATAAGGAGGCAAATAAAAAAAGTAAACACAAAATTAAGATGGCTAAAATCAACTTTGAGAGACAAATAGCGGAGGATAGTAAAAAAAACCCAAAGAAACTCTTTAAATATATCAACAGCAAAAAAACTAGGGCAGAGCATATTGCACACATAATTAACGATGATGGGAGGATGGTTACAGAGGACACTGAAAAAGCAACAGTGCTGAATGCTTTTTTCTCGTCAGTCTTTACACAGGAAAAGGAGGGGTACACTGACCATGACTGTATGGTTAGTAGTAATACATAGGACTTGCCACTATGGCTAACAGAGGGTGAAATCAGGGAAAGGCTGGATAAAATTAACACAAACAAATCACCAGGCCCGGATGGCGTACATCCGAGAGTACTCAAGGAACTCAGTAAGGTTATATCTAGATTAAAAAAGAATAGCGCGCAAATGCAAAAGAAATTACTACCAAATCTGAAGAGAGTCCATAAATAAAAATGGGGGTTTGGTCCCACCATATGGCCATATCGTGCTCAAGCCCACTACTGCGTCAAAGTACCCCATTATCAGTGGGTCCTACACTATCCATGAAAAAGAGATGAATCCAGCCCTTCTAACCCTTGGAGATAACACTCCTTGCTGGGGAAGATGTGCAAATGCACCACAGGGGACTCCTCCCATATCCACTTGATGGTGGACACTGATTGAGTACAGGTGTGTGTGGGGGGGGTGGGGAGGGCTGCTCAACCTCGATAGTCTGGTCAGACCGAATACATAATAAACAGGCAAAAAATTTGGGGGAGCATACCCATGTATTTCCAAAGCTGCTGCAGCTATGAACCAAAAGACATGTATATTAAAAAAGAATAGCGCGCAAATGCAAAAGAAATTACTACCAAATCTGAAGAGAGTCCATAAATAAAAATGGGGGTTTGGTCCCACCATATGGCCATATCGTGCTCAAGCCCACTACTGCGTCAAAGTACCCCATTATCAGTGGGTCCTACACTATCCATGAAAAAGAGATGAATCCAGCCCTTCTAACCCTTGGAGATAACACTCCTTGCTGGGGAAGATGTGCAAATGCACCACAGGGGACTCCTCCCATATCCACTTGATGGTGGACACTGATTGAGTACAGGTGTGTGTGGGGGGTGGGGAGGGCTGCTCAACCTCGATAGTCTGGTCAGACCGAATACATAATAAACAGGCAAAAAATTTGGGGGAGCATACCCATGTATTTCCAAAGCTGCTGCAGCTATGAACCAAAAGACATGTATATTAAAAAAGAATAGCGCGCAAATGCAAAAGAAATTACTACCAAATCTGAAGAGAGTCCATAAATAAAAATGGGGGTTTGGTCCCACCATATGGCCATATCGTGCTCAAGCCCACTACTGCGTCAAAGTACCCCATTATCAGTGGGTCCTACACTATCCATGAAAAAGAGATGAATCCAGCCCTTCTAACCCTTGGAGATAACACTCCTTGCTGGGGAAGATGTGCAAATGCACCACAGGGGACTCCTCCCATATCCACTTGATGGTGGACACTGATTGAGTACAGGTGTGTGTGGGGGGTGGGGAGGGCTGCTCAACCTCGATAGTCTGGTCAGACCGAATACATAATAAACAGGCAAAAAATTTGGGGGAGCATACCCATGTATTTCCAAAGCTGCTGCAGCTATGAACCAAAAGACATGTATATTAAAAAAGAATAGCGCGCAAATGCAAAAGAAATTACTACCAAATCTGAAGAGAGTCCATAAATAAAAATGGGGGTTTGGTCCCACCATATGGCCATATCGTGCTCAAGCCCACTACTGCGTCAAAGTACCCCATTATCAGTGGGTCCTACACTATCCATGAAAAAGAGATGAATCCAGCCCTTCTAACCCTTGGAGATAACACTCCTTGCTGGGGAAGATGTGCAAATGCACCACAGGGGACTCCTCCCATATCCACTTGATGGTGGACACTGATTGAGTACAGGTGTGTGTGGGGGGGGGTGGGGAGGGCTGCTCAACCTCGATAGTCTGGTCAGACCGAATACATAATAAACAGGCAAAAAATTTGGGGGAGCATACCCATGTATTTCCAAAGCTGCTGCAGCTATGAACCAAAAGACATGTATATTAAAAAAGAATAGCGCGCAAATGCAAAAGAAATTACTACCAAATCTGAAGAGAGTCCATAAATAAAAATGGGGGTTTGGTCCCACCATATGGCCATATCGTGCTCAAGCCCACTACTGCGTCAAAGTACCCCATTATCAGTGGGTCCTACACTATCCATGAAAAAGAGATGAATCCAGCCCTTCTAACCCTTGGAGATAACACTCCTTGCTGGGGAAGATGTGCAAATGCACCACAGGGGACTCCTTCCATATCCACTTGATGGTGGACACCCCCCACACACACCTGTACTCAATCAGTGTCCACCATCAAGTGGATATGGGAGGAGTCCCCTGTGGTGCATTTGCACATCTTCCCCAGCAAGGAGTGTTATCTCCAAGGGTTAGAAGGGCTGGATTCATCTCTTTTTCATGGATAGTGTAGGACCCACTGATAATGGGGTACTTTGACGCAGTAGTGGGCTTGAGCACGATATGGCCATATGGTGGGACCAAACCCCCATTTTTATTTATGGACTCTCTTCAGATTTGGTAGTAATTTCTTTTGCATTTGCGCGCTATTCTTTTTTAATATACATGTCTTTTGGTTCATAGCTGCAGCAGCTTTGGAAATACATGGGTATGCTCCCCCAAATTTTTTGCCTGTTTATTAAGGTTATATCTAGACCACTGTTCCTGATCTTTGCTGACAGTATTAGGACAGGAGATGTACCAAGGGATTGGAGGAAAGCTAACGTGATTCCGATATTCAAAAAAGGGCAGAGGCATATCCTGGGAAATTATAGGCCTGTCAGTTTGACATCAATAGTAGGTAAACTTCTGGAGGGGATGATAAGGGGCTATATCGTAGAGTTTGTAAAGACAACAACATCATCAGCAGTAATCAGCAAATGGGCGTTCTTGTCAAACCAATCTCTTAACATTCTACGAGGAGGTGAACTGTGAGCTAGATAGGGGCAGACCAGTGGATGTGGTGTACTTGGATTTCGCTAAGGCGCTTGATACAGTTCCCCACAAGTGCTTAATTTATAAAATAAGGTCTGCTGGTATCGACAGCAGGGTTTGCTCTTGGATACGAAACCGGCTAAAAGGGCGTGTCCAAAGGGTGGTAATAAACAGCGCATACTCAGACTGGTCTGAGGTGGTAAGCGGGGTCCCCCAAGGCTCAGTCCTAGGACCAACCTTGTTCAATTTATTCATAAACAGCATTGAGGTCGGGATCAGTAGTTCGATATCAGTTTTTGCAGATGACACAAAATTGGGCAGGGCAATAACTGCACAGCATGAAGCAGATATCCTACAGAATGACCTGGACAAAATAAGGGAGTGGGCAACAACATGGCAAATGAGGTTTAATGTGGAGAAGTGTAAGGTGTTGCACTTGGGGACTAAAAACATAAAAGCATAATACACTTCAGGGGGGGAACCTTTGGGGGAATTAAAAATGGAGAAAGATCTGGGAGTCTTGGTTGATGATAGATTAGGCAATAGCATGCAATGTCAAGCGGCAACTGCCAAAGCCAACAGAATATTAGAATGCATAAAGAAAGGGATGTATTCCAGAGATAAGACTATAATCCTTCCACTTTATAAAACTCTGGTCCGACCGCATCTGGAGTATTCTGTCCAGTTCTGGTCGCCAGTCCTCAGGAGGGATGTGTTGGAGCTGGAGAGAGTCCAGAGAAGGCCAACTAAACTGATTAGGGGATTGGAGGACCTTAATTATGAAGAGTGTCTGCAATCGCTTGATTTATTCTCCCTGGAGAAGAGACGCCTGAGGGGGGACATGATAGCAATTTATAAATATCTCAATGTGGATCTCAGCTTAGAAAAAAAGCTATTCAGTCGAAGGGATTGCATGAGGACTCGAGGGCATACAATGCAATTAGAGGAGAAGCGTTTTAACCTCAGGCAACGTGGGGGTTTTTTTTTACTGTTAGGGCTAAAAGCTTGTGGAATTCTCTACCACAAGAGGTGGTTTCTGCGGGAAGTATGGTGGCTTTCAAAAGACTCTTAGACGTACATCTCAAGAATTAGAACATTCAGGGCTATGTGAGATGATTACAGCCACACACACCTACACAGGTTGAACTGGATGGACTATTGTCTTTATTCAACCTTACCTACTATGTAACTATGTACTATGTAACTATGTAACAAAACACACAGGAGGAAGAGGAGGAGGAGGAGGATGAGGATTTCTGCAAAAAATGAAAAAGGCACAGATCAGCCCACCAAAGTCAGCAGAGCTGTGCCCTTCAAAGGGGGATTTGAGTGTGCCTCTAGAAAATAACTATATATGCATATACCTGTAGGTATCACACACAGAAATTGTAAAAAATGATATAAATTTTATTTAAACATATCATGTAAAAAAGATACACATCAATACATCTACAAAAATCAACAGGGTAGACAGATTTTTACAAAATTATCAAATACGAAAGATTGCTGGAGCTACGCGTTTCGCAATGGGCGCTTCCTCAGGGTCCAGCATTTGATGTATATAATTTAGAAAATGTATCAATTTTGATTATCCTAGTTTGAAGATATAAGTAGATGATGTAGATACTACTTGTTAGGTTTAAAATCAGATAAGAACGGGGAGTAAATCGTAGAGCCCAAGAGTCCTTTCTAGTGAACTTATTTAAAGTGATGTGTGCAGTATGAAGTGACCAAATTAGTGAGAATAATGTCAATGTTAATATAAAATCCACATATCATTCATAGAATGTAGATAGTAGATCGTGATATATGCAATGACATATATCAATGGGGCCAAGTATGATATATGAATTCAAGGGTTAAATATAGCAGAGTGCCCAGTGTCCAATGGATATTTATTCCGGATATAAGATCAGTTACTCCAACCGTATATATCTGCAAAAGTTCGACAGTCTAGGTGTAGCCCTGGGCCAATATCCATTGGACACTGGGCACTCTGCTATATTTAACCCTTGAATTCATATATCATACTTTTTTATTTTTTGCACACTTTCTATATATGGGGGAAGGTGCCACTATATCCTTTGTATCAATAGGCCCATAACTCCCCTTCCACAATCTTTTCTGGAGGATGAGGATTTCGGCAGCATGGATGTAGAGGAAGAGGATAGCATACAGCAGTCTACAAGGGATGGTTTTGATTCCACAGAAACCACAGGAGTTGAACGTGGTTGGGGAGAGGTTGCTCCTGCTGACAATGTCATCCCTAGTGACCCAGAGGACTCAGAAGCTTATGCCTCCTCCAACTTACGTTGCATGGGCTCCTGCCTGATTCTGCAAAGCCTGTGAAAGGACCCGAGGATTCGTGCTTTTAAGGAGAGGGATAATTACTGGTTGGTAACCCTTCTTGATCCACGTTACAAGGGTAAAGTTGCAGAGCTCATCCTGCCTTTGCAGAGGGAGCAGAGGATGAAACATCTTGAGGAGGCCTTAAAAAAAATTGTGTACCGCCTTTCTTGACACTGGGAGGTCAACATTCTCCGGACGTGTGTTTCTGAGGCATCGTTCAGCCAAAGGAGGAGCGGTGGAGAAGGCGGCCGGGTGACAGTTCTTTTGTCCTCAGCAGGACCCATCGCTAGCGTCTCCATCATATGGTGCATGATTATCTAGGCGCAAGAGCAGACTTGGAGACCTTTCCAGGTGCGCATCCACTGGCTTACTGGGTCTTGAGGATGGACCACTGGCCAGAACTTGTTCAATATGGAATGGAGCTACTGGCCTATCCTGGCTCCAACGTGCTTTCCGAACGGACGTTCAGTGCTGGAGGTTTTGTGATGGACAAAAGAGTGCGTCTGTCCACAGACTCTGTTGATCAGCTGACTTTCATCAAAATGAACCAGTCCTGGATCAACAAGAGCTATCAGGCCCCTGATGCTGATGTAACAGATTGAATTTGCTAGGGGTCTGCCATCCCTTGAAGACTGCATATGCTGCCTATCCTGTTCCTCTACCTTGATTCTGCTAGCTTCCAACAATGTTTTTGGTTTAGGTCACTACCAACCCCCAAGGCTTAATCCTTTTCACAAAGTTGTCCGTTTATAAGATATTTCTAACACATAGCATGTACACTCCTAAACGTTGTGGACAACCTTCCCAGAAGAGTTGAAGCTGTTATAGCTGCAAAGGGTAGGCCAAATCAATATTGTACCCTACTGACTAAGACTGGGATGCCATTAGAGTTCTTGTGTGTGTGGCAGGTGTTCCAATAATTTTGGTAATATAGTGTATTTTACACAATGCATGGCCACTTTTTTAAGTGTAGCTCCAGCCAAAATAATATTTTTTATATTTTTTGGATAGCATAGGGAAGGGTTAACACCACTGTACGATTTGTTTTGCTGTCTGTGCCCCTGTTCAGATTTCACCTCACTTTCTGTCCCTATGACTATTGGATTTTGAAAATTTGGGGTTGTTGGGGAAACAAGGATTGGTGATAAAGCTTCAGTGGAGAACTCTTACAGGAGTGAATTTCCCTATCTAGGGGTAGATTTCCTCTCACTTCCTGTTGTCTCCCTCCGTTTGTAAGTAGGAGTAATTTGTAAGTCGGATGTTTATAACCCGGGGACCGCCTCTATATCTTGTGGAACATAAAGCAAAACAGAACATCCTATATTAATATTAAACATAATATAATAATAGATAACCTAAGCAAAACTATTGAAATAACAGATGTGATAAGTAAATCAGACATGTCAACACCCCAGGGGGAATTCTCAGGGGTGCGATGTACAGAGTGCAGGGATCAATAGTGGGCTACGTATACAGTGTAGAGATCAGGAGTGTGCTATGTACACAGTGCAGAGATCAGGAATGAGCTATATACACAGTGCAGAGATCAGAAATGCGTTATGTGCACAGTGCAAAGATCAGAAGTGTGCTACGTACATAGTGCCAAGGTCAGGAATGCGCTACGTACACAGTGCAGAGATCAGGTGTGCGCTACTTACACAGTGGAGAGATCAGAAGTGTGCTACGTACACAGTGTAGAGATCAGGAATGTGCAACATACAAAGTTCAGGAGCATGCTATGTGCACAGTGCAGGGTTCAGGAGCGCGCTATGTACAGAGTGTAGCAATTAGGCATGCATCTCATAGAGTGTGGATTTGTGAATAAGCTGATTCTCTTGAAAAGATTGCATTTGGTGATGGTACAAACTCAATATGGGATATAATTTACACTAACATGAGAAGAGAGAGATAGTACAGAGAGAAAGTTCACATTACCTTTATTGAGATGCATACAACTATTCATGTCAGTGATGGGCTGTACACAGCACCTGGGCTGCAATTACACTGCATGAGCTCAGCTACCTGTGTGCAAGAGCCCTGGCCTGATGGCCTGGGAGGAGGGAGGGAGGGAGGGATGGATGGTTGGATGGAGGGAGGGAGGGAAGGAGGGACGGAGGGATGGATGGATGGGGGGGGAGGGATAGATGGATGGATGGAGCAAGGAATTGTTGGAGGGATGGAGGGATGGATGGATGTTTGGATGGATGGGGGAGGGAGGGATGGCTAGATGGATGGAACAAGAGATGGTTGGTTGGATGCATGGAGGGCTGGTTGGATAGATGGAGGAAGGGATGGTTGGTTGGATGGATGAGGAAATGATGGTATGAGGGAGGGATGGATAGAGAGATGGATGGAGGGAGGGAGGGATGGTTGGATGATGGATGGAGGGAGTGAGGGATGATCGAATGGATGGAGGGATGGATGAGGAAGGGATGGTTGGAAGGATGGAGGGAGTGATAGATGAATGGATGGAGGGAGGGATGGTTGGATGGATGGTTAGATAGAGGGATAGATGGAGGGAGGGAGGGATGGTTGGATGAATGGAGGAAGGGATGGATGGATGGAGGATGGGATGGTTGGATAGAGGGAGGGATGGTTAAATAGAGGGATGGATAGATGGATAGAGGGAGGGATAGATGGATGAAGGATAGAAGGAGATATGGATGGAGAATGGAGGGAGAGTGTCAGGAGCCATGAATCAGACTGAGACAGAAAATGCAGTAAAATCACACCTAGTGTACAGTAAAACCTTGGATTGTGCGTATAATTCATTCAGAAACATGCTTGTAATCCAAAGCACTCTTATATCAAAGCCAATTTCCCCATAAGAAATAATGGAAACTCAGATGATTTGTTCCACAACCATTTATTTATAAATCCTTCAGATTATAGTCCATATAAAAAAAAATTATAGCAATGTGATAGGTTGTGTAACCATAAAATGTCCATCCACAAATGGCAGCCTCCACAAGGGGATTAGAAGCAAAATCCAGCAGGAACTACAGTGTATAAAAGAGAAGAGAGGCGCCTCTAAGTGTAGCAATATGGTTACATTTAATGAAGGTACAACATTTAGCAACTCACATGGTTTATGATTAAAAGAGGCACATCTAAGAATGCAGGCAACTGGGGTAAAGCTGTCCACATAGACCATCCTCTGCACCGCCAGCTCTTACCACTGTCAGTCTGCAGTCGTGACCGGGAAGAATACCTTGCAGTAGAGTGATCTGAAAGCGAGGCTTGAAGCACTCATGGAGCGCACTGTTGGAGGGATCATGTCGATGGCGTCGCGGAGGATGGTCTTTTATACTCAGTTGGGACATGACACTAATTGTATATCAAGACATCGCTTGTATATCAAGTTAAAATTTATTAAAAAATTGTTTGCTTGTCTTGCAAAATGCTCTCAAACCAAGTTACTCCCAATCCAAGGTTTTACTGTAATGATAAAGAATGGTACAGAACAGTAAATGTAGTCAAAACATAAGCCAGGGGTCGGAACAGGATCAGCAACCAGAAGGGACATCAGCCGAGCAAAGTCTTTCACAGGAACACAGTAGAGAAACTCCAGATATGTTGACTAGGCAAAGCCAGGAAAGGAATGAACAAGGCAGCTTAAATTGCCAGAAGGGGCTGGCTGTTGGTTGGATTGAGGAGCGGATATTGATAACCAGGTGAGCCACTGAGGAAACAGTGAGTGCTGACAACTGACCAACAGCTGAGCAGCGTGAGCACAGAGAAGAGAGCTGCTGAGAGCACAGCACGTCCATGCTTGCCAATTTAAGATGAACCAACCTGCAAGGTCCCAGATGTATGACCTCATTCACCTCACATGGATGTGGTTACAACTGGAGGTCACTAGTGCAGTCCAAATCGTGGAGAGACTTGTAGTGAACCACTTTGTAAGAGCCCTTCCAATCCCTATACGGAGGTTTCCTGGGAGAGCTGATCCTAAAGATGCCAATGAGTTATTGGCCCTCGTGGGTGGTACTTGTGTATGGAGGACTTTCTTCAGGGTGTAGTACCCAAAAAATCAAGAGACAGAAGCCCACCAACCTGGGAAAAAGCATCTAAAGTGGGAAAAAGGAGGTAAATGCGATTGAGGACACTGATGCACAAGGCATGAAGAGGCCCAATCACCAAAAAGGAGACCTGACAGGACTGGGGACACTATAGTGTGCTGGCGCTGCCAAGAACCAGAACACCTGGGCACCAGTTGTCAGCTAAATCAGGAATCTATTGATTACAGTATGATGCAGAAAAGCTCCTTTGTTGCTACACCAAGACCCACAACAGTCAGGCGGCACCGAGAAACAGATTTGTGTTGTTAAAGTGGATAGTTGCCAGGTCACTGCCTTGCTGGACTCCAGCAGTTTAATCACTCTACTGCATGCCAGTCTTGTGAACCCCCACAAGTTGCAGCGCCAGCTAATGGGGGTTGTTTGTTTGTATTCATGGGCATACCAAGTGCTACCCCAAAGTCATTGTGTCTATCAAATCTCCCTGTGGCACCAGGGACCATGGAGTGGGAGTGGTCCCAAATCTAATGTATAACGCTGTCCTTGGGCGAGACTTCCCTTTTTTCTGGGATTTATGGGAAAATGTCAAGGGAACAAGGTCCCCAGCTGGATCTGACTCCTGTTGCCTGGAACCACTGGAGGAGTAGAAAAAGAGCCTCCAAATTTTCCCCTGGATGTCCTCGCAGGTGACACAGAGAACCACCCTCCAGAGATAGACCTGCTGGACCTGCCCACCACCCGGGAAAAGTTTGACATGGCCCAGCTGAGGGACCCCACTTAAGCCAGGGCCAAGGAACAGGTAATAGTGGTAAATGGGGTACCCCAAGAGCCAGGAGAGGAGGCTCCATTCCCACATTTTTCTATGGAAAATTACCTGTTATGCAGAGTGAATGAGATACAGGGAGAGAGACTGGAACAGTTGCTAGTACCTCAACTTTATAGATCCATGGTACTAGACTTGGTACATTCTCATGTTCTATCTAGAAGGAGATCTGGGTGTGGTTAAAACTAAAGAAAGAGTATTGCAACAGTTTTATTGGCCAGGCTTACACAAAGATGTCATATTGTACTGTGAGTCATGCCCAGTTTGTCAGTTCACTGTTCTGGACTCACATTTCCGGAGTCCACTGGTACCCTTACCTATCATTGTGGTGCCCTTTGACAGGATTGCCATGGATATTGTAAGTCCCTTGGTTAAGTCAGCTAGGGGGCACCAGTATATCCTGGTTGTTTTGGACTATGCTACCGGGGTAGCCAGAGGCAATCCCGTTAAGGAATCCCTCAGTTAAGAGTATTGCTAAAGAGCTTTCTCTTATATTTTCATGTGTGGGTATTCCTTGGGAGCTGTTAACAGGCCAGAGCACACCCTTCATGTCAAAGGTTACTAAAGAACTGTGTAAATTGTCCACCCGCAAACAGATGGACTAGTGAAAAGTCTCATCAAAACCTTAAAAGGAATGTTAAAGTGAGTGGTAGCAGCAGATGGTAGGGACTGGAACTGCCTCTGGGGCATCAGCCACTTTTCAGTGGATGGTGGATTGTGTCTTTAAACCTCACCGAGCCTATGCATCTTCATATTTAGATGGCGTGGTAATTTTTAGTGCAGACTGGGAGATCCACCTACATAAAGTGTAGGCTGTTATCAATGCACTCTGTGGTGAGGATTTGACAACTAATCCTAAGAAGCGTTATGTGGTATTAGAGGAGGCCCGATATTTGGGGTACATTATTGGCCAGGGGGTAATGAAACCCCAAGTCACAAAAATCCAAAGTTGGCCAAGACCCCTCAATAAAAAAAAACAGGTAAGGGCCTTTTTGAGGCTATTATATAAGGTTTGTCCCCTATTTTGCTACATTGGCTGCTCCCCTTACAGATCTTACCATGGGCAGGAAGCCGTTTAATGGTAACTTGGACCCCAGAAGCTGAGAAAACTTTCCAGGACCTAAAGAGAGCCCTGTGTAATAGCCCTATCTTAACTATCCCAGATTTTACACAGGAATTTGTAGTGCAGACAGATGCGTCAGTAGTGTGATTAGGTGCAGTGTTGTCACAAGTGGTGCATGGGGAGTAACACCCCTATAGCATGCCTAAGTAGAAAATTGACCCCCGCTGAAAAAAGATACGCTCCTGTAAAACAAGAATGTCTTGCTTTCAACTGGGCTCTGGAGAGCTTAAAATACTATTTGTTAGGGCGACAGTTTAGGCTCCCAACTGACCATGCCCCTCTCAAATGGATGGCCCAAAATAAGGAGAAATATGAAGTTACCAGATGGTTCTTGGATCTACAGAATTTCAAATTCATAGTAGAACATAGACCAGATATCCAACAAGCTAATGCGGATGCCCTCTCTAGAGTATATAGTTTGCTTGCCCAAGGTGCTCCACCCCCCAAGTTTGCATGCGGGGGGGGATATGTAGCAGAGTGCTTTTTCCCTGAAACAGGTTAAAATGGCAGGAAAATTTATTGATGGGATATATGTTCCTCCATGGATTCTTAGATTTGCAATCTAAAGTAATACCAGTGTAGCCAGGACCGGGCTACCGTATATTTATATTGTATATATATACACTTATATTCAGGTTTATGTTATTGTTGATATTGCTGGAGTGCTCCTTTAAGGCTGTTTGGAGAAGAGGATTGGCTTTTGCAGGAAACTGACTAATTGGATTGTGGGAGCTGTAGTTCGAGACTGAAGGCAGACCATTGAAGGCAGACTGCTGAAAGTACTATACTCCCAGGGATCTTTGGGAGAGCGAAGGATCATGGGAGAGCCTATAAACCTATCTGCTACACAGAGCGCGCTCTCTTGCTTCTGGGGACTCAGCGAGTGCAGACCTGCCTGAGAGGTGTGTCGGAACACTGTCGGTAATTGAGGCCTAGTGCATGTGGCCTAGTGAGAGCAGAGCCTATCCTCAGTGGTGTGGAGGCTGATGACTACACGGAGGTAGCGGATCCAGTGGAGCTGAGATGAGAGCAGGCAGAAGCTAAGCTGATTGACAGGGACAGCCGAGTATTGATCACTCCCAGACGCAGGGGCGTGGGAGGGAGAGTCGTCTCCGGTCACTGGATTGTCACTTGTGGACACTGCCTGTGGAAGAGTGCCTAGTGACATCCCAATCGCAAGTATAATTCTCCTTTCATAACACGCTGACTGCAGACAAGATTACATCTATTACTACCCTGGGATTACAACTATCACAGTTAACAGTGATACAAGCTCCAACTGCCAGAGAAGATTTAGCAAGGCCTTGCTAGGAAGGGGAACTCAGCATTTGTTTGCTTTATAGGAAGTTAACTGCAGTAATTAGAGTTACTATTAGTTAGGACCAGTAATAGCTGAAGTTGTAACAGATGTCTCTTATTAGACCATAGCTATTCATACATAGTAGTTGAGGTTGAATAAAGTCAACAGTCCGTCCAATTCAACCTGTGTAGGTGTGTGTGGCCGTAATCATCTCTCATACCCCTGAATGTTCTGATCATTGAGATGTACGTCCAAGAGTCTTTTGAAAGCAACCATACTTCCCGCAGAAACCACCTCTTGTGGTAGAGAATTCGGCAATCCTGTAGCCCTAACAGTAAAGAACCTCCTGCATTGCCTGAGGTTAAAACGCTTCTCCTCTAATTGCATTGTATGCCCTCGAGTCCTCATGCAATCCTTTCGACTGAATAGCTTTTTTTCTATGCTGAGATCACCATTGAGGTATTTATAAATTGCTATCATGTCCCCTCTCAGGCGTCTCTTCTCCAGGGAGAATAAATCAAGCAATTGCAGACGCTCTTCATAATTAAGGTCCTCCAATCCCCTAATTCATTTAGTTCCCCTTCTCTGGACTCTCTCCAGCTCGAA
This sequence comes from Pelophylax lessonae, assembly GCF_965119305.1. NCBI lineage: Eukaryota > Metazoa > Chordata > Amphibia > Anura > Ranidae > Pelophylax > Pelophylax lessonae. Next base: position 168,959,520 of record NC_138779.1, read on the forward strand.
CACATCCCTCCTGAGGACTGGCGACCAGAACTGGACAGAATACTCCAGATGCAGTCGGACCAGAGTTTTATTATTCGATATCACACTAATTATATCAGAGGTTCCTAACATTTTATGTGACTATAATATCAGTGATTTTAGACATCTCCTATTAACCTTTTATATTCATATTGTATCCGTCTGTTAGATCCCACTGAGTTTGATGGGGTTTGATAGACTGCATTTAATACATTTTTACTACTAAGTTGTACCTGTTTATCTAACCAAGTAAAATAACCAAACGGTACTTTTATTGTGTCAGTGTGTCTTTTGGAGAATATACCTGTCATGTCTGAATCTAGAGAGTCAGGTGGGTTGGAGAGTTCTCTGGGTCAGGTGAGTACAGAGGAACACCCTCTATTCAGCAGTCCCCTGGGGGGGGTAGTGCTACACAAGCAAAGACTGTATGGTAAAGAAATATAGATCTTTACCCTGCATTAATAAAGTCTGTTCCGGGGCTTGTTTTATTGGGAGTCTGATAGAGCTCTAGGTGGGACAAACTCCCAATTCCGTGGACCGCAGTTTAATATTTTCTTTCTAGGTCTGGATAAAGGCTCCATGTGAGGAGGCAACTAGGAGCATGGCTTCTTATCCCTGAACAGAATAGATACAATTGTTTGCGTTTGTAAAGGACACTTACCTTAAACCAAGGAATTGTCGGACTACGGATACAGTAATGCCTCGTACACACGTTCAGATAATCATACGACGTATCGTTCGAGTTATGTTGCATGATACAAAATGTTGAATTCAACCATGTGTACTAACCATATGATTTCTGGATACTAGAGAGAGAGAAAGCCACTCAGGTGCAATAGTCAAACCCGGTGCTGGTCAGATCCGCCATCCAGGAATATGCAAATTAGAAGTGTGAGACCGCACTCAGGATAGATGAAAACAATAATGTTCTTTATTCCTCAAAAATTGGTAGACAGACAGACAGTGTACAAGAACAGACGTGTCCAAGAGGTTGACGCGTTTCACGGCACGAACAGCAGCTTACTCATAACCACACTGAAGGATGGCGGAGATCGGCTGATATTAATAGGTAGACAAACAAAAGTTAATTGGTGTGATCGCTCACAGGTTTGTACCATTTGATTAATGAATCTTGCAAGAGAAGCCGATCAATCCGCGATCAAACAGCTGGGACAATCAGTGACACATAGAAGCCTCACTAGGGAGTATGAAAAAACTTTTAAAATAATATACACATTTGAAGCAATAAACAGCGAATGTGTATAAAAATAAAATCATATAATAGCGCAAAATTGAGCTGCATAACGGCAGAGTATACAAAAAAGAGAAAATGAATATCGGACCACCAAAATACTGAAGTACATATACAAGTGAAGAAAAATCTCTGTGTATTAAGAAGAGGTTGTGCAAAACCATGTATATAATAAAGGAAAAAATCTTTCCTATCATGTATATAGAAAATTATACATATAGTATATATTTATTAAATGTACTATAGTGTAGACAAATGGTGAAAGAATTCATAGAGTAAAATAAAATAAAGTGAAATGATGTGATGTGATCGTGAATAAACATGAAATGAATAATAAAAATAAAAATAAGAATAAGAGGTGAATGTGAATAATGGTGTGATAAAAAATGAATGAATTAAAGTGAAAGATATGGGAATATATAATATATAAATACGGTTTTCTTTAAAAATGTAAATATGAATATGAATATACACATATACATACCAGTGTCAATATCAGTGAGAAAAGTAGACATATGTCAAGATACACAGGTCACTGAATGTAGTGTATGTATGTATTTTAGGGTCATCTAGAGAATAGTTAAAAAGACCAATATTGATCCAAAAAACACACATGCCGATATATGCATGCTCCATGAGCGCAATGTGTCTAATCTCGTCGGAAGTCGGTCCCAAATCCAGATTGATCGAAAATAAATCAAGGAAAATCAAGAAAAGCCGATCACTACCGAGGACTGGAAAATTTCATAGTTAATAGTAAACTGGACAGAGAGTGTGTAGAAGCACGCTCAAATAGTATATTATACAAGGTTTGCATTGATGTGGCATAAATGTATAAAACTTTAATAGTTAAAACGTGAGCATGACCATACACACTCAGATCGGTAAGACTGACTAAAGCTGGGAAATGTCCCCGCCAAAATATAAATGGTATATGATGTAATAATATATATAACCTAGGTCCACTGGGTTTAAAGGATGTGGGACCGGCAATCCAAGATGAGAAAAGAGAGAAGGAGGAAAACCCTCTTCATTGTAGTCATAAACGACAATATAATTTTAAGCGACAAGAAAAATGGCACAATGGATGTAGCACAGTAAAATAGAATAAGAATAAGATGAAGAATACGGTTCAAATATTCCATGGAACAAATAGGCAGACAAGGAGCAAGGCTCAAGTTAAAGCTACAAGACATGTATATGCTAATATATTGACGCATGCCTAATAATATCGGAGTAGAGAGAAAAAACTATGCCTGCAAAGGGGGATAGATCCTGAATGAGCATAAATGGGGATCATAGTTCATAATCAGCAAAAATATAAAAGTATATGGTACCTGGTATTTAATTTTTTAATTATTTAATATTTAATATTATAGTATCATGGTCCAAGAGGGAGGGGGACCTCACCCATAAAAATGAGTGACATCCCACTCCCAATTGAGGCCATGAGGCATGCGAGTATGAAGCCTAAAGATCCACAAAACCTCCCTTTTGCAGAGCAATCGGAAGACATCTCCACCTCTGGTGGGTCTAGTAATATGGTCTATAATTTGGACTTGTACCAGAGATGTATCACCTCCATGTGCACTATTGAAATGTCTCGCTATATTAGTGGACTTAAGAGTACGTATATCACTGAGGTGCTCTCTAAATCGTTCCTTTAATTTGCGGGTAGTTCTACCCACGTATTGAATGGAGCATGCTTTGCATGTGAAGAGGTAAATCAAGTACTTTGTGTTACAGTTGAAAAAATCTTTTTAACCATATGATTTCTGTCGTACGATTGTGTGAAAGTAACCTGAATGCGTAGCTACGTATTGGAAAGTGACGTCACATACGTCACATGCGCGTGACCCCTGTATCTGACACACCTCTTCTCTTCCGTTCTTCCGTTCGTATTGTAGAGGCATATACGTGATTTTCTCCCCGCGTTTAATCGTTTGTTTGCGTTTATTCACTCATTTTCATAATACCAACGGAGAACTCCAATTACCATCTTGGGGTTAGTGGCTATCCTCAATGTAATTAACAGGAAGAAGCAAAAAAGGAGGACATGGTCCAAACAATGGCTGCGTGACCGCCAGAAGTACTCCCACATGTCTCTGCTAAAACACTTGAATGAGAACAATCCAGACGACTATCGGAATTTTTTAAGGATGAATGATGTCTGTTTACAAAATTTGCTGCAAGCCGTCACACCACTCATCATCAAAAAGGACACACCAATGCGGGAATCTATTAGCCCCGAGCAACGGCTAATTGCTACTCTTCGTTACTTTGCGACAGTGAGAAGTCTTCAGGACCTGAAATTTTCTACAGGCATTTCTCCACAATCACTTGGGAAGATAATCCAAGAGACCTGCAAGGCTATCATTATGGCATTACAGCAGGAATATATCAAGGTACAATGAATCTTTTGTATGCTAATGTACAGCTATATGTTTATTCTTTGTATTGACCTCTTATTTTATTTACTTTCAGTTACCCAGCAATCCCCGTGAGTGGAATGAGTTCGCCAACAATTTCCAACAGCATTGGAATTTCCCAAATTGTGGTGGGGCCATTGATGGCAAACATGTACGTATTGTGCCACCTGCAAAATCTGGCTTCTTTTTCTACAATTACAAAGGTTTCTTCAGTATTGTGATGCTTGCCGTAGTTAATGCCAACTACAAGTTCATGTATTTAGATATTGGCAAGAATGGGCGGAACTCGGATGGGAGTATCATCGATCAAACAGAGTTCTACAAGCGTCTCAAGGAAGGGGAACTCAATCTGCCATCCTGCGAGCAAACCTTTGAAGGCATGAACTTTGTATTTGTTGCTGATGACGCGTTTGCACTTAGTGAATATGTCATGAAAGCATTCCCCATGAGAAATCTAACAAGACAACCGAGATTCTTCAATTACAGGTTGTCCCGGGCACGCAGGGTTGTCGAAAATGCATTTGGCATACTTGCAAATCGTTTCCGCATTTTTCTCACCTCAATCAATTTAGCATTGTATAAAATCGACTGCCTTGTTCTATGCTGTTGTGTTCTACACAACTATCTGAGAAGAAATGCCCATGGCTACATGACACTTGTGCCTTTTGAAAGAGTGCCTGATGATCCTTCATCAATGCCAGGGAGTACCATTCGTGGAGACAGTCCTGAGCAAATGGATTTACTAACTCCCCTGAACAGTGGATATCCTAGACTTCCCTCACAAAATGCACGGCAATGTTGACTGGATTACATGGTGTATTTTGTTGGTAGGGGCTCAGTTTCCTGGCAGGATGACAAATTAAAGACCACTGGACAACATAAAGCTAATACTATGCATTTTTTTTAAATTCTGCATAAAAAATAGATTGTTGTGTTATTTTTCACCTAAATTCTTGGCTTATCTAATTGTTATATTTTATTGAAGTTACATGTCTATAATAGTTTGTGTTTGCAAATGTGCTGAATAAATATGTCCACTGTATCTAATAACTTTTTTCTTTGTTTTCATTATAAACAGTGTACTTTTATACCGCAGCATTAAGATATTGTTCAGAAATAGCTTTATATTATAAGGTTCTATAACATTTCGTCATCACATTAACAAAAGTAGCACATTAAAAAAGTGATAAATGATTATATTCAAGAAAATAAAGAAGCAAAGATTTGAAACCAGTTAAGTGTTTTTTTGTGGTGTCATTAACATTGATGCCCCTAATGTTTTGCAGAATGCAGTGTGAACAATTGTGCGATTTGCGTGCAGTACAGACAAATGCAACCCTGAACTGTAGGTTTACACCAAAACAACATGAAAAGATAACAAAACAAAACAATTATTAGACAAAAAACAAGCAAGGCAAAAATCACATTAAACATGTGTCTGTAATTTCGCAAGTATGTCTATAAAGTACTGTAAACGGCTCAGTACACATGTAGCTGCATCTTTGATCTTCTGGAGGTCAGTACATGCTAAAATTAACTCCCTGGATATCTGGCCCACTGTAGCAACATCCAAACCAGGTTCTGTAATAAAGGAGAGGTATTGATTACTAATGAAGTGTGCATCTGGAAAGACCACAACATAATCATTTCACTTGTACGTACGTGTGCTAGTCACACTCTGCAGAGTATCTTCTGTGCTCCGTGTGGGAAAATCAGCTGTACCCTCCGTTATGGCATCCCATACGTGGATTGGAGAAGAAACACTGCATTGTTCCTGCTGCATTGCTTCGACACATATTTCATCTGGAAAAATAGAATAGTTTGCTTACAAACATTCTTTCCCTATGTACAAATTTGTCATACTTGATAGCACGATTTATGTATGATAGTGATCTTTCAGCATCATGACAGGATTACCTTGTTGTCTTTGCAAATGCACCAGCACACTATATATAGTTATTTTCTGTGAACTTTGCTACTATATGGAGCATACTTAAATGCTTCCCAGAACATGTCCTCCCTCATAAATCGTGCATTATTATCCTCTACCATCAAAATTAACATTCCTTGTAAAATATATTAATCAAAATACCTAATTCAGTATGCTCAGGCGATTCTTTAATGGTGCGGACACCACTATCTCTATCCTGGACACTGCTTGTTGATTGCCCTGCTTTTTCTCCTCCTGAATTGTCACTGTCAGATTCTATGCGTGGTCTCTTCCTCTCTAAGGGGCCTAAACGAAATATAAATACATATAAGTTGGATTACTTGCTATGTCATCATAGAAATTTAAACTTGCTTCACAAAGCCACATGACTAATCTGCTGCAGCAGCGGAAGCTACAGAATCTGATGTTTTCTCCTCATGCACATCCTCAGGCTCCGATACCAAACCCAAACTGGGGGTTGATACTTCGGTATCAATTATTTTCCAGTATGATTAGAATTCAATATTACTAATGCTGTCTTATAAATATTTTATGTGTGTATGATGAATAAAATATTCTCCTTTCTCTTATAAAGAATTCTCCTCCTTTCATGAATTCTCTGATGGCGCAGCCGTTTCTTCAAGCTCATTTTTTTCACTATAAGAAAATAACATCAAATAAATGGCAGCATATATCGAGGCAGGCACATTCACAGCTATATAACATATGTAAAAAAGAGCACAAACAACAAACATCATTCAGATATCATATACAAGCAAATGTACTTACTTTTTTTAATCCTTTCCTGGATTTCCAGCAGTTGCTTGTGTTCGCAACTTTTTTTAAATCCGACCACCTCTTTCTCAGTTGGCCTTTGGACCGTTCAACACCATGCTTGCATCTGAGGACTTCCACTACCTTGTTCAGGATGCGGTCCTTCCTTGTATTAGGCCTCTCATAATGTGCAAGCCTGCCATCATAATCATGCTTCTCCAGGATCTTCACCATCTCCACCATTTCATTTTTTGACATGGATGTTGCCTTGACTCTTTTTTCCTGTCTCCCAGGTTTTTTGGGCCGACATCCTGTTCTCCTCCACGTCAGACATTCGGTCATTTTAGTTGTGACGTCTTCGTTATTGCAATCACAGCGCACGACGTGCATGTGTGTAACGTCGGATAGGGGCAGGACACCGGACGCATGCACAGACCACCAAACACCGAATGTTCGTCTTGTGGTGGCACAATCACGGAAGGATTGTACTTGTGGTTTCGATAAGACTGAACGAGCATTTTCCGATTCACGACCGAACTGTGACTACGAAAGAAGGTAAACTAATCATTTGTTCGAAAGATTGTTCTCTTGAAGCATTGAAACTTATAATTTTCATTGTTCTGATATTATTTGTCCTCTGTATGTTTTGCAGGTTCCTAGCATCTCAGTGTATCTTTCTATATCAAGCTGCTTTAAATTACATATATAGTTTTTAAAGAGTGACACATAAAACAAAGAGTTGTAGAGTAAAAATTGAGTATGCTTGCAGGAGGCCTTATGTACTACTGCTGCCACTTTATTTAATTAAAGACATATTTTTTTGTATACTTCTATGCCGGTGTACATGATGTGCAACATAGCTAAACCTGCATTTTTATCTTTGTGGGAACCATTGCGGACAAATTCACATCCCCTGAATTCCTTCCAAAATTCATAGAGCTGTACAGGCAGATGCCCTGCTTGTGGAAGATAAAATCCAAAGAGTACTCAGACTGGAATAAAAGGCATGAGGCCCTAGGGAAACTTGTTGAACTATGCAAAAGCATTTCTATGTCAGCGGACATTAATTATGTCCGTAATAAAATTGCAAATTTGCGAACTGTTTTCAAACGAGAATTGAACAAGATTGTTGATTCCCAAAAATCTGGAGCAGGAGCGGAGGACATATACATTCCCAGACTGTTTGTACTTTGACAGTCTGCGGTTCCTCACAGAACAGGTGGATGCCAGATCGTCCGTATGTACACTGTCTACACCATCTACATCAGCAGCTTTTGACAACTCTATGTCTCCCGAAAACCTGTCTGAGGACACAGAGGACATACCACAGACTCAGGTATTAACTTTCCTAATCCTATAACTAATCCGTGCATGCTATGTTTTCAGGTACAATTGATGTTTGGGGGTTGGATGTTAATGTTAAATGCAATCTGTGGTACAAATATAAGCTTCATTTTCACTTTTTTAGACAAACACACAAGAAGAAACATCAGAGGAAAATGTTCTCACTCCAATAACACAGGAGAGCACTACAATTACTAGAGTGCATAGGCCTCAAAAGAGGAAGAGACTTGAAGATGCGACTACATCATTTTTAAGCAAGGCAAGCACTGCTCTTCAAAAGAGACATGATGAAGCAGATGCTTTTGGTATTCTTACTGCAAGCAAGCTCCGTAAAATGTCTGAGGAGCAACGTCAATTTGTGGAAAGTTTGATGCTGGAGATGCTGAACAAAGGGGTTAGAGGGGAATTGTCCAGAATTACTCGCATGACAGAGTACATAGAGAGTAGATCTACATCCCAACAATTTGCCCAATCTAACCAACATACATCACCAGGATTACAGCATCATGGTGCCCAATGGCACTACATGCAACAGGAACGACAACATCCTCCATGGCCGCAAGATTTTAATTACACTCAATTATACAATTTTTTTGATTTAATAAAATGTTTCCTTGTTTTTTGGACATTCAAAGACACATATGTGGCACTTGTTTTGTTAATCTCTTGGTCTAGTGGACTATTGATATGGTTGTTGCTTAGTTCATAGTAATGATTGTTGATGTTATCTGTTTATTATTAAAGTTTACAATGCTTCCATCACTGGCCTTGTATATTGTCATTATTATATTAGATATGTATGATTGTACAGTTGTACCCACAATTTGCTCTTTATTGAAATTAAGACCAACAGTGTAAGTGCAAATTCTATACAAAATGCAAAGAAAATCAGTTCTTCATCTTTAACATTTCTGTCAGTCTTTGCTAAAATTAGGTAAAATTAGGTAAAAAATATAATAACCAGGCTTGATCATTATAGCTGGATTTTACTATTACTGACCGAACGTTCGGGAAAAACATTGGGAATGGGCTGCAATATTATTGTCGTATGTTGCACGGTTACACCATTGTTTACATTCTCCAATTCCCTTCCGGGTTATTTCGGTGTTTCCGATCATGCGTGGTCTTTGTCGAACGATCTTTAGCGGAAGCATACTGTACTGATTACACGACTGTCGTTCGCTAGGCTATCGTTCAACAGAAGTTTTCCTGTTTGTCCCTTCGGATTTTGTTGGACAAACTGTCGTGATCGGCTGTCGAAAGCTGTGTACTAACGATCAGATTATCGTGCGACCAGGTCGAAAGCGAGTTTTTTCGCAGGATTATCTGAACGTGTGTACGAGGCAAAAGGCTCAGAAGAGCAAAAGTTTACTTTTGTTTGTTTTATGGCAAGAAGCCTGTTTCTTCTGTTTATGAATATCCTCTCAATTAAATATAATGATTTTTCCTAAAGAAAGTACGAGTTTGTCCCTGGTTTGAATCTGATCCCCTACAGTACTCTCTGTAATTACTTGAAATTACAATGGCAGCAATAACATCTTATATGTGATTAAAAACTTGTTCTTAATTGCAAAGCTACAGTGCCTTGCGAAAGTATTCGGCCCCCTTGAACTTTTCAACCTTTTGCCACATTTCAGGCTTCAAACATAAAGATATAAAACTGTAATTTTTTTGTGAAGAACCAACAACAAGTGGGACACAATCATGAAGTGGAACGAAATTTATTGGATATTTCAAACTTTTTTAACAAATAAAAAACTGAAAAATTGGGCGTGCAAAATTATTCAGCCCCCTTAAGTTAATACTTTGTAGAGCCACCTTTTGCTGCAAATACAGCTATAAGTCGCTTGGGGTATGTCTCTATCAGTTTTGCACATCGAGAGACTGAAATTTTTGCCCATTCCTCCTTGCAAAACAGCTCGAGCTCAGTGAGGTTGGATGGAGAGCATTTGTGATCAGCAGTTTTCAGTTCTTTCCACAGATTCTCGAATGGATTCAGGTCTGCACTTTGACTTGGCCATTTTAACACCTGGATATGTTTATTTGTGAACCATTTCATTGTAGATTTTGCTTTATGTTTTGGATCATTGTCTTGTTGAAAGACAAATCTCCGTCCCAGTCTCAGGTCTTTTGCAGACTCCATCAGGTTTTCTTCCAGAATGGTCCTGTATTTGGCTCTATCCATCTTCCCATCAATTTTAACCATCTTCCCTGTCCCTGCTGAAGAAAAGCAGGCCCAAACCATGATGCTGCCACCACCATGTTTGACAGTGGGGATGGTGTGTTCAGGGTGATGAGCTGTGTTGCTTTTCCGCCAAACATAACGTTTTGCATTGTTGCCAAAAAGTTTGATTTTGGTTTCATCTGACCAGAGCACCTTCTTCCACATGTTTGGTGTGTCTCCCAGGTGGCTTGTGGCAAACTTTAAACAACACTTTTTTTGGATATCTTTAAGAAAAGTCTTTCTTCTTGCCACTCTTCCATAAAGGCCAGATTTGTGCAGTATACGACTGATTGTTGTCCTATGGACAGAGTCTCCCACCTCAGCTGTAGATCTCTGCAGTTCATCCAGAGTGATCATGGGCCTCTTGGCTGCATCTCTGATCAGTCTTCTCCTTGTATAAGCTTAAAGTTTAGAGGGACGGCCAGGTCTTCGTAGATTTGCAGTGGTCTGATACTCCTTCCATTTCAATATTATCGCTTGCACAGTGCTTCTTGGGATGTTTAAAGCTTGGGAAATCTTTTTGTATCCAAATCTGGCTTTAAACTTCTCCACAACAGTATCTCGGACCTGCCTGGTGTGTTCCTTGTTCTTCATGATGCTCTCTGCGCTTTTAACGGACCTCTGAGACTATCACAGTGCAGATGTATTTATAAGGAGACTTGATTACACACAGGTGGATTCTTTTCATCATCATAAGTCATTTAGGTCAACATTGGATCATTCAGAGATCCTCACTGAACTTCTGGAGTTTGTTGCACTGAAAGTAAAGGGGCTGAATAATTTTGCACGCCCAATTTTTCAGTTTTTTATTTGTTAACAAAGTTTGAAATATACAATACATTTCGTTCCACTTCATGATTGTGTCCCACTTGTTGTTGATTGTTCACAACAAATTACAGTTTTATATCTTTATGTTTGAAGCCTGAAATGTGGCAAAAGGTTGAAAAGTTCAAGGGGGCCGAATACTTTCGCAAGGCACTGTATGTCATTTTAATTGTATAACTATATTTGGGAATAAATATATTTTATCCCCATATATATTATATTTTATTTTTTAATATAATATTGTAAAACATTTGATACTTTATAAATACTTGTTTTTGCTACAATTCTTTGAAACTTTTCCTAATTCAATAAAAATGTTGAAATATAAAAGTATGCCTGTTTAATACCTATAGAAATTGCAGCCTGTCGATACAGTAATACAATTCCATAACATTTTCCAGCTTAATTTTCCTAAAAAAACAGCATTATTTTTTAGTTCTGAATGCAATGTGCTTACTCAATCTCTGTCACAAATTGTGGCCTGTCCAAGAAGGCTTATAAAGGTGTGCTCTACATCTGCATAATTTTTCAGTCTTCAATCTTAGAAAATGTACATAAATGAAAAAACCTGCTAAGTCTTCCATTGTGGCCTAGTAGAAGCACTTACATGGAGTGCAGCATGTCTGTGAAATATTTCGAACTCTTAACTGTGACATGATAAAATGATTTTTTTAATGTCTCATCGCTTTCTCTAACATAGGTGTCTGTTTAGTAAGCAGTGATATTTCACTGCTACTGAGTACACAGGTCTTCTCGGAGGAATCTGTTCTCCTCCTTGTGACAGTTTACAAAGCAGTGTAGATCGCTTCTCCCACTGTGAATAGAAGCGATCTAAAAACGCTTTGAGAACTTCGGAACGGCTTCAAGTGGGTGACTCAGCCGGACCTGCATCCCCCTTGCACCCCTGTATGGACCAAGAGCTCAGGGAGATCATCGGAGCCCTACCCACTAAATCAGACATAGAGGCTCTGATTAATCGCTTGGAGGAAGCACACCACAAGGAGATACAGGAGGTGAGGAGTGAGCTACAGGACCCGACAGCCCGCCTGGTGTCAAGAGAATCTTCCATAGTTGCTCTGGAGAAGCGGATAGGATCGCTGGAATCAACAGAAAATGTTAAAGGAGAGACTGAGGGAAAAATCCAGTTACAGATGTAAGATTTGGAAAACCGTCACCGGAACAACTTGCGACTCTGTGGTCTCCCAGAATCCATCAAAGGGGTACACCTTGCGGACACCGCCAAAACATTATTCAAATAGGTAATGGGGGAAGCATTCCCTGAGAGATTGGAATTAGATCGTATACACAGGACACTGGGACCCAGACCTACAGAGGTGAGGAGGCCTAGAGATGTGATTTGCAGATTCACTATTCACATAAAGATTTATTACTTCGCTTGGCGTGGGATGCTGGTGAGGTTAAGTTTGAGGGGGCATTTATCAAGATCCTGCCAGACATTTCAAAGGCAACGTTGCAGAGACGTGCATTTTTGAGACCATTATTAGAGGTTGCACATGTAAGTGGGGTTTTCCATTTTCAATTACTTTTCGTAAGGGTGACCGCTCTTTTGTTGTACAATCACCACAATACCTACCGGCACTCTTTATATTTCTAGAGACTGACCCTATTGATGTCCCTAATTGGTTGGTGTTTTTGGGGGGACCATTGGATCATCTATCAAGCAGGTCACAGAAATTCTCTAAAAGCCACCGCCTAGCTACAGTTCCAATTTCTCAGGAAAGAACTGAGACTGATACCAGAGAAAGGCTTTTGGGATCATACATTTTAAATGAACCTGTGGAAACCGATAAAAAGATTGATGGTCTATCTTAGAAAATTCTGAGATAATACGAAGTGCTTTGTAGAGTACTAGACCTAACTTGATAACTTAGTATTGATGATGAATTTCTATTATTAAGTTTGTGGGCAAAATCATTTTATTTTTTTATTTTTTTGGCCCAAGAGAGTATGATGACACAGACTTAGCTATAAGGGTTAAACAACCCATTAAATAATTAGCTGCTGAGATTGTTGGAGAGTAAGTGGAACACGTGGGGGTGGAGGTAATTATATGAAAAAGGAGAGTTGTATATCATGCTTGTAATAACAGGTTACTGAAGTAGATGGCTAATGTGGAAATTATTTGTTAGATGCCTGCACCCCGCTACTGATTTGAAGGCTTTCGTGGGGTCGGAGGGAGTGAGGAGTGCATTGGGATTTTGGGGGAGGGGGGTCTGGCTTGGAGTTTCCTTTTTGTTTGTGGGATGATGGTCACATTGATTACCTTGGGTGTTTATATGGAGATGAGATATCTCCTCTATTCACAGCATTATGTAAATAATAGAGATTTAGCTCTTCTTTTTTTTTGCTACACTGTATTATTTGACACTTTGGAGCTGGTTCACACTTCTGCGATGACAGACATCGCGTGCGATTCGGAGCACCCTGCTCCTAAGATCACATGCGATGTCTGTGCGATGAAAAATCAGCCGTACAGATTGTGTGGCTGGATTCGCATCCAAATCACACTGAAAACGCACATGACCCTTTTTTAGGTCCACAGCAGAATCGGATCGCATTGTGGTTCACACCAGTGCGATCCGATTCATGTGCGAACTGTCAGTTCGCACTACGGTGTGCGGGCTGATCTGGGTGTGTCGTTAACTTTGTATTGGCACCCCCAGCGATTCACGTGTGGCAGTGTGTACTGCCATGCGAGTTCAGTGCGATGCGGGAACCCACAGTGGATTTGCAGGGTTCTCGCATCGCGGAGGTGTGGACCGTCACTTAATGAGACACATATATGGGGGAGGCGGATATCTCCTTTATTCACAGCATTATAGGAATAATAGAGAGTTATCCCTCCCCCCCCCCCTTTCTTTTTCTTTCTTTTTCCCTCTATCCCCTTATGTAGGGTTGGAGTAAAATTGGTCTAAGAGATTTGTGACCTTTTTTAGTCTTTTTATATCGTACAGTGAAAAGTCATGCCTTAAAAGCTTGAGTACCTATATATTGGTGTAAAGATCTTTGCAGGTTTAGTTAAATAGAATATATAAGGGTCTAGATGGAGTGGATCAGGAGTGTCTCTCGTGGCTTTTCCAACTACACCCCCACTTAGGCCGACACACATTAATTAGACGACTAAGGTCATGGTGTGTCATTTGATTGGATATTTCCATTCAATAGGGCAGTCAGGTGAGTTACATAGTTACATAGTTAGTGAGGTTGAAAAAAGACATCTGTCCATCCAGTTCAACCTATGATGTGTGTGTGTGTGTTTACTGTTAACCGTACATTGTATACCCCTCTATGTTGTGGTCTTTAAGGTGCCCATCTAATAGTTTTTTGAAACTATCGATGTTTCCTGCTGATACGACTGCTTGTGGAAGAGAATTCCACATCCTTACTGCTCTTACAGTGAAGAACCCCCTACATATTTTAAGGTTAAACCGCCTTTCCTCTAATTTTAGTGAGTGGCCACGTGTCTTATTGTATTCCCTTTCTCTGAATAGTTTGTTCCTTATGCTAGGGTCGCCAGTACAGTATTTGTACATTGATATCATATTCCCCCTCAATCGTCTCTTCTCCAGAGAGAATAAGTTCAGTGCTTGTAGTCTTTCCTCATAGCTGATGCCCTCCATTCCCCTAATTATTTTTGTTGCCCTTATCGGGACTCTCTCCAGTTCCAGCACATCCTTCCTGAGGACTGGTGCCCAGAACTGGACAGCATACTCCAGATGTGGCCGGACCAGAGTCTTGTAGAGAGGGAGAATAATCTCTTCATTTCTGGAGTGAATCCCCTTCTTTATGCATCCCAGTATTCTGTTGGCTTTTCTTGCAGCGACTTGGCATTGCATGCCACTGTCAAGCCTGTTGTCTACCAGTACCCCAGGTCCTTTTCCATCCTAGACTCACCCAGAGGTTCCCCCCCCAGTGAGTAGCTTGCTTTCTGGTTTCTGGCACCCAAGTGCATTACTTTACATTTTTCAACATTAAACCTCATCTGCCATGTAGTTGCCCACCCCATTATTTTGTTCAGGTCTGCTTGTAAGGTTTCCACATCCTGCATAGAAGATATTGGCATGCTTAGTTTAGCATCATCCACAAATACTGAGATTGTACTCGATATCCCCTCCTCTAGATCATTTATGAATAAATTAAACAGGATTGGTCCCAGGGCAGAACCTTGCGGGACCCCACTTTCCTTACCCGCCCAATCCGAGTACTCCCCATTAATCACCACCCTTTGCACTCTCCCCTGGAGCCAGTTCTTTATCCAGGTACTCACCTTATGGTCCATACCTACCTTCCTTAGTTTGTACAGTAAGCATTTGTGGGGAACGGTGTCAAAGGCCTTTGCAAAGTCCAGATACACCACATCCACAGGCTTACCTTTATCTAGGTGGCAGCTCACTTCATCATAGAAGGTTAATAGATTGTTTTTTTTTTCTTCTTATGGATGACTTAAAGATTACTTCCCTCAATTCGAGGGGTCTCAACACTCCTGAGAACAGACATATTCTTCTTGCTGATCTGAAACGCTTGAAAGTAAGTATCGCCTATATTCAAGAAACTAATTTTAAAATAGATAAGCTTCCTTTCCTCAGAAACAAATTTTATCCACATGTATATCATTCTACTAATATTTTGGCTAAATCTAGAGGGGTGTCAATACTGACCTTGGGGCTGGTTCATTGGTCTTTTCAAGATATTCTCTGTGATACTGATGGTAGATTTATTTTCCTGAAGGGATTAGCCACTTAAGCGCCAGAGGATTTGGCTGCTCAAAGACCAGACCCCTTTTTTCAACTTGGCACTGCGTGACTTTAACTGACAATTGCACGGTTATGCAATGCTGTACCCAAACAAAATTTACGTCCTTTTTTCACACAAACAGAGCTTTCTTTTGGTGGTATTTGATCACCTCTACTCTTTTTATTTTTGCGATATTAATAAAAAAAGAGAGAAAATTTTGAGGAAAAAATTACATTTTCAACTTTGTCTTTTAAAAAATATCCAATATACACAATTTATGTCATGTATTTTTGCCAAAATGTGTTTAGCTACATGTCTTTGACAAAAAAAATCTCAATGAGCGTATTTTTATTGGTTTTAGCAAAAGTTATAGCGTCTACAAACTATGGTGTAAATACTGGAATTTACGCAGCTTTAATTTCTGACTGCCTATCTCATTTCATGAAGTGCTAAAATGGCAGGGCAGTACAAAACCCCCCTAAATTACCACTTTTTTGAAAGTATACATCCTAAGGAATGTCCTGAGAGGCATGTTGAACTCATTGAGTATTTCATTTTTTTGTCACAGGTGTTTGAAAAATGACTAAAAAAAAAAAAAATGTTTTTTTTTTGTACACAAAGTTGACATTGAAATGATATATTGCTCACACATGCCATGGGTATATGTGTAATTACACCCCAAAATATATTCTGCTGCTTCTCCTGAGTACAGGGATACCACATATATGAGACTTTTTGGGAGCCTATCTGTGTACGGGACCCCGCAAACCAATCCCCACCATCAGAATTTCAAAGGGCGTACATTTTTCATTGCATTTTCTCACTACCTATAACAGTTTAGGAGGCCCTGAAATGTCAAGATACCACAAAACCCCCCCAAATGACCCCATTTTGGAAAGTAGACACCCCAAGCTATTTGCTGAGAGGCATGGTGAGTCCATGGAATATTTTATATTTTGCCACAAGTTTCGGGAAAATTACATTTTTTTTCTTATTTTTTTTAACACAAAAAGTTGTCACTAAAAGATACATTGCTCACACATGCCATGGGTATATGTGGAATGACACCCCAAAATACATTTTGCCGCTTCCCCTGAGTACAGAGATACCACATGTGTGAGACTTCTTGGGAGCCTAGCTGTGTACAGGACCCCGAAAACCAATCAACACTCTCAGGTTTTCTAATGGCATAAATTGTGCATTTCACCTCCGCACTACCTGTCACAGTTTCGGAGGCCCTAAAATTCCAAGATGGCACAAAGCCCCCCAAATGACCCCATTTTGGAAGGAAGACACACCAAGCTATTTGCTGAGAGGCATGGTGAGTCCATTGAATATTTTATATTTTGCCACAAGTTCCGGGAAATATATTATTTATTTAATTTTTTTACACAAAGTTGTCACTAAATTATATATTGTTCACACATGCCATGGGTATATGTGAAATGACACCCCAAAATACATTTTTCCGCTTCTCCTGAGTACAGGGATACCCCATGTGTGAGACTTTTTTGCAGTCTAGCTGAGTACAGGACCCTGAAAACCAATCCCCACTTTCATGCTTTCCAAGGGCGTAAATTGTTGATTTCACTCCTGACTACCTATCACAGTTTCGGAGGCCATGAAATGCCAAGACAGCACAAATGACCCCTTTTCGGAAAGTAGACACCCTAAGCTATTTGCAGAGAGGCATGTTGAGTGTTTTGCAGATCTCACTTTTTGTCACAAAGTTTTGGAAATTGAACAAAATAGGAAAAAAATACATTTTCCTGTTTTTTCTTCATTTTTCAAAAAAAAAATGAGAGCTGAAAAATACTCACCATGCCTCTCAGCATATAGATGGGAGTGTCTACTTTGCAAAATGGGGTCATTTGGGGGGATTTTGTGCCATCTTGACATTTCATGGCCTTCAAAAGTGTGATAGGTGGTAAGGAGTGAGATCAACAATTTACGCCCTAAGAAAGCAGGAAGGTGCGGATTGGATTTCGGGGTCCTGTACGCAGCTAGACTGCCAAAAAGTCTCACACATGTGGTATCCCTGTACTCAGGAGAAGCAGCAGAATGTATTTTGGGGTATCATGTCACATATACCCATGCGTGAGCAATATATCATTTAGTGACAACTTTGTGTAAAAAACAAAAAACAAAAAAAACAAAAAACAAATTGTCACCTTCCCAAAACTTAGGGCAAAATATAAAATACTCCATAGACTCAATATGCCTCTCAGCAAACAGCTTTGGGTGTCTACTTTTCAAAAAGGGGTCATTTGGGGGAAGTTTGAACTGTCCCGGCATTTTATGCTCAATCTTAGCCACACATCACCTACTCTTCTAACCACTTGAAAACCAAGCCTTTTCTGTGACTTTTTGTTTACATGAAAAAATATTTTTTTTTTTTACTAGAAAATTACTTTGAACCCCCAAACATTATATATTTCTTTAAAGCAGAGGCCCGTAGAACAAAATGTTGGATGTTGCAAATTTTTTTGTCACACGGTATTTGCGCACAGATTTTCCAAACGCAATTTCTGTGAAAAAAATAATTTTTTTTTAAAATTGAATGCACAAATACACTATAGTTCCAAATTGTTTGGTAAAATTTAAAAGATGATCTTATGCTGAGTACATAGATACCAAACATGACATGCTTTAAAAATTGCGCACGCCTGTGTAGCGGCAACAAACTACGTACATTTTTAAAAGCCTTTAAAAGTCTTTACAGGTTACCACTTTAGACTTACAGAGGAGGTCTACTGCAAGAATTACTGCCCTCGACCTGGCATTCGCGGCGATGTCTCACATGCATGCTGCAATTGCAGTTTACATATGACACTAGACCAACAGGGGGGGGACAGGGGGGGCTTGATTTTTTTTCTTTTTTACTTTTGCTTTTTTATGTTATTTTTCCTTTCATTTTTTTTAATCATTTTTATTGTTATCACAGTGAATTTAAATATCCCCTATGATAGCAATCTGTAGTGACAGGTACTCTTTTAAAAAAAAAATAAATTGGGGTCTTTTAGACTCTAAATCTCTCATTTGACCTTAACGCATCTGAGCACACCAAAATTGGCGTGATAAAATACTTTCCCAATTTCCCAATGGCGCTGTTTATTTTTGGCGAAACAGAAGTCATGAAATGCTTGTAGCTTCCGGTATCTTAGGCCATAGAGATGATTGGAGCCATTCTCATCTCCAATCAGCTCTATGGTTAGATAATTGAACCACCGGCTGCACTCTCGGGTTAACCGGTGGGACAGGAGAGCCAGAGAAAAACCACGGAAGGTGGTGGGAGGGGAGGGGAGTCCCCTCCCACTGCATGTAAAAGCAGTCTAGCGGCCAATTATCTGCTAGGATTGCTTTTACATGTAAGCCAACCGCTGGCTGTAAAAATTGATACCAGGGTGATGCCAAAATCTGCAGGCATCATCCTGCTATAACCACTCAAAGTCCAGCAACATACCAGTACATTGCTGGTCCTTGTTTGGCATATAGTGTAGGTTTTTTTTTTTCATGCAGCCTGTGGGCTGAACGAAAAAAAAGAGAACCTTACAGAAATCACCACAGGAATATTGTGTAGTATTACACACCATTAACGGCCCAACAACCAAACCCACTGATTTAATGGTGGGTATACATGACAATATTCCACGTATACCTAACGTTATTTTAACTGCAGTGGTGAAATCAGCCTACCACAGCTGCTGCCATCAGAGGTATCCATATATGCTGTGCGCAAACACTGTTTGTGTCAGAATATATAAAATCAATGTGGCAGCTGACGGGTACCTGCAAGAGAAACAGGTTAACAAAAGGGGGCGTGACCGGAAGGGGACCGAGGCAGACGTGGAAGACAAGAGCTCCGTCGATTCCCCATGTGAATCCGGAGCAATCCTCGGATTTGGCTACACCAACGGGGTACAACAGTGCTCACCTAGCACCCACAACCCCTAAACACTCTGCCCGGTCAAAAATTTTTTTGAATTGGACCATCCGAGGCAGATCGCCAATTGCGGCCTAGGCGGGACCAGAAGCCACGGACTCGCGTAAAGCGGCATCCGACCGCGGGCGCGCCAATATCATTCGCGCAGCACGGGACCGAGTCGTCGAGGAAGGAGGTAGGCACCGACACCACTTACAGCCCGAGATCTTTCCGGCGGGGTCCCCAGGGCTGAGTGCCGGCTCCTTCCCCCACGGCCGCGACCGCCATCTTGGCCTAGGCCCGGAGCCGTTCGGCGGCATTCCTCTTCCCACCAGTGGCCTGCACAACTCTGCAGAGTGTCTCTGAAGACCCACAAGACCCAGCCAGACCCTCCTAGACCAGTTAAAAGGTCAAACAGAGGAGCTTTGTGCTTGCGGCCTAGCCACCACCTGAGCCTGCGGCCTTTCCTGAGGAGAAGCGCCCCAGCGTGCACACGAGACCTAATAACACTAACGCTGTGGTACTGAGCACTCCAATCAATTCTCAGGCATCCCCCATCAATATTGCCATCCCCTACCCCACTCAGACACTCCAATTGTGACCCAGGAGCTCATTATAGGCCGCACCATCTGCCATATTAAAGGAATCAGTGGACACAGCACTGCTAAAAGCAGATTGCTCATATCCCTCAAGCACAGCTTTACCTCCTATAGGAGACACTGGACATTTAACCCACACTTTGCCACAGTCATCCCCGCCCTCTAAGCTGAACTGGTCCTTGTCACACTATTTGGCTGATTCTCCAGAGTACTGCACAACTGTCTCAATATTATAGAAACCCTTTCATTAGCAGTACACGCTAATACTGTTAAGTGACATATGACTTTTCTATCTATATACATGATGTGGGGGAGCGTGGCTTGGCGCACGAACAGAATGGCCGCATGCTAGAGCGATTCCGCTGACGGCCCTCCTGCTCCACGGCTATACAGCTTTATCTATAGCAAACCGCTCCTGAAATGGGCAAGCTCTCAAAGCCTGGACTACACCCAAAACAACTACGGTCCGGAAAATCAGAGGGTAGCAAGGTTATACCAGATCTGTTCAAGACTCAGTCTAAGAGCAAAAGAAACATGGCGAATTCCAAAATGGCACAAGTTCCGGCCCCAACAGGGGAAGAAGAAGATGATCTAGAATCATTGGCCGCATCAGAAGACCTGGGAGGTGAATGTGCTAGACCGGACCGTACATTGACTTTCAATGACATGACTTCCATCGCAGCAGACATCAAGGGATCATTTGCTGCAGCACTAATTGACCTTAAGACTGACATTATGGGAATTAAGGAACAAATGGCAGTAGGGGAGAAAGCTGGTAGGTCAAGAGACAGAGCTATACAACGGCTTGAGGAGGTGACCAACTCACATTCATCACATCTAATAATGATGAATCGTCAACTAGAAGATCTGGACAACAGGGGTAGATGAAATAACATCAGGGTGAGAGGGGTACCAGAAGAGGTTGATAATGATCAATTGAAACCTGCCCTGTGCTCGATCTTCAACGGCCTCTTAAGCAGACCCGCAGAATCTCCAATTGATTTTGACAGAGCACACAGAGCCCTTAGGCCTAAAGCACCTGATAATACCCCGCCTCGTGACATCATATGCTGTCTAAGCAGTCATCCCTTGAAAGAAGAGATTCTAAAACAGGCACGCCAAAATGATCAGATCATTTTTAACGAGCAACCAATCCTCCTATTCCAAGACCTGTCCCCTATTACACTAAAAAACAGAAGGGCACTGAAACCACTACTGGAAATTTTACAGGCAAAACATATACCGTACCGCTGGAAATTTCCTTTTGCCCTTCAGGCCAGCTCAGGGGGCAGACAATATATGCTCAAAACCCCGGACGATTTGCCAGCCTTCTGTGAATCCCTGCACCTTGAACCAATCTCTCTTCCAGATTGGTATGCTGAGTTTTTGCTCCCCCCGGATCCTATGGGTAACCAAAGAACCCCTAACCACTCTCCAGCGCGAACCCCAGGCGGGAAAAGTGGAAAGAGACAAAAGTTTTGTGATCCTGGAAATCTATTCTCATCTCCACCTAGGACGCCAAGAATAAGAGATCATAAATGACCGTATTGCATGAACTTTGTCAACTTCTTCTGCCCGCATGGCCGCATTCTTGATAAGTGATGAGTACAGGTTATCGACCACATCGTTCCACTCATGCCCACACTAGAAGAGGATGACTTTTCCTTACCTTGAATTCAATTTTGTTCCTAGAAATAGATGTCTATACTCAAAAATATGACTTCAATTGTTTGGGAGTACTGATATATGAGAAGATGAGACACATCCACATCTATCCCATTATCTTGTTGCTGCGGAGTCTACACACCACTATTCCTCTTTGATCCATGGTTCTATGAGAAGCTGAGACACATTCACATCTATTCCATTTTCTTGCTGCTGTGGAGACTACAAACCACTACTCCTCTTTGATCTATGATGATTGGTCATCAAAAACAGGGTTATGATTACCATGGCAATGAGAATGAGAACAATGCACTGGAGAACCTTTCTTAAGACATCATCATTATTTCCTACCGCTAATGTTATCTCTGTAGGTTAATTGTCTATATACACTTCTATAAACTATAAGAAATGACTTTCATAACTGTTGACTGATGGAGCGGTAGTACACGAATGCGCAACCAGATGGCTGCAGTTATTATACTAACACAATGCAGTTAGAATTAACATTGAATTAAGTCATTAGTCTTTAGGCTCCATCCATGTGAATGTGTTGGACTTTGCAGTGGAGACGTAGAGATGTATAGTGACATATACTCCCATGAACACCCTAGTTCATAGACATCTATTAATGATAGGTGCTCTACATTTTTTCAGTCTTATTTGATGTTACAGTTTTCTTTTGTTGGTGCAAGAACCCTCCTTGTTCTGCTCGCGTGGGCAAAGTGACTAATGATCTCTAGCGGACATTTATATAGGGAAATGTCACTGCTGGATCTAATGTTGGGGACTCCCTTGCTAGGTACTGGATGAATGATCCATGTATCCATATCATTGTCATAATGCACACGCGAGCATCCACAACGGAAGATTACCATTGTATTCATGCAAGAATGCGGCCCCACAGGAGCTAGCAGATAGGGGTACCGAAATATGAGTTTACTTTTTTCAGTTGCCGATCTTTCCAATGAAAGTACCCAAATTCCTGTTAATAAGCTGTAAGTATTTTAAAGGTATGCTTCTTACAGTATACCTGTTTTCACTGTTTAATGTTATTCTTTTATATGGAGTAGGAGGGCCTCCTGGAATGACTGACTTATTCATAGAACTTGATACACCTGGAAAAATTAGTTTTGGTTCCAATTCCTGGTGTATTTTCCCTTTTGGATGAAGTGGTCATTCCTGAGTGTGCCAACCATTTGTTCCCTAGACAGAGGCTGGCAGACTGTTCACCGTTTCTAAGGTGTAGCAGGAGCCATTTTATACTATTGTAGCCTCTGAAACTGTATATCCCATCTGGACTAATTAGTCACAGGTGGTCGTTGTTACCTATTTGGTATCTTTTTTCTCTACTTTCCTCGAGCTTCACTCTCTTCTCTTTTCTGCTTCTTTCTTTACTCCCATCCCCCCCTCCTCCCTCCCTCCCTTTTTTTTTTTTTTCCTCTCCCCTTAAATATTGCAAAATGGCCTATTCAAGGCTAGATAAGGTGCCCTTTATTATATCTCATAACGTAAATGGCCTTAACATCCCAGAAAAAAGAAGTCGTCTATTGTATGAGCTTAAAAAATCTAAAGCCCAAATTGTCTATTTGCAGGAAACACACTTCCGTAGCGACAACATACCCAAATTAAGTACTAGATATTATCCTAAGATTTTTCACGCAACCAATACTCAAGCCAAAACAAAAGGAGTGACAATCTTGCTCCATAAGAATTGCAAATTCAAACTAGACGAGCAGATATCAGACCCAGATGGTAGATATCTGCTCTTGATAGGAACCCTTAACGGAAACCCGATGACGTTGGCGAACGTCTACTTTCCAAATACAGCACACATCACATTCTGTAATTTGATCATAGATGAACTTAAAAAACATGCAAAGGGATGTATAATATTAGGGGGGGGACTTTAACGTACCCCTAGACCCATTACAAGACACATCCTCGGGTAAATCTTGTATCACATACAAAGTCATTAAAAAAATTAAAACACTCCTCAGATCCCTAACACTTATTGACACATGGAGAGCGCTCAACCCGACAGTAAAAGATTATACATTCTACTCAGCCCCACACAAACGATACACCCGGATAGATCACATTTACATAACCCAAAGAGCCCTTTTCAAACTGACTAATGCTGACATAGGCATTATTTCCTTTTCGGACCATGCACCGATCTCCATTTCGCTTATACTAGACACACCATCTAGAAATTAGTTCACATGGAGATTGAACTCATCACTGTTAGTGAAAAAAAACATTCAAGATGACATTCAGAATACCATAACAAATTATTTCAAAGATAATGTCTCAGATATTGCTCTGGGAAGCACACAAGAGTGTGGTCAGAGGTGAGCTCATTTGGCATGGAGCAATATGTAAAAAGGAGAGGGAAAAACTCACAGAAACCCTGATAAGGAAAATCTCTGAACTTGAAGGGCAACACAAATTCAGCACTTCGCAAAAAGTAGAGCAAGAACTAATAACACAAAGAAAGGCTTTGAATGATCTCCTACAATTTAAGATCAAAAGGTCACTGTTCCTCAAAAAGTCAATCTATTATGAACAGGGGGATAAGGGTGGTAAACTATCAGCTAGGGCCTTGAAGGAAACCCAACTTGACAATAATATCCATTGCATCAAAGGCAAAAATGGTGAATTGATAAGAGACCCACATAAAATGGCAGACAACTTTGGATCCTTCTATTCCAAATTATATCATATCCCACCGCAGAAAAAACCTGAAGGGTTAGACGGATCCCGTGACAAGCTAATCCAGGACTACCTGGTCAACAGTGGGTTACCAGTCCTGCCGAAAGATGCATTGGATGAACTAGAAAAGATGATTTAATTCGACGAAACGAAGACTGCAATAAGAGAATTGAAAACAGGGAAGAGTCCCGGCCCAGATGGCTTCACATCCCAGTACTATAAAATATATATAGATTCTATAGCGCCTCATCTCACAAATGCATTAAATTCCATGCTTGGAAAACATGTCCCATCCAGGGATTTTTTGATGGCACACATCTCAGTCATCCCCAAACCCGACAAGGACCCTACTCTTTGTGCAAGCTATAGGCCAATTTCGCTCCTAAATTTAGATTTAAAGATTTTGACTAAAATAATGGCAACTAGACTGGGTACCCTGTTACATCATGTCATAGGGCCGGAACAGGTGGGATTCATGCAGGGAAGGGAAGCCAAAGATAGTGTCATAAAAGCGATAAACTTGATTCATGGAGTGCGGGACACTGCTGTCGAGGGCCTGCTACTCTACACAGATGCGGAGAAGGCCTTCGACAGAGTGGCGTGGGATTTCCTAATGCACACATGTAAGCATATTGGAATGGGACCGAATATGATGAGTTGGCTTCAAATTTTGTATTCAAACCCCACAGTAAGGGTCAAGGTTAACAACAACTTGTCTTCTCCATTACCACTGAGAAATGGTACCAGACAAGGCTGCCCCTTGTCACCACTTTTGTTTATTCTGACCCTTGAACCCCTAATCCGCACCATAAACCTTTCTCCAGACATTCATGGATTCCAAAAAGGAACTAGAGAGTTTAAACTCTCAGCTTACGCAGATGACCTATTATTCTTCATATCCCAGCCACACATCTCTATTCCAAATTTAAATAACCAATTCAACAAATATAGATACCTATCTAATTTTAAAATTAATCACAGTAAGTCCGAAGCTCTTAACCTGACCCTCTCTAATGATCTCCTCAAACTAACGAAAGAAAATTGCCCATATAGATGGGAACCCAAGGCGTTGAAATACCTAGGCATCAAACTTACAAAACAGATAGATGACCTATACGAAGCAAATTTTATACCCATACTGAAACAAATAGCAGGTGACCTTAAAAAATGGAATGTGAAGACTTTTTCCTGGTTCGGCAGGGCGTCCATCATAAAAATGACGGTACTGCCGAGGTTGCTCTACCTCTTCCACACGCTCCCAGTCAAGATACCCTCACTTTTTTTCCGCAAATTAACAGCTTTACAAAGAACATTTGTTTGGGCAAACAGAAAACCACAAATTAAACTTAGCTATTTACAATTGCCTAAACGAAATGGTGGTATAGCGTTACCAAACTTCCAAAAGTATTATCAGGCAACGCACCTGACAAGGGTTCTAGACTGGCATTGCCACTCTAACAGCAAAGACTGGGTGGGTGTGGAGGTTGGTTGGAGCTCTATACCTTCACACCACCTTTTGTGGACAGACCAACGAAATTACCCCGCAGACATCAAGAAACACCCGCTCATAAGTAATACCCTTAACATTTTCAAAAATGTAGCATTAGCGCAAAAGATATCCTCCTTCCCAAGTCCACTTGTACCACTTCACAAAAACCCAGACTTTTTGCCTGGTACTGAGAATAACTCTTTTCTTCTGAAAAAGAATGGCCGGCTGCTTCCGTTGAGGGTCAACCAATGTTTCCGAAACAATACGTTTAAGTCCTTTGACAATCTTAAACTGGACTGCTCGAGCGAAAATCCCTTAAAGTTCTGTTCCTATCTACAACTGCACAATTACATCTCACACACTAAACACAGAGAAATCCTCTATAGGCCACTAACAGAGTTTGAGGAACAGTGCGTGAAAGGAGAGAGGATTGAGGGAGCCACGTCCCAATCATACAAAAAGCTTATCACAGCGTCGCCAGATTTTACTGACCCATATAAAGAAAAATGGGAACAAGAATTGGGCTGTTTATTCACACCAGCTCAATGGGAGAGAGCCTGTTGTTTCTCTCATAAATGTTCTCTAAGCACGAAAATACAGGAGACATCCTATAAAATCAGAACCCAATGGTATCGTACACCTGTTGTCCTTCACCGTTGGTCTGAACAAAACTCTAGTACGTGTTGGCGATGTGGCTCATCTCAAGGCACATTCCTCCACATTTGGTGGGACTGTCCTGTCATAGAAAGTTTCTGGAAAGAAATTTCCAAATGGATACGACATATCACAGAAACTACGCTTAATCTAGATGCAGCATGTTGTCTACTACATATTAATCATTTTCCATATAGAAAATACAAAAAATCATTGACAAGACATATGCTTAACGCAGCTAAATCCCTCATCCCAATATACTGGAATACAAAAGTGGTTCCCACAACAAAAGACTGGCTGGCCAGAGTTGGCTACATATATGAGATGGAGGAGACTTTGGCTATAAAACTGGAGAGAAACGACATCTTTCAAAAAATGTGGTCCCCCTGGCAAACATTCACGGTCTCATCAGAATACAAAGACCTTATGGCAGCTCAATAAGACTTAATAGGTCATTCACTCAAATCCAGGCACATTGACAACTTTTACCCCACCCCTACCCCCCACCCTTCTCCTTTCCTACCCCGTCCCATTCTTCTAATATCTCTTCTTCTCACTCCTTTATATTTTTCATCTCTCATCTTTCTTTCTCTTCCTTTTTTCTGTTTTTTCTTCATTATACAGACGAGCCACATCATGTGACTCGTCTGTTTGATAATATCACAACAGTAACCGACTTACATTCCTCTTTATAGACTATATACTTATAAAATGTACACGTTTGGAAATTTATATGCAGGTTTATTTTCATTTATGCATCTCACACCTTCTCTTTGAGACTGGATTGTGGATACCTTATATGAATGTTCATCAGCCTTACCTGAATGTTACTGAACAAAATGTCTAAATTTGATATGCACTTTACCATTGTAATGCATACTATTCCTTGTTTGTTCATTTTCACGAATAAAAGTTTTATATTGAGAAAAAAAAAAAAACAAAAGAATGAAAAACAAAGTACAGTAAAAGTACAGTAGGAAGAGTAGAAGAACATAAAAATAACTGACACGACAACTGTTTTTGGTTTTTATATTTAATATTTTTTTTTAACACTTTCTTTTGTGAACTGCAATTTTCCAGCTTGAGTCTCTCAAAATGTCGATAGCCATCGAACAGCTTTCGAGACCCTGTGTTTGTGTGTCCTGCTGTACCCTACACTAAAACTCCACTAGTGTATGGTAGTGACGGAAACAGTCCCCGATGCAGAGACCAGGTTGGTCAGGACAGTCGGAACAATAATAACGGGTGTCACGCCTAAATCCGCGCCTGCTACAGACACGACATCTTCTTTGGGGTGTCTTTGGCTAGGGGTACGTGGGAGGACTTGTGGAAAGTGCCTCTCATACAGTCGGCTCACTGCATCTGGAAGGGGAAGTTTGACAGGAACACCTCCCGGGTACAGGTAGGCAAGGATGATCTCTTCCTGGAATTCTCAGAAGGATCTGGTTCGTCCTGACGCCCTGTATAGGACAAAGGTGTTCAGCATAGCCAATTGGAATAAATAAACAGACACTTTTTTGTACCAGCGTCTGGCTTTATGGGCAACTAAATACGGCGCCAAAAGCTGGTAGTTAAGGTCCACCCCTCCCATATTAAGGTTGTAGTCATGGACACAGAGGGGTTTCTCCATAACGTCAGTTGCCGTAGAAATTTGGACTGTTGTGTCTGGGTGAATGGAGGACAGAACGAAAACATCCCATGTATCCCTCCACTTCACTGCAAGCAATTTGTTTGTTTTCAAGCAGGCTCTCTCCCCCCGACTAAGATGGGAATTTACAAGCCGTTGGGGGAAGCCCCGGCGATTAGGTCGCACGGTGCCACATGCGCCAAATTGTAATTTCTAGAAGGTGACTAAATAGTGGCACGCTTGTGTAAAAGTTGTACATGTACCATTGGTACCCCTTTCCGGATAAGGGTGACCCCAAGTCCCGCTGCTCCCTATGTAGTCTGGGCATTTGGGGGGCTCCACAGAGCTATCTTTTCCCTCATAGACCCAGAAACTAACTGTATAGCCTGTGTCCCTGTCACAGAGCTTGTACAGTTTGACCCCGTATCTGGCACGCTTGCTGGGGAGGTACTGTTTCATAGCAAGGCGGCCAGTAAATTTAAACAGGGACTCGTCAACGCAGACAACTTGTTCAGGGGTAAACAAGGCTGCAAACCACTGATTGAAGTGGTCTATGAGGGGTCGAATTTTGTGGAGCCGATCATATTCAGGGTCTCCCCGAGGACGACAGATTTCATTGTCGTTGAAATGCATAAATCGCAGAATTTGCTCGCATCTCACCCTGGACATGGAGGCAGAGTACACACTCATATGGTGAAGTGGGCTAGTGGACCAATAGAGCCGCAATTGACTCTTTTTGGTTATGCCCATGTTGAGGGAAAGGCCCAGAAAGATTTTAAAATCGGGAACCATTATAGGTTTCCAGCCGAATTGTCTGGCAAGGGGCGAATTTGGGTTGGCGGCGATGAATTGTTGTGCGTATAAATTTGATTGATCCACAATAGATCCGAAAAGATCTTCCGTGAAGAACAGCTCAAAAAAATTCAGGGGCGTAAAACCAGCTGTCTCCACGTGGATTCCAGGTTGGGCAGTGAATGGGGGAAGTACTGGCGCTGTAGTATAAGTGGGTTGCCAATTGGGATATGCCAGCCCATCAGGGAGGGCACTATGGGCTTTACGGGCCTGTTTTTGAATACGCGGTGGCTGCGGGCCACTACTCGTGCTAGCCACCTCACCAGCTTCAACTGCACTTATGGGACTCGCCACGTCACCAAGTGTTACTTGCCAGGCCACCAGAAGGATGAGCGGCACTAGTACAGACACTCTGCTCCATACGAGCACCCTGGGATTCCTGCATCTCAACAACTCCAGAATGGGCAATGGGGAATGGGGAATGGGGTCGGGTACGCCTGGGTCTAACAGGGACCCATCCGTTGTCGGAGCTATCTGTCAGGGAGCCGCTGCTCTCTTCAGGTTCGTATACTGACCCTGATTCTGCCAGTGAGGCTTCCCCATCGCTCTCATCTGACATGGTCAGTATCCTGCAGGCCTCTTCACTACTGTACCAATGTTTGGACATTTTACTAACTAAATTTACCGGTACAGTAGTGTGACTCACAGGTAATAAAAGCACTTGGTTGTCAAGAACTATTTCAACCGCTACCAAAAAAAACTGCTAATGCTAGCAGGGATCAGGCCTGACTCTGCTAACACAGCGGTTTTGTGTGTTGTGTTTTTTGTAAGTTACAGTAATCTATTGATTACTACACTTGCCTGGGTATGGTGGGCTGGGCGGAGGGGTTAAACGCAGGTGCTGGCAGGAATCAGTGCTGATCGTGCAAACACCACATTTTGGGAACCCTAAACTATGGGGACACTAGTATAGTTCTGATCAGATATTGATCTGTTCAAACACTATACTAGTAATGGAAGTGTGTGTGTGTGTGGTAATCAAGGGGTTATTTCTAACTAAGCGCCGGGGATCTGCGCTATTTTAGACTGGCACGCTTACACTAGCTAATGTCACCTGTGTCACTAATAATAGTGATCAGAAAAAAAACTGTACACTATAAAAGTGACACTGTGACAGGGCAATGAAGGGGTTAACTGGGGGTGATCATGGGGGGATCAGGGGTCGAAATCCTTATTGGGGGGGGTGGCGGGGACCCTAAACGTCCTTGGGACTAAACTAACTCGCTAGCGCTAACTCAAGTCACAATCACACTAATACAAAATACAGTAAAACAATATATTACATGTCAGAAATAAAGAGAATCAGCGCTCTGATCCTTAAAAGCGATGGACCACCCAATAAATATATAAATATGTAGAACTCGGAGAAATGGATATTTAAAAGGAATAGATGATACGATGTTAAAATCAAATCACAATAATTATCCACAGCGTAGTGTAAAAAAATTAAGAATGCAAAAGCACTTTAAAAATTGGGAATATAACAAGGCTAGTGCAATCCAATCACAATAAATATCCGCAGTGTAAAAAAACAGTGGTAAAATCAATCAGATGATGAAAAGAATACATGGAAAAACATAATAGTTAAAGTGATAAAATAGTGAATGTAGTAATGGTGATAAGATATTGAATAATAATAACTAGAAAATTAGGCAATGATTCAGCTTCTTAGAATAATAAAAAATTAATTAAATTGTGTAGATATAGTGAGAGAAATGATGAAATAAATAATATATATCCAAAAAAGTCTCAATCAATAATCACAATCAAATCTGATAGTGTATACATGTGCCAATCTAAAACGTGAATAAATAAGGTGCTAGAAAGTCCATAAAAAATATGATTCAAAGGGTGATTACGGTGAATAAAGTGCTCAAATGTCCCATTTAAAAGATTAAATGATTAAAAAGGTGAGGTAAAAATTCCGGTGACAGCCAGGTGCATTAGTAGGTGAGCTAACAATCCCGCATTATGTGTAATGACCGCTCACCTCCATTTACACTCAAATGAGCGTTTGGGTACAATCTTTCACCGTATCCGACCTCTTAATCTTCTCCAACCGATGTAATACTTGTGTCTCCAAACCTTATGCGGTAATTCAAGATATATATATACGAATCTCAGCACTGGTATATCATACACTCCTTTCCTTTTTGGGCGATATCCTCATTAAACCACGGTATGTTAATCACTCATTCCGATTGGGATATAAGAGAGAAACTCTCATAGTGTAGTAATTCAGGGTACACTTTAATAAAAAATGCAGGTCACTTACAGTTTAGCAAGGAATAATGCGTGGAACAAACACAGAGCCGCCGATGCGGTGAACTCATGTCAAAAGGACATTTGAGCACTTTATTCACCGTAATCACCCTTTGAATCATATTTTTTATGGAATTTCTAGCACCTTATTTATTCACGTTTTAGATTGGCACTTGTATACACTATCAGATTTGATTGTGATTATTGATTGAGACTTTTTTGGATATATATTATTTATTTCATCATTTCTCTCACTATATCTACACAATTTAATTATTTTTTTTATTATTCCAAGAAGCTGAATCACTGCCTCATTTTCTAGTTATTATTATTCAATATCTTATCACCATTACTACATTCACTATTTTATCACTTTAACTATTATGTTTTTCCATGTATTCTTTTCATCATCTGATTGATTTTACCACTGTTTTTTTACACTGTGGATATTTATTGTGCTTGGATTGCACTAGCCTTGTTATATTCCCATTTTTAAAAGTGCTTTTGCATTCTTAATTTTTTTACACTACGCTGTGGATAATTATTGTGATTTGATTTTAACATCGTATCATCTATTCCTTTTAAATATCAATTTCTCCGAGTTCTACATATTTATTTATTTATTGGGTGGTCCATCGCTTTTAAGGATCAGAGCGCTGATTCTCTTTATTTCTGAAATTATTGTGGTATGTGGTGACACTACTAAATTGGCTGCTTAATCCTTGGTGTTCCACCTTTATTCTATATTTTTTTTGTTTAATTTCTGTTTATTGAAATTTTTTTAAAAAGACAAAGAAAAACAGAACATAGACCATACAATCCGACATGAAATACAGCAAGTAGCCACGGAACAATATCAATGAGTGCATGAACATCTCAGTGTGTGTCAAGCACACCCAGTCATGAAAAGCCTGAGAAAACATAATGAAAGCACAACATCTTGCATCACAAAACCAATGTCAGAGAGAGCCTATAGGAAAGTGAGAGGATTGCAAAAAGCAGAAAAGAAAGAGAAGGAAGAGGAGAGAGCAGCTGGGAGAGAAAGGGGATAAGGGGGGGGGGGGGAGGGTGGGAAGGTAGGCCACGGGTGACATATGTACCAAAATATAAAAGACATAATCAGATAGGAGTACATTAGAAGGCGATAAACCAAGGGGGGTGTCCTCAGTGAGCAGAGCCACATAGGAAGAAGTGTTTTTAAAAGAAGACCAAGGTTGCCAGGCAGAGTAAAAACGTTCTAGGTTGTCACGGGCTATGAAAGTAAGTTCCTCTAATCGGTATGTTATATCCACTTTCCGTAGCCAGTGACGTATCGTGGGAATGGTCGGTGAGCCCCAGAAGGCGGGAATCAAGGCTTTAGCCGCATTAAGCATATGAGGGATCATTGATCTTTTGTACTTAGAGAGCGGCATGGTAGTGCCATGTAGCAGGACAACCCAAGGATCTGATGGTATAGCAACTTCCGTGATTAACCTTTATTCTATATCTGCATGTTTTTCATTTTTTGTATGTCTTATACCCATTAGTAGCGCATAGGTTTACCCTTTCTAATATATTACATGTGTATTAGTGTGCAATGTGACAGGGGGGAAGGGGTTAACTGGATGTGATCAGGGGGGATCAGGGGGGATCAGGGGGTTAAATCTTTATTGGGGAAGGGGGTGGTGGGTATCCTAAGTATAAAAGGAACAGCCGCAAGCGCTAAACCTGGTCACAAGTCACACTTATACGGGTATATAGAAAATGTTATATACTGTATACAGTGTGTTTTGTGACAGGGGGTGTAGGGATGATCAGGGGGGGATCAGGGGGTTAAATCTTTATTGGGGGGTGGTGGCGGGGACCCTAAACCTCCTTGGGACAGAAACAATCTCGCGAGCGCTAACTCAAGTCACAATCACACTAATACAAAATACAGTAAAACACTTTATTACATGTGTAGTAGTGTGCAATGTTACAGGGAGGAAGGGGTTAACTGGGGGTGATCAGGGGGGATTAGGGGGGATCAGGGGGTTAAATCTTTATTGGGGGGGTGGCAGGTATCCTAAGTGTAAAAGGAAGGGCCGCAAACGCTAAACCTGGTCACAAGTCACACTTATACGGTTATATAGGAAAATGCTGTATACAGTGTGTGTTGTGACAGGGGGTGTAGGGGTTAACTGGGGGGGGGCGGGCGATCTGGGGTGAAATGTGCCTATCTAAGTGTGTGTGGGTGTGCTTGGTGCAGTACTCACAGTTAGATGTGCTCTCTCCTCTCGATGAATCCCAAATGGATCATGGGAGGGGAGAACAGGTCTTTTCTGTGTCTGTGTTTACATTACACAGGCACAGATCAGAATATGATTGGGCAGGACCGATCAACAGGTCCAGACCAAAAATCATTGGCCTGGACCTGATGACTGATCGGTTCTGAACACAATCAAGCCATCAGCAGGGGCACGCAGGGGCGCACGGGAGCGCGCCCCAGAGCGTCGGGAATGAGCGACGTAGCCCTACGTCGGTTTGCCTGTAGGGGGCTGACCGCCACAGTAAATAGTCATGCGGCGGTCGGCAAGTGGTTAATAGGTGATAAACAAGTGATACTAGCCATGATTTATGCCCCTAATTGTAACCAGGAAGTATTTATTGCACGTACTATAACTAAATTACTGGACTTTTCAGAAGGGCAGCTGATATTTGGGGGCGTTTTTAATGTCTCCATTATGCCTCATTTTGACACCTCCTCTGGGACCTTTCATCTAGAGCCAGTAAACGTATAATGAAATCACTACATACAGCACAATTGATTGATATCTGGTGTTTACATCATCCAGCAGAAAAAGAGTTTACATATTATTCTTCACCGCATGACAGTTATTCAAGAATAGATTTTTTTCTCATTCCACATGCTCAGTTACAAGCCGTTAGCCACTCTGATATTGTTAATATAACATGGTCAGATCATGCCCCAGTGTCAATTATATATTCATTGACAGAAGGCGCTTCAAGTAAACAGCGTTTTTTTCTAGAGACTGAATGAAAGCTTGTTACAAGAAGCGGTGGTCTTAGAGGATGTGTCAAAGGAGCTACAGCTAATTTTTCAGACTAATGATCAACCTGAATGTAACATAGGGATTCTATGGGAAACTCATAAAACTGTTATGAGGGGTCTGTTAATTAAACATGGTGCGTGGATTAAGAAAGAGCGAAAGAAGCAACTTGAAAGACTACTTCAAAAGCTAAAAACATTAGAATCACGTCATAAGCATGCCTCATCAGACCCGATTCACAAAGAGCTGGTTATGACTCGAAAAGAGATCACTGATCTTTTATATTATAGAGCTAAAGCAGCATTACAGTTTAGCCGCAAAATAAATTATGAATCTGGAGACAAATGTGGGAAACAGTTGGCTAAGGCAGTTAAAGAACATAAATCAATGTCCTATATCCCGTATATAATGTCCACTGGGGGGATTAAAAAAGCTTTTGATTCTTTATATATTTTGACCGGTAGGTCGGCTTCCCAACAAGAGATTGAGGAGTATCTTGCTTAATCGCAAATGCCCTCCCTATCGGCTGAGACTCAAGCAACCCTAGATGCCCCTATCTCATTAGAGGAGATTCAATGAACATTGAAGGGTATGAAACCGGGGAAAGCACCAGGCCCGGATGGGTTTACTGTACAATTTTATCAATCTCTTTTTTTGATACTTGGTCCATACCTTGAAAAAATTTTTAATGAAAAGGAGGGGGCATCGGGGTTTCCGAGAGACACGTTATCAGTGCATATTTCATTAATTCCTAAGGAGGGTAAAGATCCGTCACTATGTGGCAGCTACAGACCCATTTCATTATTGAACGTGGATTGGAAGGTCTTTACTAAAGTATTAGCTTTCTGTCTAACAACTTATTTACCAGATTTAATACATTTGGACCAAGTGGGTTTCATTACATGAGAGGCCAGAGATAATACTACAAAAGTCCTCAATTTAATTCATATTGTAAATTCTACTGGCACCCCGTGTGTCTTTTTGAGTACAGATGCAGAGAAGGCCTTCGACTGGGTAGACTGGTCCTTTATGTTCTCTGTGCTTAAATATGTTGGTCTGGGTGACTCTGTGCTACAGTGGATAGCAAAAGTCTATTCTAATCCAACAGCTCAAGTGAAGGCGAATGGGGTCCTGTCGGAGGCCTTCTCTGTTAAAAATGGAACAAGGCAGGCCCTTTATCCCCCCCCCTTCTTTTTGCTCTTTCTTTGGAGCCGTTTATGTGTATGGTAAGACTAAATCCAGATATTCAGGGGATCCCAGTAGGAAAAGATCAATTTAAAATTTCTGCTTATGCAGATGATTTGTTATTCTCATTGATAAACCCAGCGATTTCATTGCCGAACTTGCGTTATGGATCGCTATCGAACCTGGAGATTAACTTTGGGAAGTCAGAAGCTATGGGAGTGGGAAATACCGCACCCTGCCTGGCCGCCCTGAGATCTTGTTTCAGGTTTAGATGGACGGACTGGGCTTTGAAATACCTGGGAACGTATATTCCAGCTAAAATATCTAAGGTTTATGACCTTAATTTTCCTACATTATCAGCTACCACTCAGGCCTTATTAGAGCAATGGCACAAAGGATTACATTTGTGGTTCGGTAGATGCAATTTATTGAAAATAAGTATTCTACCAAAACACCTATATCTGTTGAGGGCGCTACCTATTAGGATCCCTAATAGTTATATTAAAATAGTGCATTCTTTGTTTGTTAATTTTATTTGGGCTTTTAAGCCATCACGGATTTCAAGGAAACAACTTACTTTACCAAAACATATGGGCGGCCTTGCTCTCCCAGATATTCGGAAATACTACCAAGCTACGCATATGAGTAGGATTTTAGATTGGTGTCGCCATTCAAGCTCAAAATTATGACCCAGATAGAAAAGGCCCAAACTGAAGTATCTTTAAAGAGTGCATTGTGCTGTTATCAATCTTTGCTGAAGGTTTTAAAGTTACACCCCCTGATAGGTAATACGCTACACATAGGGTCTCAAATTTGTTTTCGAGGTAACCTCATGACAGTAGATTCACCTTTCCTATTTTGGGAAACCCCCAATTTTCCCCCGGGTCTGGACATAAGGGATTTTACTGTACTACAAGGTTAGGGATGAGAACAGGCATTATCTTATGTAGAACAGGGAAAGTGGCCCTCGCTCTCGAGATTAATCAATGAGGAGGGCCCATTTAAACTCTCGTTTTAGGAAGCTTTACAGATATATCATTTTCTACATTCGCTCCAGGGGCCAGAGCGGTTCTCTAGAGCGCTGACATTATTTGAAAAGTATTGTACTGATTCTGATTCCACATACACTCTCTGTTTCGTATGGCTTATTGATTACACCTGTAGAACAGCCAAGGTTGATTTGTTTGAATAAATGGGAATCAGATTTAAATTGCGAGTTTACGTTTGCTCAGATACAATAAATTCTGAGGATTCTATCTAAATCTTTGATATGCACTAAAATACAATAAATACATTTTAAAATTTTGACAAGATGGTATTTAACCCCTGAAAAGCTACACAAATTTCAGTTACATATTTCAGGTGACTGTTGGAGGTGTTTAGAAGGAGAGGGAACATTCTTTCATATTTTTTGGTCCTGTCCCAAATTGCGACCTTTTTGGTTAGAGGTAAGAGTTATAGCACAGAAATTCACAGATTACGTCTTGGTAGATGACCCAGCCCTGTTTCTTTTACATATGTCGGATATTCCTTTCGGGACTTATAGGAGGTCAATTGTGTGCCATCTTATTAATGCAGCTAAGGCTGGTATTCCCTCTTTTTGGAAAAAACAAGTGCCCCCTTCAGTTTCAGATTGGCTTCGTAGAGTAGAAGATGTAAACAGAATGGAGAATTTGATCCTCTCGGCACAAAATAAATGCAAACAATATGATAAAACTTGGGGTGCCTAGAATTTGTTTATTGTTTCTGAGAAAGGAAGATTGTTGTGGACGTCATAAGTTGTTGAAGTATGTTTTTGATCTGGTTCTCATTATGTGTGTTTGTGAGTACTCCTCATGGAGAGGAAGATAATAGTTTGATAATGGGTGTTTTTTTTTTTTTTTTTCTTTTTACCTCATTTCTTTCCTTTTTTTTTTTTTTTCTCCCTTTTTTTCCTTGGTTTCTTTCTTCTTTCTTTTTCTTTAACTGCTCTTATATAAATAAAATGGGAAATGAAGTGGATAGATTAATATGTTCAGATATACTATATTGGTGATACTTGGTAGAGAACATTACAGTTCGGGAAGGAGGAGGATACTGTGTATTACAGCTTGTGAAAGAGGAAGATATAGTGGGAGTGTGGTGTTTTATGATTTCTAATGATGTATTGATCTTTATAATTCTCCTCTCTTTTGCTGTTGAATTTATACAAAAAGTAAAATATGTTTTGACTTATTGTAGTTTCCCAATTCTTTAATAAAGCTATATTTGAAAATAATTGTTGTATAACAATAAAAAGATTGAATTAATAATTTAAAGAAAATCATCTAAATAATGAGAAACCCTATATAACAGAAATAGAGCAGTCCATGAGCGGAACCACATTTTAGGTTTAAAATAAAGAAAAAAAAAGAATAAAAAACCTAAATAAAATATAGAAAATTGAAATGAAAAAATACCAATTTAAAGGAAATAGTTTACATTTAAAAAAAAAAAAAAAATTGAAATTAATTGATTAAAAAAGTGATTTTTACAAATATATATGTTGTGTTTTGATATCGTAAAAATGGTGCACTCCTGTAAAAGCTAAGTTACTGTTAAAATACTTTGTATAAAGCATTTCGGGGTATAGGATTAGAAGCAGAATGGAGGGTCGGAAAAAAAAGAGGGTAGCAAAATTTACATACACACAAAATTGCGTGCTTGTTTCATGGGTAGTAAGTAATTGAGATCTCCTATATAGCCCCAGGTCTGGGATGATGTTCCAATCTAAAAAAGATTCTATATGGAGTAGCATAGTGGGGGAAGAAAATGCATCCGGGGATACTGTCTGAAGCATCAAGATATGCAACCGTAGGATCGTGGACATAAAAGGGCAAATTGAAAAAAAATGTGCATCATCGCAAAACATCAAGAGGTACAGGAGGAGGCCCACCAGTGGATGTAAATTTTAACACACATGAGGAGGATTTAAAGGGGTTGTAAATGTACTTTAAGCTGTGTATGCACGGATATGTGTACATGATGGCTGACAGGCAGGAGGAAGAATTTATAAAAGAATAGACTGCTAGGGTCTCTTTCATTAATATCCTGTCTGTCAGCAATTTTCTTAAAACCAAAGTTTGCTACTAGTGTATATATTTTTTTATTCTTAATTAGCTCCTGAGGAACTTCAAAATGATGAAGACCTGCAACCAGGACCGTCACATACTGGTAAATGTAAAGATGTATTTATCAATTGCCCCTTTATTAAAAACTTTGCGTGACAAAATAACAAAAATATTCCTTTTTCAAGCAGATGAGCCAGAAAATGTTATTGCAAATGAGGATCATGGAGTGGATGCTCTACCACAAGCAAGTAAACCTACAAACCACCAAAACTTTTCTTTATTTATTTTTTATATATATTTGATTGTAAGGATCTCTTTTCATAATTTTTTATTTATTATTTTACAGATCAAGAAGAAGGAAGAGTGGCACCACCAATGGAACATGCACCAGCTAACAATTCTTCTTCTGGCCCTATACGGGTTCCTAGAGGAAGGAGAAGAAGGGAATCGTTAGCTGATAGAGTAGAGGCAGCTGGTAGTGCCTCTGTTCAATTAGGGCAGACTCTAAATGTATTAACGGAAAGCTTAAAGGATCACCAATCTTTACACAATTCAATTATGACCTCCGAAATGAGACGATCAAAGGACAACTTGGAGTGTCTTACTTCTGAACTATGTAATATAGGACCCACCCTTTTGCAGCAGCAAAACACCTTAAACAACATTTTAGAAGAGCATTAAAAAAATTTCCCTTGCTCTTCTGCATCTGGTGGGTCATGTTACACTACCAAGCCAACAACCAGCCCCCAGGAATGAATTAAACTATGGGACAGATCCCACTAATCTTTGATTGTGAAGCACATCTAAGGTCTGTTAATTTAAAAAAAGTTGCTAGTCTGACATTATTTGTTTTTTGTGTGGTGGTTTAAAAAAAAATGTTAAAAAATTAATATTGAGGGGGCAGGCCCTACCCCACCATCTCACTCAGACTCAACACCCTGCTCTAAAGTGCACTCTCCAGGGAATGATCTCTTCCCTGATCACTGGAGCCCTACTGTAACCGGATGTTTTACTTTTATTTGTACTTACTTTCCAAGTTTTGTTTCCCTGGTCAGAACATGCACCACAGTCCACAGCTGGGAGTGACCTGTTTTTTTAAATGGTTCAAAGTTAATGCAGTAAGTTACTTGCAAATGTTTGTGGCTTCTTTCTTAAGTGTTTTTTCTACTGAACAACTACCTTGGTTTGATAAATATAGTTACCACTTAATGCCATTGAGTGTATTTGTCCATAATGCTGCTCCTTGTTCTGTTTTGGTGCTGCTTGCACCATTATTTATTCTATCTATTCAATAAGGAAGGTATTTTGGATAAAAAAAAAAGAAAAAATACTGTTACTATGTTGACAAAATCAAACCTGTTCTGGTAATAATAAATAGGTATTATTATTTGTTGTTATTTAATCTTATTCTCTGCATAATTATCTGGTTTTATTCCAGTAAAAAGATTTTACCCATACTTGCGTGTGTGGTTTTTGAATATTTTTTCATTTAAATTTAGTAAATGCTAAGAGAGGGAACAGTAGAACAATCTAACATAAAGCAACATTTGGTTTCAATATCATTAGCCTTCATATCAGCATTACTTTTTATACCTGAATTTTTTTTAACACCTGCATATAGAGGCAGGTGTTTTATTAACCAATTCTAATAACGAACAAGAATTAAATATATAGTTATAAACACCATCATTAATGAGTGAAAAAGAAAGAGTTGTGTAGGAGGTTGAAAACTGGGTGATGATAGTTTGCTATTAGGGTAACTTTGTTGAAAACAGTCTGATGTCACAGTTATACACGAGGACCATGGGCACAATAATTTCTGGCCTGCTTCAGGCTTCACAAATAACACGAGTTCTGATGACTACAAGTACTGGAAACTCTGTAAAAGTAACAAATAATTGATTACATGTTAGCATAAATGAGAATTTTTTGTTGGTAAATTTAAAAATATTTGAACAAAAATTATTAAAAATTGATCAGATGCTGCAACTGTCCCCTACAGGCTAAATTCCATAGAATTGAGCAATATCATAAATGGTGATCACTCATTTCTCAATCAGCTCAGAACATTGGAGACTGTAAGTTCATGCTCTCTGCCCTTCCTCACCAGCTCTTTATTTAATGCCATGCATGATACAAGGCGAGAGACCCTAAATCAGGCTCACATTCGCCTGTAGAGAGGCAGAGACAGCAGCTAATCAGGCATCTGGGTGGATTCTGGCAATATTGACAATATAGGGCCTGGAGATGCTCTTTGACGGAAGACAGTGTGGTTTAATTTCTCTGAAGAGCACAAGTAGTGCAATTCTGTAAACAAAAAGAAGTATGTCTAATAAGTAATTTGTAGCCATATTTCTCTTTCAGTGACTTACCTGAAAACGAAGACCTCCAGCGGTGCCCTGTCACCGCTGCAGGCACTTCCATCTTCACCCGGTCTTTCTTCTGGGTTTGGGGACTCCAGGGATCTGATTGGCGTCGCCTCCCACACATGCGTGCAGAAGTCGCTGTTTGTGGTGCGACTCTGGAGGAGTGACAAAGGTAATTCCTTCCTTGACAGCACATGCACCCGGGACGTCACTGGCTGCATCGATAGAAAATGTCTACTAAACAGTGCATGCTTCGGAGATATTTAGTGTACCTATAAGTAAGTCTTACTGTAGGCTTACCTATAGGTAAAAGTCATATATGGGAGTTAAAGTACTACCATTTAAAAAAAAAAAAGATATGTGGTTTATACTTATCTAGGTGGATGCAGCAACTGCACCTATACAACTTGTTTCCCCCACCTTTTCTAGTACAAGAAATGAGCGACCAGTGACTGCTTTTTGCACAGTTCCTATTTCAAGACTGAGCAGAGAGTTGGTGATTGTCATACTCTCTGCTCTGCCTCTCCAGCACTCAGTAGAGCACTGGGCTGTGCAATAGGAGGGATCACTGGGATTATTTTCTCACCGGCTTTCTAAGAGGCTGAGCCAGCTGCCAGTGAAAGCATCTCGGTGGATCCTAACATTGATATCTGGCAAAATTATGGACCAGCTCTGTGACATGGTCTACAAACTGGTCACAGGACTGTAGAAAGAAGTGCACTCCTGTGACCCACCAATGCAATAGTGCCAAAAAAGCTTTGATGCTACCTCTTCTTTACGTGTATTAACATTTTCGAAGAAGAAAAAAAAAATTTACATTTTGACTTACATATAAAATGATGAGACTCAACTTGAAAGGATAGAATCAGATACGTTAGGCTAATCGGTCGTCGCAGTTTGTGGAGTCTGAAAATAATTCAAATAAAGATGAAATCATATTGTGCATAACAATAAAACATAAGTAAAATAGTAAATAAATAAAAATAAAATAAAATTACCGTGAAATAGTTTTGAATTACAGTAGACTGACGAATCCAATTTCCTTGGTCTGAAGAATCCACAGAGGCAGCCGGGAGTGCAAGTACTTCTTGTGGCAGATCATTATTGATGTGCAAGTCTATATTGTTTGCAAGAATAATATTGTGTAGAATTGCACATACAATTCTGCCACCAGTCTGCCACCAGTTCCGGAGAGTGCTGAACAAACCCACCTAGATCCATATCCTGCGTCTCCTATAAAACAAACATAAAATCTATTATTAATTTATATTTATTCAATTTTTTTTATCAATAAATTACATTTGTTAATACTTTAAGCAATAATTTTAGGAGTAATCATGGAATATATTTTCTATGCATCAAGGTTAAAAAACAAAAACAAAAAAACATTCTGTGTTTAACAGCCCCCTCCAATACTTACCTGATACCCATTGCGATCCAGCAATGTGCATGAGAGCCTAGCCTATCTGGTGACTCTTCCTCCTCATTGCCTCAGACAGGAGCTATTAGTTACATAGTTAGTGAGGTTTAAAAAAAGACATCAGTTCATCTAGTTCAACCTATGATGTGTGCGTGTGTTTGCTGTTAACCGTAAATTGTATACCCCTGAATGCAGTCTTTAAGAAGCCCATCTAAAAGTTTTTTGAACTCCCTGCTGATACCACTGCTTGTGGAAGAGAATTCCACATCCTTACCGCTCTGACAGTAAAGAACCCCTTACGCAGTTTAAGGTTAAACCAATTTTCTTCTAGTTTTAGTGAGGGCCCCTGTGTTTTATTGAATTCCCTTTCTCTGAAAAGTTTGTTTTGCTACGGTCACCTGTATGGTATTTGTATATTGATATCATATCCCCTCTCAAGCGTCTCTTCTCCAGAGAGAATAAGTTCAATGCTTGCAGTCTTTCTTCATTGCTGATTTCTTCCATTCCCCTAATTATATTTGTTGCCCTTCTCTGGACTTTCTCCAGTTCCAGCATATCCTTTCTGAGGACCAGTGCCCAGAACTGGATGGCATCTTCAAGATGTGGCCAGAGCAGAATCTTGTAGAGTGGGAGAATAATCGCTTTATCTCTGGAGCGAATCCCCTTTTTTTTTTATATATGCCAGTATTCTGTTGGCTTTGCTTGCAGCGGCTTGGCATTGCATGCCACTGACAAGCCTGTTGTCCACTAGGACCCCCAGGTCATTTTCCATCATAGATTCACCCAGAGGATCACCGCCTAGCGAGTAACTTGCGTTCGTATTTCTGACACCCAAGTGCATTACCTTACATTTTTCAACATTAAACCTCATCTGCCATGTAGTTGCCCACCCCATTATTTTTTTCAGATCTGCTTGTAATGTTACCATGTCCTGCATAGAAGATATTGGCCTGCTTAGCTTAGTATCGTCCGCAAATACTGAGATTGTGCTGTTTACCCCATCCTCTAGGTCAGGGCTTCCCGAACTTTTTTGGGCCGAGACCCACTTCTGAATACAGTTATTTTTCAGGACCCATTTGCTTGTAAATGAATATTGTAAAGCGCTACAGAATTTGTTGACGCAATATAAATGCAAATAATGATAATAATGCATATTTTAAAGGGAGGGGGATGTTAAATTAAAAATATTAATTTACTACTTTTCAATTTATTATGATCAAATACCACCAAAAGAAAGCTCTATTTGTGGGGAAATAAGGACATCAATTTTATTTAGGGACAGCATTGCCTGACCACGCAATGGTCAGTTAAAGTAACAGTGCCAAATCGCAGAAAATGGCCTGGTCCTTAAGGGGGCAAATCACTACTCCACATATACAGGGGATATCTGTACAGGTGTGACATCACTACTCTACATATACAGGAGATATCTGTACAGGTGTGACATCACTACTTCCCATATACAGGGGATATCTGTACAGGTGTGACATCACTACTCTTCCTATAGTGGAGATATCTGTACAGGTGTGACATCACTACTGCCCATATACAGGAGATATCTCTACAGGTGTGACATCCCCACTCAACATATACAAAAGATATCTGTACAGCTGTGACATCACCACTCTCCATATATGACATGTCTCTCTCCTAATATAAGGAAATATACAACATCATATTTAGAAATACAACAGACTCACTACAATA
Organism: Pelophylax lessonae; assembly: GCF_965119305.1. Taxonomy (NCBI): domain Eukaryota; kingdom Metazoa; phylum Chordata; class Amphibia; order Anura; family Ranidae; genus Pelophylax; species Pelophylax lessonae. The sequence goes on from NC_138779.1 coordinate 169,003,649, forward strand.
CTCTCCTGACGCCCTGATAATAATCATCTTCTTCCTCCTCAGAGACCTCAAAACACAGAACCATCCCCCGAACACAGCTCGGGGAGAGTCATGCGGTGAAATCTGTGTACAGGAGGGTGGAGCTGTGTGCTGATTGGATGATCTCGGCCCTCTGTCCAATCATAAAATGTATACAGGGATGATCATCAGTTGCCGGGTAGAGGGAGGGAGGGAGTACAGGATGGAAGAGCTGATTGGATGATTTCGGCCCTCTGTCCAATCATAAAATGAATACAGGGATGATCATCAGTTGCTGGGTAGAGGGTGGGAGTACAGGATGGAAGAGCGCAGTATATAGAAAGAGAAAGTACAATCCGGCTCAGCGCGACCCACTGAAAAGCAGCTCGTGAACCCACCAGTGGGTCGCGACCCACAGTTTGGGAACTCCTGCTCTAGGTCGTTAAAAATTTAAATTAAACAGGATTGGTTCCAGGACAGATCCTTGGGGACCCTACTTTCCACACCCAACCAAAACGAGTACTCCCCATTTAACACCACCCTCTGAACTCGCCCCTGGAGCCAGTTTTCAATCCAGGTACTCACCCTATGGTCCATACCTACATACCTTAGTTTGTATAGTAAACGTTTGTGGGGAACTGTATCAAATGCCTTTGCAAAATCCAGATACACCACCTGTCCTATTAAACTGCTGTATGGTCTTGGCCACCATGCTGCAGCTCAGTTTCAGGGTCTTGGCAATCTTCTTAAAGCCTAGCCCTAGGCCATCTTTATGTAGAGCAACAATTCTTTTATTCAGATCCTCAGAGAGTTCTTTGCCATGAGGTGCCATGTTGAACTTCCAGTGACCAGTATAAGAGAGTGAGAGCGATACCAAATTTAACACACCTGCTTCCCATTCACACCTGAGACCTTTTAACACTAACGAGCCTCATGACACCGGAGAGGGAAAATGGGTAATAGGGTCCAATTTGGACATTTTCACTTAGCGGTGTACTCACTTTTGATGCCAGTGTGCTCCAACAAACCCGTCCTTCCACCCGAAGACACCACCATCTCTGAACTATCCGTCAAGGATCTGCTACCCCCTCAATACCGTGAGTTCCAGGATGTCTGCGACAAGAAAAATGCAGACAAGCTGCCACCACACCGACCCTACGACTGCCCTATAGAACTGTTGCCCGGGGCCGAAATACCCTTTGGCAGTATCTACCCCCTCTCAGAGCCTGAACTCAGGGCCTTGAAAGAGTACCTGGACGAGGACCTAAGGAAGGGGTTCATCCGGCCCTCTACCTCCCCTGCGGGAGCCCCCTTTTTCTTTGTAGAGAAAAAAGACTCCTCCCTGCGTCCCTGCATTGACTACAGGAAGCTTAACGACATAACCGTAAAGAACCGGTACCCTCTCCCACTGATTTCAGAACTCCTCGAGAGACTCCGGGCAGCGAAGATTTTCACTAAACTCGACCTTCGAGGGGCCTACAACCTCGTCCGAATCCGCCCTGGGGATGAGTGGAAGACTGCCTTTCGGACACGTTATGGTCACTTCGAGTACCTAGTCATGCCTTTCGGACTCTGCAATGCTCCCGCCACCTTCCAGCACTTTATTAACGACGTCCTCAGGGACCTGCTCGATCTGTTTGAAGTTGTATACCTGGACGACATTTTGATCTTCTATGAAGACCTCGAGCAGCATCGCGAACACGTCCACAGGGTACTGCAGAGACTCCGACAGAACTCTCTCTATATCAAGCTAGAGAAATGTGAGTTTGAGCGAGCCACCACTCAGTTCCTCGGATACATCATCTCCCCAGAGGGCCTAAGCATGGACCCGGGGAAGGTTCAAGCCGTGATGAACTGGCCAATTCCGAGAAACGAGAAGGAGATACAAAGATTCATTGGCTTTGCTAACTTCTATCGGAAATTTATCCGGAACTTCTCCAAGGTCATAGCACCAATCACCCAACTCACCAAAAAGCAGTCCCCTTCTCCTGGACACCCGAGGCACAGGAGGCCTTCACCAAGTTGAAACTCCTCTTCACTTCTGCTCCAATCCTAATCCACCCAAACCCCGAGCTGCCATTTACAGTCGAAGTGGATGCATCTGACTCCGCGGTGGGGGCTGTTCTGTCACAATGGTCAGGGGAGAAGATGCTACTACACCCGTGCGCATATTTCTCCCGCCAGATGTTCCCCTCCGAGAGGAATTATGACATCGGGAACAAGGAACTACTGGCGATCAAGGATGCCTTCTCCGAGTGGAGACACCTGCTGGAGGGAGCCACCAACCCCATAATCGTACTAACTGACCACAAGAACCTCAAGTTCATCTGCAGCGCTAAGAGACTCTCAGCCAGACAGGCCAGATGGAGCCTATTCTTTTCCCGCTTCAACTTTCTCATTACCTATCGCCCCGGATCAAAGAACGGTAAGGCTGAAGCCTTCTCCAGAATGTTTTCAGAGCCCTCGCAGTGTAACAAGGGCCAAGACAACATCCAACCCAAGAGAAGGGTCATAGGGGCCACCTACTCTAAAGAACTCCTGGGCACAATCAAAAAGGATACGAAAATGACCCCTTCCTCGCCCACCCCACAATTTGCCTCTAAGTTCTGGAAGAAATTCTGCTTGGCGCTCGGGGTTAAGGTGAACCTGTCCTCCGCCTTCCATCCTCAGTCAAACGGGCAGACGGAGAGAACTAATCAGACCCTAGAGCAGTACCTACGCTGTTTCAGCTCCCACCTGCAGGATGACTGGCTTGACCATCTCTCCACGGCCGAGTTTGCCTACAACAATGCTGAGCACAGCTCAACCAAGCATAGCCCCTTCTTTGCTAACACAGGCTTGCACCCGGTGTTCATTCCCCACCTACATGTCGTCTCCAACCTCCCAGAAGTGGCAGAACGCCTAACAACCCTACAGGAGGCACAAAAAAACATTATAAACAACCTCCAGCTTGCCCAGAGGCGCTTTAAACAGGGAGCAGACAGACGCCGCAAACCCACCCCGAGCTTCCATGTGGGAGACAAGGTGTGGCTGTCCACCAGCAACCTCGGATTGAAGATCCCTTCCAAAAAGATGGCCCAAAAATACATGGGTCCGTTCCAGATCTCCGCTCAAATTAATGAGGTCACGTTTCGGCTCGATCTTCCGGACTCCATTAGGGTGCACCCTGTCTTCCATTGCTCCCTCCTCAAGCCATACGTGGAGAACACCTTCACAGGCCGCCACTCGCCCCCTCCACCACCTGTGAGGGTACAGGGTGAAGAAGAATACACTGTCGCAAACATCCTCGACTCCAGGATCCACCGGGGAAGACTACAATATCTAATTGGGTGGGAGGGTTACCCTCCCGAGGATAACTCCTGGGAACCAGAAGAAAACGTCCACGCCCCCAGACTGGTAAAAGAGTTCCACCAACGGCCACCAACGGCACGAACCCGTGACCAGCCACATCCCAGGCAGTAGCCCTGCTTACTATGCTACCGTCCTCTCTGGACATTCTTCCCTGATTATGATTTTAACCTTAGTCTTGCCAAGCCTTGCTCATCACCCTTGATTCCCCACACCTGATACTTCCCTATACAAGTCCAGCCCCTTGCACTCAAGCTTGCTGATTATTGAGCTCCTGAGCCTTGATCAAGCTTCTCCTCATCTGCTGCTCTATCTACTACCACAAATCCACTGCTGACCAGGAACTGACTACCGACTACTCTTCTGCTTTGTCCCTACCTACTGCACTGCTACCTCCGTTGCCAATCCGGATTGTCTGACCACGCTTACTGCTGCCCGCCCCGACCTTTGGCTCGTCTGACTTCTCTCTGGTTGTCCCTTGTCTGCTTCTCCACCTCCGGACCGAACCTGCACTCTGCCTGGCTAGGTGATCCTGGGGACCGTGACCTGGTGTTAGCTTGCAGTGCAGTCTATCCCCACCATCAGGGGCTCTAGTGAAAACCAGCTAGCACTTAGTTTCCGCACCTCGGGTGAACCCGTGACCTCAGCAGGGTACTACCTGGTGTCCATCCGGCATCCAGCACTGCTACCACTGTAGCCAACCCGGATTGTCTGAACTCGCCTCTGCCAGACTTCCTGCACCTACTACCGGCCTGCGGTCCTTGCCACTGGGCTCCACTCCTTCCTCCGGCCAGCAGTCCTTTGACTCAGGTGAGCCTGTAGGATTGTTACAACGACATTATCCTGGATGATGAGCTGGAGCCAGGCCACTACACCGCTTCCAGTTTAGTGCAAATGGGGGCCTTCATGCTCCAGTGTTTTAAGGGGGACCCCCGTATAAAAAGCAAAAAGGGCAAGGACCAGTACTGGGTGGCAACGTACTTAGACCCCCGGTACAAACAAAAAATGGCAGAAATGTTACCACCAGCACAGAGGGCGGTCAGAATGCAGTACTTCCAGGCCTTGCTTCGAGAAATTCTGCATTCTGTTTTTGCGTGCGCTGGCAGAGGAATTTCCACTCACAGAGAAACAGTTGCGGGTAGCAATCCAACAGCGACTGCAAGAAGAGGGCGGTTTGAAGATGTGTTGGTCACTTCAGATATGAAATCATTCTTTCAGCCGACCCATCGACAGCTGTACTCCGGATCCAGCATCAAGGAACACCTAGACCGACAGGTGTCCGACTACATCGGGTTAATGGCTGATGTGGATGCTCTGAGGAGTGATGAACCCCTGGACTACTGGGTGGGCAGGCTTGACCTCTGGCCAGAGCTTGCACAATTTGCAATGGAACTGTTGGCTTGCCCCCCGTCCAGTGTCTTGTCCGAAAGGACGTTCAGCGCAGCAGGGGGGGATCTTGACCGATGAGCGCACTTGCCTAGCTCATGACAGTGTTGACTACCTCTCATTTATAAAAATGAATGAGGCATGGATCTCTGAGGAATTCAACACATGTGACCATTAGACCATGTTTGATTACAATTCCTCATGACAGGCCACAAATATCCGCCAGACCGCCATCCACCCACAACAATTCATGGTCCTTGTCTTTGGTAAATACAGCGGCATAAAAGGCATTTCATGTCCATTGAATGCGTAATTTTTGGGGCCTTTCATGGCCGACAATTATTTTTTCTGTCAATGCCTAATGTACCTCCAGCCACAGAATACAGTGTTCTTAGCTGTCAGGTAAACCCATGTGGGCTAATTTTTGGGGCCTGGAATGGCCGACACTTACTTCTGTATCCTGTGAATGCCTAATGTACCTTCAGCCACAGAATACAACGTTCTTAGCTGTCAGGTAAAAGCATGTGGGCTAATTTTTGGGGCCTGGAATGGCCGACACTTACTTCTGTATCTTGTGAATGCCTAATGTACCTTCAGCCACAGAATATAACGTTCTTACCTGTTAGGTAAACACATGTGGGCTAATTTTTGGGGCCTGGAATGGCCGACACTTACTTCTGTATCCTGTGAATGCCTAATGGTACCTTCAGTCACAGAATACAATGTTCTTAGCTGTCAGGTAAATCCATGTGGGCTAATTTTTGGGGCCTGTACTGGCCAACACTTACTTCTGTATCCTGTGAATGCCTAATGTACCTTCAGCCACAGAATACAACGTTCTTAGCTGTCAGGTAAATCCATGTGGGCTAATTTTTGGGGCCTGTACTGGCCGACACTTACTTCTGTATCCTGTGAATGCCTAATGTACCTTTAGCCACAGAATACAATGTTCTTAGCTGTCAGGTAAACACATGTGGGCTAATTTTTGGGGCCTGGAATGGCCGACACTTACTTCTGTATCCTGTGAATGCCTAATGTACCTTCAGCCACAGAATACAATGTTCTTAGCTGTCAGGTAAACCCATGTGGGCTAATTTTTGGGGCCTGTACTGGCCGACACTTACTCCTTTATCCCGAAAATGCCTAATTTTTCAGACTGGAATTGAAAATCAATGGGTCTGTAAACATTCCGCCAAATTGTGGAAGGGATGTGGACCCATTTTACAGACGTTTGAGTGGACACTATATGTGTTTGACATGTATTTACCAGCTGCTGTCAGTTCTGGCTGATTTAGGGGAAAAAAAAAAAAAATGTTGTTGTAAAAAAATTGTAAAAAAAAAAATATTTTTTAGGGCAACTCTTCCAATAGCATTACTTCTGTTATGACAGTGTCCATATGGTGGGACTATTTGTGCACAGCTAGTAAGTATTTTGTTGGTGCAAATATGACCTAAAGGTTTTTAAAGTTTGCCTCCCATTAAAGTCAATGGGGCCCGCCGCGAACTTGCGGTTCACGAACATTTGAGAAAGTTTGCGGCTAACGTTAACAAACCGCCCCGGCCGATGTTCGTCCATCACTATTCTCCAACTCTCCTGCACATCTCTTGAGAGAACAAATTATAGTCCCGACAAAAGTCCCTCTGTTGCCACTGGCAACTATCACTGTGAACTTGATTTTTCGTCCCACTCTCCCTATCTCCTGTAGAGCAGGCCTTGTTCTCCACTTGAGCACTCCAGCACATTTCTTTAGAACGAGTGACGTTTTTAGGCAAACCATTCCAGTATCCCAGGGCGATATCCCGGGTTAAGGCCCCCAAATGTAGCACTGCCCCCTAGAGGGCTACTGGATATTACACTTTAGGGATTCCTCTGGGTTACCTGTAGCCACTGTTTGCAGAAAACTTAACACTTTAAGTTCTTGGCTCAGTCAAAGATCAATGTTGTTTTTGTGGTTTTATTTAAATTGGGATGGGAGAAAGGAATGATACTCTGCCTGGCTGGGTGATCCTGGGGACCGTGACCTGGTGTTAGCTTGCAGCTAAGATACTCCAACTGTTAACTATTCACAATGCTGAGGACCTTACCTTAAGGAATGCGGCAAGGCAGCTGCTTCATTCTGCCACTTGAATGAAGATGAGGTAAGTGTTCCAATAGTATTTCTCTTCAGGGCACTCCCCTAGTACCCCCTTTCTCTCTGGGCTAGCGGACACCCATCCACTGACTCTACACTCTGGAGTGGTCCCCTTCCTGGGCAGACCCCTGGGCAAGTTCCTCTGTACTCACAACGTTTTTCCAGATTCTCCAATGTCTCAACCCCTGTAGTCAGCTTTCCTGGACCTCTAGGTTCAGCCTAACACCACCGGTACACCAGGCCGACTGCCTGTGACCACCATGAACCGCTGCAGAAGAAGAGGCAGCTGCCACCCTCCTTCTGGGACTCTGCTTCCTGCCAAAGACCTCTACCTCATGTGCCCATGGCTTTTTTTACCCTGTCCTATAATGCACCACTCTCTGTGCCAACCCCTGGGACAGTACCAAAAGCCTGTGTGTCATTAGTCAGGTTTCCTTCAGCATCCAACGTGCCTCCCCATTGGATCAGCTGGGGACACTCCCTGAGACCAGATGAATCACACACTGGGCACACTGAGTAGACCTAACTACTAATTCTGCTCCTTGATAAGCAGTGTATATAAAAATTTTGCCTGCTGCACTTCTGGTAAGCAGAGAGAGCCAAAACTACACTCTTAATTAGCACCTAGCACCTGACTAGGAGGGTGCTACAAATAATGCTTATTAAATGCAATCAAAAGAAAGTGCTACCTGTCTGAAAAACATATATTTAATTAATTTGAGTACAGCAGTATTGCATGATCAAGTAAATGTCAGCCAACATATTATCAAACTGAAAAATAGCCTGGCATTGAAGGGGTATAAACAGATTAGTACTGAAGTGGTTACAAAAAAAGCAGCATGCAGGGTATTTATATCCAGCCTGTTATAAATTATTTGCATGTAGCTGTATATTTTTCATGGTGTGTAACCTATATTGTATAGCAGCCACACATTTATCTCATCTCTGCAGAGAAATGTTGATAGAAGTGAACAACATCTGAAAGCTCTAGCATAAACTAATGATTTGTTGTTAATATGCCTCTAACCTTCACATGTAGAGGTCTAAATTTTAGTTCCTGTTTGCTGGCACTCCTTCCTCTTAATCGTGGTATACTGACGTAGGTCTAAACCAGATAATCAACAAAGCACAGCTTTATAATGTAATACAGCTTCCCCTATTTACTGTAATTTGAGTTGTGCTGTCAGTCAACACTATGGAGAGCGATAACGTAGCTTTTTGATATCAAACATTTTGTCAAAGAAAAAAGAAATATAGAAGGACAATTGTAGAAAAATACCAAGGGGTCCGTCAAGGTGGTCTTTACTTTTTCTTTTTTACATCAGTTGTTTTGTGTTTGTATGTGTTTTATTTTTTGTATTATTTTTTCTGAGTATGTTCTGTTATGTTAGATCTATGTTTATCCCAAGCATGCTTACATTTATTTATCATTCATTTGCTGTTGATTGATTAAGATCTAAACCTTGAAGTCAAACATGTACCTGTTTCCAGGAAAAGAACCATAGGGTCTGCCTGAAAGAAACCTATTAGGAGAATGATACAATCAGTATGCTGCAAGCAAGAGAAAGAGTTAACTCAATCTATTTTTCTCCAGTGATTACACTATTAAAGCGTTTGTTACCCTAAAAAAAATTACCCTAAAAAAAAAAAAAGATCCTGTTCCTATGAAGCACGTATAACTGCACAGTGCTTGTGCTGTGTCATTTGGCCTCCTTTATCACCTGCAACACCTGGCTGATCCTGCTTGTTTCTGCCCCCCCCCCCCCCCTGAAAACTGACCATGGTATATCATGCCTGCTGAGCCCTGATACCATGGTCAGTTTATGTGACTCCGTCATTCGCAGCTCCCCTCTCTGCTCTCCTGTGTCCTTCTGTGTCCTCCTCTGTCCTCCTCCCCCTCCCCTCCCTGCCTGCTCCCTGTAAGCTCTGTGTGTGAGCCGCCCCTTCCTTCCCCTTCTAGCACTGTCTCGAGCAGTGCAAACATTACTGTTTCCAATCACTGCCAGCTCCTCTGCTAGGATAAGAAGTAGTTTACTCTGTATGCTGTTTTGTAAAATTCATCTTCTAAATACCTTATTTCTTTACCCACGATCAGCAGTCACGTGACCGCCCGTCTCTCTCGTTCTCCGATGTATGCAATACAGAGGGAGGTCACGTGATCGCCCGGCAAACTTCAGAGGGAGATCTCGGTCCCTACCCTCTGTAGTGCATACATCGAAGAAAGAGAGTGACAGGTGGTCACGTGACCACTGATCAGGGAGAAGAAATAAGGTATTTAGAAGAGGAATTTTACAAAACGCCATACGGTGTATACTACATGTTATCCTAGCAGAGGGGCTGGCAGTGATTGGGAGCACTGCATTAACAACCCCTTTAAGTGTAGCTGACCTGTAAGAAAAAAATCCTCACAGCCAGGGCCACCCAGAAAGGGGTAGCACTGGCCTTCCTGTATGGGGCATAGGCTCCAGCAACTTAACAGAAGTGCCTCAGCAGCTGGCAAGCAGGGGGAAGGGGATCCTGGAATGGACTGGGGTGATCAAAACTGCACAAGGAGATGGAGTTGGCAAACCCTGAAACTGGTCCCCCACCAATCTTCCTCCTACCAGCTGCTGTGGACACACAGGGGGATAATTTCAGGATGGGGGGGGGGGGGGGAGTCAGGTAGTCCTTTGATTTCCTGAACGTACACAGTGAGTGACAGCGTTTCCTGTTCGTTCATTCATTCTGCAATGCATCTGAGACTGCAGAGAAAGCCCTTGTCAATTTCTTTGTCTCAAAAGTAAGACATCAGGGGACTGTTTAACCCCTGATATTTCACCAAAGCCACCAAAAAAAAAAAATTGTAAAAAGTAAAACAAAATAGTTAAGAGCTCATTCACACAAACATATTTAAGGGCTCATTCAGCCAGGTACTCTGGCTATGCGAATGACTTTATTTATGCAGCTGGAGCTGCCTGTTACTCTACAGCAGGGTTCTTCAAATTATGGCCCTCCAGCTGTTATGGAAATACACATTCCATGAGGCAGTGTAAAACTCTGACATTCACAGACATGACTAGGTGTCACGTACCTAATCCGAAGCCGGAGTGTAGAGAGGGCTCCCCTTACGGCTAGGTGCAGAACACCCCTGGAGGTGAGACAGGGAGTGCTGTGACCGAAGTAGCACGGGTTGCCGGCTGGGATGGCCAGATGGTGGCTGAGGCCAATGGGTGATAGGTCCAAGGCGGATCTGGAACACTTGACAAGCCAGGCAGGTGTGCTGCAGGAACAAGGTGAGTTGGATAGCCCACAGGAGACTGGTACAGCGGAGTCAATAGCCAAGCCGGGTCAGACACTGGAGAAAACAGGGAAAGTCCAGGGACAAGCCAAAGGGTCAAAATCCAGAGGTATCAGGAAGAGTCGGTGGTCAAGCAATCCGGGTCGGCAACAGGAAATCCAAGACAAAGGCAAAACAAGGCACAAGGGACACAGGGAGCTGAAGATCATCCAGCAACTAGTGCCTGTCATTGCTGAGTTTAAATAGGCCGTTTGGCGCCAAGCGCCGTCACGTCCCACGTGCGTGTGTGCGCATTGGCGCACGCACGTTCTTAGTTGATCTTGCCCGGAGTTGGCCGCGCATGCGTATTCGCGCCAATGCGCGAATTCGCTGTTTAGCCAAACTATTGGAGTTTACCTGACAGTGCTCCCCCCTGAGGGGCAGCCTCCGGATGCCCAAAAGGGCTTGTTTTCCAGGAAATCTTTTAAAAAAAGTCCCGTAACAGCCTGGGAGCATGTATGTCTTGTGCAGGTTCCCAAGAACTCTCCTCCGGAGGGTAGCCTTTCCATTTCACCAGATACTGGGTTTGCCTTCCTCTTCTACGGCAATCCAGAATGGATTCAACTTCATACTCTGTTTCGCCATGAACTAGAACTGGAGGTGGAGGCAAATCGTCTCTATTAGGAAAGGGACCAGGATTGGCTGGTTTGAGCAGGGACACGTGGAACACTGGATGGATCCTGTACGTATTAGGGAGGCACAGTTCAAAGGCCACAGGGTTAATTATCTTCTTGATAGGGAAGGGACCAATGAACCTTGGCCCCAACTTCCTAGATGGGCAGGGCAACTTTAGGTTAAGGGTGGACAGCCACACGTTATCTCCTACTTTCAAGGCAGGACTGTCTTTCTTCCTTTTGTCAAAAAACCGTTTGTAGTCTTCTTGTGCTTTTTGCATAGTCCTTTGTAGGAGTAGGACATTTTCTTGGAGGAATGTTATCCTATCTTGCACAGCAGGTACCGTAGTTTCGGGCATCAGGCTGGACAGAAAAGATGGGTGGAACCCATAGTTCGCAAAGAACGGAGACTGATGTGTGGAAGCGTGAATGGAGTTGTTGTATGCGAACTCGGCACACGGGAGCAAGGCTACCCAATTGTCCTGTGAGAATGTAGAAAAACAGCGGAGGTATTGTTCAAGGGTCTGATTTGTCCTTTCTGTTTGGCCGTTACTTTGCGAGTGATACGCTGATGATAGACAGACCTCGATATTGAAGATTTTGCAAAGAGCTCTCCAGAATCTGGAGGTAAATTGTACTCCTCGGTCGGACACGATGCTGCTGGGCAAACCATGTAACCTCACAATTTCTTTGATAAAGGTATGCGCCGTGTCCACGGCCGAAGGAGTGCCAACCATGGGCACAAAGTGAGCCATTTTAGATAGGCGATCTACTACCACCATGATGGTAGAAAATCCCTCTGGAGAAGGTAGGTCCACTATAAAGTCCATGGATAGCATTTCCCAAGGTTGCTTAGGAACAGGAAGTGGCCTCAATAGACCCCAGGCTTGGACACGGCTGCCCTTACTCCGAAGGCAGGTCGTGCAGGAACTCACATACTCCTTACAGTCTTGTCTGACATTCGGCCACCAATAGGACCGTTGGATGAGTTCCAGGGTCTTATGGACCCCAAAGTGACCGGCTAATTGGTGGTCATGGCATGCTTTAAGGACCGTGAGTCTGGCTTCCTGAGGTACAAAAATTTTATTTTTATGTAAGAAAAAATTACCCTGTTTCTGGAGTGTAGAAGTCTCAGGGGCAGTGCATTGGGTAGAGGCCCATTCCAGGGTGGTCCTGAGATCCGGCTGGATTAACAGAAAATCTTGGGCAGACAAAATTGTGCTAGGGGTGACATCCATAGGAGTTTCAGGGAACATCCGTGAGAGGGCGTCTGCTCTGTTCTTGGATCCTGACCGGTACGTAAGATGAAAATTAAATCTTGAAAAGAATCTGGCTTGTTGTGGTCTCAAGCGTCTGGCAGATCTGAGATACTCGAGATTTTTATGGTCTGTAAAGATCATAATTGGATGGGCTGCGCCTTCCAACAAGTACCGCCACTCTTCAAGTGCTGCCTTGATGGCCAGCAGTTCTCGGTCCCCTACGTCATAGTTCCTCTCAGGCTGAGTGAGCTTTCAAGAAAAAAAAGCTACTGGGTGGAGCAGAGCTTTAGGTTCCTGGCGTTGCGAAAGGATTGCTCCCGTGGCTACCTCTGAGGCATCAACTTCAAGGACATAAGGCAAGGCCGGGTCCGGATGCTGTAGCACGGGGGCACTGGTAAACACAGCCTTAAGCTTGTCAAACGCTTCTTGAGCCTCTGAAGACCAGAGGAAGCGGGTGTGTTGCCGAGTTAGTTGAGTAATGGGGGCAATGATGCGGGAAAAGTCTTTAATGAATCTGCGATAGAAATTCGCGAAACCCACAAACCTCTGGATACCCTTTTTGTCCGTGGGAGCAGGCCACTCCAAGATGGCAGACACTTTCTGAGGGTCCATTGCTATTCCATCCGTGGAAATGATCAGACCTAGAAACTGTATTGATGACTTCTCAAATTCACATTTTTCCGCCTTTGCATAAAGCCCGTGTTTTCTGAGAGTGGCCAATACTTTTTGCACGTGTATTCTGTGTGACTCCAAGTTGGCAGAAAAAAACAAAATGTCATCTAAGTAACCGATAAGGAAATTGTCCAGGAATTCTCTGAAAATGTCGTTTACTAGATGCTGGAAGGTGGCAGGGGCATTGCAGAGCCCAAAGGGCATAACCAGGTATTCGAAGTGCCGAAACGGGTTCGAAAAGCAGTCTTCCATTCATCGCCTTCACGGATCCGTACCAAGTTATAAGCACCTCGTAGATCTAATTTGGTGAAGACTTGAGCGGAGCGGAATCTCTGGAAAAGCTCAGGAACGAGAGGAAGCGGGTACCGGTTCTTTATAGTGATTTTATTTAAGTCTCTGTAATCCACACAAGGCCTTAGGGTATGGTCCTTCTTTTCCACGAAAAAGATGCCGGCTCCGGCCGGAGAGGAAGAAGGATGAATGAACCCTTTCTTGAGGTTCTCGTCAATGTATTGCCGTAGGGCTTCAAGCTCAGTCTCTGAGAGCGGGAAGATACGGCCGAAAGGAATTTCGGCACCAGGTAACAACTCTATCGGGCAATCGTAGGGACGATGAGGTGGTAATGAGTCCGCTTTCTTCTTACCAAAGACATCAAGGAAGTTGTGGTACACAGAGGGAACATCTTGGCTGATATTGGAAACAGGCTGAATAGAAAAACAACCAGCAGGAGGCGGGATCTCAGGAGCCACACAATGTTGACGGCAGTATGCTGACTTAAAAGATACTTCCTCTGTTGACCAGTCTATCAGTGGGTTGTGTGCCCGGAGCCAGGGGATTCCCAGAATTACAGGGAACATGGGCGAAGGAAGAACGTCAAAGTGAAGAAGTTCTTGATGGCCAGGGCCGGTTGTGGCAAGAATAGGTAAGGTTTCCTGGATGATGGGCCCGGATCTGGGAGTTGTGCCATCTGCAAGGTGGATTTCTAGCTTACGGCTCTTGGTCTGGAGAGGTAAGTGATGATCTCTTGCCAATGAGATATCCAGGAAACAGCTGCAGGCTCCAGAGTCAATAATGGCTGGCAGCTTGATCTCCCCTCCTGCCACCTGCAAAGAAACAAGGAGGACCAGGTGAGTGGGGGAAGACCCAGGGGTCTGAAGATGCATATGACGGGAAATAGGAGGCTTACTTGGTCTGACTGGGCAGTCACGAAGGAAATGTCCATTGTCCCCACAGTACAGACATAAGTTCAGTTGCCTGCGACAAAGTCTTTCCGCAGGGGTTAAGGCTGAACGAACCACCCCGATCTGCATGGGCTCCTCGGGTGACATTGGGCTGGCCGCAGTTGGTAAAGGTGTAGGAGGTGGTGGCACCCTGGATAGCATCCAAGCAGGCCGAAAGGACTGAGCACGTTCCGACCGGCGTTCCTGAAAACGTCTGTCTAACTGGATGGCCAGTTGAATGAGCTCCTCTAAAGTGGTGGGGGTCTCAACCCGTGCTAACTCATGCGTATTCGCGCCAATTCGCTGATTAGCCAAACTATTGGAGTTTACCTGACACTAGGCATGATGGGAATTGTAGCTCCCAAACAACTGGGGGGCCAGAGTTTGATGACTTCTGCTCTACAGGGTAGCAGTGACTGTACAAACACAGCCACAGGTCCAAGTTTTGACAGGTATGCAGGAGTGGGTGAGTGGCCCCAAATGTACACAGTCTGTGTTCATCCATATAAACAAAAAAGCGGAGCGCCTCTAAGTGCAGTATGTTTTATTCCAGGAAGCACACAATAATACACAGACTCACATGAGGTAAAAGAGAGTGGGCTCAATCTGGTGCTGGTGGTCTGCGGAGATGGTAATAGGGTCCAGCATCCGGGAATAAGATGGTGACTGGAGCCGGTTAGATGGAGTCGGAAGACAGAGAAGCCGGCTGTGACTCTTCCAGGTTCGACTGATTTCCGTGTACTAGGCTGGAACACAGCGTATGCCGCGTGACGTCACCAGGATCAGGGGAATGACACAACGTGTTTCAGAGCATGCGCCAAGCTCACAACGGGCATGTGCGCTCTTTTTTCAAGTGTAGGTAGGGGTGGATCAGAGGGAGCCTGATTTATACCAACAGGGTGAATTAATGGGAGTGTGCATCAATATGACAACCAATTGGAGGACCAGTGGGAGTGCTAAAAAGGGGCTAAAGAGAAGGGACAGCAATAATGTCCTGTATAATATAAAAATAATATTCGTACACATAAAAAACATATAAGAGAACAATGAGCAATAATTAAAAGTACATAGTATAACAGAATACAATAAAGTTTAGTGGTTAATGAAGTAGATGAAGATATATATATATATATATATATATATATATATATATATATATATATATATAGATATACAGAAGAAAAATGATAATATATCTGAGTAGAATAAAATAGAATAAAAATAAAAAATAAAAATAAAATAAAATGAAAATAAATAATAATAAAAGTAAAAATAAAAATAATAATAAATATAAAAGATAAAAATAATAATAATAATAGTGTATACAAATCTATATAAACACATATATATATATATAGAGGTTGTATTAAAAAAATATATATAGTGTAAAGAATAATAATAAGTGTAGATAATGAATGGATATTATAAAAAAAAAAAGAGAAGTAATAAAAGAAGGATATATTAGGAGTAATAAAGGAGATACCTATAAAATGGTGCTAATTTCTAATTCCTCATTAAGGCCATATGGCTCAAGCGTATCAAGGGTGTAAATCCTTGACATAATTTAGAGAAGCGTTGAGCCTCTGAAAATTTGCTGGATATGGCCTCTATAATCCAGATGCGCAGCCCCTCAGTAGATCTATTGTGGGCTTCTAAAAAGTGCCTGGGAACATTATGCTTATCAGAGCCTTCCTCTATAAACCGGTGATGTTTGCCAAAACGTTGCCTAAGGGGACATATAGTGCGGCCCACATATAATAACTTGCAGGGGCAGGTAAGGCAATTCACTATATGGTCTGTTGAGCAATTAAAGAAGTTGTCCAATAAATAAGTTTGGCCATTGTGGGAAAAAGATTTTTGTCCATAGGTTATAAAATCACAAGTTTTACACAGTTTTTTTCCTGCATGGATACATTCTCTTAAGGGAAATAAGGTTTAAAGGATGGGCAGTCTTATGCTAGGGCAATTTACTAGGGGCAATTTTGTTTTTAAGTATGGGGGCTCTCCGATAGGTAACTTTTGGTCTTGGATCTAAGATGTTCTTAAGGTGAGGTTCTTGTAGCAGAATATGCCAATGTCTGTTGAGGATACCTTCCATCTTTTTTATATTTATTGTGGAATCTGGTGATAAATCTAGCAGGAGGATATTCACCAGATTTTTCAATTTTGGTTGGTTTGCCATTTACATACATGTTGCAGGCCTGATCAACTATATCAGAGGGGTAACCTTTGTCGAGAAATTTTTGCTTGAGATGAGAACTCTGAGTGATATTGGCAGCTCTTATAATGGAGATAAGAGTTACCAGCCGTAGGCTTTGTGTAATTACGGGCAAATATCTGTTTATTGTCATGGCCCAATTCGAGGTCCAGAAAAGGGAGAGTATGCGGATTGGACTCAAAAGTGAAGAAAAGACCTAACTGATTATTGTTACAGTTACATAGTTACATAGTTGTTGAAGTTGAATAAAGACAATAGTCCATCCAGTTCAACCTGTGTAGGTGTGTGTGGCCGTAATCATCTCTCATACCCCTGAATGTTCTGATCCTTGAGATGTACGTCCAAGTGATTCACAAATGCTTCTACTTTGGTAGACTGGCCGTCCCAAATGATGAGGATGTCATCAATGTATCTACCAAAAAATACCAGATGTTTTGCAAATGGGTTATTTTTCCATATAAAAGAATCTTCCCAATACTCCATAGTGAGGTTAGCATATGAGGAAGCAAAATTGGCACCCATCGCCGTGCCGTTAGTTTGAAGATAGTATTCTCCATCAAACTGCAGTGTATTGCCTTACCTGCCCCTGCAAGTTATTATATGTGGGCCGCACTATATGTCCCCTTAGGCAACGTTTTGGCAAACATCGCCGGTTTATAGAGGAAGGCTCTGATAAGCATAGTGTTCCCAGGCTCAACACTTCTCTAAATTATGTCAGCGCGAGACCTTCTCGATTTACACCCTCAATACGCTTAAGTCATATGGCCTTAACTACCTCAATACTGGGCACTTAAACCCCCTTCCTTCCCAGACCAATTTTCAGCTTTTAGCGCTGTTGCAATTTGAATGACAATTGCGCGGTCATGCAACACTGTACCTAAACCAAATTTGTGTCATTTTTTCCCCACAAATAGAGCTTTCTTTTGGTGGTATTTGATCACCGTCAGGTTTTTTCTTTTTTGGTGCACAAATAAAAAAAGACTGAAAAGTTTGAGAAAAAAAAAAAGTTTTTTTGTTTAGGTTATAAAATTTTGTAAATAGATATGTTTTTTCCTGCACTGATGAGCACTGATGATGCCGCACTGACAGGCACTGATGAGGAGACACTGATGGGGTGGCACTGATGGGGTGGCACTGATATGCAGCACTGATGGGCACTGATAGGTAGCACTGATATGTAGCACTGATGGGCACTGATATGTGGCACTGATAGATAGCACTGATATGCAGCATTGGTGGGCACTGATAGGCAGCGCTGATGGGCACTGATAGGCAGCACTGATGGGCACTGATTGGCGGCACTGATGGGCACTGATAGGTGGCACTGTTGGGCGGCAATGATCGACACTGATCGGCACTGAGGGGGGGCACTGATCGGCACTGATGGGGGGCACTGATGGGCACTGATAGGCGGCACTGGTGGGCAGTAATGGGCACTGGTGGGCGGCACTGATAGATGGCAATAACGGCACTGGTGGGCAGCACTGATAGATGGCATTGGTGGGCAACACTGTTAGGGAGGGCACTGGGGGGCTCTCTGAGCCCTGCTTGCCATACCTGGTGGCCATGGTGGGCATCCCTGGTGGTCATGGGTGGGCATCCCTGGTGGCTTAGTGGCACCCCAAGGCTGTACTGGTAATCAATCATCTGATTACCAGCACAGACCCCCCCTGTGATCAGTGAGTAATTAGAAATACTCACTGATCACCCCAGCAGCAGCACCGATCCTCTTCTCTTCTCCTCACTGACAGGATCTGTCAGGAGGAGAAGAGATCGAAGCCGTTACAACGGCTCTATTGACATTACATGACGGCTGTGATTGGACACAGCCGTCATGTGATCAGGAGGGCCAATCCTAGGGCCCTCCTGCCGAATGATGTTGCTCTGTGTCCAAGGCTGCGCGTGCCCGCGGCGGCGCGATCTCTCTCCTTCTGAAGGACGTTGCGGAACGTCCATTCAGAAGGACGAGACTCCCACCCAGCCGTATATTTACAATGGCCCGGGTGGGAGGTGGTTAATGAGGAATTAGAAATTAGCACCATTATATAGGTATCTCCTTTAATACTCCAAATATATCCTTCTTTTATTACTTCTCTTTTTTTATAATATCCATTCATTATCTACACTTATTATTATTCTTTACACTATATATTTTTTTTTTCATACAACCTCTATATATATGTGCATGCATATATATATAGAGCATGCATTGGTTTATATATATTTGTATACACTTTTTATTATTTATATTATTTTTATCTTCATTTTCATTTATATTTTTATTATTTTTATTTTCATTTTTATTTTTTATTTTTATATTTATTATTATTTTTATTATTATTTTATTTTATTTCTATTTTTATTTATTTATTTTTAATTGTTATTTTATTTTCACATTTCTGACTTATTATTTTAATACTTATTATGATGATTGATTTCATTTTCATATATATCATTTATTATACTCAGATATATTATCATTTTTCTTCTGTATATATACATATCTTCATCTACTTCATTAACCACTGAACTTTATTGTATTCGGATATAATTAGAGTTGAGCGGACACCTGGATGTCCGTGTTCGGCGGGTTCGGCCGAACTTTAAAAAAAAGTCCGGGTCCGTGTCCCGGACTTTTGCCGAACTTTTCCCGGACACCGAACCCCATTGAAGTCAATGGGGACCCGAAATTTCAGGCACTAAAATGGCTCTAAAACACCAATGGAAAGGGCTAGAGTGCTGCAAATGGCAGCAAAACGTAGTTAAGAGCATGGCAAGTGCTCTGCAAACAAATGTGGATAGGGAAATAATTTAAAACAACAAAAAAAAACAGAAAAATAAAAAAATGTTCTTCATCTCTGAAGTACGAGGCCCATATGGAGTAGGAGGGAGGTTGAGGTGGTGGTGGATGTGGCGGTCTCATAGGCGTGCGCACAGGGTGTGCCGGATGTGCCTGGGCACACCCTAATCACCTAGGGCACATAGCATTATCGCTCTGTTTTCCAGTGAGGAGATGGGAAAGATCTCCCTCGGACCTGTTCTGCTCTATTTCACTTTGCC
This sequence comes from Pelophylax lessonae, assembly GCF_965119305.1. Lineage (NCBI taxonomy): Eukaryota > Metazoa > Chordata > Amphibia > Anura > Ranidae > Pelophylax > Pelophylax lessonae. The sequence goes on from NC_138779.1 coordinate 169,022,871, forward strand.
AGCAGGGAGAGTAATGTATCGGGGCCATGTACATGTAGGCAAACACATGCATGTGTATTTAAACTTTGGGGTGCACACCCTAATGCAATAGGCTGCGCACACCTATGGGCGGTGTAGGTGGAAGCGGCGGTGGAGGAGGACCAGGGCCGGATTAAGAGCATCATGGGCTTGGTGCTGAGGATTTTGAAGGGCCTTAAGGGCCGTGCCTTGGCATGCACCCAGAGGAGGAAGGGTGCACCCATGCATGCCTAATTCAACATGGGATGCTGTCTCTGAAGCCCATAAACACATCCATGCATCGGCAACTGTCCCTCCTTGTCCGGCCTTCGTGCTGTGTGGGGAGGTTCTGAGGGAGCTGCCTGGGGAAGCGAGCATAGAAGCCAGACTTCTGTGTTTACAAGTGACAGAAGAGCGGTAACAGTGAATATGGCCAACCCGGGGCCTATATAAAGGTAGGGGCCTGGAGCTGCAGCTCCAATAGCCCCTACGTTAATCTGGCCCTGAGGAGGACGAGGTAGCCAACACTGCTTCTTTTCACAAATTTTAAATGAGGGTACACCCCAAAAGAGTGAGAAAGAGCAAAAATGGAACAATGGCTGGGTAAGGTCGGTATCCATCGCTATTCTGCACAAGGTACGGAAAAGTCCCGTGGGATCCATGCCTGGTTCATTTTAATGAACGTGAGCTTGTCCACATTGTCTCTGGACAGGCGGCTGCGCTTGTCTGTGATAACGCCCCCAGTCGTGCTAAATACCCGTTCAGATAATACACTGGCTGCAGGGCACGCCAGCACCTCCAAGGCGTAAAGGGCAAGCTCAGGCCATGTGCCCAACTTGGAGACCCAGAAGTTGAAGGGGGCAGACCCGTCATTCAGTACGTCTAGGCGTGTGCACACATACTGCTCCACCATGTTGGTGAAATGCTGCCTCCTGCTAAGACGTTCCATATGAGCTGCTGGTGCTGCTGTTTGTTGTGGCGTGCTGAAAAAGCTTTTCCACATTTCGGCCATGCTAACCCTGCCTTCTGAGGTGCTGGTGGTGCCCTGGTTGCGTTGGCGACCTCTTCCTCCTCCTCCTCCACTGCCTTGTGCTTCCACTGTGGCCCCGCTGTCAGGTGGGAATGCCAGCAGCATCGCGTCTACCAGCGTGCACTTGTACTCGCGCATCTTGCGATCGCGCTCCAGTGAGTGAATTAAGGAAGGTACGTTGTCCTTGTAACGGGGATCCAGCAGCGTGGCCACCCAGTATTCAGCACAAGTTAGAATGTGGGCAACTCGGCGGTCGTTGTGGAGACACTGCAGCATGTAATCGCTCATGTGTGCCAGGCTGCCCAGAGGCAACGAAAGGCTGCCCTCTGTGGGAGGTGTATCGTCCGTGTCCTCTGTATCCCCCCAGCCACGCACCAGTGATGGCCATGAGCTGGCTTGGGTGCCACCCTGCTGTGAACATGGTTCCATCTCCTTCTCCAGCTCCTCCTCCTCATCCTCCTCATCCTCCAGAACTGTGCCCCTGCTGGACAATTGTGTCCCTGGCGTTTGTGTGTGCAGGAACCCACCCTCGGAGCCCCTTGCGAATGACTGCCCTGAAAGCCTTGGAAATGTTACCACTTCATCCTCCTCCTCCTCCTCATCCTGTGCCACATCCTCTTCCATCATCGCCCGAATTGCTTTTTCAAGGAGGCATAGAAGTGGGATAGTTAAGCTGAGAACGGCTTCATCGGCACTGGCCATGTTGGTGGAGTACTCAAAACAGCGCAACAAGGCACACAGGTCTCGCCCAGTTATTGGTGGTGAAGTGGTGCTGTTCCGCAGAGCGACTCACGCGTGCGTGCTGCAGCTGAAACTCCACTATGGCCTGCTGCTGCTCGCACAGTCTTTGCAGCATGTGCAAGGTGGAGTTCCACCTTGTGGGCACGTCACATATGAGGCGGTGAGCGGGAAGGCCGAAGTTACGCTGCAGCGCTGACAGGCGAGCAGCAGCAGGGTGAGAACGCCGAAAGTGCGCACAGACGGCCCGCACTTTCTGCAGCAGCTCTGACATATCGGGGTAGTTTTTAAGGAACCTCTGCACCACCAAATTCAGCACATGCGCCAGGCAAGGGATGTGCGTAAAACCGGCTAGGCCCAGAGCTGCTATGAGATTTTGCCCGTTATCGCACACCACCAGGCCGGGCTTGAGGCTCGCTGGCAGCAACCACTCATTTGTCTGCTGTTCCATGCTCCTCCACAACTCCTGCGCGGTGTGTGGTTTGTCCCCCAAACAGGCATGTTTTAAAACTGCCTGCTGTCGTCTACCCCTGGCCGTGCTGAAGTTGGTGGTGAAGGTGTTATGCTGTCCGGATGAGGAGGCGGTAGAGGATGAGGAAGCGGAGTAGGAGGAGTTAGGAACAGGAGGCAAACTGAAGCGCCCTGCAATCCTCGGTGGTGAAATTGCTATCCGCCTCAGGCCCATCCGCCACTGCATTTACCCAGTGTGCCGTTAGGGAGATATAACGCCCCTGACCATGCTTACTGGTCCATGTATCGGTAGTTAGGTGGACCTTGCCACAGATGGCGTTGCGCAGTGCACACCTGATTTTTCCCCCACTTGGTTGTGCAGGGAAGGGATGGCTTGCCTGGAAAAGTAGTGGCGGCTGGGCACGACGTACTGTGGGACAGCCACCGACATAAGGTTTTTAAAACTATGCATTTCAAAGGCCAAGAATTTTGAAATGCTGGCATTCAGGGCCAGGGATCGCGGGTGGGTAGGGGTGTACTTCCTCTTCCTCTCAAGTGTTTGGGAGATGGAAAGCTGAACGCTTCCATGGGACATTGTGGAGACGGTTGGTGACCCAGGTGGTGGTGTTGCTGACAGATCCTCTGTTTGCGGGGTGGCAGGTGCCGGTATCACTACAGATGTGGCTGGAGCGGCCGAGACTGCAGCAGAAGAGGAAGCAGGAGGAGCCAGAGACCTTTCTTGGTTTTGAAGGTGTCTACTCCACTGCAGCTCGTGCTTTGCACTTAGATGCCTGATCATGCAGGTTGTGCTCAGGTTGAGAAGGTTTATGCCTCGCTTCAGGCTCTGATTGCACAGGGTGCAAACCACTCGTGTCCTGTCATCTGCACATTTTCTAAAGAACTTCCACGCTAGAGAACTCCTTTGAGCTGACTTTGGTGCGCTCGTTCCCTTGCTGCGTTGGGCAGTAGCGGGCGTAGTGTCTAGGGCACGGCCGCTCCGCTTCTGCACCCTGCTCCCTCTTCTGCTGTGCTGGTGGCTCTGTGCGACCACCGCCTCTTCCTCCAAACTACTCAGGTCACCTGCATGACGTTCATTCCATGTGGGGTCGAGGACCTCATCGTCCTCCACATCATCTTCCACCCAGTCTTCACCCCTGCCCTCCTTGTCGGTCTCCACAATTCTGAACGCCGCAGCAGTTGGCACCTGCATTTCGTCATCATCGGAGACGTGCTGCGATGGTCCTTGCATGTACTCATCTTGAGAAATAAGTGGTTGGGCATCGCTGCACTCAATCTCTTCCACTTCTGGGGCAGGGCTAGGTGGATGGCCCTGGGAAACCCTGCTGACAGAGTCCTCAAAAAGAACAAGAGACTGCTGTATGGATTAGGGCTCAGACTGCTTACCTGATTTCCAAGGGGGTGAGGTGAAAGACGGATGGACATTGGCTGCAGGTGCCAACTCTGACCTTTCTGCAGTAGACTGGGTGGGAGACAATGTGAAGGAACTGGAGGCACTGTCAGCAACCCAGTCTACTATCGCCTGTACTTCTTCAGGCCTCATCACGTCTAGAGGCGCATTATGCCCTACCAAATACTGCTTGTAATGTTCTGGTACCTCTGGTACCCTTATTCCACTTTCTAATTCAGTGTATGCGTCCCACCATTCTCTTCTGGTAGGTGCGCATACACCTTTGAGACCGATGCTGTCATCACTGAGCGCCGCAGAGCGGCTATTTCAACCGCCGGCGTTCTCACTCACATGTTCGTTCAACCTGCCTTGAAGCTCATATGCTTACAAGCGTACCTCGCTGTCAGAACCTTGCTACTGATCCCTGTATCCCGCTACCGGATCACTCGCTCATACCGAACCTCTCTACTACTGCTTGCTATTAGTGATAAGTACCCCGCAGGGGAATCCTCCATAACCTTCCTACTAAGCTTACACTATCTAGCTCTGCATATTAAGGACTGTTACTATCATCTGCACTATTATTTAGATTGCTAGCTCTTGAGCCTACTAACATCTATCCTTGCACTGGGTTAGTCTCTCCTGTATGTTATCTGCTATCCTACCACCTACTACCATACATGACTGCTAACCTATCTGCATCCTACCTGTTACCATCTATACTCTCATGAACATTTCTCTCAAGTGCTGTTCACCTATTGTCACTGTTCATACCTGTCTCTTCAGCTCATCACCACTATACTGCTATATACATCTATCACTCCAGGAACATCTTATTGAGTGTGTATATTTGTATGCTGAATCAGACAGACCACAGTGATGAGTCTTGGGAGTTGGAATTGGTATTTCAACGTATCTCTACATGACTGCTGAGTGGAGTTTTTCTGCAGCTGCAAATCCATCTTGTTTCAGAAAACGCAGGAGCGTTACACTGCTGCAGGTTCTGTCGCCTATTCACACTTGTGGAAGGTGTTTCACTTGTGCGTGTAGCTGGCACAGATCGACCACGTCCTCTCCTTGCAACAGGAGCTCTACCAGCAGCACCACGACCCAGGCCACGGCCCCTATTTGGCGGTCTTCTCATATTTCTGTAATTTATGATCTTGCCCTAGAAAGGTGTTTATTGAATAGCGGAACAAAACAACAACAGTATCGCACGGGTGTATCTGACAGTCAAATATGCAAACTATGCCGCAATTTAATGTTTTTTACTCCAAAAGGGTGTATATTGAATAGCGGAATAGGAAAAAGGATAAAAAAACTGTGTATCTCACACGTACAAACACAGACTAGGCCCCGATTAAAATTTTTTGTACCCTAAAGGGAGGATGAGGAAGAGGAGTAGGAGGAGTTGGGAACAGGAGGCAAACTGAAGTGCCCTGCAATCCTTGGCGGTGGAAGGAGATGCGCCAAACAAATTTAAAAGGTGTATCTCAAACGTACCGATACAGACTATGCCGTAATTTAATTTTCTTACACTCCAAAAGGGTGTATATTGAATAGCGGAATAGGAAAAATGTTATAATACGGTGTATCTCACACGTACAAACACAGACTAGGCCCCGATTACAATTTTTTGTACCCTAAAGGCAGGATGAGGAAGAGGAGTAGGAGGAGTTGGGAACAGGAGGCAAACTGAAGCGCCCTGCAATCCTCGGCGGTAGAAGGAGATGCGCCAAACAAATTTAAAAAGGTGTATCTCACATGTACCAATACAGACTATCCCGCAATTTAATTTTTTACACTTAAACAGGGTGTATATTGAATAGCGGAATAGGACAAATTTTACAAAACGGTGTAACTCACACGTACAAACACCAACTAGGCCCCGATTACAATTTTTTGTACCCTAAAGGCAGGATGAGGAAGAGGAGTAGGAGGAGTTGGGAACAGGAGGCAAACTGAAGCGCCCTGCAATCCTGGTGGATCTCACACGTACCAACACAAACTATCCCGCAATTTAATTGATCCCCAAAGGTTTTTATTGAATAGCGGAATAGGAAATATGATCAAAAAAAGTGTATGTATCTCACACGTACAGAAGCACACTAGGCCCCAATTACTATTGTTTGTACCCCTAAAAGGCTGGATGAGGAGTAGGAGTAGTTTAGAACAGGCAGCACCCTCAAATCTTCAGAAGTATGAGATGAACCCCAAAAACTTGGAAAGGTGGATCTCACACGTACCAACACAAACTATCCCGCAATTTAATTGATCCCCAAAGGTTTTTATTGAATAGCGGAATAGGAAATATGATCAAAAAAAGTGTATGTATCTCACACGTACAGAAGCACACTAGGCCCCAATTACTATTGTTTGTACCCCTAAAAGGCTGGATAAGGAGTAGGAGGAGTTTGGAACAGGCAGCACCCTCAAATCTTCAGAAGTATGAGATGAACCCCAAAAACTTGGAAAGGTGGATCTCACACATACCAACACAGACTATCCCGCAATTTAATTGATCCCCAAAGGTTTTTATTGAATAGCGGAATAGGAAATATGATCAAAAAAAGTGTATGTATCTCACACGTACAGAAGCACACTAGGCCCCAATTACTATTGTTTGTACCCCTAAAAGGCTGGATGAGGAGTAGGAGTAGTTTAGAACAGGCAGCACCCTCAAATCTTCAGAAGTATGAGATGAACCCCAAAAACTTGGAAAGGTGGATCTCACACGTACCAACACAAACTATCCCGCAATTTAATTGATCCCCAAAGGTTTTTATTGAATAGCGGAATAGGAAATATGATCAAAAAAAGTGTATGTATCTCACACGTACAGAAGCACACTAGGCCCCAATTACTATTGTTTGTACCCCTAAAAGGCTGGATGAGGAGTAGGAGGAGTTTGGAACAGGCAGCACCCTCAAATCTTCAAAAGTATGAGATGAACCCCAAAAACCCCAAATATCATTCAGCTCTGCTTCAGGCCACAATTTAATTTTTTTTAACCCAAGGCTGTATATTGAATAGTGGAATAGAAAAAAAAGTGTATGATTTTTGAAACCACTCAATAATAGCACATGTGAACTGAACACAGCAGTGTATGATCAGTCAGCACTCAGCACAGCACAACTGAAGGAAAAATGCTGCACACAGTGACTGATAGAAAAATACTTTTCTCCCTCCTCCTCAGTGGGCAAAAAAGATTGTGTTCACTGCGCCCCAAAAAGATTGTGTTCACTGCACCCCAAAAAGATTGTGTTCACTGCACCCCAAAAAGATTGTGTTCACAGCAGCCCACACACAGCAAAATGGATGTGGACCACTGACACCTGCCTATCTCCTATCCCACCCCACACAGCAATATCGATTGTAGTTTGTAGAACACACTGACCCTAAAAATCAGCAGACTCTCTCCCTAAAAGGATTGATAAGAAAGATGATGATCGTAGATCGGGTGACTGCAAACCCCACCCCACACAGCAATATCGATTGTAGTTTGTAGAACACACTGACCCTAAAAATCAGCAGACTCTCTCCCTAAAAGGATTGATAAGATGATGATCGTAGATCGGGTGACTGCAAACCCCACCCCACACAGCAATATCGATTGTAGTTTGTAGAACACACTGACCCTAAAAATCAGCAGACTCTCTCCCTAAAAGGATTGATAAGATGATGATCGTAGATCGGGTGACTGCAAACCCCACACAGCAATATCGATTGTAGTTTGTAGAACACACTGACCCTAAAAATCAGCAGCAGCCTCGCCCTAAAATGCCTACAACTCGCCCTGCCTAACACACTCCGACCTGTCCCTCAATTCTATCCAGACACACACTGATCCTAAAAATCAGCAGCAGCCTCGCCCTAAAATGCCTACAACTCGCCCTGCCTAACACACTCCGACCTGTCCCTCAATTCTATGCGGACACAAATGAGTTTTGCCTGCCTGTCTGTCCCTAATCAGCAGCCAGCACGTATGTGTGCTCTGTCCCTGAACTAGTACACAGCAGAATGACGCCGCAGCGGCGCTGCCTCGAACTTATAAAGACTTGGTCACATGCTTCAGACGGCCAATCACAGCTACTAATACATTTGTAGGCATGGCTGGGATGGCTTAGGCACACCAGTTAAACGCTTGTTGATTGGCTGTTGAAAGCCCGCCATGAAAAGCGCGCCAATGCATGCAAAACCCGGAAATAAAATGACCGAACACGGATTTTTACCCGAACATACAGTAAAGTTTTCGGGTCCGTGTTCAGGTAACAAAAATCCAATTATTCGGTACGAACACGAATAATACAGTCCGTGTTCGCTCAACCCTAGTTATAATATGTACTTTTAATTATTGCTCATTGTTCTTTTTTTTATATGTACGAATATTTTTTTTTATATTATACAGGGCATTATTGTTGTCCCTTCTCTTTAGCCCCTTTTTAGCACTCACACTGGTCCTCCAATTGGTTGTTATATTGATGCACACTCCCATTAATTCACCCTGTTGGTATAAATCAGGCTCCCTTTGATCCACCCGTACCTATACTTGAAAAAAGAGCGCGCATGCCCGTTGTGAGCTTGGCGCATGCTCTGAAACGCGTCGTGTCATTCCCCTGATCCCGGTGACGTCACGCGGCATACGCTGCATTCCAGCCTGGTACACGGAAATCAGCCGAACCCGGAAGACTCACAGCCGGCTTCTCCGTCTTCCGACTGCATCTAACCGGCTCCAGTCACCATCTTATTCCTGGACGCTGGACCCTATTACCATCTCCGCGGACCACCGACACCAGATTGAGCCCACTATCTTTTACCTCATGTGAGTCTGTGTATTATTGTGTGCTTCCTGGAATAAAACATACTGCACTTAGAGGCGCTCTGCTTTTTTATTTATATGCTTTCTTCACAGAGCCGACTTCCCGGTGCTGTGGAGCTAGCCCTTCTTTGCAGACTTATATTCCGGTCCTATTGGCACCCTCTTCCCCCATTGTCATTTAAAATTATTATGGACTTGAATATCCCTCATGGAATGTCATGCATATGAATTTATTATTACTATCATACTATCTGTATGTATATTTGTTTGATCCTTCATATACTGGTCATAACCAACCCAACTGTAGCAGCCCAGAGCGCCAGCTCCTTGTTCTTTTTCTTTTTAATTGCCTTTGTGTTCATCCATTTGCCTGTCAAATTAGGACAAGCTCCAGCCACATAAACTGCTGATTTAAACTGTGCAGGCCACAGCACCCATGTGAATGAGCACCAAGACATCATTCATACACAGAACATTGTTAATTAATTTAATATAGTTGTATCTTCTATATTTAACAGGAATTATGTTGTGTTTGTGTCTGCTAATATTGATTTTAGTGTTTTTTTAGTGAAAATATCGATTGATATATTTTTTTTCAGAGAGAGCTTTCAGGTAGGCTGTAAAGGGCCCGCGATATTTAACAGCACAGTACTGAAAGGCTTCTGCAATCAGGAATTAAATGGCTGGGTCATCTCTTCGAGAACATTTTTGTTTAGGTAGTAGATACTAACAATGGATGATGTTCAAAAAAAAGATGATTCTGGCCTTCTGGACAGAAAGTAGGATAGGTAATGTCAAGGTGGACATTTCAATATGCTTGACAAGTAATAAAATTGGATTTGTGTCTAATCTATAAAATCCTTTTCTTGGATTACAGTAAAGGACACAAGATCTTTTGTCTTAACCACGGGTTATAACCATGTGGGAAGTTGCAGCATGGTGTGGGGGGCATTAAACACAGAGTCCAAGCTTGGCCAAAGCAATATATTGTAGAAAAGTTTGGTACAGTACAGGGGGAAGGCACGCCCATCCGGAGCCACTTACAAATTGTCACAGTGGTGAAACAGCAGCCTGAAGACTTGAAGATGCAGTCAGCATCTGCCAGGAAGTGCAGAATGCGGCCTGGCTGGTACACACTCAAATGGAAGGCTTCCTGAGAGGAGATAGCGTAGTTCCTACACTTTCCCTACCCCTCTGGAACCTCGGCCTGCCACTGTGCACTGTCCCTGACAGACAGGGAACCTGTTCCTACACTAACCACTCGCGCTATGTGCACCAAAGCAGGGAGCCAGGGTCTTAAATAGTGAAAAAACTATCAGCGCAAGACTAAGTGAAATTCAAATGTGTATAAAATGTGCTAGAATAAAACAATATAAATCCGGCTGCATACACAAATTGTGTCCACACCTCACAACAAAAACATAAAAATCAGAAAATGTGCTGCGCCAGAAGTGCACAAAAATAATCAGTGATTACATGAATCAACAAGTGTTATCAACAAAATATGGTGTCCATCATATGTGCTCTGATGAAACATAAATGTTCATATAAAGTGCTCCAAAGTAATAATTAGTATATCCAGGTGATGACAGGACAGCCTCAATCCCTTGTGAATCAAGCAGGAACCACCAGTGTGTGAACTCCCTCCACCAGTAAGATTGGCCTCTCACCTTGATACCAGACCCAAACGGGCCAGCATGAGCATATCAGGGGATAGACAGACTATCACAGGTAACCTCTCCAGCCTTCACCTCCGGGGGTCGCCAGGACATAAAATAAAGATAAAGCAAAGATCTAGTGCTCTCTGAATGTAAATAATGAGCTTTTATTGAGCATAAAGGGGTAACTCACATTTGTTGGGCACTCAGCCGTGCCTGCTATTATGGCATTCAGTGTTGGAGAGTAGCACCCGAGCGATCGGCGTCAGGCACGCAGGCTCCGCCTCCCTATATGCGTTAAGCCTGGAGCGTGGGCTCCGTTTGGCTTCTTCGGTAGGGGACCCCTACCGAAGAAGCCAAACGGAGCCCACGCTCCAGGTGTAACGCGTATAGGGAGGCGGAGCCTGCGTGCCTGACGCTGATCGCTCGGGTGCTACTCTCCAACACTGAATGCCATAATAGCAGGCACGGCTGAGTGCCCAACAAATGTGAGTTACCCCTTTATGCTCAATAAAAGCTCATTATTTACATTCAGAGAGCACTAGATCTTTGCTTTATCTTTATTTTATGTCCTGGCGACCCCCGGAGGTGAAGGCTGGAGAGGTTACCTGTGATAGTCTGTCTATCCCCTGATATGCTCATGCTGGCCCGTTTGGGTCTGGTATCAAGGTGAGAGGCCAATCTTACTGGTGGAGGGAGTTCACACACTGGTGGTTCCTGCTTGATTCACAAGGGATTGAGGCTGTCCTGTCATCACCTGGATATACTAATTATTACTTTGGAGCACTTTATATGAACATTTATGTTTCATCAGAGCACATATGATGGACACCATATTTTGTTGACAACACTTGTTGATTCATGTAATCACTGATTATTTTTGTGCACTTCTGGCGCAGCACGTTTTCTGATTTTTAGGGTCTTAAATAGGTTCTGCCATCACCCAAGATGGCTGCCCAAGTCGCATAGGGTGTCAGCATCCAGTCGAATAGCTGTCTACCTGTAAATGCCGAAAATCATAAAAGGAAACAAGTTCCTCACAACTTACTTCCTTCTATTGGATTGCCGTTGTGATTGAACACCAACTACAGTGGAGACTACAGACCACACCTGCCTACAGCCAGCTAGCTACCTTCAGGTCATTCAACAGTGGCAAAAAAAGCTGCAGGAATATGCCCTCTTTAAACCTTCCCACTTCTAGCTAGCCTCCATTTTGTAGTGAGCAATAGGGAGATCATATATGTAGCACCCTCCTAGATAGGTGCTAGAGAGTGAGTATAGTTTTTGGCTCTGTCTGCCTATCAGAGGAGCAGCAGGTAAATTCTATATTTTCTCTGCTTAACAGGGAGCAGGATCTGTGAGTCAGGTCTACTCAATGTGCTCAGTGTGTGATTCATCTGGTCTGAGGGAGTGTCCCCAGCTGATCCAATGGGGAGGAACATTGGATAGTGGAGGAAACCTGGCCAATGAGTACACAGGCTTTGATACAGTCCCAGGGATTGGCACTGACTGCTGTCTCTGTGCATTGTGGGGTGTAGTATAAAAAGCCAGGTGCACATGTGCTCTAGGTCTTTGGCTAGTGAGCGGAGTCCCAGAAGGAGGGTGGTAGCTGCCTCCTCTTCTGCAGCTTTCGGTGTATGATCACAGGCAGTCGGCCTGGTGAGCCAGAAGTGTGGAGCTGAACCCAGAGGTCCAGGAGAGCTGACTGAAGGAGTTGAGGCACTGGAGCACCTGGAAAGCAGTATCGTGAGTACAGAGGATCGTGCCTAAGGGCCTGACCAGGAAGGGGGCCACTCCGGAGTAGAGTAGTCAGTGGATGGGTGTCAGCTGGTGGATAGAAAAGGGGGTACTAGGTGTGTGCCCTGAAGATAAGTACTAAAAGAAACATTACCTCAGATTTATCTAGTGGCAGGATGAAGCTGTGGCCTTGCCGCATTCTCAGAAAGAAGTATCCCACTCATCCCTTATCCCATCCCAATATTAAATAAATTTAACAAAAACAACAGACCCTGGGCTGTTCATTGACTGAGCCAAGGAAGTAAAGTGTAACGATTCTGCAAGCAGTTGCTACGGGTAACCCAGGGGAATCTAAAAGTGTGAAAAACCAGCAGCCCTCAAGGGGGCAGTGCTTCATTTGGGGGCTCGTCCGGGATATCTGCCTGGGTTGCCGCAATGGTTGCTAACAGCAAGGGGTGAGAAATCTTGCAAAATAACGTCATGCTTTCTCAAGAAATGTGCTGGAGTGCCAAGGAGGAGAGTGATGCCTGCTTTACAGAGATTAGGGAGAGTGGGATTGTGGGATGAAGAATCAAGTTCACAGTGATGGTTGCCAACTGCAACGGATGGACTTTTGTCAAAACTGTGTTCTGTTCTTTCAAGAAATGTGCAGGAGAGTTAGAGGAGAAGAGATGCATCATGCTGTACAAAAGGACGACCCCAAACACACCTCCAAGACGGCCACTGCCTTGCTGAGGGTAAAGGTGATGGACTGGCCAAGCATGTCTCCAGACCTAAATCCTATTGAGAATCTGTTGGGCATCCTCAAATGAAATGTGGAGGAGCGCAAGGTCTCTAACATCCACCAGCTCTGTGATTTCATCATGGAGAAGTAAAGGAGGACTCCAGTGGCAACCTGCGAAGCTCTGATGAACTGCGTGTTCAAGAGGGTTAGGGCATATAGGTACATAGTTAGTCAGGTTGAAAAAAGTCACAAGTTCATACAGTTCAAGCAAAAAAAAAAAACAGTATTGAAAACCCAACCATACAATCCCATATACACAATCCTATAACCGCAGTTGATCCAGAGGAAGGCAAAAAAAAAAAAACCCGGCAAAGCATGATCCAATTTGCTACAGCAGGGAGAAAAAATTCCTTCCTGATACCCCTAGAGGCAATCGGATATTCCCTGGATCAACTTTACCTAAAAAAAATTTTGGTACCCATTTATATTATGTACACCTAGGAAAGAATCCAGGCCATTTTTAAAGCAATCTAGTGAGCTAGCCAGAACCAACTCTGCTCTTACGGTGAAGAAACCTTTCTGTATTTGGAGACAAAATATGTTTTCCTCTAGACGTAAAGAGTGCCCCCTTGTCCTCTGTGTTGACCTTAAAGTGAACAACTCAACACCAAGTTCACTATATGGATCATATCTCCCCTTAATCTTCTCTTTTCAATAGAGAATAAATTCAGTTCCTCTAATCTTTTCTCATAGCTGAGGTCCTCTAGGCCTCTTATTAGTTTGGTTGCCCTTCTCTGCACTTTCTCCAGTTCCCCGATATCCTTTTTAAGAACTGGAGCCCAAAACTGAACTGCATATTCCAGATGAGGTCTTACTAATAATCTGTACAGGGGTAAAATGTTATCTCTCTCTCCCTGGAGTCCATGCCTCTGTTAATACAAGAAAGGACTTTGCTTGCTTTGGAAACAGCAGCTTGGCATTGCATGCTATTATTAAGCTTATGATCTACCAGAACACCCAGATCCTTCTCCGCTATGGATTCCCCCAGTTCTACTCCACCTAGTATGTATGATGCATGCATATTCTTAGCCCCCAAGTGCATACCTTTACATTTATCAACATTAAACCTCATTTGCTACATAGTTGACCAATGAAACAGTGCATTGAGGTCAGCTTGTAAGTTGGAGACTGTAAAGAAGTTATTGCACTGCAAAGCTTGGTGTCATCTGCAAAGACTGAAATGCTACTTTTAATCCCAGACCCTTTATCATTTATAAAGATATTAAAAAGTAAGGGTCCCAAAACTGAACCTTGGGGTACACCACTGATAACCTTAGACCATTCAGAGTAAGAATCCTTAACCACTACTCTCTGAATTCTATCTTTTAGCCAATTTCTATCCAATTACAAACCGATCTTTACAAGTCAGTAGACTTTACCTTACACATCAGCCATGTGTGGGGAACTGTGTCAAACGCTTTTGCAAAATCCAAGTATACTACGTCCACAGCCACCCCTCTGTCCAAGGTTTTACTTACCTCCTCATAAAAAGAAATTAGGTTTGTTTGACAACGTCTGTCTTTCATTAATCCATGCTGTCTGTTGCTTAAATATTTTTTTCCAGCAAGAACTCATCTATGTGGTCTTTTATTAAACTCTCCAATATCTTCCCGACTATAGAAGTTAAACTAACAGGTCTATAGTTACTTGGCAAAGACTTTGATCCCTTTTTAAATATAGGCAACACATTGGCCCTACGCCAATCCAGTGGTACTATTCCAGTCCTTAACAAGTCCCTAAAAATTAGAAACAAAGGCTTAGAAATTACAGCGCTCAATTATTTTAGGATGCATGGATGGATGCCATCTGGTCCTGGCGCTTTATCCACCCTTATTCTGTCTAAATATTTCTGGACCATATCACTTTTGAGCCATTGTGGATCATTTGGGGTTGTGTCAATACCATCCTCATTATGGTCATGAGCTCCCCAATGCTCCTTTGTATATACAGAGCTGATGAAAGTATTTAATGAATTTGCCTTCTCTTTGTCTCCAGTCACCCACTCCTGATTATTTTGTAAAGGGCCTACGTGCTCAGACCTAACCTTTTTACAGTGGTAAATGTAAGACAGCGCTCAATATTGTGAATCAAATTTGAATATGTAAATAAATTAGTGAATAAATTAAATACACAAAACACAATCAGTGAAAAGAAAAAAAGGAAAAAAAGGGGGATATTTATCCCCAAAGTGCCCAAATATTAAAGTGATTGTGCATATATTGGCAGTCTTTGTAATTCCAAAGTGCAGGTGCAAAAACGTGCAGCAAAACAATTATGTGCTCATTCTTAAAGTGCTTCATGTGCAGCAAAATTGCATTTCTTCATGCAAATGGGGAATCCTTCACCTGATGCTCAGCTCACTTACCAGACGACCCCTTGGGAACTATCGTAGGTAAATGGAATCTCTTACTCCTAGTGTTTCCTATTAGGGATGATCGAACTTTTGAAAAGTTCGGTTTGACCAGAACACCCGAATTTCCCGAAAGTTCGGTTCGAATTCCAGAACCATATTGAATTCAATAGGACCCGAACTTCTGGAATCAAAAAACACAATTTTGAAGCCCTAAAAAACAATAAATGACCCTAAAAGGTGCCTAGGGTTCTGGGTCATGCCCCAGGGACTATGAATCAGGTAAAAAAAAGTTCTTAAAAATTGTTGTTTTTGATAGAGAGCCAATTATTGAAAAAATTATTCGAAAAAAATGAGATTTCTTTGGATTTAGTGTCTGGGTGGTCTAAAAAGTGTACCTGTGAAGTTTCAGCTCTGTAGCATGTCCAGAACCAGAATTATAGCATGCCAAACCTTCAAAAATGACTTTTTTGCTTAACCGCGCCTTTCTTTTGCTCCTAATCAACTGCACAGCCAATGTGTATGATGGGGACATAATGCAGTGCACTGGGAACAAGATTAGAGTTTTTTTTTTTTTAAAAAAGGTGCTGTCTCTTTAAATGTGGATATAATTAACGGGTGTATTTTCACAATGGGGCTATTATTACCAAATGTTTTCAAGAAGTCAAAAGATGTATGTAGATGCACTTTATTTCATGTAAAATGGTGTTTGGTGCACTTTAACTTGAATTCTCACAAGAAACAGACATATATGCACGGATACATTGAGGGTTAGGGGAAGGGGCCACAATGTAGTGCACAGTGAACAAGATTAGAGATGTTTTGGATGAATACTGTTGTCTCTTGACTTTGCATAGAAGTAAAGGATGCTTAAAAATTGGGCCTTTGGTGGTGCCGACGATAACTTGACACCATAACCCTATGAAAGTGCTGGTCATGAAGGCAATAATTGCCTTTGTAAGTAAAAAAATTGCAATGATATGCATCTGTGAAACAGGTGCGCAAAAATTGTTGTTTGGGTGTTGGTGGAGCCATACCACTGTAAGCCCAAAGAGCTGGTGTTGAAGAAGGCGTAAAAATTATGAAGGTGTGCACCTGTGGAACAGGTGCGCAAACATGGTATTTTTTGTTTGGCAGAGCCTCCCCACCATAAGCCCAAAGAGCTGGTGTTGCAGAAGGCCAAAAAATTATGAAGGTGTGCACCTGTGGAACAGGTGCGCAAACATGGTATTTTTTGTTTAGCGTAGCCTCCCCACCGTAAGCCCAAAGAGCTGGTGTTGCAGAAGGCCAAAAAATTATGAAGGTGTGCACCTGTGGAACAGGTGCGCAAACATGGTATTTTTGGTATAACTAAAATGAGGTTCTGTGAACCTAAACAGAATGAGAGGAGGGTGGCACCCTGGTCCAGGCTTAAACTGAGGCTCAGCAGCCACAAAGCAACGATAGACTAGTCTACAAGGTCTGCATCAGGTGCATCAAAGCTTGATATCCACGACTGATTCATTTTAATGAATGTCAAACGGTCAACTGAGTCGGTGGAGAGTCTCGTTCGATGGTCTGTGACGAATTCTCCT
Organism: Pelophylax lessonae; assembly: GCF_965119305.1. Taxonomy (NCBI): domain Eukaryota; kingdom Metazoa; phylum Chordata; class Amphibia; order Anura; family Ranidae; genus Pelophylax; species Pelophylax lessonae. The sequence goes on from NC_138779.1 coordinate 169,039,416, forward strand.
GCTGCGCTGAATGCCCGTTCCGATAGGACACTGGAAGCAGGGCAGGCCAACAACTCCATGACATACTGGGCCAGTTCTGGCCAGTGGACTAATCTTAAGACCCAGTATGCCAGTGGATCGGATTCGTCACATGAAAAGCCCTCTGCGTCACTTTGTGCCCTGACGTAATCGTCCACCATGTGATGCAGACGCTGTCAATGTGATGTGGCAGCTGAGAGGCCTGGGCGGTGAGGACTAAAAAAAGGCCGAAAAGGCATTCGTCAAACGTACGCCTTCTCCAACGCTCCTCTCGTGACCCGCAGTAGAGTCCATGGTAGTTTGTCCCCGCCCCTGCACCCTACGAGAGTCGGGGAACGTGTTCACCAGAATCCTCTTGAGACTGTCCTCAAGGGATTTGATCCTGTGGACTCTCTGGGTGGATGGGAAAAGCTCGGAGACTTTTGACTTGTACCGGTGGTCAAGTAGGGTGGCCAACCAATAGTGGTCAGTCTCTTTAATGGCCTTGATTCTGGGGTCCTTTCGCAGGCTCGGAAGCATGATGTTTGCCATGCGTCGCAAATTAGCAAAGGCCTCAGAAGCTGACTCCTCGGGGTCACTCAAAACGACATGATCTTGAACGTGCTCCTCCTCCTCCCAGCCATGTACTACTCCAAAGTGTCCTGAGTGAGTCAAACTAGGCCTTGCAGATTGCCGCATGTCTTCCTCCTCCTCCTCCTCAAAGCCTGCAAAAGTCCCCGAAGAATCGTCCTCCTCCTCCTCCTCTTCCACCCCTGGATCCTGCTCAGGCCTCTGGGAGCTAGGCATAATGGGGTCAGGATTCTCCGGATAAAGGGGGCCTTGAGAGGCAAGGAAGTCCTCCTCTTTCTCCTGCTGCTCTGCCTCCAGTGCCCTGTCAATAATGCCACGCAGAGTGTGCTCCAACAAAAACAGTACTGGTAGGGTGTCACTGATGCATGCGCTGTCCCGGCTGACCATCCTTGTGGCCTCCTCACGCATGCATCCTTAATCAAAAGCCACTGCTGTGGCGAAAAGAAGCCCAGGCGCGCTGAACCAGTGCTGGTGCCGTACTCGCAGAGATATTAATTGAGGGCCCTCTGCTGCATGTACAGGCACTGCAGCATAGCTAAGGTGGAGTTCCAGCGGGTGGGCATGTCACAGACACGGCGGTGTACCGGCAGGTGAAACTCGCGCTGACTTCGGCCAAACGAGCAGTGGCACTGTACGACCACCTGAAGTGACTGCACACCCTTCTTGCCATCCTTAGCACATCCTGCATTCCCGGGTACGAGTTCAAAAACCGCTGTACCACGAGATTCAGGACATGCCCCAGGCATGGCACATGGGTCAACTTTCCCTGCAGAAGGGCGGCCAGGAGGTTTGACCCATTATCGGTAACCACCATTCCTGGCTGCAGCTGGCATGGTGTCAACCACCTCTGGGCCTGTGCCTGCAAAGCCCCAAGAATCTCAGGGGCAGTGTGCTGCCTGTCCCCTAGACACACAAGCTGCAGCACTGTGTGACACCTTTTGGCCTGAGACATAGAATAGCCCTTTGAACGCTTACGTGGTACCTCATCATATTCAAAGGACCATGCTGCAGAGGAGGGCATGGAGGAGGATGAGGAGGAGGAGCAGGAGGGGGTAGAAGTGATCGATCTACCCGGATCAGCGACACCACCAGCTGTTTGCAGATGTGGGGGGTAATACTGGCTGCAGCACCGAGCTCTGGCTACAATCCCTTCCACTGGCAAGCAGTGTCACCCAATGAGCAGTGACAGAAATGTACCGTCCCTGCCCATGTTTGCTTGACCAAGTGTCAGCCGTCAGGTGTATCTTACGGCTGACTGACTTGGCTAGGGACGACACTACATTGCCTTCCACATGTTCGTATAGGGATGGCAGGGACTTACGGGCAAAGTAATGCAGATTTGGCACCTGCCACTGTGGAACTGCACATTTTGCAAAGTCGCAGAAGAGAGCAGACTCTACCAGGTTAAATGGTAAGAGTTGCAGAGCCAGTAGTTTTGCCAAACTACTGTTTAGACGCTGGGCATGTGGGTGGCGGGGAGTATACTTTTTTTTCGTTCCAGCATGTGTGGAATCGAAATTTGCCGTCTGTTACAGCTGGTGGTGTGCTGGAGGTAGATGCGACACTGCCTGCTATATCATCATCCCTGTCAGTGGAGGCTGCCAACAGGTGACGAGTGACTATAGCAGGGACAGACTGAGGTGCAGGTGGAGCACGAGGAGGAGCGCGAGGAGGACTAGGAGGCCGACTGACCGATCTTTGACCCTTTTGCGGGTTCTTCAAATGCTCCTGCCAACGGGCCAAGTGGTGGGTTGTCAAATGCCTGGTTAGGCAGCTTGTACCCAAGTGGTTGACATTTTTTGTCTGGTCTGTTTAATAATTCTGTGTGCCCCTTTGTCTGTTTTAAAAAAAATAAGCCGTTCTTTACCAGTTTTTAGAGTGCCCAGCGCCGCTCACCTGACCCGTCGGCTCTCTCCTTTCCCCGTCTGACAGCTGCCTGCCGCGGGCGGGGCAGAGGATTCCATGCTGACGTCGGTTGGGAGGGGGAGAGGTGGAGAGAGGCAGTGGGTTATGTGAGCGTTGATTGGCACTCTGAAAACCTGTAAAGAACAGCCGATTTTTATAAAACACAGACACAGGGGGGGCACACAGGATTTTTAAACAGACTGTAGACAGGCTATGAAACTTTAAATGAAACTACAGCAGCAGGAGGGGGGGCACTAACACAGGGGCAGACAGGCAGGGAGGGAGGGGGGATAGAGGACAGAGGAGGACAGGAGAGCTGCAGATGACGGAGGCACGTAAGCTGACCATGGTGTCAGGGCTCAGCAGCCATGGTATACCATGGTCAGTTTACAGAGGGGAGGACATAGCCAGGCAGGATCAGCCAGGTATTTTAGGTGATAGAAGGGGCCAAATTACACAGCACAAGCACTGTGCTGTATAACATGCTTTAAGGGAACAGGAACAATTTTTTAGGTTAACAAATGCTTTAAAAATAAATGCTGCCGTTCGCCCTTTAAAAATAAATACTCGAAATAAGTAAAATGACTATGCCCCTCCCCTTCATGACATTGTTGAAAAGGGGTGGAGCATAGATGACCTTAAAATTATGCCCCCCCCCCTGAAAAAAGGTTTGCGGATGCCCATGAGCACAGCTCAAGCCATACCACACTGAAGTCTGTTCTTACCTAGACTGAGCCTGCACGGAGTCAATAAGCAGCCAGCAACAGAAACACCATGTCCACCAGCCAGACATCATCATGCAGGACAAGGTCACAAGCGAGCCGCTCTAGCAAGTCCTCCATAAAAGAAATGGCTGCTCTCGCCCGTGCAGAAGCTGAGGCTGCTAAAGTAAGGGCTTCCTTTGCTGCACAAGAGATGCAACTAAAGATATCACTGGAAAAACTTGCAGCAGAGAAAGAAGCGGCAGCCGCAACAGCCAAAGCAGAGTGCTTAGAAGCCATAGACTGTTCTGAATCTAAGAAACACAGCCAAGTGCTCGGACCAGACTTAGATCAACAAGATCCAGCATAGCGCGTCTCAGAGTATGTCTACCAGCATCCCAAGACAGATGACACCTATGATCCGGTATATCAGCCAGCGTATACAGTGTGTCAAAGACCCTACCTTGAATCACAGTACCTCGAGCAAGACGGTATGTGGCAAAGTGATCCCGACCACAACTACCGCTCTACAGGACAAAAGCTACGACCTTCGTTTCAACTTAAAGGGACACCCTTTGCGTCAGAGCGGTATTATACAGACTTTCCTAAGCCAGAAACATCCAAAAGGTATGGTGATACACCACACACCGGGTAGTGTTGGCGCCAACCATGCGGTCATGGACTTTGCTAAGTTCTTTGCCAAATGGGAACTGGTTACCAAGGGACTTATAAAGTTCACTGATCGACCTGAGAACTACAGGTCATGGCGAGCCTCCTTCCAGAATGCCATACGGGACTTAGATCTTTCCTGTAGTGAAGAGTTAAATCTCTTGGTAAAATGGCTTGGAAATGAATCTGCTGAACATGCCAAAAGAATCAGAGACATTAACATAAACTACCCGGGCAAAGGTCTAAAGATGGTGTGGGAAAGACTTGATGAATGTTATGGGTCAATAGAAGCTATAGAAAATGCTTTATATAAAAGAATTGAAACTTTTCCCAGAGTAGCTGGTAGGAGTTACCAAAGGCTCAGGGAACTCAGTGACTTGTTAATAGAGTTACAGGTTGCTCAGGCAGAAGGAGATCTACCAGGGCTAGCATTCCTGGACACTGCCAGAGGTGTTAATCCGATTGTCCAAAAACTTCCTTATAACTTACAGGAGAAGTGGATCACACATGGTTCTCATTATAAACAGTCCCATAATGTACCATTTCCTCCCTTCAAGGTGTTTGTAGACTTTGTTGCTCAACAGGCAAGGATCAGAAATGATCCCAGTTTTGATTTTACACTGTCATGTCTCACTGCCCCTGGTGTCAAACCTAACAAAACACCAGTGGCAGTACACAAAACTAATGTTGCTTCCACAGGTTCTCCTTTCAGGTCGTTCAAGCCTTATCAAGGAGGGAACAAACCGGAAGACGTTAGCAAGCAATGCCCCTTGCACAAGAAACCACATCCTCTACTGAAATGCAGAGCCTTCAGGGAGAAGTCTTTAGAGGACCGCAAAGAATTCCTCAAAGAGAACAACATCTGCTTCAGGTGCTGGACTACAACAACACACTTCGCCAGGAACTGTAAGGTCAGTGTGACATGCACAGAATGTGGGAGCACGGAACACAACACGGCTTTGCACTCTGGACCACCCTCTCAGGTATCATCCCAAGCAGAGGAGCATGACAGAAAGCAGATAGACACCGATGTAGACACTGCAATAGTCACTTCTCAGTGTACAGAGATATGTAAAGGACTTGCAGGAGGGAAGTCCTGCTCAAAAATCTGCCTTGTCAGAGTTTACCCGGCCGGTTACCGAGACAAGGCGATCAAGGTATACGCAATCTTGGATGACCAAAGCAACAGGTCTCTAGCTAAATCCACCTTCTTCAACACATACAACATCGTAGGGCCTGGTTTTCCCTACTCCTTAAGAACATGTGCAGGTACCGTTGAGACGGCAGGGAGGAAGGCAGCTGGGTACAAGGTAGAGTCCATAGATGGTCAGACCTGCTTGTCTCTGCCAACCATACTGGAGTGTAATCACATTCCTGACAACCGATCTGAGATGATGAGGTCAGTGTTTGCAGCGCTGCTAAAAAATATGTAAATACTGGTGATAAATTTAATGTGCCCTTAAAAGCTCATCTGTGCTACTTAAGTAAAGTGCCGATATAGTGTGAAGTCTGTGCAAAACCGCAATCTAATGTGCAGATATTACCATGTAAAACTCATACAATGAAAAAACATAAATTAAAGTGCATCCTTAGTGCATAATAAACAGTCCATATAACAGTCCTTCAGTGGAAAACAGAAGCTTGATGCTTGTTAATTGCTGCTTTGGGGTCTCCCCCTTTGGGTATCTACTTACCACTATGTGGTTTGATTGAAGCAGAATGTGCTGATGCTGGATTCCTTTGACTCCTGTAGGGCTGTTATGCTGTAGGTTGGAAGCAGTCCTGTCTCATGGTGGAGTAATCCCTGGTGTCCTCATGAAAATAAAATACTCATCATAGTGAGGACCGTTTAAAATTCATTTATTTCATTAAAAACATATGGGATACTCACAAACATAGAACAATATTCTCCTTCACCGAGAGGGAGGGGACCCCCACCATATCAGAATCAGGGATACCAACACCAACCCCCATATCGGGGGGATTTTTGGAACAGGGGACAAGGGAGACCCCCATGGGGAGGAAACAGAGGAAGAGGGGCCTATTGGGGACCACCACGAGGCAACCCCTATTATTGGAGACCCAGGGGCTACCATCAGGGTCCGCCTTCACACCACAACCCTCCTCCCTATCCCCAAAATACCGAAAGAAAAGAGGATGCAGAGGGGGGAAAAGGAAAAAGAAAGCGAGTCAATTAGGAGCAGGGATATACAATCTCAGCAAGGTAACCTTTAGTGACGAGGAACTTCGCATCCTTGATCTAGAACTCAAATTTGCCCCCCCTAAAAACATAAACAAATTCCAAGCATTCATCGATGTTCAAAAATTCGTGAGAACTTTGAACATAAAAAAGTTTTATGCTAATAAAACAAACGACACAAATGAAGCAATTGAAGTATCACAAACGAAAGTTACACACAGTAAATTAAAAAACAAATCTACGTTTAACCCGAAATCTAGCAACAATCAATGCCTAGACATTTTCAAACTTATGGTACAACAGGACATCGAAAAAATCTCGATTCACCCCGTCCCTGGTAGTAAGAAGTTACAACAAAATATAGAGTCGTTAGAAAAAAAGAAAAATATTATAATTAGACCAGCGGACAAAGGGGGAGGGATCGTTATTTTAGACAAACATGAATATATGGAAGAGTTGGATCGAATCGTACATGATAGTGAGACTTATGGAAAATGAAAGAGTAACCCATTGAATAAACTAAAAGCTAAACTTACCAAAAAAATCAAGAAAGCCTATAAAGATGATATTCTCAACAAAAAGGAAATGAGATATTTGGTACCTGATGCACCTAAAATGCCTATAATATACCAGGTACCAAAGATACACAAGAGGCTAACCAAACCACCCGGACGCCCTATTATTAATGGAATCTAATCCGTATTCGCAAGAGTCGGAGTCGGAGAATACATTGTGCAGCCGCTTGCACAAAAAACAACATCCTACCTCAAAGACAGCAAAGACGTAACTAATTATATTGAAAGTTTGAGTATAACCGATAATACGATTTTAGCAAGTGTGGACGTGAACTCACTTTACAAGAATATTAAACAAAAAGACGCTTTGGCAGCAGTAAAATGGGCTCTGCAGGAAGATAAATCCTTACCCTCATTTCAAATTGATTTTATTCTAGATATTTTAGAATTGGCAATGTGCAATAATTACTTTTGGCACTGCAAGCACTTTTTTAAACAAATCAAAGGCGTAGCGATGGGGGCTAAATACGCACCCACAGTAGCCAACATTTTCATGAACAAGTGGGAAACGTAGTACATTTTTAAACACCCCCACCCACAGCTACGAGGCTTCAAGCGCTATATAGATGATATTTTAATTATATGGGAAGGATCGCAAGAATCTTTGGCAGAGTACATTGAACATATGAACGACAATAGGTACCAAATTTCGTTTACGGCCACCATAAATCAGTCAGAAATCAACTATTTAGACTTAACTATCCTTAAATCCAGCAATCAAATGTCCACAAAAACATTCTTCAAAAGTACCGATAGGAATAGCTATATTCCAATAAATAGTAACCACCATCCTAAATGGCTATCAGCAGTACCGAAAGGGCAACTGCTCAGGATTAAAAGAAACTGTAAGTCACAGAGCAAGATTATTTAACACAATCAGAGGTATTAATACAAAGATTCCAAAATAAAGGGTATAAACCAGCAACTCTACATCATATTCAACAAAAAGTTCTGAAATTAGATAGAAAGGAACTATTAAAATCAAGTAAAAAAACGAACAAACCTTACCAAACGGCTTTTTGTACAGAGTTCAGCAAACAGTATAAACAACTAGAAAAGATTTTTAAAACACACTGGCCCATTTTACTGAGAGATCCAACTTTTAGCAAGATTTTACCCAGAAAACCACAGTTTATATATAGAAGACCCCCCATTTTAAAAGACAAACTGGCCAAAAACGTACCGGACCCCCCCAAAAAATTGAATACATTTTTGGACCAAAAAGGGTACTATAGGTGCGGCAACTGTGTTATATGCCGCACATGCAAAACAAACAACAAAAAAAGAAAAGAAACACAATTCAAATCCACAGTTACAGGACAACAATTTGAAATAGATAAGTTCATTACGTGTAGAAGTACACACGTTACTTATCTATTAGAATGCGAGTGTGGTCTCCAGTACGTGGGACGCACAACAAGAGAACTCCGCATCAGATTAAGAGAACATATCACAAATATCAAAAAAAGAGTTCAAAAAGCACAGTTTGTCTAACCATTTCCGTACCTGCCACAATAAGGATCCACGCAAGTGAAATTCTGTGGGATAGACACCATCATTAAACATTGGAGGGGCACAAACATGACAAGAGCTATCTCACAGAACGAGACTTGGTGGATACACAAAATAGGAAGTATGGCACCAAAGGGTTTAAACGTAGAAATCGACATCAATTGCTTCATAAATGATTTTTAATTCCAAACCCTATTTTAATCCCAATTTTTATCCTTAAATTATTATAACATAATCCCTGATGAATGTGAAATTATTGATTCCCAATTACACTTGGAAAAATAATAAATTCAAAAAATCGGTATGATCTGTCACAAATTGGCACATGTATGGTCAAAGCATAGGCCACAGGACGAAAACAGTTCCCTATTCAGACCAGTAGGGGTCAACATATTAGTTTAAGCACCTAGCACTTTATTAATCATACGGTATAAGTCATAAAGTTTATAAAATCAAGCATGGTCATTTCTAGAGCAAATAGGTGCTTATCATATTATTATCAATTTAAAGATCACATAATGCATCATAATGATCCGTTGGGATCAGTAGCAAATTCTTCCATCATAGGGAGGTTATTGAGACAGACATTTCCCAAAGGCACCACTAGGGGGCTATACTAAATATCCAGGACGTACAGCACTGATCATAATGATCGGCAATTCTAAAAATACAAATATATTTAAATAATTGTAAGAAAACACTCCACCCAAATAGCAAAAGGAAACAACCATCAAGATTTAAATAGATTTAGAAGTGTACTCTAATATCCGGAACACCGGAAGAGCTACACAGCACGGCTTCATAACACCAGTGGCACCCTCAACTAGCCAGCTACAGATGACGCTGTGTCCACAACGAAACGCGTCTAGCCATTGGCCGAGAGGCAGCCACGTGACTTCCGGTCGGTGAAGTGAACGCTGTGGAGCAGCTTACCACCGCACCGAGGATAGAAACTACGATACAGGCTTTTATTGTTCTATGTTTGTGAGTATCCCATATGTTTTTAATGAAATAAATGAATTTTAAACGGTCCTCACTATGATGAGTATTTTATTTTCATGAGGACACCAGGGATTACTCCACCATGAGACAGGACTGCTTCCAACCTACAGCATAACAGCCCTACAGGAGTCAAAGGAATCCAGCATCAGCACATTCTGCTTCAATCAAACCACATAGTGGTAAGTAGATACCCAAAGGGGGAGACCCCAAAGCAGCAAGGAACAAGCATCAAGCTTCTGTTTTCCACTGAAGGACTGTTATATGGACTGTTTATTATGCACTAAGGATGCACTTTAATTTATGTTTTTTCATTGTATGAGTTTTACATGGTAATATCTGCACATTAGATTGCGGTTTTGCACAGACTTCACACTATATCGGCACTTTACTTAAGTAGCACAGATGAGCTTTTAAGGGCACATTAAATTTATCACCAGTATTTACATATTTTTTAGCAGCGCTGCAAACACTGACCTCAACTCACAAAAGCACTAGCACTTTTTTCTGCAGCAGGCAGCTAATAGCAATCACTAATTATAAACCCCATAAGCGCGAGGTTCACAGTCATACCAAGCGATCTGAGATACCTACACCTGAGGTAGCAGCACACCACCCCCACTTGAAGCGTATAGCTCACCTGATACCGGAGCTGGACCCAGAAGCTCCAATAGTCCTACTCCTTGGAAGAGACATACTACAAGTTCACAAGGCTAGAGGACAGATTAATGGACCCCAAAACGCTCCATACGCCCAGAGACTTGACCTAGGATGGGTCATCATAGGCGACGTCTGTCTAGGAGGGGTACACAAGCCGACCTCAGTCTACAGTATGCTCACCAACACACTTGAAAATGGGCGTCCATCCCTATTCCAGCCATGTCAGAGTAGTTTCCTGATAAAACAATTTCCACACAGCGATCCTGTGCCTTGTCCTTACGTGGATTCCTCCTGTGAAGATCATGCCTGTGATGGTGAGCAAGATCACCTAGGGTGCACAGTCTTCCACAGAACAAGAGAAGACAACAGGGTTGCAATGTCCATAGAAGACAGGCTGTTCTTGGATATCATGGATCAAGGAATAGTAAAAGACAAATCAAACAGCTGGGTCGCACCTTTACCGTTTAGACCCCAAAGACGACGCCTACCTAACAACAAGGAACTTGTTTACAATCGATTTATCTCCCTCAGACACAAACTCCAGAGGAACCTAGTGATGAAAGAACATTTCTTCACCTTCATGGAAAGAATATTTCAGAACAACCACGCAGAGATGGCACCCACCCTACAAGATTCAGAAGAGTGTTGGTACTTACCCATATTCGGTGTGTATCATCCGAAAAAACCAGGACAGATAAGAGTAGTATTTGACTCAAGTGCCAAGTGCGAAGGTGTCTTGCTAAACAACGTCTTACTGTCTGGTCCAGACCTCAACAACAAGCTTTTGGAGGTACTTCTACGCTTCCGCAAAGATTCTGTAGCATTTATGGCAGACATTCAACAAATGTTCCACTGCTTCCTTGTCAAGGAAGAACACAGAAACTACCTGAGGTTCTTCTGGTACCACAACAACGACCCCACTGAGGACATCGTAGAATACCGAATGAGAGTACACATTTTCGGAAACAGTCCTTCCCCAGCAGTTGCTATCTACGGTCTCAGACATTCAGCCCGAGAGGGTGAAACAAAGTACGGGTCAGATGTCAGGTCCTTTGTGGAAAAGGATTTCTACGTGGACGACTGTTTGAAATCTACACCCACGAATGAGACCGCAATCAGTCTCTTGAAGAGAGCTCAAGAGATGCTCGCCTTATCTAATTTGAGGTTGCACAAAATCGCCTCCAACAGCCGTGAGTTAATGGAGGCCTTCTCACCCCAAGACCACTCAAGTGGTCTAAAGGACTTGGATCTTAGTACAGACTCCCTTCCCATGCAGCGAAGCCTTGGTTTGCTTTGGGATTTAAAGGCAGACACATTCACCTTTCAAATCAGCACAGACGAAAAACCCTTCACACGCAGAGGAGTCCTGTCTACCATAAACAGCTTATATGATCCTCTGGGATTCGTAGCGCCAGTTACCATCCAGGGTAAAATGATGCTAAGAGACTTCACCACAAAAAAGGCTGATTGGGATGATTCACTTCCCATGGAGAAAAAAGACCTGTGGACAGGATGGAGAAAGTCTCTTGAAGGTTTGTCCAGCCTTCAGATAGCACGACCATATGCTTCCGCGTCATCAACTGAAGTCAAGATGCAAAGACTGTACATTTTCTGCGATGCTTCAGTCAAGGCGATTGCAGCTGTAGCGTACCTAAAGACTATAGATGTCAAAGAACAATGCCATGTGGGTTTCGTTATGAGCAGGACCAAACTGACCCCACTCCGAGAGCACACGATACCCAGATTGGAACTCTGTGCAGCGGTGCTTGCAGTAGAGTTGGCTGAACTTATAACAACAGGACTACATCTGGAGATCGAGGAAGTCGAGTTCTACACGGACAGCAAGGTAGTCCTAGGATACATTTGCAACGAAATAAGACGCTTCTATGTCTATGTCAGCAATCGGGTACTTAGGATCAGGAGATCCACTTGTCCTAAACAGTGGCACTACGTGTCCACACACCATAATCCTGCAGACCATGCGACTAGATCTGTCGCAACAAGCCATCTTAAAGACACAACATGGTTCACGGGCCCTGCATTCCTGTACCGTTCTATGTCTTGCAGCATCGAATCTGACTTGTTCGACTTAGTAGACCCGGATGCGGATAAAGAAATCCGACCTGAAGTAACAGTTCTACATGCGGTGACTTCAGACCACCAACTCAAGTCTCATCGTTTCGAAAGGTTCTCCACCTGGATGTCACTTGTTCGCGCTATAGCCTGTCTTGTTCATATAGCTCAATCATACAAGTCGACATTTCCGGTGAACCAGAAGCCATGCAAAGGTTGGCATCACTGTAAGCACGCATTTACTGTTCCAAATATGGAAAGGTCTAAAGACTTAATAATTCGCACTATACAAGGTGAATGTTATGCTAAAGAGAGAGACTGCCTCAACAAAGGCCAAACAGTCTCCAAGGATAGCGCTTTGAAGAAGTTTGATCCCATCATTGACAAAAATGGGCTGCTCAGAATAGGAGGCCGTCTTCAAGAAGCCAAAGTGGAAGTTGGGGAGAAACATCCTGTAATAATTCCCGGACATCATCACGTCACGACCTTGCTTGTATGGCACCATCACATTCAAGTTCACATTCAAGGGAATCTACGAGCTGCCGGACTATGGATAGTTGGCGCTGAGAGGCATGTGAGCAAGCTCATCTTTAACTGTGTCACCTGTAGTGTTGAGCGAACACGGACTGTATTATTCGTGTTCGTACCGAATAATTGGATTTTTTGTACCCGAACACGGACACGGACACTTTACTGTATGTTCGGGTAAAAATCCGTGTTCGGTCGTTTTATTTCCGGGTTTTGCATGCTTTGGCGCTCTTTTCATGGCGGGCTTTCAACAGCCAATCAACAATCGTTTAACTGGTGTGCCTTAAGCCATCCCAGCCATGCCTGCAAATGTCTCAGTAGCTGTGATTGGCCGTCTGAAGCATGTGACCAAGTCTTTATAAGTTCGAGGCAGCCGCAGCGGCGTCATTATGCTGCTTAGATTCAGGGACAGAGAGCACACATCAACGTGCTGGCTGCTGATTAGGGAAAGATAGGCAGGAAAAAACCATTTGTGTCCGGATAGAATTGAGGGACAGGTCGGAGTGTTTAGGCAGGGCGAGTTGTAGGCATTTTAGGGATAGAGTCTGCTGAATTATATAGGGTCAGTGTCTTCTACAAACTACAATCGATATTGCTGTGTGGGGGGTGGGGTGAATCTGCACTCAATCCTGATCTACGATCTCTTCTCAATCCTGTTAGGGACAGAGTCTGCTGAATTTTAGGGAAACTGTGTTCTACAAACTACAATCGATATTGCTGTGTGGGGGGTGGGGTGAATCTGCACTCAATCCTGATCTACGATCTCTTCTCAATCCTGTTAGGGACAGAGTCTGCTGAATTTTAGGGAAACTGTGTTCTACAAACTACAATCGATATTGCTGTGTGGGGGGTGGGGTGAATCTGCACTCAATCCTGATCTACGATCTCTTCTCAATCCTGTTAGGGACAGAGTCTGCTGAATTTTAGGGAAACTGTGTTCTACAAACTACAATCGATATTGCTGTGTGGTGTGGGATTGGAGATAGGCAGGTGTCAGTGATCCACATCCATTTTTCTGTGTGTGAGCTGCAGTGAACACAATCTTTTTGGGCTGCAGTGAACACAATCTTTTTGGGCTGCAGTGAACACAATCTTTTTGGGCTGCAGTGAACACAATCTTTTTGGGCTGCAGTGAACACAATCTTTTTGGGCTGCAGTGAACACAATCTTTTTGGGGTGCAGTGAACAAAATCTTTTTGGGGTGCAGTGAACACAATCCTTTTTGGTGTGCAGTGAACACAATCTTTGTGGGGTGCAGTGAACAAAATCCTTTGTGGGGTGCAGTGAACACAATCTTTTTGGGGTGCAGTGAACAAAATCCTTTTTGGGGTGCAGTGAACAACATCCTTTTTGGGGTGCAGTGAACACAATCTTTTTGGGGTGCAGTGAACAAAATCCTTTGTGGGGTGCAGTGAACACAATCTTTTTGGGGTGCAGTGAACACAATCTTTTTGGGGTGGAGTGAACAACATCCTTTTTGGGGTGCAGTGAACAAAATCCTTTTTGGGGTGCAGTGAACAAAATCATTTTTGGGGTGCAGTGAACACAATCTTTTTGGGGTGCAGTGAACACAATCTTTGTGGGGTGCAGTGAACACAATCTTTTTGGGGTGGAGTGAACAACATCCTTTTTGGGGTGCAGTGAACAACATCCTTTTTGGGGTGCAGTGAACACAATCTTTTTGGGGTGCAGTGAACACAATCTTTGTGGGGTACAGTGAACAGAATCTTTGTGGGGTGCAGTGAACAAAATCTTTGGGGGGTACAGTGAACACAATCTTTGTGAGGTGCAGTGAACACAATCTTTGTGGGGTGCAGTGAACACAATCATTGTGGGGTGCAGTGAACTCAATCTTTGTGGGGTACAGTGAACACAATCTCATACTGAAGGTTTGAGGGTGCTGCCTGTTCCATACTCCCCCTACTCCTCATCTAGCCTTTTAGGGGTACAAACAATAGTAATTGGGGCCTAGTGTGGTTGTGTACGTGTGATATACATACACTTTTTTGGGATCATATTTTCTATTCCGCTATTTAATCAAAAACCTTTGGGGATCAGTTAAATTGGGGGATAGTCTGTGTTGGTACGTGTGAGAGAGATCCACCTTTCCAAGTTGTTGGGGTTCATCTCATACTTCTGAAGGTTTGAGGGTGCTGCCTGTTCCATACTCCCCCCTACTCCTAGCCTTTTAGGGGTACAAACAATAGTAATTGGGGCCTAGTGTGGTTGTGTACGTGTGATATACATACACTTTTTTGGGATCATATTTTCTATTCCGCTATTTAATCAAAAACCTCTGGGGATCAGTTAAATTGGGGGATAGTCTGTGTTGGTACGTGTGAGAGAGATCCACCTTTCCAAGTTGTTGGGGTTCATCTCATACTTCTGAAGGTTTGAGGGTGCTGCCTGTTCCATACTCCCCCTACTCCTAGCCTTTTAGGGGTACAAACAATAGTAATTGGGGCCTAGTGTGGTTGTGTACGTGTGATATACATACACTTTTTTGGGATCATATTTTCTATTCCGCTATTTAATCAAAAACCTCTGGGGATCAGTTAAATTGGGGGATAGTCTGTGTTGGTACGTGTGAGAGAGATCCACCTTTCCAAGTTGTTGGGGTTCATCTCATACTTCTGAAGGTTTGAGGGTGCTGCCTGTTCCATACTCCCCCTACTCCTAGCCTTTTAGGGGTACAAACAATAGTAATTGGGGCCTAGTGTGGTTGTGTACGTGTGATATACATACACTTTTTTGGGATCATATTTTCTATTCCGCTATTTAATCAAAAACCTCTGGGGATCAGTTAAATTGGGGGATAGTCTGTGTTGGTACGTGTGAGAGAGATCCACCTTTCCAAGTTGTTGGGGTTCATCTCATACTTCTGAAGGTTTGAGGGTGCTGCCTGTTCCATACTCCCCCCTACTCCTAGCCTTTTAGGGGTACAAACAATAGTAATTGGGGCCTAGTGTGGTTGTGTACGTGTGATATACATACACTTTTTTGGGATCATATTTTCTATTCCGCTATTTAATCAAAAACCTTTGGGGATCAGTTAAATTGGGGGATAGTCTGTGTTGGTACGTGTGAGAGAGATCCACCTTTCCAAGTTGTTGGGGTTCATCTCATACTTCTGAAGGTTTGAGGGTGCTGCCTGTTCCATACCCCCCCTACTCCTCATCTAGCCTTTTAGGGGTACAAACAATAGTAATTGGGGCCTAGTGTGGTTGTGTACGTGCGAGATACATACACTTTTTTTGATCATATTTCCTATTCCGCTATTCAATAAAAACCTTTGAGGATCAATTGAATTGCGGGATAGTCTGTGTCGGTACGTGTGAGAGAGATCCACCTTTCCAAGTTGTTGGGGTTCATCTCATACTTCTGAAGGTTTGAGGGTGCTGCCTGTTCCATACCCCCCCCTACTCCTCATCTAGCCTTTTAGGGGTACAAACAATAGTAATTGGGGCCTAGTGTGGTTGTGTACGTGCGAGATACATACACTTTTTTTGATCATATTTCCTATTCCGCTATTCAATAAAAACCTTTGGGGATCAATTAAATTGCGGGATAGTCTGTGTCGGTACGTGTGAGATCCACCTTTCCAAGTTTTTGGGGTTCATCTCATACTTCTGAAGCTTTGAGGGTGCTGCCTGTTCCATACTCCTCCTCCTCCTCATCCATCCTTTTAGGTGTACAAACAATAGTAATTGGGGCCTAGTGTGTTTCTGTACGTGCGAGATACATACACTTTTTTTGATCATATTTCCTATTCCGCTATTCAATAAAAACCTTTGGGGATCAATTAAATTGCGGGATAGTCTGTGTCGGTACGTGTGAGATCCACCTTTCCAAGTTTTTGGGGTTCATCTCATACTTCTGAAGCTTTGAGGGTGCTGCCTGTTCCATACTCCTCCTCCTCCTCATCCATCCTTTTAGGTGTACAAACAATAGTAATTGGGGCCTAGTGTGCTTCTGTACGTGTGAGATACATACACATTTTTTGATCATATTTCCTATTCCGCTATTCAATAAAAACCTTTGGGGATCAATTAAATTGCGGAATAGTCTGTGTCGGTACGTGTGAGATCCACCTTTCCAAGTTTTTGGGGTTCATCTCATACTTCTGAAGCTTTGAGGGTGCTGCCTGTTCCATACTCCTCCTCCTCCTCATCCATCCTTTTAGGTGTACAAACAATAGTAATTGGGGCCTAGTGTGCTTCTGTACGTGTGAGATACATACACATTTTTTGATCATATTTCCTATTCCGCTATTCAATAAAAACCTTTGGGGATCAATTAAATTGCGGAATAGTCTGTGTCGGTACGTGTGAGATCCACCTTTCCAAGTTTTTGGGGTTCATCTCATACTTCTGAAGCTTTGAGGGTGCTGCCTGTTCCATACTCCTCCTCCTCCTCATCCATCCTTTTAGGTGTACAAACAATAGTAATTGGGGCCTAGTGTGTTTCTGTACGTGCGAGATACATACACTTTTTTTGATCATATTTCCTATTCCGCTATTCAATAAAAACCTTTGGGGATCAATTAAATTGCGGGATAGTCTGTGTCGGTACGTGTGAGATCCACCTTTCCAAGTTTTTGGGGTTCATCTCATACTTCTGAAGCTTTGAGGGTGCTGCCTGTTCCATACTCCTCCTCCTCCTCATCCATCCTTTTAGGTGTACAAACAATAGTAATTGGGGCCTAGTGTGCTTCTGTACGTGTGAGATACATACACATTTTTTGATCATATTTCCTATTCCGCTATTCAATAAAAACCTTTGGGGATCAATTAAATTGCGGGATAGTCTGTGTCGGTACGTGTGAGATCCACCTTTCCAAGTTTTTGGGGTTCATCTCATACTTCTGAAGCTTTGAGGGTGCTGCCTGTTCCATACTCCTCCTCCTCCTCATCCATCCTTTTAGGTGTACAAACAATAGTAATTGGGGCCTAGTGTGTTTCTGTACGTGTGAGATACATACACTTTTTTTGATCATATTTCCTATTCCGCTATTCAATAAAAACCTTTGGGGATCAATTGAATTGCGGGATAGTCTGTGTCGGTACGTGTGAGAGAGATCCACCTTTCCAAGTTGTTGGGGTTCATCTCATACTTCTGAAGGTTTGAGGGTGCTGCCTGTTCCATACCCCCCCTACTCCTCATCTAGCCTTTTAGGGGTACAAACAATAGTAATTGGGGCCTAGTGTGGTTGTGTACGTGCGAGATACATACACTTTTTTTGATCATATTTCCTATTCCGCTATTCAATAAAAACCTTTGAGGATCAATTGAATTGCGGGATAGTCTGTGTCGGTACGTGTGAGAGAGATCCACCTTTCCAAGTTGTTGGGGTTCATCTCATACTTCTGAAGGTTTGAGGGTGCTGCCTGTTCCATACTCCCCCTACTCCTCATCTAGCCTTTTAGGGGTACAAACAATAGTAATTGGGGCCTAGTGTGGTTGTGTACGTGTGATATACATACACTTTTTTTGGATCATATTTTCTATTCCGCTATTCAATAAAAACCTTTCTAGGGCAAGATCTTAAATTACAGAAATATGAGGAGACCGTCAAATAAGGGCCGTGGCCTGGGTCGTGGTGCTGCTGGTAGAGCTCCTGTTGCAAGGAGAGGACATGGTCGATCTGTGCCAGCTACACGCACAAGTGAAACACCTTCCTCAAGTGTGAGTAGGCGACAGAACCTGCATCAGTATTTGGTAGGGCATCAAACGCCCCTAGAAGTGATGAGGCCAGAACAAGTTGAGGCGATAGTAGATTGGTTTGCTGCTGACAGTGCCTCCAGTTCCTTCACATTGTCTCCCACCCAGTCTACTGCAGAAAGGTCAGAGTTGGCACCTGCAGCCAATGTCCAACCGTCTTTCACCTCACCCCCTTGCAAATCAGGCCAGCAGTCTGAGCCCCAAGCCATACAGCAGTCTCTTATTCTTTTTGAGGACTCTGTCAGCAGGGTTTCCCAGGGCCATCCACCTAGCCCTGCCCCAGAAGTGGAAGAGATTGAGTGCAGCGATGCCCAACCACTTATTCCTCAAGATGAGTACATGCAAGGATCATCGCAGCACGTCTCCGATGATGACGAAACGCAGGTGCCAACTGCTGCGGCGTTCAGCATTGTGGAGACCGACAAGGAGGGCAGGGGTGAAGACTGGGTGGAAGATGATGTGGAGGACGATGAGGTCCTCGACCCCACATGGAATGAACGTCATGCAGGTGAACTGAGTAGTTTGGAGGAAGAGGCGGTGGTCGCACAGAGCCACCAGCACAGCAGAAGAGGGAGCAGGGTGCAGAAGCGGAGCGGCCGTGCCCTAGACACTACGCCCGCTACTGCCCAACGCAGCAAGGGAACGAGCGCACCAAAGTCAGCTCAAAGGAGTTCTCTAGCGTGGAAGTTCTTTAGAAAATGTGCTGATGACAGGACACGAGTGGTTTGCACCCTGTGCAATCAGAGCTTGAAGCGAGGCATGAACCTTCTCAACCTGAGCACAACCTGCATGATCAGGCATCTAAGTGCAAAGCACGAGCTGCAGTGGAGTACACACCTTCAAAACCAAGAAACGTCTCTGGCTCATCCTGCTTCCTCTTCTGCTGCAGTCTCGGCCGCTCCAGCCACATCTGTAGTGATACCGGCACCTGCCACCCCGCAAACAGACGATCTGTCAGCAACACCACCACCTGGGTCACCAACAACCATCTCCACAATGTCCCGTGGAAGCGTTCAGCTTTCCATCTCCCAAACACTTGAGAGGAAGAGGAAGTACCCCCCTACCCACCCGCGATCCCTGGCCCTGAATGCCAGCATTTCAAAATTATTGGCCTTTGAAATGCTGTCATTCCGTCTGGTGGAGACGCACAGTTTTAAAAACCTTATGTCGGTGGCTGTCCCACAGTACGTCGTGCCCAGCCGCCACTACTTTTCCAGGCAAGCCATCCCTTCCCTGCACAACCAAGTGGGGGAAAAAATCAGGTGTGCACTGCGCAACGCCATCTGTGCCAAGGTCCACCTAACTACGGATACGTGGACCAGTAAGCACGGTCAGGGGCGTTATATCTCCCTAACGGCACACTGGGTAAATGCAGTGGCGGATGGGCCTGAGGCGGATAGCAATTTGGCGCATGTCCTTCCACCACCGAGGATTGCAGGGCGCTTCAGTTTGCCTCCTGTTCCTAACTCCTCCTACTCCGCTTCCTCATCCTCTACCGCCTCCTCATCCGGACAGCGTAACACCTTCACCACCAACTTCAGCACGGCCAGGGGTAAACGACAGCAGGCAGTTTTACAACTTGCCTGTTTGGGGGACAAACCACACACCGCGCAGGAGTTGTGGAGGAGCATGGAACAGCAGACAAATGAGTGGTTGCTGCCAGCGAGCCTCAAGCCCGGCCTGGTGGTGTGCGATAACGGGCGAAATCTCATAGCAGCTCTGGGCCTAGCCGGTTTGACGCACATCCCTTGCCTGGCGCATGTGCTGAATTTGGTGGTGCAGAGGTTCCTTAAAAACTACCCCGATATGTCAGAGCTGCTGCAGAAAGTGCGGGCCGTTTGTGCGCACTTTCGGCGTTCTCACCCTGCTGCTGCTCGCCTGGCAGCGCTGCAGCGTAACTTCGGCCTTCCCGCTCACCGCCTCATATGTGACGTGCCCACAAGGTGGAACTCCACCTTGCACATGCTGGAAAGACTGTGCGAGCAGCAGCAGGCCATAGTGGAGTTTCAGCTGCAGCACGCACGCGTGAGTCGCTCTGCGGAACAGCACCACTTCACCACCAATAACTGGGCCTCCATGCGAGACCTGTGTGCCTTGTTGCGCTGTTTTGAGTACTCCACCAACATGGCCAGTGGCAATGACGCCGTTCTCAGCTTAACTATCCCACTTCTATGCCTCCTTGAAAAAACAATTCGGGCGATGATGGAAGAGGATGTGGCACAGGATGAGGAGGAGGAGGAGGATGAAGAGGTAACATTTCCAAGGCTTTCAGGGCAGTCATTCGCAAGGGGCTCCGAGGGTGGGTTCCTGCACACGCAAACGCCAGGGACGCAATTGTCCAGCAGGGGCACAGTTCTGGAGGATGAGGAGGATGAGGAGGAGGAGGAGCTGGAGGAGGAGATGGAACCATGTTCACAGCAGGGTGGCACCCAGGCCAGCTCATGGCCATCACTGGTGCGTGGCTGGGGGGATACAGAGGACACGGACCATACACCTCCCACAGAGGACAGCCTTTCGTTGCCTCTGGGCAGCCTGGCACACATGAGCGATTACATGCTGCAGTGTCTCCACAACGACCGCCGAGTTGCCCACATTCTAACTTGTGCTGATTACTGGGTGGCCACGCTGCTGGATCCCCGTTACAAGGACAACGTACCGTCCTTAATTCACTCACTGGAGCGCGATCGCAAGATGCGCGAGTACAAGCGCACGCTGGTAGACGCCATGCTGCTGGCATTCCCATCTGACAGCGGGGCCACAGTGGAAGCACAAGGCAGAGGAGGAGGAGGAGGAGGTCGCCAACGCAACCAGGGCACCGCCAGCACCTCAGAAGGCAGGGTTAGCATGGCCGAAATGTGGAAAAGCTTTGTCAGCACGCCACAACAAACAGCAGCACCAGCAGCTCAGATGGAACGTCTTAGCAGGAGGCAGCATTTTACCAACATGGTGGAGCAGTATGTGTGCACACGCCTACATGTAGTGAATGACGGGTCTGCCCCCTTCAACTTCTGGGTCTCCAAATTGGGCACATGGCCTGAGCTTGCCCTTTACGCCTTGGAGGTGCTGGCGTGCCCTGCAGCCAGTGTATTATCTGAACGGGTATTTAGCACGGCTGGGGGCGTTATAACAGACAAGCGCAGCCGCCTGTCCAGAGACAATGTGGACAAGCTCACGTTCATTAAAATGAACCAGGCATGGATCCCACGGGACTTTTCCGTACCTTATGCAGAATAGCAATGGATACCGACCTTACCCACCCATTGTTCCATTTTTGCTCTTTCTCACTCTTTTGGGGTGTACCCTCATTTAAAATTTGTGAAAAGAAGCAGTGTTGGCTACCTCGTCCTCCTCCTCAGGGCCAGATTAATGTAGGGTCTATTGGAGCTGCAGCTCCAGGCCCCTACCTTTTATATAGGCCCCGGGTTGGCCATATTCACTGTTACCGCTCTTCTGTCACTTGTAAACACAGAAGTCTGGCTTCTATGCTCGCTTCCCCAGGCAGCACCCTCAGAACCTCCCCACACAGCGTGAAGGCCGGACAAGGAGGGACAGTTGGCGATGCATGGATGTGTTTATGGGCTTCAGAGACAGCATCCCATGTTGAATTAGGCATGCATGGCTGCACCCTTCCTCCTCTGGGTGCATGGCAAGGCACGGCCCTAAGGCCCTTCAAAATCCTCAGCACCAAGCCCATGATGCTGTTAATCCGGCCCTGGTCCTCCTCCACCGCCGCTTCCACCTACACCGCCCATAGGTGTGCGCAGCCTATTGCATTAAGGTGTGCACCCCAAAGTTGAAATACACATGCATGTGTTTGCCAGCAGGGAGAGTAATGTATCGGGGCCATGTACCTGTAGGCAAGGAGAAATAGAGCAGAGCAGGTCCCAGGGAGATCTTTCCCATCTCCTCACTGGCAATGCTATGTGCCCTAGGTGATTAGGGTGTGCCCAGGCACACCCAGCACACCCTGTGCGCACGCCTATGTCACCGCCACATCCACCACCACCTCAACCTCCCTCCTACTCCATATGGGCCTCGTCCTTCAGAGATGAAGAAGAACATTGTTTTATTTTTCTGTTTTTTTTTGTTGTTTTAAGTTATTTCCCTATCCACATTTGTTTGCAGAGCACTTGCCATGCTCTTAATTACGTTTTGCTGCCATTTGCAGCACTCTAGCCCTTTCCTTTGGTGTTTTAGAGCCATTTTAGTGCCTTAAAGTTCGGGTCCCCATTGACTTCAATGGGGTTCGGTGTCCGGGAAAAGTTCGGTAAAAGTCCGGGACACGGACCCGGACTTTTTTTTAAAGTTCGGCCGAACCCGTCGAACACGGACATCTAGGTGTCCGCTCAACCCTAGTCACCTGTCGCAAACTTCGTGGCATGTTCCAGAATCTGAAGATGGCCAGTCTTCCAATTGAGAGGCTCAGTACAGAACCTCCTTTCACCAACGTTGGTTTAGATATATTTGACCCCTGGTCAGTGGTTACATGGCACACTAGAGGTAGTCATGCCAGCGCAAAACGTTGGGCGGTCATGTTTACTTGTATGTCCAGCAGAGCTGTTCATATAGAAGTGGTTGAATCCATGGACACTTCAAGTTTCATAAATGCACTTCGACGGTTTATTGCCATCAGAGGGCCCGTGAAGCATATTCGCTCAGACAGAGGCACGAATTTAGTTGGAGCGGTGAAAGAACTTCAAATTCCTTCCAACTTGGACACTACCAATGTAGAAAGATACTTAAATGAACAAGGATGCACCTGGACCTTTAATTCACCACATTCTTCCCACATGGGTGGCGTCTGGGAAAGGTTGATAGGGATAGCGAGGAAAATATTGGATTCCATCTTCTTGCAGGTGGGGAGCTCAAGACTCACACACGAAAGCTTGACCACCTTCTTGGCAGAAGTTTCAGCTATCATGAATGCAAGACCGTTGAGTACTCTTTCCAACTACCCTGAAGATTTGACCATCCTTACTCCTGCCATGTTACTTACGCAGAAGACCAGCATTCCGAGTGCTCCTCTCGGAGATTTCAACGACAAGGACCTCTACAGACGACAATGGAGACAAGTGCAAAGTCTTTCTAATGCCTTCTGGGACAAGTGGAGGAAACAGTATATCTCTACTCTTCAATCGAGAAGGAAGTGACAAACTAACAAGCCGAACGTCAGACCTGGGGATGTCGTGCTCATGAAAGATAACCAGTTGCATCGAAATGAGTGACCATTGGGCCTCATCACCAACACATTCCCAAGCAAAGATGGGAACGTACGCAAAGCCGAAGTCAAAGTGTGGAAGCTTGGCAAGTACAAGTTATTCCTTAGGCCAGTGGCGGAACTTGTTTTGTTGTTTTCACCTAATCTACCTAGTAGTGGCGTCAGTTGACACCAGGCGGGGAGTGTTCTGTCCAGCCAGGGTTTCATAACCATTTGCCATAGTCTGTCAATAATAGAGTTCATTAGCTAGGTTACAGCACCATCTAGTGGTGTTAAGCTGTACTACATCTTGTTTTTCTTGTTGTAATAATTCTGCCTTGTGGGTGGTGCTACTCATTGTGGGTTCTTGCAAGGCACTCTGGGAAGGGGAAGGGGCAGTCCTCAGTCTCCTGGACACAGAATCAGAGCTGTTTCTTCATGTCTTTCTTCTAAAACTCCACCATCTGTGTAACAGCATATCTGGTGAGTCACTTACCTCTGTAACTAGGGCATCTAGTATGCAGAGCTGTGTAGTTGTTTGTATTACTACTCAGGAAAGTTAACTGTGTAGATGTTAGACTGTTAGCTAGCCATGCAGTCTTATGTATAGGCAGTCATTGTACCATGTGCTTCACTGTTATGTAACGTATTATGCATGCAGTTCTTATACTCTATACTTATACATGTCTTTTTGTATTCTTATAGTTTTACCATATTTCTACAACCCTGTTCTTACCATTACATAATAAACCTGTTAAACTACAAACAACAGGCCTCTTATTTGGGAGACAGGAATGGTTTATGCTGAATGTTGGAATACACACTGTATGAACGTGTAAGAAGACAGAACACTCAGACCCAACATCAGACTCCATAAAGGACTGAGCATCAGGCTGGAGTAGATGGCCGACACTGTGGTCAAACAGCTCAGCTGACTCCTCTGCCATGTCTGAAGTTGGGTCTAAGGGAGGACTTGAGGTGGACATGGACTCATCTTTATTTGTTCAGCCAACTGCAGAAGACTGACCACTTTTCTCTGCCTGGGTCACTGTAGTTGCAGATGATGACGATGATGAGGGTTTGGTAATATAGTCCACCACCTCCTGTACGTACTGTGGACGTATAGCTTGGCCACTGCGGGAGAACAATCGCAATGGTGGCCTGGCTGAGGACTTACCACCACGTCCACCCCTGCCTCTAGACACCCTAGAAGCTGTGCCCCTTTCCGCAGCAGGGCCACGTATGCCTTTCCTTGGTCTACCTGACATATTTGTCACTGAGGCTTTGGCAACTCTGCGTAGTGAAAAAAGCACACTGCTATGCGACCCAAAGTTGTCGCTGAATACAGCACAGCAGATGTGTGTCAGCACAGTAGCAAAGCCTTTTGCACAGTGGACTTAACGCTTACAAGAACAGGTGTTAAGTTGTCACTGAGGCAATGTATTTTGCTGACTAGCAAGCACGTATACCTTCTGTAGATATATCAGCAGTGCAAAGTGCTCACTAGACGGAACCCTGACACTTTTACTGTCCCTACAAAAACTAGATGTTGAATCTAACTACAGTGGTATATAGTACCCCAACTACACTGCATATCCCTTTCCTCACACTAAAAGAACAGGTCCATACAGCAGAAGACAATTTCTAACTGACACTGTCCCTTTACATTTTTTTTTTTTCTAACTCAAACAAACAGCACAATCGCTGTATTTCTAACTACACGGACTGTCTGTAAGCTGAATGCTCTTCTGCTGATATGGAGCTTTAGAAGCACTCGGCTATGCACCAAACGTTGTGTAACAAAGCAGAAGTAAGAGAAATGCTTCCACTCTCTTCCACAGACTCTGTATCACTGTGCTAGAGTTTAGGCGGGGCTATGTTATATACTGTGGGGCGTATTCACTCCTGATTGGCCTCTGGTCCCCGTAGTCACTCCAATAACGTTCCTAGCAGACTCCTGCCCCCTCATTGTCTTTTGCTGACATTTCTGGGCCAATCACTGGGCTTTTAAAGCCCAGTTCCTGTCCCATTGCATTTTGGGCGGTTCTGGTGGCCGAATTCCGAACTTTTATCGCAAAAAGTTCGGAATTTGGCCGAATTTCGAACACCCAATGTTCGGGTCGAACCGATGGTCGACCCGAACTGTTCGATCATCCCTATTTCCTATCTCCCCGCTGGAAAATATCCAGGATCTCCTACGGTTGGTTAGAAGGGCTGGCTCTGGATCCCAATCTCCATCCCGTTCAAGCGTAGGGCGGTATTAGCATGACATAAAAGATGCAAAGAATCTCATGGTGTAGTATGCATAAATTCCGGTTTAATAAAAGAAAGTAGTCACTTACAATTTGAGTTTCATAGAATCAGCTGAAAAACAGCGCCGCAGCCGCTTTGCATTCCGGCTGTGTTCCAGAACCCGGAAGTGACGTAGGACATAGCACGTGATCCGACGCGTTTCGTCATCAATAGTTTGTCCCTTTTTTTCTTTTCACTGATTTTTTTTGTGATTTGTGTATTTAATGTATTCCCTAATTTATTTACATATTCAAATTTGATTCACAATATTGAGCGCTTTCTCACATTTACCACATTTTACACAACCTATTGTTGTTTAGACTAGCTGCTCAAACTTCTTTTCTTTATTGTATATACACAAAAGTAATTTACATTTGAAAATACCTAGGCGTGATCATGTGAGTAATTAATACTTACAAACCTTTTCCAGCTAACCTTTTTACTGTTAATATATTTGAAGAATTTTTTGGGGTTTGTCCTACTATCTTTTGCAATCTGTCGTTCATTTTGAATTTTTGCATCCCTGATTTCCTTTTTACATATTCTGTTATATTCTTTGTAACAATTAAACAATGATAGTGTTCCCTCATTTTTATATTTTTTTAAAAGCTCTTTTCTTTTTATCTATAGCTTTCTTACCTTTGCCGTGAGCCACATAGGTTTTATTTTTAGCCTTTTAAACGTATTACCCATGGGAATATACTTTATAGTGAGTTTGCATAAAGTCTTTTTGAAAAATTCCCATTTCTGTTCTGTGCTCATCAATGCCAATATTCCCTCCCAGCAGTGGCGGCTGGTGCTCAAAATTTTTTGGGGGGGCGCAAAAAAAAAATGTAATAGTTATTGCTTCGCGGCAAAAAACACTGTATAAAATTGCGTGACTTAACAAACAATCATTAGGTTGGTTCAAGATTGACCAGCGTGTCCCCATTCAATGCACAGTGACCAGCATGTCCCCATTAATGCACAGTGTCCAGCATGTCCCCGTTAATGCACAGTGACCAGCATGTCCCCCTTAATGCACAGTGACCTGACCAGCATGTCCCCCATCAATGCACAGTGACCTGACCAGCATTTCCCCATTAATGCAGAGTGACCTGACCAGCATGTCCCCATTCAATGCACAGTGGCCTGACCAGCATGTCCCCCATCAATGCACAGTGACCTGACCAGCATGTCCCCCATCAATGCACAATGACCTGACCAGCATGTCCCCCATCAATGCACAGTGACCTGACCAGCATGTCCCCATCAATGCACAGTGACCTGACCAGCATGTCCCCATTCAATGCACAGTGACCTGACCAGCATGTCCCCATTCAATGCACAGTGACCTGACCAGCATGTCCCCATTAATGCACAGTGACCTGACCAGCATGTCCCCATCAATGCACAGTGACCTGACCAGCATGTCCCCATTAATGCACAATGACCTGACCAGCATGTCCCCATTAATGCACAGTGACCACCTGACCACAGTCATGTCACACATGTCACAGGTCATGTCACAGGTCAGGTCACAGGTCAGGTCACAGGTCAGGTCACAGGTCATGTTACAGTAATGTCAGGTCAGGTCACAGGTCATGTCACAGGTCAGGTCACAGGTCATGTCACAGTCATGTCACAGGTCAGGTCACAGGTCAGGTCACAGTCATGTCACAGGTCAGGTCATAGGTCAGGTCACAGGTCATGTCACAGGTCATGTCACAGGTCATGTTACAGTCATGTCAGGTCACGTCACAGGTCATGTCACAGTCATGTCACAGGTCAGGTCACAGGTCATGTTACAGTCATGTCATAGGTCATGTCACAGGTCATGTCAAAGGTCAGGTCACAGGTCATGTTACAGTCATGTCAGGTCACGTCACAGGTCATGTCACAGTCATGTCACAGGTCAGGTCACAGGTCATGTCACAGGTCAGGTCACAGGTCATGTTACAGTCATGTCACAGGTCATGTCATATCACAAGTCATGTCACAGGTCAGGTCACAGGTCATGTTACAGTCATGTCACAGGTCAGGTCATAGGTCATGTCACAGGTCAGGTCATAGGTCATGTCACAGGTCAGGTCATAGGTCATGTCACAGTCATGTCACTTACCTGCTCTTGGGCTGGCTCACCTGACCGAACCGACTGCTGTGCTGTGGGCTGCTGGGAGACACGTCGCTTCTGGGTCCGGACTCGGGACAGCTCCCCCACATGGTGCTCCCCCGCAGGTTCAGGCCATGACACGCCGACACTGGACAGTGGACACCCCGACTTCTCCGGAACTGCGGGCAGCTCTTTTGCGATCCCTGGAGGTGAAGAAGTGACCGGATGTGATCCTCCTGCAGCAGAGCGCAGACTTCCATTCTGTGCCAGCAGCTGCAGTGGGGCGGGCGGCCTCACGTTGTGAATGATTGGTCGGACTCGTCTCGATCGGATCGTGCAGAGATAATCTGCGATCAGACTCAGATCTGATCGCAGATTTTCTCTGCGCGATCCGATCGAGCCGACCAATCAATCATTCACAATGTGAGGCCGCCCGCCCCGCTGCAGCTGCTGGCACAGAATGGAAGTCTGCGCTCTGAAGGAGGATCACATCCGGTCACTTCTTCACCTCCGTCCTCCAGGCTACTCTGTGCTGCGCTCTGCTGGTACTGCTCCAGGCAGCGGGCTCCCTTATCAGTGGCGGCTTCTCCGAATCTCCGGCGTGGCGGCGACTGCGCAGTGGCGACTCCTGGTCCTCCCGGCTCCCGCCTTCTTCCTCCAGAGTCCCCCACCAGCCAATGGCATCGGGTAGGTCACTCACCGATTGCGATTTACGAAGATCCAATCAAATCACGCGGCGGCTCTCGCTCTCCTGTCCTATGTGTGTCCATTCCTCTCTCTGAGCTAGGTGGGGATGAAGGTGATCATGACGCCGGGGCGGTGCATCGTCCCCACGCATCACGTCACCAGGTCCATGTCCTCCTGTGATTGGTCCAGGCTGGAGTCTGGACCAATCACAGACCGGACTTCAGTAAAGTGGGGAGTGTCGGGGCGCATTGCTCTGCGCCCCGATGACCCCCAGAAGAGTGCCAATTGGCGCCTCTGTTTGCAGCACATGGGGTCAAAAACCCCACCCCCCCCCATACCCAGCTCTAAGTCCGGCGCCCCTGGTGGGCAAAAATTGTCAATTTTTTTTTTTATTTAATCTTTTTTTTTCTTCTTCTTTTATTTGGGGGGGGGGGGGGGGCGGCGCCCCTGCGCCCCCTATCAGCCGGCCGCCACTGCCTCCCAGTCAAAATCATGGAGAGCAGCCCTCATCCTTGGAAAATTTGCTTTCTTAAAGTTAAGTGTTTTTTGTATTTCCTGTATGCGTTTTTTGCTTACAGCTAACATTAAATGAAATCATGTTATGGTCACTGCTACCCAAATGTTCTTTTATATGAACATTGTTAATAAGCTCTGCATGGGTTGAGATTACCAGGTCCAACAGAGCATCATTTCTAGTGGGGGCCTCAATAAACTGCACCATAAAATTGTCTTGTAATAGGTTTATACATTTGTGCCCTTTAACTGTTCCAGCAGTGCCATTACTCCAGTCAATGTCTGGGTAGTAAAAATCCCCCATTATTAACACTGTCCCAGCCCTTGCAGCCCTTTCTATTTGTGCCAGGAGCTGAGTCTCCACCTCCTCATTAACACTGGGAGGTCTATAACAAACTCCAATGATAATCTTTGTTTTACGCATACCCATGTACATTTCAACCCATACTGCTTCAGATTCAGCACACTCTCCATCAACTAGGTCATCTTTCACACTCACTTTGAGATCCCTTCTCACATAGAGACAAACACCACCACCCCTCCGTTTTACCCTGTCTTTCCGAAAGAGAGCATAGCCAGGAATATTAATAGCCCAGTCATGTGAAGAATGAAGCCACGATTCATCTATTAAGTCATAGTTCTCCTCGTGCACCAGAGCTTCCAACTCCCCTATTTTGCTTGGCAGACTTCTGGCATTGGTGAACAAACACTTTAAATCATTGTCCCATTTTGCACACTTATTTTGCAAGTTTTTAATTTTGGTACAAATAGTACCATTTCCAGTGCTGGAAAATAATGGTGGCCACACAAACCATTGATACTTTGGGCTCAATTTGGACATGTTCACTTAGGGGTGTACTCGCTTTTATTGCCAGCAGTTTAGACATTAATTGCTGTGTTTTGCGTTATTTTGAGAGAACAGCAAATTTACACTGTTATACAAGCTGGGCACTCACTATTTTACATTGTAGCAAAGTGTAATTTCTTCAGTGTTGTCACATGAAAAAAGATAATAAAATATTTACAAAAATGTTAGGGGTGTATTCACTTTTGTGAGATACTGTGTGTGTGTGTGTGTGTGTGTGTGTGTGTGTGTGTGTGTGTGTGTGTGTGTGCATGTGTGTGTGTGTGTGTGTGTGTGTGTGTGTGTGTGTGTGTGTGTGTGTGTGTACAGTATATATATATATATATATATATATTTTTTTTTTACTCCTTAGATTTTAGAGGAAAGTCACAAAACTAAATCAAATCATTTAACACTGGTGGTATCGGGGCCTTGAGATGGTGGAATATCTCGTTTCCATTTGAAGTACCTGTTGTAACTTTTCGGGGCGATTCATCTCAAGTGGTGCATGCGATTTGAAGAAGTAGTGTCAGTCCAGACTGTGTTTTTAAGGGCGTGGCAGCCCAGTTTTATTTAAAGAATGGAAAACAGCAATTTCCCTCGCAGGGGTTCCACCATTACTGTATATGGTTAGTTCAGCCTCTTGGCTTACTCACATGCCACGCGGCTGCTTCAGGCCTCACGCCTAGGCCTTAGGTCTGCTCCTCAGACCAACACAAGTGTCCTTTGGTCAAGCTCCCTTGTAGCTTCCTTGGGATCAGCTTCCCACTGCGCTGTTGCAGAATACATCTGCCTCCTGCAGACCTGTAAGCTCTGGCTGCCAACTGCAGCCTCTGTCTCTCACAGGGAAGATGGGAGCCCTCCTGACTCCCATATACAGACCTTGTGTCTGTAGGTTGGAGTCCTCCTGACTCCTGGGCCAGACCTCCTGTCTGCCCGGGTGCAGCTGTCTCCAACTGGGAGCCCTGAGTGCTAACCCTGGGAATAATATCCCACATTTGTGCAATCAGCAGGCCTGTCCTAATCAAAACCAGGCCTAGACTGTTAACACACACAGTGACCTGGGGTCGCCTCTCTACACTGTCTATCAAAATCTCCCCCCAGGATCCTCCGGTTTATGGTCCAGTGCCATAAAGGACAGAGCGGACACATCATAATTGTTTTTTAAGGATGTAGTAAAAAAAAAAAACAGTGCTCATATGTGAATGACAAAATTTCATAAAATAAAATATTCGTGTATAAATGAACCCATAAGCCAATGGCCTGGGTCTCAAGAAGCCAAAACCTGAGAGCTACTGATGTGAAGTTTACCTGTGAGAGAATAAAAAAGAGGCATTTGAAGCGTTCTGCTGTTGGGAAAGTGTTGGGGATGGATTCGATGATCCAAACCTTGAGGCCCAAAGATGACTTCTGGTGATGTTTAAGAAAATGTCGGGGAATGCTGTGCAGGTATTTGCAAACTGAAATGTAAGTGACAACTTTTTTTGAATAAAATATTATATTGAATACTACACTATGAGCCTCCCTACTACTCTTTCCATCTCTATGATGATACCCTACCACTAACGAGTGTAAGAGTGGCGAATAGAGGAATCTTCAACACAGCCCCCACCGCGCTCTCTACTGAGGGACACAGCGGACCCCCCCTCTAAGGATATCTCAAACCCTAGGACAACAACCCTTGGTGTATCATCCTGAGTAGAGGGACCCCTGAGAGCTGACCCATAGAGACCACTTACCCACGCGAGACCCCAAGGGGTCATCTGGTAAGTGGGAAGCGTTTAAGGTGGAGGATACTCACGCTCCAGATACCCACTAAAGTCACCTGTTTACAGAGCACGAATCTGCACTTTTTTTAAATTTACTTGAATATTATCACTGTTTGGAGCACTATCACTTTATTAGCATACACAGCTAGTGTTTGCTGCTGTTTGCACAAGGACTGTTACTATTGCACTATTATATAATATATATTTTATATTTTTTATATTTATCCAATTGTGCACAAATCACTTTATATATAATTAATTTGTATTGTGTTATTAATATTGATTTGCCTATTCGGTGGAATAGGACACTGAGTTCATTTATACACAAATATTTTATTTTATGAAAGGGGACATTTTTGTCATTAACATATGAGCGCTTTTTTTTTTTTTACTATATCCTTATAGTTTACAACCAATTGTTGTCTAAACTAGCAGCTCATATAAAATTCACTTTTAAAAAAAATATATTTTTCCCCTACACTTATCATTGGTCAATCCTGAGCGCAACCATCTGAGTAGTATTACTCACTTTTTTTTTATAAATGGATTTTAGTCCTATAGGACGACCAATAGGGGTATGAAGTTTTGGTACATAGTATACATGTTCATGGATACACTTGTGGAATGGACGATTGTTTTTTTCTATGTAAAATGCGCAGCAGGTGCACGGTATAAGACAGACCACACCTGTTGGGGCGCAGTTTACGTGGAAACGGAGTTTGAAGAATTCTCCATTTGGGTGCACACATGTCGTGCATTGCTTGACAAAAGGGCACTCACAACATTCACCTCACTTAAAGTGTTTGTTATCCTAAATAAAAAAAAAAAATGATCCTGTTTATGTTATAAAGCATAGTGCTTGTCCTGTGTCATTTGGCCCCCTGTATCACCTGAAATACCTGGCTGATCCTGCCTGCTTCTGCCCTCCCCCTGTAAACTGCCCCCTGTCCCCCTGTATTATCATGGCTGCTGAGCCCTGACACCGTGGTCAGTTTATCTGCCTCTGTCCTCCGCAGCTTTCCTGTCCTCCTTTGTCCTCCTCTCCCCCCTCCCTCCCTGCCTGTCAGCTTGGTGTCAGTGCCCACCTCCTCCCCTCCTGCTGCTGAAATTACAGTTACATTATTCTCTCTGTTTAATCATGTAAGCTGTCCCTGTGTATGTGCCTTATAGAAATAAGCCGCTATATACCTAATTTCAGATCGCCGCTCGGCACTCACGTGACTGGCCTCCTCTCTCCTCCTCCCCTCCTGACTGACGTTAGCGGGGGATTCTCAGGCCCCGCCTGCTGCAGCTGTCAGGCTGAGAGAGGAGAGAGGTGGCTGGTCACGTGAGCGATCAGCTGCGCTCTGATATCAGGTATAAATCTGCTTTTTTTACAAAGCACAGACACTGGGGCACCTGACATTATTAAACAGAGAGGATAGTGTGAACTGAATATAGTGGTTTAACAACCAAAATATTCCCCATGGGCCTTCCTCTAGTATCGGTATTTTAGAAAGATTACTGTGTACCAATCTGTCCCTTAGGGACCTGTTACGTCTTTATACCAACTCGGGAATGATTTTTACATATTTACCTACTATATTGTCTGTGCTCAAAAGATACCAGAATTTGGTGGTAGCCTTTCTAATAGCATAATAATGGTAAGAGTAAGTAGTGATAGTTTTTTTTTTTTTTAAACATATTTTTTTGAAGTTTTTTTCCTTACAAGAAAAAAACAAAATAACAAACATAGAAACTGATAACATTGCAGGTTGACAAGATAACGCTCACCAAATAAAGTAAAGGAATTGTCACCAATCCAAATGGAAGAGAAAGGCAGCCTACGAGGAAGGGATAATAAGAAGGCAGGATTTTATACCTGGTCCCCTGAGGGGCCCAGGGGATGACCATAAGCTGCGTCTTGTAAGAAAAAGTATTACTCAGTACTGTAATCTAAATCAAAATATAAACTTAGCAGTATAGATAAAAATTACCATTTTCTCTCGGAAGAGGCTAGGGAGGATGAAACCTGTTATAACTAGAGACCTGGAAATCGAGTTCAGTGCAAGTAAAACAACCTATGCTCTAGACATGTACAATGGAGATATCAAATTGAGAAGAACAAAGAGGCCTGAAGTCTTCACTTAATTTACAAGTAATTAGGAGAAAAGGGTAGAAGGAAAGTAGGGAGGAAGGGGTAAAGGGTGGGAGAGATAGGGCAAATCACTCCTCCCGACTTTGTCGAAGTGTACCGAGAGAGTTGGAGGTATCAGCCTTTTGGTACCAATCTGTGTAGCGGAAAGAAGACATAAGTGCAGTTATTTCCGTGCTGGAGAAAGAATGCTCAATAAATTTCAGCCAATGAGAAAAAAAGTTTTGAGTGGGTGCATAGTTTTGGATTTCGGTGTCCAATTTTTCCTTGAATAAAAGATCTGTCAAGTCTTTGCGTACCATAGAAACCGTGGGGGGGGGGGGGGGTTGAAATAATCCAAGTTTTCATAATGGCCCTCCTGGCAGCAAGTAAGCATATGTGAGTCCAAGGTGAATAAATAGCCGTGTCATGTCGGTAACGGGAGTTAGGTTGGGGGGTTCTCACAGCTGAAGAGGTAGAGGAGCGAGGACTTGGGAGTGCTCTTTCCAGAGATGTCGGTAAGATAGATGGAGTTTGGTCCCAAAAGTCCGCAATGGGTGGGCATTCCCAAAGCCTGTGTATTCCCAAAGCATGTGTAGTAACAAGGGTTTTATGAAGGCCACACTTAGAACATTGGAGATGAAAATGTCTGTTTTCGTCCGATGAGGTAAACGGGGCATAGGCTTTGTGTAAGATTTTTTTTTTTTAAATCAGAAACCACGTTTATTGAAGAAAACAAGACATTACAGATTGCACACAATTCACATCATTCCCAAATACAAGCACAGTCATATAACTGAAATAACAACAACAACTGAAAATACCCCCCCTGCTAGGAACTGCCCCCAACAGAGAGGTAAATGGTACATCATGGTAATCCAAAATCAGGCCCCTCCCCCCACCCCGAAGCAACCCCAGAGCACAGCTACTGTAGAAGGCGATCCAGGACCAGATCCTGAGGAGCCAGGCCAGGAATCGGCAGCCAACCTCCCCATATCTTATCATATCTATGCGGGTGTAACGCTCCTGCGTTTTCTGAAACAAGATGGATTTGCAGCTGCAGAAAAACTCCACTCAGCAGTCATGTAGAGATACGTTGAAATACCAATTCCAACTCCCAAGACTCATCACTGTGGTCTGTCTGATTCAGCATACAAATATACACACTCAATAAGATGTTCCTGGAGTGATAGATGTATATAGCAGTATAGTGGTGATGAGCTGAAGAGACAGGTATGAACAGTGACAATAGGTGAACAGCACTTGAGAGAAATGTTCATGAGAGTATAGATGGTAACAGGTAGGATGCAGATAGGTTAGCAATCATGTATGGTAGTAGGTGGTAGGATAGCAGATGACATACAGGAGAGACTAACCCAGTGCAAGGATAGATGTTAGTAGGCTCAAGAGCTAGCAATCTAAATAATAGTGCAGATGATAGTAACAGTCCTTAATATGCAGAGCTAGATAGTGTAAGCTTAGTAGGAAGGTTATGGAGGATTCCCCTGCGGGGTACTTATCACTAATAGCAAGCAGTAGTAGAGAGGTTCGGTATGAGCGAGTGATCCGGTAGCGGGATACAGGGATCAGTAGCGAGGTTCCGACAGCGAGGTAAGCTTGTAAGCATATGAGCTTCAAGGCAGGTTGAACGAACATGTGAGTGAGAACGCCGGCGGTTGAAATAGCCGCTCTGCGGCGCTCAGTGATGACAGCATCGGTCTTAAAGGTGTATGCGCACCTACCGGAAGAGAATGGTGGGACGCATAAACTGAATTGGAAAGTGGAATAAGGGTACCAGAGGTACCAGAACATTACAACGGGACGCCTCTGTGTTGGTAAATCAAGCGCTCACAGCGCAAAGTATTACCCATGGCCTGAGTCCACATCTCCAACGTAGGTGGAGACGGGGCAATCCAGTGCTGCAGAATAATCTTCCGGGCCTGAAACAAGGACCTGTTAACTGCCCATCTGATATTTAAATCATCAGTGAATTCCTCCACCATACCTAGAAGGCAGAGCTTTGGGTCCACTGGCACTGAAAGGAGATAGGCGGCATTAACGGTCCAGACCACCGCTGTCCAATACCTGTTGAGCTTTGGGCAACGCCATAGTAGATGAATGAGATCACCAGTGTCCGTGTGGCAACGAGTACACAGCGGGTCCGGCTGCAGACCCAGCCTGTACAAACGAGCCGGTGTACGATGCACCCGGAGAATCAAATACAGCTGTGAAAGTCGCTGCGTCACGTTCAGCGAACAGTGTCACACCGATTCAAGGGCCTCCTCCCACTGGTCATCAGTAACGTCGCCCACGTTAGCCTCCCACTGTACCCTAGCAGGGCTCGGGAACCTTTTCAGGTAATAACTCAATAACATAGCATAGCACTCAGAAATAAAACCTTTGGTGGAGACAAAATGCTTCATCATATAAAATACGGGTGTTGGAGACAAGTCCGGGGACTGCAGGGAAGGCTGAGCCCCTATGGCATGCTGTAACCGGAGGTAGGAGAACTGCATAGTCCGGGGTATAGCAAAACTGGCCTGCAGCTGCGCAAAAGTCAGCAGCCCACCATGATCAAACACCTGGCGCAGGTGGGTAACCCCTCTCCTACGCCACAGAGCTTCCCAGGACAGATCCGCCAACTCCGGATATGTCAGATTTCGCCAAATCGGGCTGAACTCCGTATACCCAGTCACCCGCTAAAGTTGCTTCGCCTTCGCCCACACCTTATGCATCAATCTATACGTGGGAAAAATTTTGTTAGATTTTGCCAGCAGCTGCGACTCCAGGGCCCCCGGGAGGTCATCCGCACCCACCGCCTGCAAGAGTACCGCGAGCGTGGAGTCCTTCCTTCCTCCATCCCCCACACCCATGGCCCCCAGCAAGTGTTGCAACTGAGCAGCCATGTAGTAAATCCATGGGTTAGGGAATGCTAACCCCCCTGATCTTTAGGGCATTGAAGCTGTTCCAGTTTAATTCTGGCTGTACCTGTCTTCCACAGCAGGGAGCGAAAAAGGGAGTTGACTAGCCTAAAAATAAGAGGGATAACCACCGGGGTGTTATGAAGTAGGTATAAAAGTTGGGGCATAAGAATTATTTTCACCAGGTTGGCCCTCCCCGCCACCGAGAGCCAGAGTTTGGACCATATACCTATCTTATCCCGAAACCTCGTCAGGAGTGGGAAGATATTCAATCTGCAGTATGCTGTGACATCCGCTGAAATAATAATGCCCAAGTATTTGAACTGTTCCACCACCGGGACGGGACAGAAGGTGGCCAACTGGGGGTCCAGTCTCTGGTCCGATGGCAACAGGGCCGATTTAGACCAATTAAAGGTGAGTCCAGAGAACACACCAAACTATGTAATAATGTGCATTACCGTCCGCAGGGATGGGCCAGTGTCGCCCAGCAGCAGCAACAACATATCATAAGCATAAAGCAGTATCTTCTCATGTACGCTCCCATAACGGAAGCCCACCACCGAGTCATCAGCCCTAATACGGGCCGCCAAAGGCTCAATCGCCATGGCGAACAGCAAGGGGGACAAAGGGCACCCCTGTCTGGTCCCCCTCCCCAGGCTAAACGGTAAAGATTGCCGACCACCCTCCCTGTTTACCGCACCCAGGCAATGAACGTAGGGCCAAAGCCAAACTTCTCCAGAACTGCCCACAAATACTCCCATTCCACACTGTCAAAGGCTTTGTTAGCATCCAAAAACAGAAGAGCCCGGGAACCCATATTATGAGCTGTGGTCTGCATGTTAACATATAGTCTTCTAAGGTTTACCGCTGTGGACTTGTTAGGCATGAACCCTGCTTGATCACCATGCACTATAGTAGCCACCACCTTGTTAAGGCGTTGGGCAAGAACTTTAGCCAAAATCTTGATGTCAGACTGCAATAGGGAGATTGGTCTATAATAGTTAGGGTCCATAGGGGGTTTATCAGGTTTCAAGAGTATGATGACACTGGCGCCCGACATGGAAGGGGGCAACCCCCCACACCTGAGAGCCTCATTTAAGACCCTTAGCAGCCTAGGCATGAGAGCCTCCGAGTAGGTCTGGAAAACCTCCATAGGAAGGCCGTCATCTCTGGGCGCCTTAAATGTAGGGAAAGAGCTGGCCGTCTCCTGAAGCTCCTCCACCGTGATGGGAGCCTCCAATTTCAGTCTATGCAGTGCGGATAAAACAGGGAGATCTATCTCCTTTAGATAATCAGCTAGTGCAGAAGCCGTGTACGTGGCCTTAGTGGAGTACAAGTCAGAATGGAAGCGAGCCAACTCCCCTAAGACCAGCTCAGGGGAATTGATTATGCCTCCTGCAGGCCCGCGGAGGGCCCTTATAACAGGCGCCGCCGGGCGCACATTTACAATTTTCGCCGGTAGACGACCAGTCTGCTCCCCCTCCTCATAGAAAGTGACCTTAGAGAAAAATCTTTTCTTTTCCGCTTTAGAGGAAATAAAGTTTGTCAGGGCATCCTGTGCAGACAGCCACGCCGCCCTAGAGGCATCCGTGGGCTGTTCCACATATGTCTCCTCCCGTTCCCGCACATGCCGGGTTAACACCTCCTCCATCTCTCGTGAAGAGGACTTAACCTTGTTTACAGCTGCAATAAACACACCCCTTAAATAACATTTAAACGCATCCACCTGTAATAGAACGTCTGGGTACAAATCATTGTCTAGAAAGAAGTTAGTTATGGCTCTGCTAACGTCACAGTCAGGGGGGGAGAAGTTTCAACCAATAAGCGTTCAGTCGCCATGGAACCCTAGGCAGGGGGGGAATCAGGTCTCATCCCGATCCAGCAGATCAGAGGCGAGTGATCCGAGACCCCCCTAGGCGCATAAAGCACCTTAGTCACCACTTCACAGGACCTTGCTGTACCCACACAGAGGTCTATACGGGACAGGGTCCCATGCGTCCCCGAGTAGCATGAAAACTGGACCACAACGGGGTGGTGCAGCCTCCTGACATCCACCCAGGACATTTCCTCCAAAAATCTGGCCAACGGGGTACCACGAGCACCTGGACCAGCCCTGGGAGGAGGATGTCTGTCTCTGGAGGGGACCAACACCCGTTGAAATCCCCCATAACGTACAATAATGCAGAAGGTTTGTCCAAAGTGAAACGCACCAGCTCCCTCAACACTACCAGTGAAAAGGGAGGAGGAACATACACCACGGCAAACACATAGGTTCGAGAATACATCATGCAGTGCAGAAACACAAATCTACCCTCCGGATCACACAGGGCAGATAACTCTCAGTAGTCCAGAGACTTATGTATCAAAACACACACCCCCCTAGAGTAGGAGGTATGGGTAGAATGATAAATACGTTGGGCCCAGGCATATTTCACACAGCGCACAGTCTCAGCCGTGAGATGGGTTTTCTGCAGTCCCACAACTGCCGGGAAATATTTACGCAATACAGTATTCATCATGGCTCTCTTCAAGGGGTCACCAAGCCCCCTGACATTCCATGAGTCCATTGACCAGGAGACAAAGCAGAAGTTAGGCCTCTAAGGTAGTAGACTGCATCAAGGATCCATTTCCTCGCGTTGTCGGGCCCGCAGAGAGGGCTCATTAGCATCCAACCACTCAGCTGCTTCTCTAGCCGAATTGAAAAAGTGGGTTTGACCCCTAGCAGTGACTCTCAGGCAAGCAGGGTAAAGTATAGCATAGGGCAGTTGTATCTTCTGTAAATGCAGCTTCACTTCATGGAATTTAGCCCTTTTCTTTTGGACCTCGGCAGAGAAGTCTGGGTATATGGACACTCGCACCCCATTAAATTTAATCACAGCCTTTTCCCTAGCCAGCTAGAGCACCTTCTCCTGGTCCCGGTAGTGCAGCAGGTAGGCCAAGACCGGCCGAGGAGCATTGCCCAGGACAGCCCGCGTGGGGGTGCGGTGGGTCCTCTCCACAGCAAAGATAGGGGAGAACACATCCCTCCCAAAGGTGTCGATCAGCCACTGCTCCACAAATTCAGTGGAGTCCCTGCCTTCCACCTTCTCAGGGAGCCCCACTATGCGAATATCGTTCCACCTGAGGCGGTTTTCTATATCATCAGCCTTATCCTGCAGTACCCGCGTCAAGGCCGAATTAGCTTGAGTGTCTCCTATAAGCGCAGGCAGTTTATCCTCCACATCACTAATGCGCCCCTCCACTGCAGTAGTGCGCTCCCTCATCTTCTGAAGATCATGGCGAAGCAGGGAGTCCTCCTCAGTTAGGCTCCCCAGCTTCTCCTGTACTGTGTGCACTGAAGCAGTGCAATGTTGGACAGCTGCCAGTATCTGCCGTAGGGTGGGCTGGGAGTCTCCCTCCTGCACATCCTCCAGGGGCACAGATGGAATATCAGTCACTGAGGTGGAGGGCTCAGGCTCTGCAATATGATTAGTGTCCATAGGAGACAGCAGGTCTGCTCCTGCGTCCATGCCATCCTGAGCGCTGGTAATCTGGGCATATGTGAGCTTCTGGGCATAGTAGAGCATGTCTTAAGGGGCATCCTTGCGGGCTTTACTAGCCTTACCGCTCGGATCTTTCGGCTTGTCTGCCCCTCGCTGTGTTCCCCTCGGCGTGCCGGCCACGGCGCCATTTTGGATGTCAGAGGCCACGCAGTCATCCCGACCTTTCCGGGTCATCATGGCGAGTAGCACGAGCAGGAGGGTATCCTACGACTCCCGAGGACAAGAGGAATCGAATGGTGTGGTTCACAAGCGGATCGGTGACTGGAGGAAGGATCGGTGAAAGGATTACAAGCGGGAGCTCCATGCAGCGTGTCCGCTCACATGCCCTGCTTGGCCACGCCCCCTCTGTGTAAGATTTTAAATTGACTTTCCCTCCAAGATTCATTGATCATATGTTTGCAAGTCCTAAAGGTATC
This sequence comes from Pelophylax lessonae, assembly GCF_965119305.1. Taxonomy (NCBI): domain Eukaryota; kingdom Metazoa; phylum Chordata; class Amphibia; order Anura; family Ranidae; genus Pelophylax; species Pelophylax lessonae. The sequence goes on from NC_138779.1 coordinate 169,079,933, forward strand.
CACGTGTAATCTGCTCATTTATAAAAGGGTTGGGTACGTTTTTACTCCACGAGGTTGTGAGGTTTTTTCCAGGAGAAGAAGGCTGGTGTAGCAGGAGACGTTTGTAAACATCAGAGATGGAGTAAGAGCGTAGTTGAATGAGCTCATCAAGAAAGTTTGATCGAACAAAGGCAATGGACTGGTTATAGTAAAATCTATGGCGGGATGGTAAGTTGAATTCAGAATAATCTCTGAAAATGGAAGAGGAGTTCCCGAATCAGGGTTAAACAATTGCACAGCAAGTATGAGTGAATGGTCCTTCCAAAGATTATAGGCTGAGTTAGTAGAGCTTTGAGGAACCATGGGGTGACCATGTATGGGGAGGAATCTTGACACAAAAGGTAAAAGCTTGAGCTTTTTCCTAATCTCTCTCCAGGTGACAACTGTGTCTCTGAAAAGTACATTGTTACAGAGATGTGAAGGTAGTGAGGACCAAGAAGAGTGAAGTAGGCCATTAATTGTGTACGGGGAGACACAGTCTATTTCTAGTTGTAAATTCGTATATTTTGAAGAAGAAGAAAGCCAGTCTAGACAATATCTACTTAAACAAGCCAAGTTATACAATCGAATGTCTGGGAGACCTGCACCACCTTTGCTCCTGGGGAGACATAATTTCAAGAGGGATATACGGGACCTGCCACCGTCCCAGAGAAAAGATTTAAAGGATTTATTTAGGGCTAGAATATCTTTGTGTTTCAAAAGTAACGGTAATGTCTGAAGTGGATACAGCAGCCGTGGGAAAGTAACCATTTTGATAAGATGGCATCTCCCGAGGAGCGAAAGGGGTAGGGATCTCTAGGTCTCTAGTTCTTTCTTTATTTTAGCAAACAAAGGGGGGTAGTTAAGCTTATAAAGAGAAGAGGGATCCCTGCCAATTTTAATTCCAAGGTAGGTAATAGATTGGGTGGCAATAGAAAAAGAAAGTGAAGATGCAAAGTCAGTAGAGGAGCTGGGAGTCAGAGGAAGTACCTCGCTTTTGTCATAGTTCACCCTTAAGCCCGAGCAGCGTCTGAATATATCCAAATCACTTTTTAAGTTGGGTTATGTCTTGTTTAAAGTTGGAGGTAAAAATCAACATGTCGTTCGCAAAAAGGGCAGTGCGGACGTCATGGGTACCTATGGGAATACCATGTAGAGGAGAGACTTGGGCCAGATATCGGGACAGGGGGCTCTATAGCCAAATTGAAAAGGATTGGTGACAAGGGGCATCCCTGTTTAGTTCCTTTATTTAATGGGAAGGACTCTGACAGGAAGAAGTAAGAAGGGAGGCCTTAGGAGAGAAGTACATGTTATTAAGGAAGCGGATGAAGTTCCCTGAGAAGCCCAATTTTGCATGGACCAGGAAAAGCCATTCGAAGCTGACATTATCGAATGCCTTTTCTGCATTCAGGGTGATAATGGCAAGATCCTCTAAGGGGTGGGTCTAAGCGTATGACAAAGCTAAAAGTACCTTCCTAATATTAGAGGTAGCCGAGCGACCCTTGACAAAGCCAGACTGGGCATCCGAAATTAGCGATGGGAGAATTTCCAAAAGTCGCAGGGCTATGACCTTGGAAAGTATTTTACTGTCAACATTCAGTAAAGAAATGGGGCGGTAAGAGCCTAGCAATGTAGTACCTTTGCCCTTTTTGCCAATTAGTTTAAGGTAATCCAGTTCCCCAGTAGGTAACCTCCTGTTTTCTTCCCACATGCAGGTGAAAACCGAGGATAGCAAAGGCAGAATGTCAGGAGGCATAATTTTGTAGAAATCCATAGAAAGGCCATCCCGTCCCGGTGCCTTATTGGGGGAGGATGATTTAACAACTAACTCAATTTCGGCTTGTGTGATGGGGGAGTTTAACGTATCTAAAGAGGGTTGGGGTATAGTAGTGAGGTTGAGTTTGTCAAGGAACGACTCGGCTAAAGAGGTGTCATGGGATTCTTTACTGTATAGTGAGATGTAGAAGTCTTTCAGGATAACGACAATGTCAGTTTGGGAGGAGGTGAGATTGCCCCTGGAGTCCCTTAAGGCGGTAATATGCGTTTGACTATAAGGACCTCTGGTCAATCTGGCGAGTAACTTCCCTGCCTTATTGCCGTGTTTATGGAAAAGAAGATCGGTTCTCACCTTCCTAGTTTGTTCTTGGTGCTCAGTCCATAGGTCAAAATCTCTTTTGGCTTCCTGCCAGAGTCTTCTGGTCTCGTGGGTGCTCTGGAGAGTCAGTGCGGTTTGGGCTTGTTGAAGTCGTAGACTTGCCTGTCGAAATTTGGTTAGGGAGTTTTTTTTTTATTTTAGAAACATATGCAATCATTTTACCTCTGAGAAAGGCTTTTCCAGTCTCCCAAAGCAAAATCGGGTCTATGTCGGGAGTATGATTGAATCTGACAAACTCAGACCACGCCTTCTGAAGCACCTTTTGAAAGTCTTGATTTTTGTCCAAAAAAGGTGGGAAACCTCCATAATTTAGGTGTGTATTGAGGGGGGCCATTTGAGATCTCATAGAAATGGGGGCATGGTCTGAAATGGCCAGCTCATTAATAGTTGATTCAGGGATGGAAGGGAGGAGGTCAGGGGTGCAGAGAAAGTAGTCCAGTCTTGCCCATGAGTCATGGGGATTCAAGTAAAAAGAAAATTCCCTGTCAAGGGGATGCATAAGTCTCCAAACGTCAATCATGTGAGCTGCATCCATAGTGATGGAGAGGTGGGTGTCAATAACAGAGGAGTTTCCCCTGGAGGTGGGAGGGGAGTGAGACCCAGATGGGTATTTCCTGTCCTCCACTGAGGACATCACCGAGTTGAAGTCACCTCCTACCACAATGGGGGAGTGCGGTGGATCCAGCATCCACCGAGAAAGAGTGGAAAAAAAACTGCCCATCTGGGGGGGTAGGGGCATAAACATTGAGTATGTGAAGAGTGCCCAAAGAGAGCTTCAAGGTAATGGACACCAGTCTTCCAGTGTCATCTGAAGATTTGGCCATAACAGTATAAGAAAGGTGTTTATGAAGTAGTATGAGAACCCCGGATTTCCTACCTACTGCAGGGGAGCCTATGACTTCACCTACCCACAGTTTCCGCATTCTGTGGAAATCCCCCTCCGGCAAAAGAGTCTCCTGAAGAAGGGCTACATCCGTCTTAATGCGTTTGAGATGTCGAAGTATGCGCATGCGCTTGCCGGGAGAACAGAGGGCCTTCATAGAGGTAGAGGGTATAGCCTGCAAGGCAGATAAGAAGACATATGATATAGGTTGGAAAGGAATAATATCTAGAGATAGGGGCCCATAATAGGCTAGGTTAGAACATTCAAAATTTAATCAACAAAAGTATAAAAAAAATAAAACAACATGTCATCTGAGACTTTTTTCCATTTAGTGACGAGTGAGCTATCAGTCCCAGAGACCTCCACAGGCTGGATTGGAAGCCTGTAAATATAGAAGTGCAATGTCCATCCTAGGTGTGCCTGGTAACAAGTAATTTAGTTCTGTCCAAAATAGAGAGGACCAAAGGCAATTTGTATGAGCCGGTTGGTGGGGCTACAGGTTAGGAAAAGGACTGAAAGTGCCAAACCGCCCCTTTTTGCTGGAGTGTTTAATGGGGCTTTTTTGTGATTTACAGGAAAGAAAGGGTTTTCTGGCTGGGGGAGCTTCTCCTTGTAGCGAGATATTGTGAGCAGTAAGAAAATACTCCGCTTCCAGGGGGGTGTGAAGGGAAATGCGTTCTCCTTCTCTGGATGTGACATGTAAAACGGCGGGGTAAACTTGATGTTATTATAAAACAGCGTGGAGCAGATCCTTGAAAAAGCTTTGCGTTTGGTAGAGACTTCCTGGGAATAGTCCGCAAATAATAGTAATTTGTGGCCATCAATTGTGAGCTGTTTCTGTTGTCTATATTACTGCAGAATGAGGTGCTTATCAGCATAGTTTAAGTAACGGATGATAGTGGGTCTAGGAGACGTGTGGTTTTCTAGCTTGGGGCCTATTCTATGCGCTCTTTCAACAACGCACGGTGCTGGCAGACCCAGAGCTGAGGGGATAGTGTTAGAGCAGAGTTCTAATAGTGAGGAGGGGGCATATGATTCTGGTAGCCCAATGATCCGTAAATTATTTTTTTCTAGACCTATTTTCCAAGTCATTAATTTTTTCCTGCATCATTTGAAATGCTAGGTCGTGGCTGTGAATAGAGGATGAAGTCTGCTGCATATCCTCTTCCAGAGTAGCTATTCTTAACTCAGCTTCATGCAGCCGTTGTGACTGTGCCCCTAGCTTCTTTTTAATTTGGGAAATCCCCTGGGCTACTGCTGATTCCACTGCTGCATTTATGGTGGGTCTTAAAAGTGCAGCTACTGCCTCAGCAATGCGGAGGTGAGCTATGTCTTCCCCTGGACCAGCTTTATTATGTGGTGCTGTACCTGAGGGGAGAGAGCCTGTCAGCTCCCCTGTGAGGTGAATAGCAGAGTCCTCCATGTGTGCTGCTGTGAGGAGAGACAAGGGCTGAGAAATGGCGGCGAGCGGTGGTGAGCGGGGTGGATGGCTCAGAGCTCTCACAAAAGCAGCCTGTCAGGCACAGCGGGGTCCCCAGGAATGGCAGGAGGATTTTCAGCGGGAATGGCGTCCGTTCAGCGGGTATGTGAGGCAGACTTGGAGGAGGCTCGGCGGGAGAGGAGCTGCTCACGTCCTCACCATCTGGCGCCGGAAGTCAGTGATAGTTATTACCACACATCCTTGGCTTCGATCAGATGCTGTCAGGTAAATGGCCAAAGGAGAACTGGCAATGTTGCCAATATTAGAAATGGACGCATTTGGCGTAAATTGGCAAATGCGCCTGTGCAATGGCACGTGCAATAAGTGACAGATGCGGACACTCTCTGGCCTATAAAAGACTGCTGCTGTATTCACCAGATTGCTGGATTGTTGTCAGGCTTCCTGTGTTCCTGAGCTTCTGTGTATATTTTCTTGGATTTCCTGTTGTTGACCTGGCTTGCCCTTGACTTGTCTGATCTCTGCTCCTGGCTTTGACCCCCTGGTTTGTTCTACTGGCTCTGCTGCTGCTTGATTACTCATGTATAACCACGGCTTTCATTATGGGCTTGCTACCATTTTCCTGATATTTACCTGCCCTTCTGTGTATGACCTCGGCTTGCTCTTGTTCCTGCTATCTGCCTCCGCTACAGGCTGAACACCAGTGTATGACCCCTGGTCTGGCTTCCACTACTGCCTCCTGTATGCTCTTTTACCAAGTACTTCTGGAGTTCCTGGAAGACATCTGCCCGACTGTGCACCAGGCCTGTCCCAGCATTCTTCAGGGGATCACCAGTCCAGCTCTTCAGTACACTACTGGCAACCTGTGCTTCTTTGAGCACTGCACCTCCTGTACCATCTTCAGGGCAAACTGCACTTAGCCACAAGGACAGTCCTCTCAGCACTTTGGCCTTCAACTAGGTACCTGACAGTACAATCCAGCCATCATGTCCGAGGGCGACAGAGGTTCTTCCCAGCTCAAGGCTCTGTGCCAGCAAGTCACTGCCCTCACACAAGCTGTACAGAAACTACAAGAAGGCTACTTCTAGTTGGAGGGTCGTTTGCAGCATCTGATGGTGTCCCCTGCTCATATGGATCCCAGTCCACTATCTATCAGCACTGCATCTGCTTCATCAATGCAGGAACACACCACCGCTACACATACGGTGGTGGTCCCTCCTCCTGAACCACAGGTACCCACGCCTGAGCGTTTCTCAGTTGATCGGAAAAAGTTCAGGGCTTTCAAGAATGCTTGCCTGTTGTAATTGGCCCTTCAGCCTAGAACTTTTTCCCCAGAGACTGTGAAAGTGGAGTGCATTATCTTCTTGTTATCTGAAGAACCCCAAGCTTGGGCCCATAACCTATTGGAACAAAAGAGCCCTGTTTTCAACTCTGTGGATGCCTTCTTTGAAGCAATGGGACAACTTTATGATGATCCCCAAAGGGTGGCCACTGTTGAAACCGCCCTGCATACTCTACAGCAGGGTGGCGCCCCATGGAGGATTACACTGTTGACTTTTGCAAGTGGTCTGCAGATCAGGGCTGGAATGAGGCAGCTCTTAGGTTCTAGTACTGCCTAGAACTATCTTAAGCCATTAAAGATAAGCTAGCCTGAGAAGAGACTCTCACTACTCTTAAAGGACTTATCCAGCTAGCCATCCAGTTCGACAAATGCTTGCGGGAGTGAGGGCCTAAATGTTCCCAAACTTTCTGGCCGACCTGGATGATGCATTAGGTTCCACCTACTTTTACATCCCCACTGCAGCTTCCAAAGGGGAACCAATTCAAATAGGCTTCATCAGCTCTTCCTTAATCCCTGATTAGAGACAACATCGACAGCAGGCCAATCTTTGCCTCCACTGTGGAGAGACTGGTCTTATTCTGAGCAACTACCCAATGAGACCCAGTAAGTCTTCTCCATGAAGTCCCACAAATTTCCAGGTGTCTGGATCTTTCCAATCTCAAATTTTCTCACTGTCTAATTGCAGGTGGAGGAAGGGGAGGTCCGGCTTTTAGCAATTAATTGACTCTGGGACATGCAGCTGCTTCCTGGACTTGTCTCTAGCAAAAACACCCCTCCATAAAAAAAGGCAAAAACTTGAGATGCATTTAGCTGATTGTTCCTTGCCCAGATCTGGACCTGTTACCCAAGAGACCAGACCCATTCTTACCATAACATAATATTCACCCAAGTTCCTCATCATCCTGGGAATTCCTTGGCTAAAGGCGCATAACCCCCAAATCACCAGGGCCAAGAAGAAGGTCTCCTTTTCTTCTGCTTACTGCCTGCAACACTGCTTTGTTCCCGGATCCAGTAGCCCCACAAATTGCTTGACTGTGAAATCAGTACTCACTACCCACCAGAATGTTCCACCAGCTCATCATGAGTTCATGGATGTTTTTGACAAAAAGAAGGCCGATGTCCTCCCACCTCACCTGCCATATGATTGCCCAATGGAACTACTCCCTGGTGCTGAAATTCCTTTTGGGCGCATATTTCCCGTATCTGAAGTTTAGCTGGAAACCTAACAGCTATACATCACCGAAAATCTGGGAAAAGGGTTCATCAGTCCTTCCTACTCTCCTGCTGGGGCCGGCATATTAGTCGAAAATAAGGATGACACACTGAGACCATGTGTGGACTACAGGGAACTTAACAAAGTTACCATAAAGAACGGCTATCCGATTCCTCTCATACCTACATTTTTTCAAAGGTTTAGAACCACCCAGATCCCCACCAAATTAGACCTGCGAGGTGCCTATAACTTTGTTTGTATCTGAGAGGGAAACAGGTTGAAGATGGCATTCAGAACTCATTTCAGACACTTCAAATTTCTCATCATGTCGTTCAGATTGTGTAACGCTCCAACCACGTTCCAAAACTTTGTGAACAATATCTTCCAAGAATTCCTTGACAACTTTGTGATCGTCTACCTTGATGACATCCTCATCTTTTCCACCACCCTGGAACTCTACAGAACTCATGTAAAAAAGGTACTTTCAACCCTAAGGAATCACGGCCTATAATGCAGAAAAGTGTGACTTTGAATGGATGTCTATCCAGTTTCTGGGTCTTAATATTTCCACTGGCGGAATTGCAATGAATCCGCAAAAGATGAAGGCAATCTTTGGAGTGGCCAGTCCCATCAGACAAGAAAGGCATCCAACAGTTTGTGGGCTCCAGCAATTTTTACCGGATATTTGTGAAGGGCTTCTCTATTATCATCGCACTTATTACCCAGTTGACCCTCCAGCAACCCTGGTTTCAGTGGTCTCAAGAAGTTCAGGCAGCCTTGGACAACTTTAAAGTTCTGTTTATCACTCGCACCAGTGCTACAGCATCCAGACCCCACCTTGTCTTATGTAGTGGATGCCTCAGAAGTGGGCACAGGGGCAATCTTGTCCCAGTGCCAGAGGCCTAAAGCCCTACTCCATCCCTCATCTTCCATTCTCCTCTTGGAAGATGAGTCCTCCGGAAAGAAATTACGATGTGGGTGATCGGGAACTGTTGGCCATTAAGTTTGCCTTGGTAGAGTGGGGGTATTTCCTGGAAAGTGCCGCCCATCCCATTATGGTTTTTACAGATCATAAGAACCTGGAATACCTCAGGGTTTGCTCTTGGATACGGAACTGGCTAAAAGGGCGTGTCCAAAGGGTGGTAATAAACAGCGCATACTCAGACTGGTCTGAGGTGGTAAGCGGGGTCCCCCAAGGCTCAGTCCTGGGACCAACCTTGTTCAATTTATTCATAAACAGCATTGAGGACGGGATCAGTAGTTCGATATCAGTTTTTGCAGATGACACAAAATTGGGCAGGGCAATAACTGCACAGCATGAAGCAGATATCCTACAGAATGACCTGGACAAAATAACGGAGTGGGCAACGACATGGCAAATGAGGTTTAATGTGGAGAAGTGTAAGGTTTTGCACTTGGGGACTAAAAACATAAAAGCACAATACACGTTAGGGGGGGGGGAACCCTTGGGGGAATTGAAAATGGAGAAAGATCTGGGAGTCTTGGTTGATGATAGATTAGGCAATAGCATGCAATGTCAAGCGGCAGCTGCCAAAGCCAGCAGAATATTAGCATGCATAAAGAAAGGGATGTATTCCAGAGATAAGACTATAATCCTTCCACTTTATAAAACTCTGGTCCGACCACATCTGGAGTATTCTGTCCAGTTCTGGTCGGCAGTCCTCAGGAGGGATGTGTTGGAGCTGGAGAGAGTCCAGAGAAGGGCAACTAAACTGATTAGGGGATTGGAGGACCTTAATTATGAAGAGCGTCTGCAATCGCTTGATTTATTCTCCCTGGAGAAGAGACGCCTGAGGGGGGACATGATAGCAATTTATAAATATCTCAATGGGGATCTCGGCATAGAAAAACGGAATTTTTGTAAAATCTTACCTGTAAAATTCCTTTCTCTGAGTCCTCCGACAGTCGCCGCCTCTTCATATTCGTCACATATGGGGTATTAGACTTTGCTCCGAAGGAGTAGCTAGGCAACAGAATATGTTAACAATAAAGCTTTAACATATCCCACCCTCAAGGGGTGGTCCCCTCAGTCAATACCCTCCTACTTCCTGCAACCATATCTCAGTTTTAGTGGAATAGCAGTAGAGTATACAATCAAACCCCAAAAGAGGGGCGGGGGCGGCGACTGTCGGAGGACTCAGAGAAAGGAATTTTACAGGTAAGATTTTACAAAAATTCCGTTTTCTCTTACGTCCTCCGACAGTCGCCGCCTCTTCATATTCGTCACATATGGGGACGTCCCAAAGCAGTGCAAACATGAGGGGTGGGAAACGCATCCGCGCCGAAAGGCAACGCAGTCTCCGCATCAAAGAAGGAACCTTACCAAAGGAAGGAAACCAGCTGGGCAACAGCAAAAAACAGGTGCTCAACAGGAGCAACAACCCAGGAAAAGACAAAAAAAACAGGGGATACAAAACTTATCCCAACAGCCAGGAGTCCCCAACAAGGGACCCTAGGGAACAGCCGCACTAAGAACCTTGCGGCCAAAGGAAGCATCCGCCGATGCCTGAACATCTACTTTGTAGAATTTTGTGAAAGTGTGCACGGTCGACCAAGTCGCCGCCTTACACACCTGGGCTACAGAAGCCCCATGACGACAGGCCCAAGACGTACTCAGAGATCTAGTAGAGTGCGCCTTCACAGGCACAGGGGGAACCTTCCCCTGCAAAGCATAGGCCTGTTCAATGGTCTGCCTGATCCATTTGGCGATGGTAGAGGCCGAAGCCGCCATGCCCTTCCGAGGACCCTCTGGAAGAACAAACAAGGAGTCCGTCTTTCGAAAAGACTCAGTCGATTTAAGGTAAACCCTTATCGCCCGAACAACATCCAGAGAGTGCAATCTCACCTCCTTTGGATGTTTAGGCTTCGTGCACAACGAAGGCAAGACAATATCCTCATTAAGATGGAAGTCCGAAACTCGTTTCGGAAGAAAAGAAGGATTAGGTCGCAAGACCACCTTATCCAAATGAATAACCAGGTACGGAGACTTGCAGGACAAAGCCGCCAGCTCCGACACTCTGCGAGCCGAAGTGATCGCCACCAAAAAGGCGACCTTTTTGGACAACATAGACAACGAGATCTCCCTGATCTGTTCAAAAGGAGCACGTCGTAACACAGATAGAACGAGATTCAAGTCCCAAGGGGGCAGAGGATCCCGCCTCGGGGGAACCAGATGCCGCACACCCTGAACAAAGGTGCCAACCAATGGGTTGGAAGCCACGGGACGTTGAAACAGAACGGCCAGAGCAGACACCTGACCCTTTATCGTAGCCAGCGCCAAACGCTGATCAACACCCGTTTGAAGGAAAGACAGCACACGGGACACCGAGTACGTGCGGGGTGAGAACCCCCTGGACTCACACCAGGCAAAATAGGCCTTCCAAGTACGGTAATAAACCTTCCCCGAGGAAGATTTCCTCGCATTGATCAAAGTATGAACGACCTCCGGAGAGAGACCCCTCTCCTTCAGGACCTCGGTCTCAACAGCCAGGCCGTCAAAGCCAGCGACTGTAAAGCAGGATGGTATATCGGTCCTTGAGACAGTAGATCGTCTCGAAGAGGCAGACGCCACGGGGCGTCGACCGCCAGATTCACGAGGTCTGCGTACCAGGACCGGCGAGGCCAGTCCGGTGCCACAAGAATCACCGTGTTGCGTTCCGAGTGTAACCTGCGAAGGAACCTGGACAGCAACTGGATCGGTGGAAACGCGTACATCAGCCTGTACTGATGCCACGGGGCCACTAACGCGTCCGACGCGTCTGCCCGAGGGTCGCGCGTCCTTGCCACGAACCTCTTCACCTTGTTGTTGAGGCGAGACGCGAACAGGTCCACATCTGGAAGACCCCACTTCGCGCACAACGTCCGGAAGACAGCCGGATGGAGAGACCATTCCCCCTGATCCAGGGTCTGGCGACTCAGATAGTCCGCCTGCCAGTTCTCCACTCCCGGAATGTGAACCGCCGTTATCGCCGGGACATGAGTCTCGGTCCAAGACAGAATGTCGGCCACTTCTCGAGCCGCTCGGGCACTCCTGGTGCCCCCTTGGTGGTTGATGTAGGCCACCGCCGTGGCATTGTCCGTCTGCACCCGAACCGGGCAACCCTGCAGCCGGTCCGTCCAGCGATGAAGACAGAGACTTATCGCACGCAATTCCAGAATGTTGATCGGAAGGGAAGATTCCCCCTCCGACCAAGTCCCCTGAGCGGACAGAACGCCCAGAACTCCACCCCAGCCCGACAGGCTGGCATCCGTGGTGATTACCGTCCACGAGATCGGACGAAACGACTTGCCCCCGGACACCAACGGGGACTGGAGCCACCACAGAAGGTTTTCCCTGGTGCGAAGACTCAACGAGATTCGAAGATCCAGAGATTGAGGTCGCCCGTCCCACCTGGACAGGATCTCCGCTTGGAGACCCCGCGTGTGAAACTGTGCGAAAGGAATCGCCTCGAAGGCCGAGACCATCAATCCCAGACATCTCATACACGTCCGCAGAGACGAGTTCGGAACGTCCCTGAGGGACCTGACTTCCTCCCGGAGAGTCCTGAGTTTGTCTTCCGGCAGGAAGACCTTCGCCTGCACCGAGTCCAGTATCATTCCCAGATAGGGGAGACGAACAGACGGACTCAGTGTCGACTTTGGAAAATTTATCGTCCAACCAAACTCCTGCAGAGTTTGCATCGTGACAGACAGGTCCTCCTCCAGACCCTGGCTGGTCGCAGACCGAACCAGAATGTCGTCCAGATACCCCAGGACAGAAACGCCCTGGGCCCTCAATAATGCCAGAACCGGTGCAAGCACCTTGGTGAAGACCCGCAGAGCCGAGGCGAGACCAAAGGGCAACGCCACGAACTGGTAGTGATCCTCCGCAATGGCAAATCGAAGGTACCTCTGGTGACCCTCGAATATGGGGATGTGAAGGTACGCATCCTTCAAATCGATGGAGGCCATGAATTCCCCCGGAACCAGGGCAGCCACCACCGACCGCAGGGATTCCATGCGGAACTTGCGAACCCGCACAGAGCGGTTCAGAGCCTTCAAGTCCAGAATCGGACGAACCTTGCCCTCCTTTCTGGGCACGGTGAACAGATTGGAATAAAACCCCCGAAACCTGTCCCGATGAGGCACCGGAACCACCACTCCCTGAGCCCTCAGGTCCCGCACCGCCAGGTGCAGGTCCCGCAAGCGCTCTGGAGACAGTTGAAGATTTGAGGGAAAAAATCTGCTCTCCGGCCGAGAGAGAAACTCGATCTTGTAACCAGATCGAACGATTTCCAGAACCCATCTGTCCCGCACACGGGCCAACCAGGGCTGAAGAAAACCGAGCAAGCGTCCCCCCACCCCAAAACTGGGTGAGGGCGCCCCTTCAGGCCGAACTGTTATGGGCTGCAGGTCCGGATTGGCCGGACTTCTGTTTACCAGACCAGGGCTTCTTCTGAGAGCCTTGACCTTTGAACGGTTTGCCCTTGTAGTGCGGCCGAAAGGCACGAAAGGACCCCTGAGGGGGCCGAAAATTAGCATGCTTCTTCCCAGAAGCCCCCTTAGCCTTGGGGAAATGGGGCAAGAGAGTGCTCTTACCCCCGGTGAGCCCCTTAATCAACACATCCAGGGACTCCCCAAAAAGGCGAGACCCATCATAAGGCAGATTGGCTAAGGTCTTACGTGAAGATTGGTCCACCGACCAACATTTCAACCAAACCAGGCGGCGAGACAACACCGCCACGCTGTGCACACGTGCAGCCAACGGAATCAGGTCCAGGTCCGCATCACACAGATACATGACACCCTGGTGGATCTGATCCACCATATCCAGGGTCGCCGGCGAGGCCGAGTCGGCCACTAGGACGCGCCTAAGCATCTGCGTCCAACTTGCGATCGCCTGGACCGCCATGAGAGAAGCAAACAGAGCCTTAAGCATAGAACCCGTAACAGAATAAGTATGACGGGCAAGAGACTCCAGTCTCCTATCCGTGGCATCACGGAAAACAGGGGAACCCTCTGCAGGAATCGCAGTGGCTTTGTTCAAAACCGCAATTGCATGATCCACTGGTGGAGGCACACACCACCTTTCATCAGTGGCAGGCGAAAAAGGATAACGCAGCTTGAATTTACTTGGTACCGCAAAAGGTTTGCGCAGATCGCGCCATTGATCCTTAACAGCGCGCTGAAAATCAGCATTGCAGGGAAAAACCTGCGGCGTCCTGCGTTTCCTCTGCGTCCCATAAGCCGCCAAGGCAGCGGGGGGACACACTTCGTCCTGCAAACGCAGCGTTTGCTTAATGGAAGCAATCAACTCATCCATGATTGCAAGCTCTTCAGGCGAGCCAGGGGGAGAATTATCAACCCCCTCAACTTCAGCCTCCACCTCAGACCCCACTAGATCAAGAGAGGAGCGGGACCCCGATAAGGAGGCCCCTGCCAGAACAGCCCCATCACCTTCACCCTCAGAATCAGAGGAAAGAGCAACTCTGGGCCTTTTAGTAGATTGAGCAGCCACCAGCATTTGCACCTGAGCAGCAAGGCCAGCCACAATAGTGGCTAAATCCCCCCCTGGGGGGGAAACAGCGGTCCCCTGGCTTTCCACCAATACTGTAGGAAATTTGCCCTCCTGAGAATCCATTGCCCCTGTAATGCCAGACAACCAAGGGTTAACTGCCCCTTTTAAGCAAGCGCGGCAAGCGCAGCCCACCGCACCACACTCAAGCACAATGAGACCCCCACAGGGAATATGCAAACTGAACACAGGCAATGGATAGCAAGAACAGAAGGATAAAACCTGAGGAGACCCTCGCCGCTGCTGCTGCCTCGATCGGTGTTCCTGGAAAGAGGAAGTGATGCTGCCAGGGCGCTTCTATGTAAGCCTATGGAGGCTACAAGAAAATGGCCGCCATGCATGTAAACCATGCGGCCGGAGCGGGTGCAGGCAAAATGGCGTCATTTGGCGCCGAAACCGCCGCTCCACAGTGCATTAAAACACACATTACATTCCAACATCAGAATACATGTCAGATCGCCGCAGCGATCGCTGTATATGCCCAAACATGCCAAAAAAACATGCCCCACAGCACACAGCTTCTCACACTGACCAGTCTGACACACACAGTGTCATACAGCTCCCCCCCCCCCCTTGCAGCCCACAGCATGCAGCCGAGAGATAGGGAGACAAGCAGTGTGAATAGAGGCAGGTTACACAGTCCCAGACTGACACCCCCCCAGACAGACAGGTCCCCACATAGATACACTTACCTCACATGGCGTGGGGGACCCGCACAGGCGAACAAGCCGCTGCACATGAGGCAGGGAGAGTCGCAATTCAAGACGCACAAAATGGGGGTTAAGAAACCGCACAGCGTCCAGTGAGGTAGCCACCTCACCAATCATCCCTGCACCGAACAGGGATGGGTCGTTCACTGTGCCAGGAGCGTTACCTGGCTGAACGCTCGATGGCAGACTGGGAAGCCACTGACCCACGACCTGCGACCAGGGGGATCAGCCCGAGACCCAGTCCGCATGATCCTCTTCGTCCGAAGAACTAACTAACGCTGACAAAATAACAGCTAAATAAAGGTAGAGAGAAAAACTCAAACAAAATATTAAAAAGAAGAAAGAGTCTGGGACAGAAAGTCCCAGCACAGAGAGAGCCAGCCACTCCTGACAAGCTAGACATTAAAACTGAGATATGGTTGCAGGAAGTAGGAGGGTATTGACTGAGGGGACCACCCCTTGAGGGTGGGATATGTTAAAGCTTTATTGTTAACATATTCTGTTGCCTAGCTACTCCTTCGGAGCAAAGTCTAATACCCCATATGTGACGAATATGAAGAGGCGGCGACTGTCGGAGGACGTAAGAGAAAACAGCTATTCAGTCGAAGGGATTGCATGAGGACTCGAGGGCATACAATGCGATTAGAGGAGAAGCGTTTTAACCTCAGGCAACGTGGGGGGGTTCTTTTCTGTTGGGGCTACAAGATTGTGGAATTCTCTACCACAAGAGGTGGTTTCTGTGGGATGTATGGTGGCTTTCAAAAGACTCTTAGACGTACATCTCAAGGATCAGAACATTCAGGGCTATGTGAGATGATTACAGCCACACACACCTACACAGGTTGAACTGGATGGACTATTGTCTTTATTCAACCTCATCTACTATGTAACTATGTAACTATATGTAACCGCTAATCCTCTAAAACCACAGCAAGCCTGATAGACCTTGTTCTTTTCTAGGTTCTTTTCTAGGTTCTTTTCTAGGTTCAATTTCCAAATTACTTACCAGCCACGTTCCAAGAATGGGAAGGCAGTTGCTCTCTTCCAAATGTTTCCAGATACCCCTGAAGTAGTGGAACCGAGTACTATCCTATCAGCGCAAACATTTTTGCTTATCCAACCTGACCTGAAGACATTAATAAAGAAAGCCTCCATCCAGTGTACTGAACCAGAGGTATCATCTTTGAAAAGTCAAGAGGGGTTTCTGTGGCATCAGGACAAGAGTTTTGTTCTACAATAAGTCGGACTTCAAGTCCTAAAGGTTTTTCATGACCAACAATTTGCCGGGCATTGTTGTGTCAGCTCCTGTATCACTTGTCAGTGCAACAAGGGGTTCAACGCCAAGTCCTGGGGTCTGTTAAGACCACTACCAGTCCCCAAGCAGCCCTGGAAAATAATTTCTTTAGACTTCATAGTGGACTTGCCCCCCTCTGAAGGGTTCACCACCAACTTGGTGGTAGCGAATCACCTTTCCAAGATGGCACACCTTCTGCCAATGATAGGTACACCCTCAGGTCTTGATACAGCAAACATGTTCATAAAATAAATAGTCAGGTTACACAGTCTACCATATAACATTGTGTCTCACAGTGGGATGCAGTTCACCTCAAAATTCTGGAGAGATCTTTGCAAGACTTTATCAGTAGAAGTGTCTCTATCTTTAGCTTACCACCCACAGAGCAAAGGTCAAATTAAAAGAAAACAAATCAGACCTTGGAACAATACTTACGATTTTTCTGTACTTGCACTCAGGATGATTGGGTATCCCTTCTCCCCTGTACAGAATTCACATACAATTATTTGTTACATGCTGCCATCAACCAGTTCCTGTTCTAGGTATTCTGACTCCAATTGTTGTAACAGTGACTTATCCCTTGCTGAGACCTATTCCTGGCCTAAACAGATGCAGTCACCGCGGACAATCGTTATCAGATAGCTTGAACTCACCAGACACCATTTCTTCCCATCCATGTAGGTTTTATTGCAAGCAGTAGGTAATGCAAACAAAATGTGGCAGAAGATTGAAAGATGGTATCTGCAGATCAAAACATGGTAATATGTTCCCGGATGCGAGCAGATTGTATAAAGGCCTGGACAGATGTGGCCATCTCTATTCCCACAAGCATAAATAAGCAGGAAGAGGAAATATATCATCAATAGGAGGGGACAAGAGGGAACACAGAAGAGAAAGACAGAAAGGCAAGTGCAACAACCAAAATAACCACAATATGGCAGTATAATAACCAATTATAATTTCATTACCATAACTATGCATTATATTATATCTTACATAAAGGTGTAACAGCCCACTAAGCAAGTTATGGGTTCCATCCCTCTTTTTTGCCAAACACTATACCAGAAGCATCAATTCCTGCAGTTCAAGTTTAAATAAACTTTATTCAAACCATGTATCTTTCACTCCAGGAGGCTATGCAGAAAGCTCAAGACTGGATTACAAGAGGTAACAAAGAAATGGCCCCTGCCCCCATCTTTAACTGGCCTTCACAGCAGGGAGAACATGAACGGGCAAACGCATAAAAGACAAAAACAGAGAACATTTTCAGCTCAACTCACCAACCAGTCTGCTTACCAACTGAATTAACCTGTCTAACAGTATGCGTTAAAAACAGGGGTTTAGTTAGCACACATGCGTAAGCTGCAAGGCCCCTTCATGCCACCCTGTATTACTTGCAGTCCAAACCCTACTAAATTATGAGAGTCTTTACATTGAAAGCACATGCATTATAATGGATAGATGAGGGGCAGATGGGCCTGGACATAGCCCAGTTCTCCCCAAATTGGGAAGGGCACCATGGACACCCAGCACATAGCACAATGGCAGCAAAGGTGTCCAGTGCCCCAATATTACTCCAGTAAGAAAGAAATGACACCTGCCTTAATCTTCTATAACTGGCCTTCACAGCAAGGAGCCCATGGACGGGCAAACGCATGAAAGACAAAAACAGAGAAACTTCCCAGTTCAACTCACTTACCAGTCTGCTTACCAACCCGAATTAACCTGTCCAACAGTGTGCGTTAAAAACAGGGGTTTAGTTAGCACACATTTGCAAACGCATGCATAAGCTGCAAGGCCCCTTCACGCCCCCCTGTACTACTTACAGTTGAAACCCTACTAATTTATGAGAGTCTCCACAATGGAAGCACATGCATTCTAATACGTTAGATAGATGAGGGGCAGGTGGGCCTGGAGGTAGCGCAGTCCCCCCCAAATGGGGAGGAGCACCATGGACACCCAGCACATAGCACAATGGTAGCAAAGGTGTCCAGTGTGTCTCCCCACCAATATTACTCCAGTAACAAAGAAATGGCCCCTGCCCCCATCTATAACTGGCCTTCACAGCAAGGAGTGGATGGGAAAACGCATGAAAGACACTGGAGTTACTGTTACTGGAGTAATATTAGTGGGGGGACACACTGGACACCTTTGCTGCCATTGTACTATGTGCTGGGTGTGTATGGTGCCTCTCCCTCTTTGGGGAGGACTGGGCTACCTCCAGGCCCACCTCATCTATCTATTAGAATGCATGTACATGTGCTCATTTTTTCTGTTTTTGTCTTTCAGGATTACAAGAGATACCACCACAAGTAAAAAAGAGGAGATCCTATCTTTAAAGTTGGGGATAAGGTATGGCTCTCTTCAGCGAACCTTAAACTGTCTTCTCCTTCCTGGAAGCTGGGCCCAAGATGTATTGGTCCTTATGAGATCAAGAGAGAAAGAAAGCTGGTAGCTTTTGAACTGGCACTACCCATTTCCTATGAAATCCATCTGATATTCCACGTATCACTGCTCAAGTCAGCTGTACCTAGTCCCTGGGAGAGAAGAGTTGCCCCCACCTCCAGTCTCGGTGAAGGGTGAAGTTGAGTTTGAAGTGGAAGCCATTATGAATTGCCAGAAGAGGGGTAGGCAAATTCAGTACCTCAAGGAAAGAGAAGGGGTCACAACACCTAGTGCATTACCCGAGGTCACCGTATAAAATGTTTTATTAAAATGCCAAATGCATACTCACAGACGAGAAGAATGTAAAATTGCATTAAAAGATTCCACCACACATGGAATGGAACATGTCCTGTAAATGAGACCGCTAACGCGTTTCGGGAGTCAAGCTCCCTTCATCAGAGCTGGAGCTTGTAATTTGGCATTTTAATAAAACATTTTATACGGTGACCACGGGTAATGCACTAGGTGTTGCGCCTCCTTCTCTTTCCTTTATGCATCCTAGTTGGAGTTCCCCGCCTGAGGAGAGCAGCATGCCAGTCTTCCCCTTGGCTTAATTGATTGTTTGGAAATTCAGTACCTCATTAAATGAAAGGGGTACCCCTCAGTGGATAATTATTGGGATCCCTCAAATAATGTGCATGCTCCTAGGCTGGTGCAAGATTTCCACAACAGATATCCAAAAAGACTGGCCTGTTTGGGCACCCTTGGGGGGAGGGCACTGTCAGGGAAATGGTCGAAGGGCAACTGGCAATGTTACCAGTACTAGAAATGGACGCACCCGGCACATTCGTATGACCCCCAGCTTGCATTACAAACTTGCTTGACCTCCTTTGTATGACCTCGGCTTGCTCTTGTTCCTGCTGCCTGCCCCTACTACAGACTAAACACCAGTGTATGACCCCTGGCCTGGCTTCCACCACCTCCTCCTGTGTGCACTATTGCCAAGGACTTCTGGAGTTCCTGAGAGACATCTGCCCGACTGTGCATCCGGTCTGTCCCAGCATTCTTCAGATAATTACCAGTCAGGCTCTTCAGTACACAACTGGCAACCTGTTCTTCTTTGGGCACTGCACCTCCTGTACCATCATCAGGGGTGTACTGCACTTAGCCACTAGGGGAGTCCTCTAAGCACATTGAAATATATATGATTAGACACTGAATGTGTAAAATGATTAAACGTATTATCTTCCAATTTTTCAAGAAATGTATTCAGATCTGACATAGGACCTGTCCACACCATGAGGATGTCTTTGATGTACCTGTGTCACATAAGGATTTGGCACAGGTACATCGACAAGTCCTCCCTGGCAAAGAGTTGCAGCTCCCTTCCCCCAGGTAAAGGTTTGGCGTATGAGGGAGCACAATAGGTCCCCATTGGCACACCTTGAACGTGGAGGTAATGGGAGCCGGCATATAGGAACACAAGAAGACAGCCAGACCCTCTCCCCAACTTGGTAGGAGGACGCAGG
This sequence comes from Pelophylax lessonae, assembly GCF_965119305.1. Taxonomy (NCBI): domain Eukaryota; kingdom Metazoa; phylum Chordata; class Amphibia; order Anura; family Ranidae; genus Pelophylax; species Pelophylax lessonae. The sequence goes on from NC_138779.1 coordinate 169,099,474, forward strand.
TAGGTGTTGGTGGTTAGCATGGAGTCTGTACCTCTCTGGTACGTTGCAAGGATTCTTGGACCTGTACCCAAGTGGAACGGAGTTCACTAAGCTGTTTTTAACACAGTAATTCATTGTGGATTACATGCTGCAGTGTCTCCACAACGACCGCCGAGTTGCCGACATTCTAACTTGTGCTGATTACTGGGTGGCCACGCTGCTGGATCCCCGTTACAAGGACAACGTACCGTCCTTAATTCACTCACTGGAGCGCGATCGCAAGATGCGCGAGTACAAGCGCACGCTGGTAGACGCAATGCTGCTGGCATTCCTACCTGACAGGGGGGCCACAGTGGAAGCACAAGGCCAAGGCAGAGGAGGAATAGGTCGCCAACGCAACCAGGGCACCGCCAGCACCTCAGAAGGCAGGGTTAGCATGGCCGAAATGTGGAAAAGCTTTGTCAGCACGCCACAACAAACAGCAGCACCAGCAGCTCATATGGAACGTCTTAGCCCTTTCCATTGGTGTTTTAGAGCCATTTTAGTGCTTGAAAGTTCGGGTCCCCATTGACTTCAATGGGGTTCGGTGTCCGGGTAAAGTTCGGAAAAAGGACACGGACCCGGACTTTTTTTTCAAGTTCGGCCGAACCCGCCGAACACGGACATCCAGGTGTCCGCTCAACTCTATTCATAACATCAATATCCGTTTTAAAACCAGGTGGGCATGGATGGTGAGGTGATTCAGCAGTGGTTCAATGGGCCATTTGACTGGACTTGCCCTCCAGGTCTAAGGCTGCCAGCCCTCCCCTGCCTAGTGCCCATCCCATCCAAATTGGAACGCAGGACAGAGGCCAGATCTATGGCTTGTCGCATCTGGTTGGCAGCTTGACACCCTGTGACAAATCCCATGTGATCTATATAGATATAAAAAAAGGTAATAAACTGGTTTACATATATTTTTGTAAGTAGTTTCAAGTCATTATTAATCAATGATATCGGGCGATAGTTAGCCACGTCACTATGATCCTCATCTGGTTTAGGGATCGAGCATATATAAGTTTTATTAGAATCTGCATTAAGCACCACACCATCGCATGCCATGAAAATTTTTTCAGGTGGGGTGCAATCAATGGGGCAAATTTCCTATAATAGGAGGCTGAGAAACCATTCGGCCCGGGGTCCTGGACGCATTAGCCTGTTTGATCACATAGTAATGTCCCTCTCCAGAATCTGACGGTGAGAACCCAAGAAACATGAGAGGGTTATATGCTTAAGGAAGTTGTCCAGGGTCTCGGATAAGGAGCCACCCTGTGCAGCATATATGGAGGTATAGTTGGAATTAAACAGTTCCGTTATTTTCTGCGGGTGTCAAATTTCCAATAGGTTGTCTAATCTTAGGCAGTACAGTTGGACGAAGTCTGTGTGTGAGCCTACGGTTCAGCATATAAAAAATAAAAACGGTCTGGCACTGTCAATTGTGTGCACCTCCATCCCTGATTTAGTACAAAATTAAGAAACAATAGCCCTGGTGGGACTTTAATGAGGTGGACACAATAGTCATTGATAGTCAATCATTGATTTAATAGATAAAACCATACAATGGATATAATGCATATGCCAATGGGCATCAATGCAGGACATATTAAACATGGCAAGATTGCAGCAGCAGTATTGCATATATATAAAATATCTTGTAATTGAACTCTTGTAGAGTAAAAAACATACAATAATTATAATGCATATGTCAATGGGCATCAATACGAAGCATAATGAACATGACAGGATTGCAGCAGCAGTGTTGCATATACAGAAATCTTGTGTTAAAACTCAACGCTTTTCGTGGGTCTGTTAGCCCACTCATCAGGAGTATATAAGTAAGCCTGTCAAGAATAAATAAATAAAAATGCATAATGTCAGATCTGTTGTACATTGTAGTTGGCCAGCAAGTATGGATTTTAAACATATCTATAACCCAAGTTGAATCAGGGATGGAGGTGCACACAATTGACAGTGCCAGACCATTTTTATTTTTGATATTATGTTTCGGGTGGAAGACACCCATTGCCCACTTATGGTCTCACACTGCCTCAGTCTGACCAATGTATCACCAAAACATTGGTTCAACAAGTCACTTTATACACTACATATACCATTTATACACAATTTGTCAGCTACTGTATTGGTGCACATAAGTACCATAGTAACATAGTGGCTCAATGCGCACCCTCTGGTGGCGGGACCTTGCCTGCACCAGGAGCTGCAATATATTATGGGGAAGGTTCTCCATCTCCTGATATCCCCTCCCTCTTTGGGGTGGGGCCACCTGTATATCTGCGCCATGTTCCCGCTGCTCATGTGAGTCGCCGCACCTGCGGCGTTTACACGTGCATGCAGTGATTACACACTATGGTTGTGGTTGCCAGCAAGTGCCGGCTATCTCCACGGGATGGACACATGCCGGTTGGCGTGTGCTTGTCCCTCATACGACTACATGGCGTTATGGACAGGATCCATTTGCATCTGATGTGGGTACTCAGCTGAGGAACTTCTTGTAAGCACTATATTCATACCATGCTTTGGCTATCTCCCATTTTCCCTTTTCTGGAACACAATGGTGATACACCTTGCAATATCTTCATCACTTTCATCATTTTTATTATTTCAGTCTTCCCACCTTACGAATACCTCCTTCAGTTTTTCTCACTCTTGTTCACTGGCTGCTTACAGATAAGCATTACTCTGTTGGATCACAGTTTTTCTCTTTTCTCCTCTTGGTTTCTAAACTGGTCTCTGCTGGAATATATATACTTTAACATTTCTTTTCTGTTATCACTTTGTGATACAGTGTACTTCTTCAATATTCTGATATATACACTTATGTATTTTCAGTCAGTGACATGTAATTCAACATGATCACCCATTTCATACTTTACGTTTCCTCGCCTGGCTCCCCATCTTGTTGCTGGACATCCTTGTCCCTTCAGCTCCCGGGTCAGACTTTTGGTACCTCCACCACAGGGCAGCATGTTCTCCACCAGTCCTATATGGCCTTATGTGAGTATGGTTTCCACACTTGGGTTATACATATGTTGAAAATCCTTACTTGCTGGCCAACTACAATGTACAACAGATCTGACATTATGTATTTTTATTTATTTATTCTTGACAGGCTTACTTATATACTACTGATGAGTGGGCTAACAGAACCACGAAACGCGTCGAGTTTTAACACAAGATTTCTGTATGTACAACACTGCTGCTGCAATCCTGTCATGTTCATTATGCTTCGTATTGATGCCTATTGACATATGCATTATAATTATTGTATGTTTTTTACTCTACAAGAGTTCAATTACAAGATATTTTATATATATGCAATACTGCTGCTGCAATCCTGCCATGTTTAATATGTCCTGCATTGATGCCCATCGGTATATGCATTATATCCATCAATCAATGACCATTGCATCCACCTCATTTAAATTCCCATCAGGGCTATTGTTTCTTAATTTTGTATGGTTCAGCATAGAACTTGGCTTGTTTTTTAACATGTAGAAGTAAGCCTGGGTCCACCTAAGACTCTTTTCTGCTTTACGTGTCAAAAAAGATTAAATTCCAACCAAACAGAATCTACTTTATCTCTGAGGTCTATCTCGAAGGTCAGGGTGTTGCTTATGCTGGGCCAGCAAGTCAGACAATTCTCTTTCCTTGTCAATTATAGGGATGGTCCGAACACCCCTCTGTTCAATTCGCACTAGAACATCCCGAAAAGGGAAAAAGTTCTAGCGAACATGCGAACTCTATTAAGGTCAATGGAGCACGAACATGAATCAAGAGTCCTAATTTTAAAGGCTTATATGCAAGTTATTGCCTTAAAAAGTGTATGGGGGGGTGCGCATGTGCGGCAGCTCCGACATGACGGTTTAGTCCGGCTGTAACAATCGTATTGACCCACATTCCTGCGCACCGGACATTCCTCCTCTTAGCGGTCCCTTGCTGCATGTCCGCGGGTCGCCGGGTAGAGGTCTCCCGCCGCCTTCAATTCTGTTCACCGGAGCGGGACCAGGCTAAGGTGGCGACCGCGCCTTCATTCCCCTCAGAGGATAGCAGAGAAAGGGAGATAGGGGACGTAATGGCACTTACAATGGACATTCCACCGGCCTCACCGGACCCATGGCCTTCCCCATCCACCCCCGCATACCACCCACAACCCCCATATGCCTCGCCTGCATCCACAGAATCACTTCTTAGCAGAACTATGGAGCAGGCCTCAGGGATTCCGGGATTCCGGGATTGCAATCACCTGAGGCCCTAGCTCTGCAGCACCAACTAGGCCTCAGCTCCCCAGGTGCTGCAAGTCGTGGGTGTACGGATAGTGCATTCTCCAACCAATGCCCTCCTTTGCTATCGTATTCCTCAAGTCCCTAAGAGCACACAGGCCCTGATTTCCTATATTTTTCTAGGGGCTAAACTTACCATAGCTAAACAATGGAAACAACCCAGGGTTTCTTTCCTTTCCGCGAAACGCAAAATCTCCTGGATCATGACCAAGGAAAAGATGTTTAGCATTTTGGATGACTCCAAAGAAAAATTTGAATCTATATGTGAACTCTGGGCGACCTTCGTCAACGTTACACTCTAAAGTAGATCCTTGGGGACGGACTTTCTGGGAGCAGATACTATTTATCTTGGTGGGCTTGGACCATGGGATCATCTTCCCTCTTGACCCTTCCCCTCCCCTCCTCTGCTCTCTTGCTTACCCACCCTCTCCTACTCCTTTCTTTTCTTTTAGTTTTCTTTTCTATGACTTTCTCTTTCCTTCTCTCTGTCAACTCAGTTTGTAAGGTCTGGTTATCAACTACTCAACTCCGTTTCTATGGTAGTTTTGGTTCACCAACGATTCTGATACAGATTGAACACGATTTTTGCTACCTCCTTCCTTACTGGAACTCTAAGGGATGATATACTATCTGCTATTTCTAAGCCTCCTCCTGCCACTTCTCCATGGGGCACAGCATGCTCCCTTTTGGGGGTGCCCCGGGAGAACTGGCCCATGCCCTTGTTTGGATATCGCTCCTACTACCACCTTTTTGCCTCTATATGTAATGTTACTAACAACGCATTCACAGGTTGAGCCTTACCACAGCCTTAACTTGTCATTATTTGGGACAACCAAAACTGTGATTTTTTCGTTATGTTGAGTGTTGTAACCTTGGAGTTTGATAACCGAGTATTTGAAAGTTCTTTTTGTTATCTTCTTTGCAAACTCTATTATCTAACTATTGAAACTAAAAAGTGTATGGGGACCTGGGTCCTGCCCTGGGGGACATGTACCAATGCAAAAAATTATTTTAAATATCGTGCCTGGGGTGTCCTCTTATTGTGCCTATAAAGTGGCACATCTGTACGATGTATGGAGCTTGCTGCAGCAATACTGACATTTCTAAAGAAAAATGTAATTTAAACTTGCTCATGGCAGTAATGTATCGCCCGCTTCCGGAAATGCAGATAGAAAAAATAAAATGAAAAAAGAAAACGGCATAGCGCCCCCCCCCCCCCCCCAGTTCATACCCGTACCCATTCACCAAAAAAGTGTAAAAAAGTAAAAACTACAGAACACAGTTTTTGACAAGTCCTTTATTAACCACTTCTGGACCGGAAGGATTTGCCCCCTTAATGACCAGGCCATTTTTTGCGATTCGGCACTGTGTTATTTTAACATGCAATTGCGCAGTCTTGTGACGCTGTACCTAAATACAATTTAAGTCCTTTCTTTCCCATAAATAGAGTTTTCTTTTGGTGGTATTTGATCACCTGTGAGATTTTTATTTTTTGCGCTATAAACAAAAAAAGAGAGACAATTCTGAAAGAAAAACAATATTTTTCAATTTCTGCTATATAACATTCCCAAAAAAAATTTAAAATCACTTTTTTTTCATCCTTTTAGGCCAATTTGTATTCTGCTACATATTTTTGGTAAAAAAAAATCCCAATAAGCATATTTTAATTGGTTTACGTAAAAGTTATAGCGTCTACAAACTAGAGGAAAGATTTATGTCATTTTTATTTATTTATTTATTTTTACTAGTATTTGCGGCGGACAGATCGGACACCTGACATTTTTGACACTTTTGGGACAGGGACATTTCTGTAGTAATCAGTGCTAAAAATATGCACTGTCACTGTAATAATGACAGTGGCAGTGAAGGGGTTAACCCAGGGGTGATCAAAGGGTTAAATGTGAGCCTAGGGGAGTGTTTTCTAACTGTATGGAGGGAGAACTTGTAAAATGAACACAGAGACCTGTGATCCTAAATAGGAGGATCACAGGCGCTTGTTTACAACAGCAGACCGTCGTTCTCTCTCGGCGGGGAGCGATTTCGGGTGCCCGGTGGCAATCCCAGCCGCGGATCTCATGGATCGGCATTCCCGCTGCCTAGTGGGGGCGGGCGCGTGCTCCCTCCCCAGTAGCACTCCCTCGGACCGACGTACCCATAAGTCGGTTCGCGCAGCCGAGCCAGCCTGCCCCATATCTGCGGCGCGCGGTCGGCAAGTGGTTAAAAAGAAAAAATAGTGTCCCTCGACGTAAATCCATTGTCAATCATGACGCTCGTTGGACCTGAAAAGTAGAAAAAAATAAAAAATGCTTCGCCTCTTCTGAGGCTACCCGCCGTATGCCCGATCTTCAGCTTTGACAGTTCTTTTAAAGGCAAGGGGCTATTGGGCTACGTCACCCGGTGTCACTGCCCCCTTCTGATGTCACATGTCATCAGAAGTGGCGGTGCCACCGTTTGACGTAGCTGGGTGGCCCCACCCCTTGCCTATAAAAAAACTGTCAAAGCTGAAGATCGGGCATATGGCGGGTAGCCTCTTATAGGGTGTAGCCAGAACCAGACTACTATTATCTGAGAGTGCATACTCACCTTCTGTTCCTTCAAAATGTTTTTGCATCCCTCTAGTGTTGGTTTCAGGAAATAAATCTTCATACTGCAGAGACTGGGATAAGGGCATTGTGGGAATTGTAGTCTTCTGTAAAGTTATGACTATGCAGCTGAATTATTTAAGAACTATCTTTCCCAGCAAGCTTTGGAACAGCTGAGCATCTTGGGAGAGGCTATAAAGGGATCAGCTAAACAGGCTTGGGGCCTCTTGCTTCCTGGAACCCATCGTTTGCACAACAGTCTGCTGAACAGAAAGCGAGATAGCAGACTGTGGCCTACTGCACACCGCCCCATCTGCCTGCAGACGCAGCCTTTGCGGAACCAATGTTCATCGCAGCATTGCAGATATCCTTGCAGCATAACTGATCGGGTGGAGTTGGATACCTTGAGACAGCAAAGCGCAGCCATCTTAAGGCCACAGAATGTGGAGGATTGCCATCGCCTGTTTCCCCAGGACCCTCATTGATGGACATCAGGATTTGGTGAGAGGACACCTTCCACAATTGTTATAGTTCTAGTTACACGGAACACAGACCTTTTGCAGTAAAATCAGCAATCAGATTACTTAGGATTACAATCAACCATTCTGCATTGCTTGCTATATACTGAATCTTATTGGAAATTGTTCGTTTTATGAGCTCCAACTGCCGGTGAAGACTTTAGCAAGGCCTTGTGTGTAGGACATTAACATAATATTGTTTCTTAAAGGACACACGTTCCTGCTATCTAGATCACCCTATTTCTCATTAGGATACAGGTAATCATAGTGCTTCATAGTGATATTATATAGTTATTTGAGAAATCTTTGTGCATATTCTAAGAGAGATTGTGTTTATTAATATCATTTGTGTTATAACAACCTGTTTTCTCACTGTCTTTTTGATATCAGTTCAGCTGAACCCTGGCGGTTTATCCTGGGTCTAGCTGATTAATACAATTCTACAAGCTCATCTTCTGAGTAAAAGTTAAAGCTCATTCATATTGTGTCAGCGTGTTACTTAAAGGTATATAAAACATGTCTGAACCTAGAGTGTCAGGAGGGCTGGACGGTTTACTGAGTCAAAGCAGTGCAGAAGAACATACACCTAACAGCAACCCCCAAGGGGGTAGTGCTACATTTGGGGGCTCGTCCGCGATGTTATTCACTACTGCAGGCCCTAGTCAGCCCAGCTACAAGCCAACGGCAGGGAAAGAGATGGACTTGGTTGCTGCAACCGCCTGGGGAGGGCCCAAGGAGCTCGGTTGGAGTGAAGCACTGTTTCGGAGATCTCAGGAAGTGAGTGTACAGAGAAGGAGATCCGACAGTGGGTGAGGGCCCTAGTGCCAGACCAGAGGGCCTACATCTTGGATGTGAAGGCGGAATATGCTCTGGACTATGTGTGGGTGCTGATGGAGTGGTAAGAAGAGGTAACCCTGATAGAGGGGGTAATTGCCCGAGTGTAAGAGGGAAGAGACCATGAAAGGGCCAACATTACCGCAAGCTAATGCCGGGTTGGTGAGTACTCTGGTGGAACTGGTACTCCTCCCATTTCATTCTGTACAGACATGAGTCGGCTAGTCGAGAGCCTGGTGAAGAATGGCTCCAGTAGTGTGGACCAGGGGTATAGGAGGCTCTGGTTCTTTTCAGGGAAATTACCAACTCCAGTTGGCGAAGAGGAGTTTGAGAGCTGGATGAGTCAGGCCACTCAGGGGGTAGAAGAATTGAGTGTGCCAGAGGCTGTGAAGAGGCAGCGGCTTAGTGAGAGCCTCAGGGGCCCAGCGGCCAAAGTGAATGTGGATGGGAAAGAAAGATTGTGTAGCTATGGATTACATCGTTTTGTATGCTGTTTTTGGAAGGGTAGAGAATACCCCAGATCTGCTGTACAAGTTTAACCACACGCATCAGCAAAGAGGGGAGAGATTGTCTGAATATATCTCCCGAGAGGACAAGATGTTACACCAGATCATCCTCAAGAGGGGCATAGACCCCCAAGGACACTGATCAAGCTTGACTAGATCGGGTGGTACAAGGGGCCCATCTAAACCATCCTATCGTGTTGAAGTTATTGTTTGAAAGGAGCTCGAGCAATCCCTATTTATCCAGAACTGATGAGAGAAGTGAGGGAAGAGGAAGCCTTGTTGGAAGAGAAGAGGCAAGGAGCAAGAGAGCTACAAGAGGGGAAGAAGGAGAGAGCTTCTGCCCACCTTGTCCATGCCGAACCCAGTTTCTCAGATGAGGACAGTGAGGCCGACACAGACCCAGGCTAGTGTAAGTGTTCAGACAGCAAGAGGTTGGTTGATACCCTGAACTCAGCAAAGCTGATGACTCAAGTAGCTCAGGTTCAAGCTCAAATTTGCCAGGCGCTAATGCACCAGGACCACTCTCTAACAGAGACAGAGGGTGTTTAGAATGCGGAGAAGTTGGTAATTTCAGGGTTAAATGTCCCAAGAGGGGGGTTAGCCCAAGTCACTGGAGGAGGTATTAAAAGTGTTACATAAGATATTCTTCCCCAAAGGTGGAGGGAAACCTCAGTGAAGGAGCCAATTGAGCGCCCCGAGATCAAACAGAGCTCCAGCACTAGAAAAGCATCTAAGAAAAGGCGAGGGAAAAGGCCCTCTGTTTGTTCTCCTACTTCTTTACCCATATCTAAAAAAGAGCCACTTTTGGGGGAAAAACACAAGGGTTCAATGCATCCTCTCCTCAGAGAAAAAAAGGATTCTGTCTCCATCTACGAAATCAGTAAGAGTGCAGACAGTTGAATCACCAGTGAGGAATACCCCAAGACAAATAGTGGAGCGAACTCCGTCATCACGGCCGAACATGACGTCACCAGTGAAAAGTACGCCATGACTCACAGAGGAACGAGTTCCATTAGCACGAAGGAGATTTATGACCCAGCCTGTGGATGCCCAAGATAGAAGTGTGTCAAAGAGATTGGTAGGACCCTCTCCAATAGTCTCGTTACAAGTGAAGGGAATTTACACCAAAGCTTTACTCGAAACAGGAGCTCAAGTGACATTATTATATCAAGATTTCTCTGACAAATACTTTAAACACATCCCTTTGTGCAAGCTGGAAGAGTTGGAGATTTGGAGCATCGGCACTCAAAAGTTCCCGTATGAAGGATACATACCTATTAAGATAGGCTTTGACCCTTCATTGGTGGGAACGACAGAGATTTTTGATACGTTAGCTGTGGTTTGTCCCTCAAAGGGCGAGACAGAACTCCTTACTGATAGGAACCAATACTGATTTGGTGAAAAGGCGACTCATTTCATTAGTCACCAAGGGTTCAGTTGCTGAAGAGGTGCACCCACTGTTAAGGAAAGTTTTTCAACGTGTGGTTCAGGAACAAAAGCCACCAGCTGAAGGAGTGGGGAGATTATGGCAACTGCATACTTGGAAGAAATTGTTGCAGCCAGGAGAAAGAGCATGTATGAAGGCTAATGTCAAGTTGTCCTGAGATCAGCAAGGTCCATTTGTGGTGTTGGAGGCAGACCCACTGGGAGAAGAGACAGGGTTAGAATTGGTTCCTGAAATCGTACCCACAAAGACGCTGTTAAGGACTGGGGGGAAAAGTTCCAGTAAGTATCCGTAATGTCACCGGGCAACCCATCAGCCTGAAACCTCGAATGGTGCTAGGACGGGTGAGTGTGGCCACCCCAGTGACTGATCTGGTTCAGAAGGCCAAGGAGAAGACCAAGAAGGGGATTCTCAGGTCCAACACCCAGCAATGTTATTCAAGTGGGGGGAGAGGATCAAGGCTCAGCTGGCCAAATGGGATGAGATATTCTCCAAGAATGATTTTGATGTGGGCTGTGCTAAGAGTGCTCAACACCGAATCCGGCTGAGTGAAAATAAACCCTTCTGGGAGAGAGCCCGGCGGATTCCTCTAAGGGACCTTGAAGACTTTCAGGAGCAATTAGCTGAGCTGAAGAAGTTTGGGGTCATCAGAGAGTCCAGGAACTCTTATGCATCCCCCATTTTGGTGGTGAGGAACAAAAATTGAACCATTCGGATGTGTATTGCCTACCGGACTTTAAACCAGCGGACCATTCCCGATCAATACACTACTCCTCGGATAGAAGATACGTTTCAGTGCCTGCCTGGAGCAAAATGGTTCAGTGTGTTAGATCTGAAGAGTGGGTATTATCAGATACCGATGCATTTGGATGATCGGGAAAAGACAGCCTTCATCAGTCCATTAGGGTTCTTTGAATTTGATCGCATGCCACAGGGACTGGCAGGAGCCCCTGCTACTTTTCAGAGATTGATGGAAAATACACTGGATGATATGAACCAGATTGAAGTCCTTGTGTATATTATTGTGTTCGGCAAGACGTTAGAAGAATATGAAGCATGACTCGAGAACGTCTTCCAGAGACTTCATGCAGAAGGGTTGAAGTTGTCATTGGAGAAATGTCAGTTTTATCAGACGTCGATCACCTACTTGGGGCATGTGGTTTCAGAACCCACGGAAGCTGGAGGCTGTTACCACTTGGCTTAGGCCAAGGACAGTTACAGAACTGAGTTACTTTTTAGGATTTTGTTGCTACTACAGAAGATTTGTGAAGAACTTTGCGCAGATTGCAAGACCCTTAAATGAACTGTTACAGAGAGAGGGAGGTGAACAGTTGCAGGAGTCAAGTCCAAGAGAATAACGGCCCATGGGGCCTAGGAGACCGCGTGAGCGCATTCAGGATCAATGGACTCCGAAGTGTGAACAAGCTTTTAAACCTTTTAAGGAGAGTCTTACGCAAGCCCCAGTTCTGGCTTATGCTGACCCTTCTAAGCCTTATGAATTACATGTGGATGCTAGCCAAGATGGACTTGGAGGAGTGTTGTATCAAGAAACTGCAGGGAAGCTCCATCCAGTGGCTTATGTAAACCGAAGTCTTACACCTTCCGAGAAGAACTACCTGATACATAATTTGGAGTTCCTGGCTCTCAAGTGGGCAGTAGTAGATAAGTTATGAGACTATCTGTATGGGGCTTTGTTTGTTGTCCACTGCTAAGCTGGATGCCACTGGAAATCGGTGGCTAGCCGTGCTGCCGAAGTTTCAATTCAGCTTGAAGTATTGACCAAGGAAAGGAAATTTAGATGCAGATGCTTTGTTCAGAAGACCCTATGTTCCTATGCTACTACTGTGATTTGACTCAAGTGCATAGTCAAGAACTCCCCCACCCGACAAAAGAATACTTGAGGAGGGATCAACGGGAGGATCCCCTGTGTGCCCTAGTCAAGATGGCATTGGTAGCAAGAGACTCTGAGATGCTGCTAAACAGTTCGATTGGAGGTGCAAATGTGGTCTACAAGGATTGGGTCCAACTGTGGTTGGAGGATGGGATTGTGTACCGGAAGTGTTTACTTGAGGAGCCTGAAGGTGTTCAACAGTTATTCCGAAAAAGCATAGATTGACAGTACTGACAGCTCTTCATGATGATCATGGACATCTGGGATCAGACAGAACCTTTAGGTTAGTTAGGGATTGGTTCTACTGGCCCTTTATGAGAACAGAGGTTGAAAGCTATTGCCATTCTTGTATCCGGTGCATCCAGAGGAAGGCGTTACCTAGCAGAGCTGCCCCAATGGGTCGTTTAGGAAGTCAAGGACCAATAGAGCTGGTGTGCATTGATTTTTTTGTGTCTTGAACCTGACTTGGGTGGGCATAGTATGTAGTAGGGCGTAGTAATGTCCTGGTTGTGGCAGATCATTTCACTAGGTATGCTCAAGCTTTCCTGACCCGGGATCAAAAAGCCAGTACAGTTGCTAAGACTCCGGTGGAGAAGTTTTTCGTTCATTACAGCATGCCTCAGCGCATTCACTTGGATCATGGCCGAGACTTTACGAGCAAATTGATAAAATGACTTTATGAGCTGTTAGGTATACAAAAGTCTCGAACCACCCTATATTATCCTCACGGAGACCCCCAACCTGAATGATTCAACAGCACTTTGTTGAACATGTTAGGAACTTTACCTCTGGAGAAGAAACAACACTGGGGTGATCATATTGCTGCTGTGGTTCACGCTTACAACAGTACAGTGAATAATTCTACCAGATATTCCCCTTATTGGCTAATGTTTGGATTGGAGGCTCGTCTACCAATCGATTTAGCTTTTGGAGCATCTCCAGATCATGCTTCTGAAGCTCCCTATCAAGGCTATGTTAATAGACTCAGAAAGAACTTGAAGCTTGCTTATGAAAAAGCCCTAGAGGCATCTGCTGCAAGGGAACAACGAAACAAGAAAAATTCTTATCTTAAAGTGAGAGTTCAGGATCTGCAACCCGGGGATCGAGTGTTGTTACGAAATCTGGGAGTGCCGGGCAAACACAGGCTGGCTGATCAATAGTGTTCTCAACCTTACATCATCTGCAAGAGGTTGCCTGGACTACCTGTGTATCAGATTCATCCAGAGGGGAAGACTGGTCCACTTAAACCCTGGCACCGAAATCATCTTCTACCCATCTCAGAAGCTATTAGAGTGCCCTCAACCCCTTGTTCTGATGTATCACGCTCCCCTAAATTGAGGTGCAGAACCCGGCGGATGCTGGAGCATACCCCTCAGGAGTGGAATATGTATGAGAAATACAGTGCCTACCCTTATAATTCGGATAGTTACTTTTGGTAATTTCGCAGTTAAATTAAGTATATGCTTAAATTCAGTGATGTAGTATGGTGAGGCGCTATTACCCTTATTGCACAATATTGGTAGGTGATGAGTTAAACCATATATTACATTAAAAAATAACTTCAATGTGTGAAAGTGCAATCATGCTTTCTACGGTGCAGTCAGGATGTGCAAAATACAATGGATCCCAAAGTGCATATAGTGTGCAGAAAATGATACTATAATGAGTTACCCATAACTAAATAAATATTTAAAGTGCAAATGTGCATGTGCATGTGCATGTGCATAAATTCATGAATATTATGGCATTGTGGAATTGTGAGTGCAAAAATACAAATGTAAATACATTCCAAGGTGCTCAAAATGCAGAATGCTCAAAATGCAGAGTGCAATATATTTCAAAAGTGCCAGATGTACTAGGAACTCAGGAATATTAAGCAAATAATAGTCTTATTATGCAGACATATTTATTGAAACATAGATTCAGAGTACAGATAAAGTACGTAAAACTCACATTAGATGGTGCTCAGAGGAGCACTAACTTCTATTCGCCTGTATATAGTAACCAGGAAGCGCCACTAGCATAGCGTGCGTTTCAACTGTGTTCCACCTTGCTCGGAAATTACGTGATCGGAAGTGATGCCGCTCTAATAACCTCAATGCATTTCAATGGATATGGCAAACTCAGGAAGTTAACCTGTGGACATCAAGTTGTTATTCTTATACTTCCTGCCTCTTTCTGATTGGATACCAATTTATAAAAGACCAAACAGACCAAATTTTTTATTTATTGCAATATTTAGAGGGTGTTCATATCATTGCTTCAGAAGAGCCGACATAATTGATACTATTGTTACTAAATTAATGCCAATTAGCATTTTTACTCCGATTGCGTATATTATTCCCGCAAAGTGGATTCACAGTTTTCTACATACTCCATTTACATTTACTTTTAAAATAAAATAAAAATAACAAACAAAAATGGTTTTATTTACAGGATATACATAACCATTTAAAATATATATATATATATATATATATATATATATATATATATATATATATATATATATATATATATATATATATATGGATAAAAGTATGTATGAATAGATAAAAAAACGCTGTTTTAGTTTGATATTCTGTTTGGCGCCATCTAGTGGACATTTAGGATTACTACTTATTTTTCATATTATATCTATTTTCTCCAGTTTATTTATTATATGGGTGTAAAAATAAAGGATTTAGAAAAAAGGGGGTTTAATAATAAACCTCTTACTAAATCTCAAAAGAATATATTTAAAATATTATTTGTTACCAGTTTTTTTAATAGGTTTAGTGATCTCAAGTAACCTCAGACCTCATGTTAATTTGGGACACAATAGACTTCATTTTCTTTTTAAACGCAATATATAAAGGAAAAAATGATAAATATATTCATAGAACACTATAATTTATTACCGTAAAAATTAAGATATAAATCTGGTTATCAAGATAGTTAATAATTATTGAGATGGTTTCAGATTATTAAAAACTATTGAAAATGTATTAGAACATTTTCTTTATGCTTAAAAATCACTAATAAAACAATTGAGGTCTATCTCCAGGTTTAGTCCTAGTGGGCTGAGAGTATTTAATTTATATATCCAATATGTTTCGTTCTTGGATATTTGTTTTCTCATATCACAGCCCCTCCATTGATGCTTAACCCTATCTATCACATGGAAGTTTAATAAAGATGGGTTTCTATTGTGCACTTCTCTAAAATGCCTGGACGTGCTGTGATTTTTGAAGCCTGTTTTGATTTTGAAAATATGCTCATTAATCCTTTTCTATAAGCACCTAGTGGTTCTTCCTACGTATTTTAAATCGCAGGGGTAGGTTAAGAGATACGTGACATATTTAGTTTGACATGTGGTGAATTCTTTAATTTTGTTCTCTAACCCATCTGTACTTGCAAATGTTGTCACCTTTTTATTATTACTTTTAGTAAGTTTGCAACCTTGGCATTTACCGCATTTATAGAATCCATCCCGTTGCAAGAACGTCCTTTGTTTAAGGGGGTTTGCTAAATTTTTAGCTATCATGTGTCTTATTTTAGTAGCTTTCCTATAGGTAAATGTAGGTTTTTCAGGTTTAATTCCTTTTAGAGTGTGGTCTTTGAGTAAAATTGGCCAATACTTTTTTCAACTGCTTTATGTTGTGTATTATATCCTGTGATGAATGCTGTATCTTTTTTATTCTGCTTTTTTGGTTTGTCCTTCAATATGACTTCTGTATTTAGTTTGCTGATTTGGTCCCACAATCGGGTGGTGGCAGCTTCTAGTTGATATGTAGCCATTCCTGTCTATGGTTTTGAAATAGGTTTTTTTTTTCAGCTGATTGCTTTTCTTATATATCTCTAGGTCTAGAAATTGTATTGTCATAATGTCATCTATGAAACGTCTGTAATATTTCAGTCGTGGGATATGTCGGCTGTGTATTTCCTCATACTCCCATTTTTGTAGGAATATGTTTGCTACACTGGGGGCATACTTAGCCCCCAGTGTAGCAAACGCATCTGTTTGTTTGATGTTAGTATATAGGGATTCTACTTCTGCGGTGGCAAGTATAGTTTGTTCTTCTATTCTTATGTTTTTAATTGGCTTTATAACATCTTTTGAGTCTTTGAAAGGATTTTCCCCTGCTTGCCAACGGATGTAGGAATACGTCTAAGTATTCACCTACCCTTGGGTAAAGTGAGTTGATCCCACTTATTATGGGTCGTCCAGGTAGTTTGTTTAATTTCTTGTGAATTTTCGGTACTTGGTATATTACCGGTATTCTGGGTGCTTTAAGGTTTAGATATTTGGCTTCTTTTTTGTTTAGTATGCCCATTTCTGTGCCCTTCTTGATCCATGTTTCTAGTTTTTTCTTCAATGTCTTTGTGGGGTCTTGCTTCAGTTTTTTATACTAACATCAATCAAACAGATGCGTTGAAAGCAGTAAAATGGGCACTTATGAAGCAGACGGACATCCCTACAACTCAAATAGCATTTCTACTAGAAGGACTAGAAATGGCGATGGGAAATAATTACTTTTGGCACAACAATTAATTCTACAACCAGATTAAAGGGGTGGCTATGGGGGCTAAGTATACCCCCAGTGTAGCAAACATATTCCTACAAAAATGGGAGTATGAGGAAATACACAGCTGACATATCCCACAGCTGAAATATGACAGGCATTTCAAAGATGACATAAAGATAATCTGGGAAGGAAGTGAAAAGGATTTTGAAACATTTATGGAATACCTTAACCAGAACATCTATGATATAAAACTTACAGGGAACTGGAATACTAGCACAATACAATTTCTAGACCTAGAGATATATAAGAAAAGCAATCAGCTGAAAACAAAAACCTATTTGCCACTGCCCGAAGTGGACAAAAGCAATCCCAAAAGGCCAGTTCACAAGAATCCGGAGAAATTGTGATGAAGATAGAGACTTCTTTGCACAAACAGACATTTTAATAAGGAGATTTGAGGAAAAAGGTTATGGAAGACAAGCATTACTCAGCACAAGGGACCAAATCAGCAAAATAGATAGAGAAGTCATATTGAAGGACAAATCAAAAAAAGCAGAATAAAAAAGATACAGCATTCATCACAGGGTATAATACACAACATAAAGCAGTTGAAAAAAGTATTAAAAAATATTGGCCCATTTTACTCAGAGACCACAGTCTAAAAGGAATTATATCTGAAAAACCTACATTTATCTATAGGAAAGCTACTAGATTAAGACCCATGATATCTAAAAATGTAGCAAACCCCCCTAAAAAAAGGACATTCTTGTAACAGGATGGATTCTATAAATGCGGTAAATGCCAAGGTTGCAAACTTACTAAAAGTAATAATAAAAAGTTGACAACATTTGCAGGTACAGATGGGTTAGAGTACAGAATTAAAGAATTCATCACATGTCAAACTAAATATGTCACATATCTCTTAACTTGTCCCTGGAGTTTAAAATGCATAGGAAGAACCACCAGGTGCTTATATAAAAGGATTAATGAGCATATTTACAAAATCAAAACAGGCTTCAAAATTCGAAGCGTGTCCAGGCGTTTTAGAGAAGTGCACAATAGAGACCCATCTTTATTAAAGTTCCATGGGATAGATAGGGTTAAGCATCAATGGAAGGGCTGTGATATGAGAAAACAAATATCCAAGAACGAAACATATTGTATATATATAAATTAAATACTCTCAGCCCATTAGAACTGAACCTGGAGATAGACCTCAATTGTTTTTGTGATTTTTAAGCATTAAGAACATTTTCTAATACATTTTCATAATTTTTTATAATTTGTAACCATCTTGATAATTATTAACTATCTTGATAACCATATTTATATCTTAATTTTTACGGTAATGAATCATAGTGTTCTATGAATATATTTATAATTTTTTTCCTTTATATATTGCGTTTAAAATGAAAATGAAGTCTATTGTGTCCCAAATTAAAATGAGGTCTGAGGTTACTTGAGATCACTAAACCTATTCAAAAAACTGGTAACAAATAATATTTTAAATATAGTCTTCTGAGATTTAATAAGAGGTTTATTAGTGAACCCCCCTTTTTCTAAATCCTTTTATTTTTACACCCATATTATAAATAAACTGGAGAAAATAGATATAATATGAAAAATAAGTAGTAATCCTAAAATTCCACTAGATGGCCCCAAACGGAATCTTAAACTATTCATATATACTTTTATCCATATATATATATATATATATATATATATATATATATATATATATATATATATATATTTTTTTTTTTTTTTTTTTTTTTAAATGTTTATGTATATCCTGTAAATAAAACCATTTTGTTTGTTATTTTTATTTTATTTTAAAAGTAAATGTAAATGGAGTATGTAGAAAACTGTGAATCCACTTTGCGGGAATAATATACGCAATCGGGGTGCGGTATAAATGCTAATTGGCATTCATTTAGTAACAATAGTATCAATTATATTGGCCCTTCTGAAGCAATATGAACACCCAATAAATATTGCAAAAAATATATATGGGCAAAATTTGGTCTTTTTAAATTGGTATCCAATCGGAAAGAAGCAAGAAGTATAAAAATAATAACTCGATGTCTGCAGGTTAACTTCCTGAGGACGCCATATCCGGTGAAATGCATTGAGGTTAATCCCGCAGCACTTCCGATCACGTAATTTCCGGGCAAGGTGGAACACAGTTGAAACGCACGCTATGCGAGTGATGCTTCCTGGTTAATATATACACAGGCTAATAGAAGAATAGTGCTTCTGTAAGCACCATCTAATGTGAGTTTTACGCACTTTATCTGTACTCTGAATCTATGTTTCAATAAATATGTCTGTGCAATGAGACTATTATTTGCATAATATCTCTGAGTTCCTAGAACATCTGGGTGAAACCAATCTGAAGGGGCCTGATATATCCAGATCCTAATAGGCTAAATTTTAGCTCTATAGGTCCTGGGGACCTGAATAGCTCTGGTGAGTTGCTTGTACTTACTGAGGTTGAAGAGCATGGATTATCCACCAAGAGCACAATAATTTTTGAAGCACAGATCACTTTAGAGGGAAAAAGGGAGACTTCACACTTTGATTGATCTTAATAATTTATGGACTAATTTATTCTTTAAAAGTCACATTATTTTACTTTTATATTTTTTATAATTTTTATTCCTTTTTGATATATTTGATTATTTATTTAAAACACACAAATCCATATTTTTGAGCACTTTTGCAATATGTTGCACTCTGCATTTTGAGAACCTTGGAATGTATTGACATTTGTAATTTTGCACTCACAATTCCACAATGCCATAATATTCATTAATTTCTGCACATGCACATTTGCACTTTAAATATTTATTTAAATGTATGAGTAACTTATTAGAGTATCATTTTCTGCACATTATATGCACTTTCGGATCCATTGTATTTTGCACATCCTGACTGCACTGTAGAAAGCACGATTGCACTTTCACACATTGAAGTTATTTTTTAATGTAATATATGGTTTAACTTATCACCTACCAATTTTGTGCAATAAGGGTAATAGCACTTCACCATACTACATACCCCTCAGGAGGATGAAGGAGAGGAGAGTGACGAGGAAAAGCTGACTTTTGATTGGTTGTGGACCCCTCCACCAGGAGACACCATCCAAGTTTTCCGGCCCTCAATGGAAGATATCCAAATGACGTCCCCGCTTGAAAGGGTGGAACGTCAGTCTGTTGAGATGGAGAGACCTATATCACCTCCTGAGAGAAGAATTGAGGAAGTTAAGCTACAACCCACAGATAACTCTTAACCCCCCTGGCGGTAATCCCGAGCGTGACTCGGGGTGGATTTTTTAGTCCAGGATCGGTATCCCCGAGTCACGCTCGGGGTGAATGTGCAGAGAGCGCAGCGCTGTCTCTTACCTTCTCCTGGCGATCCAGCGATGATCTCTCATTGCTGTGACCGCCAACCGAGAGTCCCGCCGCTCGTCCGTCCTCCGTCGGTGTGATGACTTCCTAGTTCCGTTCCCTGCAGCAGCAATGTTGCATGGGAGCGGAACTAGGGAGGGAAATTCAAAAAACGTTGCACAAAACACAAACACAAACACATAACACATTTTATATTTTATATATATATATATATATATATATATATATATATATATATATATATATATATATATATATATATATATATATATATACATATACATATATATATATATATATATATATGCATATTTATATATATGTGTATATATGTATATATATATATATATGCACACACACATATATATATATATATATACATATACCTATATACACATGTATATATATATATATATATAAAATTATATTATTGATTCGATTATAATTATATATTTTTATATATATATATATATATATATATATATATATATATATATATATATATATGTGTGTGTAGATATATATATATATATACACACACACACATATATATATATATATATATATATATATATACATATACATATATACACACGTATATATATATATATATATATATAAAATTATATTATTGATTCGATTATAATTATATATCTTCGGGGACCAAGGACATTCAAGTGGGGGGAGGATGTAGCCGGGATCGGACTACTATTATCTGAGAGTGCAGACTCACCTTCTGTTCCTTTGGATTGTCTTTGCATCCCTCTAGTGTTGGTTTCAGGATTTAATCATCATATTGCAGAGACTGGGAGAATGGCATTGTGGAAATTGTAGTCTTCTGTAAAGTTATGACTATGCGGCTGGATTATTTAAGAACTATCTTTCCCAGCAAGCTTTGGAACAGTGAGCATCTTGGGAGAGGCTATAAAGGGATCAGTTAAACGGGCTTGGAGCCTCTTGCTTCCTGGAACCCATTGTGTGCACATCAGTCTGCTGGACAGAGTGCAAGATAGCAGACTGCGGCCTACTGCACACCGCCCCATCTGCCTGCAGACTCAGCCTTTGTGGAACGGATGTTCATCACAGCATTGCAGACATCTTTGCAGCATCGCTGATTGGGTGTAGTTGGACACCCTGAGACAGCAAAGCACAGCCATCTCTGGAGGATTGCCATCACCTGTTTCCCCAGGACCCTCATTGATGGACATCAGGATTTGGTGAGAGGGCACCTGCTCAGAGTTTAAACTGCAATTGTTCTAGTTCTAGTTACACTGAACACAGACCTTTTGCAGTTAAATCAGCCACCAGATCACTTAGGATTACAATCAACTATTCTGCATTGCTTGCTATATCCTGAATCCTATTGGAGATTGTTCATTTTATGAGCTCCACTTGCCGATGAAGACTTTAGCAAGGCCTTAGAAGTAGGACATTATAATATTATTGTTTCTAAGGGGACACATTCCTGCTATCTAGTTCACCCTAACTCTCATTAGGATACAGTTGGTATAGGCTGGCCCGGGGGTTCCCCTTTATCCTGAGTGCTTCATAGTGATAATATATAGTTATTTGAGAGATCTATGTGCATATTCTAAGCAAGATTGTATTTATTAATATCATTGGTGTTATTACAACCTGTCAGGAGGGCTGGACGGTTTACTGGGTCAAAGCAGTGCAGAAGAACATACACTTAACAGCAACCCCCCCCCCCCCCCAGGGGGTAGTACTACAGAGGCAAAGCATTTTTTAATTTTTTTTTTCTATTTTTCGGGTCTGACGGGTGTCGTGATTGATGATAGATTTACATCGAGGGATACTATTTTTTTTTCTTTTTAATAAAAGACTTGTCAAAAACAGTTTCCTGTGGTTTTTACTTTTTTACACTTTTTTGGTGAAAGGGTAGGATTACTATGTACCTGATACCTGTTCACAAAGGGGGGGGCCTCCTTGTTAAAGGGGGCTTCCAGATTCCTATAAGCCCCCCACTCGCAGACCCCCACAACCACAGCCCAGGGTTGTTGGGAAGAGGCCCTTGTCGCCATCAACATGGGGACAAGGTGTTTTGGGGCCCCCCCCTTGCCCTCCCCATGTTGAAGGCAAGCGGCCTGGTATGGTTTGGGGGGCCGCTCACTTGTCCCCCCCCCCTTTCCTGGCCTGCCAGGCTGCATGCTCGGATAGGGGTCTGGCATGGATTTTGGGGGGGGCTACACCGTTTTTTTTTTGCGTGGAGTTCCCTTTAAAATCTGTACCAGAACCAAAGGGCCTGGTATGGATTTTGGGGGGGGACCCCACACCGATTTTTTTGTTTAATTTTGGTGTGGAGTTTCCCTTAAAATCTATACATACCCAAAGGGCAAGAACGCTGTTCTTTTTTTAAGTTCTATCATAGGAGTTCCCCTTAACCACTTAAATGCAGGGCACTTTCACCCCCTTCCTGCCTAGACCAATCTTCAGCTTTTAGTGCTCATTGACGTCTATGGGAAATTTTGGTCAGCTTGACATGGCACTGCTCTCTGTCTTTAACATTAGCATCTATGGGAAATATTGGTCAGCTTAACATAGCACTACTCCCTGTCTAACATTGGCGTCTATGGGAAATATTGGTCAGCTTGACATAGCACTGCTCCCTGTCTAAAATTGGCATCTATGGGAAATCTTGGTCAGCTTAACATGGCACTGCTCCCTATTTTTAACACAGGTGTCTGTGGGAAATCTTGGTCAGCTTGACATGGCACTGCTCACGAACCATAGGTGACAGGGACAATAAAAAACTTGGGAAGCACCGAGAGGGGACCCAGGACTACAACTTATCCATACATTTTAAAAGTGGGATATGCCTGTACACTACACTGACTGCACTAAACTGACTGAACACACTACCCACTAACTATCTGCCTAATCTCTATTGTCACACTATACACAGCTGCCATGTAAGCAGCAGCCTTATATAGTGTGGGGGCGTGGACTTAGCCCCTGAGCCATGATTGACTAAAGGCACCCTGCCTTTGGCCAATCATGCCTCTGACAGGACATTGTGCTGTGACTGGCCAAAGCATACAGGTCAGGTGCATGCTTTGGCCAATCACAAGCACTTAATGCATTGCGATCGCGTAGTGCATTATGGGACATTTGTCGGCAGGCGAACTTCCCACCGACCACCCCAGGTGTTTGTGTATTCAGCGAACACATAAACACCCGATGTTTGAGTGGAACTTATGTTTGACTCGAACATAAAGCCCATCCTTAGTCAATTCGATTGCCTCTCGGCGGATCAGGAAGGAATTTTTTCCTCTACTGTAGTAAATTGGATCATGTTTTGCTGGGGGGTTTTCGCCTTCCTCTGGATCAACTGCAGGTGTAGGATTGTATATATGGGATTGTATGGTTGGGTTTTCTTTACTGTTTTTTGTTTTTTATTGGTTGAGCCAGATGGACTTGTGCTTTTTTCAAATTGACTATCTATGTAACTAATTATTAAAGAGTCAGAATGTTTTTTAAAATGAGATGCTATTTGAATGAAATAACCCCTGGATGTGGCCTTTTGAGCCCCCCCCCCCTCCCTCCCGATAAGTCACAGGGACAGTGTCCTACGAATCATTCAAAGAGAATAATTCGGTAAGGTGTTGTTCTATGTCAAAACAAACCGAGGGATTACTTTACCACTTTACCACCTGAGGATTTTGCTGTCTTACGTCCAGGACACTTTTTGCGATGAAATAACCCCTGGATGTGGCCTTTTGAGCCCCCCCCCCCTCCCGATAAGTCACAGGGACAGTGTCCTACGAATCATTCAAAGAGAATAATTCGGTAAGGTGTTGTTCTATGTCAAAACAAACCGAGGGATTACTTTACCACTTTACCACCTGAGGATTTTGCTGTCTTACGTCCAGACCACTTTTTGCGATTCGGCACTGTGCGACTTTAACTGACAATTGCGCGGTCATGATACCCAAACGAAATTTACGTCCTTTTTTTTCCCACAAACAGAGCTTTCTTTTGGTGGTATTTTATCACCTGTGCGATTTTCATTTTTTGCGATATTAATTAAAAAAAGCGACAATTTTGAAAAAATAACAATATTTTTCTACTTTGACAGTTAAAAAATATCCAATTTATTCAATTTTTGTCATATATTTAGGCCAAAATGTATTTAGCTACATGTCTTTGACAAAAAAAATTCTCAATGAGCATATTTTTAACCGCTTTATGACCGGAAGATTTTACCCCATTCCTGACCAGGCCATATTTTGCGATTTGGCACTGCGTGACTTTAACGGACAATTGCGCGGTCCTGCAACGCTATACCCAAATTAAATTAATGTTTTTCTTCACAAATAGAGCTTTCTTTTGGTGGTATTTGATCACCTGTGCGATTTTTACTTTTTGCGCTATAAATGAAAAAAGAGCGACAATTTTGAAAAAAACAACAATATTTTTCACATTTTTTTATATGAAATTCCCCCCCTAAAAAATGTAAAAATCTAAATTTTTAATCATTTTAGGCCAATTTGTTTTCTGCTACATATTTTTGGTAAAAAATCACATTAAGCGTATTTTGATTGGTTTGCGTTAAAAGTTATTGCGTTTACTAACTAAGGGAAAAAGTTCTGTCATTTTTGGTGTTTTTTTTTTATCGAGTAATGGCGGCGATCTGCGATTTTTTTTGCGGGACTGCGACATTGCGGCGGACAGATCGGACCCTTGACTGACATTTTTGACACTTTTGGGGGTACCAGTGACATTACTACAGTAATCAGTGCTATACACTGTTACTGTAAAAATGACACTGGCAGGGAAGGGGTTAATTTTTATTGGAGAGGGAGGGGTTAATGTATGAAGAGAGGGAAGAGAGGGAAAGGACCATCTCGGAATGGTTGCAAAAGCCAGGCTCACAAGGTAGAAGGTGCATCAAGAGAAACTTTATTCAGGTGGTGTAAATGCAAAAACACGTATATTACAAAAAATAGGGGTAAAATTGCTATTACACTAGCATGTTACATCCATGGTGTATGCAAAGACCCTTGGGACCTGTGTGGGTAGATGTGCCGTGGTCGGCACTACCCTTGCCGATGCCCGACCCACCCTGCAGACCCTTTTGGCACCAATTCGGAAGGTGGGAAGTGATCTGTTGCCAGGAACCTTCAATCACTTCAGCCAACCTAAGGGATCAGAATGCCATAGCATGCCAAACAAGTTGCAGTGTATCAATAGCTAGCTGAAAAATCATCATAGTGCTATAGCTATCTATGCAAAAATAGGCAGCTACCTGTGTCTATGGGGACAATAAGCCGTGCAGATTTCTATGGAGATGGAAATCTCCGGTGTCACCATCCCGTTTCCGTCCGCTCCTCCGACCGGCACTCAGGCTGGTCCCCTAACAGTGGAACTTCTCCGTGTAGACTAGACTGCTGTGCATCTCTCCCAACGCATCACCCCCAATCATCTCTCCCTTCCTTCTCTGATCATACTAAGGTTGTCCTCAAAGGTGCCCATACTGATGTGCTGTTTGAATATACTAAATATGAACTTGTTGGATCCACTATGCACTTCCAGATTCATTTACGATGCTACATGAGCTCCAATGCTTAGGTCTTTAAGTGCACCAACTCCACTCTGCATCAGTAACTTGGACACCCTGCATCTATGAATTGTGATGCCTCTTATATACGGCCATCTCCATAGAAATCTGCACGGCTTATTGTCCCCATAGACACAGGTAGCTGCCTATTTTTGCATAGATAGCTATAGCACTATGATGATTTTTTAGCTAGCTATTGATACACTGCAACTTGTTTGGCATGCTATGGCATTCTGATCCCCTAGGCTGGCTGAAGTGATTGAAGGTTCCTGGCAACAGATCACTTCCCACCTTCCGAATAGGTGCCAACAGGGTCTGCAGGGTGGGTCGGGCATTAGCAAGGGTAGTGCCGACCACGGCACATCTACCCACACAGGTCCCCAGGGTCTTTGCATACACCATGGATGTAACATGCTAGTGTAATAGCAATTTTACCCCTATTTTTTTTGTAATATACGTGTTTTTGCATTTACACCACCTGAATAAAGTTTCTCTTGATGCACCTTCTACCTTGTGAGCCTGGCTTTTGCAACCATTCCGAGATGGTCCTTTCCCTCTCTTCCCTCTCTTCACTAGTTAACTTTCCGGTTGCCCGTGGTTCCCGGTTACATTAACCGTATTGGCCTCAGTCTGTCATTAGACCCACTGACTTCACTGGGTCTGACAATCCCACTCACTCTCCAGGTTTTATTTCACATATGTATTCATCCCCTTGATTCCTAATGAATCAATTTATCCTGTGATGTATGAGTGGTTGATATAGCATCAATTGGTGGTGTGTTACAGACCCTGCGGACCTGTGTCTGGTCACGTAGTTTTCAGTCTTAGTACTAATTTGTTTTTATATTTTCTGACTTATATAATGGCATTTGTTTTGGGCGATATTTATGACGCAGAGATCAGGGCCACTTTTGGAAAAGACTCCACTCTAGAAGAAACTGTAGAAGAAAATCTTAAAATACAGTTCCGAGAACATAAGAAGCTACTGATCAGATCCCTTAACCGTAGGTGGGACATTCTATCTCTCGAATCATATATCGAGCAAGGTATCATCCCAAGGGGGCTAAGGGAGAGGGTGATCCCAGCATCCCATTTACATACGGCAAGATTTTTAGAGAAATGGAAGGCGACCTGCATACAACACGGGCTAAACGTCATGAAATTAATTGTTGAGGAGGAAAAGATCCAATTAACTGAACTTCAAGACCAAATCAAATTAACAACTGAAAAGCTTGAGCCTCTAAAAGATCTCGACGATTTTGAACGACAAAATGAGTTTCTGAAAAAAGAAATTGAAAAAGTTCAAAAAGCACTTCGTATTACGAAGCAATCTAAATTTCAACGGGATCTTGGAGACTGGGCTACGGGCGAGATCTTTAATCTAACCACCCACAATAGGAGAAGTAGGTCTAGGAGAAGAGGGGGTGCCTCTAGGAGCAGATCATGGAATGAGTCCACCCAGTCAGGCAGCGAAGAGGAAGAGAGATCTGTGTTTTTTTTAGGGGAGGACCAACTGGAGGAGAATATATCCCCAGTGACACCCAAAAGCATCTTAAAAAAGACATCCAGAGGAAGAGGAGGCGGACAAGGAAGAGAAGGGGAAAGAGGAGGAGAAAGGGTGGAGACCAGGCAACAAAAAACACGAGCAAAGAATCGGAGATGAGTCATGATAATATCATAGGTCCCCCTAACTCCTCACCCATGGTTAGAACTAGCAACATTACATCCTCAAAAAATGTAATAGAAAAAGGAATCGAAATGGAAAAGAATGACCAGAAGGTGATTAATCTGTCTAATTTACAGCTTGAGGCTAGACATATTGAACTATTACAGAGGGGTCTTTCTTTCTCCCCTATTGAGGGGATGGACCATTTCGAGGTTTACAAGGATGTTTGCCTGTATCTTAGAAAGGTCTATTACAAACTGCTATACTCCGTTGACAAGACAACGACCGGCAATGATGATGCTCTAGGTCCAGCAGACCAAGAGGCACTTGATATCTTAAATTCGCTCCTTGAGGAGTCTGAATCTGGCGATGACCAGCCCCAAGAAAACCTGCAGGGCCTTAGAAGAGCTAATATCACTATTAGATCCACAGCCATGCCAAAATTTAGCAGCAACAAGTAGCTTAGTATGTTTCTTACTCTGGTCGAGGAGGACCTTAAAAAGGTGCGCTGGGACTGGTCACCCCCAGACAATTTATCTAGTAATGAAAGAAATGCCCTCAGAGAACTTAGACAAGCCACTGATCTGGTTATTAAAAAGAGTGATAAAGGTGGGAACGTAGTACTACTTTCGGAAGCAATGTACGAGGGGGAAGCAATCAGACTACTCTTGGACACACAGACCTATAAAAAAATCCAGCAAAATCCATTCCCAGATCTGGTGAGCAAATTAAATGAGAAATTGGATTATGCTAGAGAGGCCTGCTTAATTACTGAAAAAGAAAAACGCTACTTAAAAGTTTCTAATTACAACACTCCCACCTTTTATGTCATACCCAAGATTCACAAAAACCCACTAGTGCCACCAGGGAGACCAATAGTCTCGGCGGTTGGAGGCCCCTTGGAAAAGGTGGGGAAATATCTGGATTCCCTTATAAAAGAACTGGTCCTCAACCTACCCTCCTACGTCAGAGACACAGGTGACGTACTTAACAAGATACGTGATCTGTAGTGTTGAGCGAACACGGATTGTATTATTCGGGTCCGTACCGGATAATTGGATTTTTGCTACCCGGACACGGACCCGAAAACTTTACTGTATGTTCGGGTTTAAAATCCGTGTTCGGTAATTTTATTTCCTGTTTTGTATGTAATGGCGCGCTTCTAATGGCGGGCTTTCAACAGCCAATTAACAAGCGTTTAACCTGTGTGCCTTAGAAGCCATCCCAGCCATGCCTACTAATAGCATGGCTGTGATTGGCCAGCTGAAGCATGTGACCCAGGTCTTTATAAGCTCGAGAGACACAGCGCGGTGCGTCAGTCTGCTGTAGTGTAGGGAGAGGGAACACATAACGGTGCTGGCTGCTGCTGATTAGGGACAGACAGGGAAAGACAACATTGTGCCCGAAAAGAATGCAGGGACAGGTCGGAGTGTAGGCAGGGAAAGATATTTGAGTATTTTAGGGACAGGCTGGAGAGAGTAGGCAGGGACAGATAGGAGACACAGGACAGAACAATCGTTCCTTAGCGATCTACATCGATTTTGCTGTGTGGGGGCTGGTGCAGTGAACAATCTTTTTGCCCTCACTTGAGCCCACTGAGGAGGAGGAGGAGGAGGAGGGAGAAAAAAATATATTTTTATCAGTCTGTTGTGTGCAGCGTTCAGCTATATTTTACTACACATTGTAATTTTTAAATAGCAGTTTAGAACAGCAAAGTTAAAGGGGAATTTTTTTTTTTTCCCTTCATAGCCTGCTGCTGACCGTGACATAAAACATAAGACACTGCTATGTTCACATGTGCTATTGAAAAATCACCAATTTTATATACTTTTTTCTATTCCGCTATTCAATATACACCCTTTTGGGGTAAAAAAAATTAAATTGTGGCATAGTCTGTACTAATCTGCTATTTAAAAATTACAAATTTAATGGGGAATTTTTTTTTTCCCTTCATAGCCTGCTGCTGACCGTGACATAAAACATAAGACACTGCTGTGTTAAAATCACCAATTTTATATACTTTTTTCTATTCCGCTATTCAATATACACCCTTTTGGGGTAAAAAAAATTAAATTGCGGCATAGTCTGTACTAATATGCTATTTAAAAATTACAAATTTAAAGGGGATTTTTTTTTTTTTCCCTTCATAGCCTGCTGCTGACCGTGACATAAAACATAAGACACTGCTGTGTTAAAATCACCAATTTTATATACTTTTTTCTATTCCGCTATTCAATATACACCCTTTTGGGGTGAAAAAAATTAAATTGCGGCATAGTCTGTATCGATACGTGTGAGATACACCTTTCAAATTTTTTGGGCGCATCTTCCACCGCCGAGGATTGCAGGGTGCTTCAGTTTGCCTCCTGTTCCGAACTCCTCCTACTCCTCATCCTCATCCTGCCTTTAGGGTACAAAAAATTGTAATCGGGGCCTAGTCTGTGTTTGTACGTCTGAGATACACCTTTTTATATACTATTTTCTATTCCGCTATTCAATCTACACCCTTTTGGGGTAAAAAAAATTAAATTGCGGCATAGTCTGTATCGGTACGTGTGAGATACACCTTTCAAATTTTTTGGGCGCATCTTCCACCGCCGAGGATTGCAGGGTGCTTCAGTTTGCCTCCTGTTCCGAACTACTCCTCATCCTCATCCTGCCTTTAGGGTACAAAAAATTGTAATCGGGGGCCTAGTCTGTGTTTGTACATGTGAGATACACCTTTTTATATACTTTTTTCTATTCCACTATTCAAACTACACCCTTTTGGGGTAAAAAAATTAAATTGCAGCATAGTCTGTGTTTGTACGTCTGAGATACACCTTTTTATATACTTTTTTCTATTCCGCTATTCAATATACACCCTTTTGGGGTAAAAAAAATTAAATTGCGGCATAGTCTGTATCGGTACGTGTGAGATACACCTTTCAAATTTTTTGGGTGCATCTTCCACCGCCGAGGATTGCAGGGCGCTTCAGTTTGCCTCCTGTTCCGAACTCCTCCTACTCCTCTTCCTCATCCTGCCTTTAGGGTACAAAAAATTGTAATCGGGGCCTAGTCTGTGTTTGTACGTGTGAGATACACCGTTTTATAAATTGTTTTCTATTCCGCTATTCAATTTACACCCTTTTGGGTTAAAAAAAATTACATTGCGGCATAGTCTGTGTTTGGACGTGTGAGATACACCTTTTTTTATATACTTTTTTCAATTCCGCTATTCAATATACACCCTTTTGGGGTGAAAAAAATTAAATTGCGGCATAGTCTGTGTTTGTACGTCTGAGATACACCTTTTTATATACTTTTTTCTATTCCTCTATTCAATATACACCCTTTTGGGGTAAAAAAAATTAAATTGCGGCATAGTCTGTATCGGTACGTGTGAGATACACCTTTCAAATTTTTTGGGCGCATCTTCCACCACCGAGGATTGCAGGGTGCTTCAGTTTGCCTCCTGTTCTGAACTCCTCCTACTCCTCATCCGGCCTTTAGGGTACAAAAAATTGTAATCGGGGCCTAGTCTGTGTTTGTACGTGTGAGATACACCTTTTTATATACTATTTTCTATTCCGCTATTCAATATACACCCTTTTGGGGTGAAAAAAATTAAATTGCGGCATAGTCTGTATCGGTACGTGTGAGATACACCTTTTAAATTTGTTTGGCGCATCTCCTTCCACCGCCGAGGATTGCAGGGCGCTTTAGTTTGCCTCCTGTTCCAAACTCCTCCTACTCCTGTTCCTCATCTTGCCTTTAGGGTACAAAAAATTGTAATTGGGGCCTAGTCTGGGTTTGTACGTGTGAGATACACCGTTTTATATAATTTTTTCTATTCCGCTATTCAATATACACCCTTTTGGGGTGAAAAAAATTAAATTGCGGTATAGTCTGTATCGGTACGTGTGAGATACACCTTTTTATATACTTTTTTCTATTCCGCTATTCAATATACACCCTTTTGGAGTGAAAAAAATTAAATTGCGGCATAGTCTGTATCGGTACGTGTGAGATACACCTTTTAAATTTGTTTGGCGCATCTCCTTCCCCTGCCGAGGATTGCAGGGCGCTTCAGTTTGCCTCCTGTTCCGAACTACTCCTACTCCTCATCCTCCCTTTAGGGTACAAAAAATTGTAATCGGGGCCCTGTCTGTGTTTGTACATGTGAGATACATCGTTTTATAAAATTTTTTCTATTCCGCTATTCAATATATACCCTTTTGAGTGAAAAAAATTTAATTGCGGCATACTTTGCATATTTGACTGTGAGATACACCCGTTGTATTTGTATACTGTTTTACTATTCCGCTATTTAATAAACACCCTTTTGGGGTAAAAAAAAATAAATTGCGGCATAGTGTGCATATTTGACTGTGAGATACACCCGTGCGATACTGTTTTTGTTTTGTTCCGCTATTCAATAAACACCTTTCTAGGGCAAGATAATAAATTACAGAAATATGAGGAGAACGTCAAATAGGGGCCGTGGCCTGGGTCGTGGTGCTGCTGGTAGAGCTCCTGTTGCAAGGAGAGGACGTGGTTGATCTGTGCCAGCTACACGCACAAGTGAAACACCTTCCTCAAGTGTGAGTAGGCGACAGAACCTGCAGCAGTATTTGGTAGGGCATCATGCGCCTCTACAAGTGTTGAGGCAAGAACAAGTGCAGGCGATAGTAGATTGGGTTGCTGACAGTGCCTCCAGTTCCTTCACATTGTCTCCCACCCAGTCTACTGCAGAAAGGTCAGAGTTGGCACCTGCAGCCGATGTCCAACTGTCTTTTACCTCACCCCCTTGCAAATTAGGCAAGCAGTCTGAGCCCCAAGTCATGCAGCAGTCTCTTCTTCTTTTTGATGACTCTGTCAGCAGGGTTTCCCAGGGCCATCCACCTAGCCCTGCCCCAGAAGTGGAAGAGATTGAGTGCAGCGATGCCCAACCACTTATTTCTCAAGATGAGTACATGGAAGGACCATCGCAGCACGTCTCCGATGATGACGAAATGCAGGTGCCAACTGCTGCGGCACTCAGAATTGTGGAGACTGACAAGGAGGGCAGGGGTGAAGACTGGGTGGAAGATGATGTGGAGGACGATGAGGTCCTCGACCCCACATGGAATGAAGGTCATGCCGGTGACCTGAGTAGTTTGGAGGAAGAGGCGGTGGTCGCACAGAGCCACGAGCACAGCAGAAGAGGGAGCAGTGTGCAGAAGAAGAGCGGCCGTGCCCTAGACACTACGCCTGCTACTGCCCAACGCAGCAAGGGACCAAGTGCACCAAAGCAAGGTCAAAGGAGTTCTCTAGCATGGAAGTTCATCAGACAATGTGCTGATGACAGGACACGGGTGGTTTGCACCCTGTGCAATCAGAGCCTGAAGAGAGGCATAAACCTTCTCAACCTGAGCACAACCTGCATGATCAGGCATCTAAGTGCAAAGCACGAGCTGCAGTGGAGTAGACACCTTCAAAACCAAGAAAGGTCTCTGGCTCCTCCTGCTTCCTCTTCTGCTGCAGTCTCGGCCTCTTCATCCACCTCTGTAGTGATACCGGCACCTGCCACACCGCAAACAGACGATCTGTCAGCAACACCACCACCTGGGTCACCAACCATCTCCACAATGTCCCGTGGAAGCGTTCAGCTTTCCATCTCCCAAACACTTCAGAGGAAGAGGAAGTACCCCCCCTACCCACCTGCGACCCCTGGCCCTGAATGCCAGCATTTCAAAATTCTTGGCCTTTGAAATGCTGTCATTCCGTGTGGTGGAGACGCACAGTTTTAAAAGCCTTATGTCGGTGGCTGTACCACGGTACTTTTCCAGGCAAGCCATCCCTTCCCTGCACAACCAAATGGGGGAAAAAATCAGGTGTGCACTGCGAAATGCCATCTGTGGCAAGGTCCACCTAACTACTGATACGTGGACCAGTAAGCACGGTCAGGGGCGTTATATCTCCCTAACGGCACACTGGGTAAATGCAGTGGCGGCTGGGCCTGAGGCGGATAGCAATTTGGCGCATGTCCTTCCACCACCGAGGATTGCAGGGTGCTTCAGTTTGCCTCCTGTTCCTAACTCCTCTTACTCCGCTTACTCATCCTCTACCGCCTCCTCATCCAGTCAGCGTAACACCTTCACCACCAACTTCAGCACAGCCAGGGGTAAACGACAGCAGGCAGTTTTAAAATTTGCCTGTTTGGGGGAAAAACCACACACCGGGCAGGAGTTGTGGAGGAGCATGAAACAGCAGATCGATGAGTGGTTGCTGCCAGCGAGCCTCAAGCCCGGCCTGGTGGTGTGCGATAACGGGCGAAATCTCATAGCAGCTCTGGGCCTAGCCGGTTTGACGCACATCCCTTGCCTGGCGCATGTGCTGAATTTGGTGGTGCAGAGGTTCCTTAAAAATTACCCCGATATGTCAGAGCTGCTGCAGAAAGTGCGGGCCGTCTGTGCGCACTTTCGGAGTTCTCACCCTGCTGCTGCTCGCCTGTCAGCGCTGCAGCATAACTTCGGCCTTCCCGCTCACTGCCTCATATGTGACGTGCCCGCAAGGTGGAACTCCACCTTGCACATGCTGGAAAGACTGTGCGAGCAGCAGCAGGCCATAGTGGAGTTTCAGCTGCAGCACGCACGCGTGAGTCGCTCTGCGGAACAACACTACTTCACCACCAATAACTGTGCCTCCATGCGAGACCTGTGTGCCTTGTTGCGTTGTTTTGAGTACTCCACCAACATGGCCAGTGCCGATGACGCAGTTGTCAGCTTAACTATCCACTTCTATGCCTCCTTCAAAAAACGATTCGGGCGATGATGGAAGAGGATGTGACACAGGAGGAGGAGGAGGAGGAGGAGGAGGAAGAGGGATCATTTCCAAGTCATTCACAAGTGGCTCGAAGGGTGGGTTCCTGCACCCACAAACGCCAGGTACACAATTGTCCAGCAGGGGCACAGTTCTGGAGGATGAGGAGGAGGAGATGGAGGAGGAGATGGAACCATGTTCACAGCAGAGTGACACCCAGGCCAGCATATGGCCATCACTGCTGCATGGCTGGGGGGATACTGAGGACACAGACGATACACCTCCCACAGAGGACAGCCTTTTGTTGCCTCTGGGCAGCCTGGCACACATGAGCGATTACATGCTGCAGTGTCTCCACAACGACCGCCGAGTTGCCCACATTCTAACTTGTGCTGATTACTGGGTGGCCACGCTGCTGGATCCCCGTTACAAGGACAACGTACCGTCCTTAATTCACTCACTGGAGCGTGATCGCAAGATGCGCGAGTACAAGCGCACGCTGGTAGACGCGATGCTGTTGGCATTCCCACCTGACAGCGGGGCCACAGTGGAAGCACAAGGCCAAGGCAGAGGAGGAGGAGGAAGAGGTCGGCAACGCAACCAGGGCACCGCCAGCACCTCAGAAGGCAGGGTTAGCATGGCCGAAATGTGGAAAAGCTTTGTCAGCACGCCACAACAAACAGCAGCACCAGCAGCTCATATGTAACGTCTTAGCAGGAGGCAGCATTTCACCAACATGGTGGAACAGTATGTGTGCACACGCCTACATGTAGTAAATGACGGGTCTGCCCCCTTCAACTTCTGGGTCTCCAAATTGGGCACATGGCCTGAGCTTGCCCTTTACGCCTTGGAGGTGCTGGCGTGCCCTGCAGCCAGTGTATTATCTGAACGTGTATTTAGCATGGCTGGGGGCGTTATCACAGACAAGCGCAGCCGCCTGCCTAGAGACAATGAGGACAAGCTCACATTTATTAAAATGAACCAGGCATGGATCCCACAGGACTTTTCCGTACCTTGTGCAGAATAGAGATGGATACTGACCTTACCCAGCCATTGTTATATTTTTGATCTTTCTCACTCTTTTGGGGTGTACCCTAATTTAAAATGACTAAAAAAAAGCAGTGTTGGCTACCTCGTCCCCCTCCACCACCGCTTCCACCTACACCGCCACATCCACCGCCACCTCAACCTCCCTCCTACTCCATATGGGCCTCGTCCTTCACAGATGAAGAAAATTGTTTTATTTTTCTGTTTTTTTTTTTGTTGTTTTAAGTTATTTCCCTATCCACATTTGTTTGCAGAGCACTTGCCATGCTCTTAACTACATTTTGCTGCCATTTGCAGCACTCTAGCCCTTTCCATTGTTTTTTTAGAGCCATTTTAGTGCCTGAAAGTTCGGGTCTCCATTGACTTCAATGGGGTTCGGACTTTTTTTTCAAGTTCGGCCGAACCCGCCGAACACGGACATCCAGGTGTCCGCTCAACTCTAGTAGTAAGGAGTGAAATCAACAATTTACGCACTTGCAAAGCCTGAAGGTGGCAATTGGTTTTCGGGGTCCTGTACGCAGCTAGACTGCAAAAAAGTCTCACACAAGGGGTATCCCCATACTCAGGAGAAGCAGCAGAATGTATTTTGGGGTGTCATTTAACATATACTCGTGGCATGTGTGAGCAATATATCATTTAGTGACAACTTTCTGAAAAAACAAAACAAAAAATAATAATAATTTTCCTGTAACTTGTGGAGAAAATAAAATATTCCATGGACTCACCATGCCTCTCAGCAAATAGCTTGGAGTGTCTACTTTGCAAAATGGGGTAATTTGGGGGGGTTTTGTGCTATCTTGAAATTTTAGAGCCTCCGAAACTGTGACAGATAGTGCGTAGGTGAAATGCACAATTTACGCCATTAGAAAACCTGAAAGTGGTGGTTGGGTTTTAGGGTCCCGTACACAGCTAGGCTCCCAAAAAGTCTCACACATGTGGTATCCCTGTACTCAGGAGAAGCAGCAGAATGTATTTTGGGGTGTAATTACACATACGCCCTGGCATGCGTGAGCAATATATAATTTCAATGACAACTTTTTGTAAAAAACAAAATTTTTTTTTTTCTTTCAAACACCTGTGACAAAAAAATTAAATATTCAATGAGCTCAACATACTTCTCACTACATTCCTTAGGATGCTTAGGATGTCTACTTTCCAAAAAGTGGTAATTTGGGGGGGTTTTGTACTGCCCTGCCATTTTAGCACTTCAAGAATTGAGATAGGCAGTCAGAAATTAAAGCTGCGTAAATTCCAGTATTTACACCATAGTTTGTAGACGCTATAACTTTTGTGCAAACCAATAAAAATACGCTCATTGAGAATTTTCTTGTCAAAGACATGTAGCTAAATACATTTTGGCCTAAATATATGACAAAAATTTTATATATTGGATATTTTTTAACTGTCAAAGTAGAAAATGTCAATTTTTGGCAAAATGTTCGCTCTTTTTTTATTATTATTGCGAAAAAGAAAAAGCACAGAGGTGATCAAATACCACCAAAAGAAAGCTCTGTTTGTGGGAAAAAAAAGGACGGAAATTTAGTTTGGGTACAGCATTGCATGACCGCGCAATTGTCAGTTAAAGTCACGCAGTGCCGAGTTAAAAAAAGTGGTCTGGTCATTAAGCAGGAAAATCCTCCGGTCTTAAAGTGGTTAAGCAACATAAACACAAGTAATCAGAATAGAGTCTGGTGGACAAAACACCGCCCGCCTGCGGTCATGTGACGTCACTAATAGAGTCTTGTGCAGAAAGCAACAGAACAAGTTTGGTCACTGGTCTTAAAAATACTTTGGCCTCATTCTGCTGGAAGATCTTGACTTCAACATTACGGACATGCTTATCTTCGCTTAGCAGTTCTCTGGTGACCAGACCTAAAGGCCACTCATTCCTTTGTGTCTGGCAATCTCTCATGAGCACAACATCACCAGGTTTGAGATTAGGTTTTTCAATGTGCCTCTTTATCCTTGGTTGAAGTGTAGAGATATATTGTTTCCTCCACCGACTCCAGAAGGTGTTGGCAAGGGTTTGTACTTGTCTCCACTGACGTTTGTAAAGGTCCTTTTCACAAAACTCTCCAGCTGGAGCACCAACAAGGCCAGTCCTTTGAATGAGTAACATGACAGGTGTAAGAATCACTGGATCCTTGTCTACATCAATTAAATCAAATGTGGCAAAGTCATTAGTATTGCAGTCTGGATTGCGCAGAAAGGTGGGACCTGTGAACCATAAAGTACTTTTGAGGTGGCTGGACGCAACAGATCTGGTTGCTAGGTCTGCAGGATTGCAGTCTGTAGGCACAAAATGCCAAAATGTTCTGGGCGGGTGGACCTCCTTATCCTCAACACTCTGTTATTGACATAGATGCCTAGTTTCATTGTAGATGTAACCCAGAACTACTTTACTGTCTGTGTAAAACTCAGCTTCTTGAATTCCTATGTCTCTGTTGCAATTAGTTCAGCTAGCTCTATAGCCAATACTGCGACACAAAGTTCCAATCTAGGTATGGTGTGTTCGGGGAGTGGTGCAAGCTTTGCTTTAGCCATTACAAACCCTATGCGGCATTGTCCTTTAGTGTCTATGGTTTTGAGGTAGGCTACAGCAGCAATTGCTTTAACAGAAGCATCTAAAAACACACAAAGACTTTGCATCTGAACTTCTGTAGATGACACAGGGGCATATTGGCATGGAACTTTGAGGCAAGATAGAGGTGTTAGTGAGTCCTTCCATTCTACCCATAGGTTCTTCCTGTCATAGTAATAGGAAACACAAGGGTAATATAAGAACACTGCATTTCAAAAGAGCCAATTTCCCAAAACTGCGCTCACTGCTAGAAAATATCAAATGGGATAGAACCCTGGGAACAAAGAACACAGGGGAAAAATGGGAGTGCTTCAAGAGCATACTAAACAAAGGGACTGGCCAGTGCATTTCAAAGGGAAATACATTTAAAAGAGCAAAACTAAACCCTGGGTGGCTAAACTTCAACATAAAAATGCATATTTATACTAAAGAAAAGGCCTTCAAAAAATACAAGGCTGAGGGGTCATTGGCAGCATTCAAGCATTACAAAGAGTGTAATAAGAAATGCAAAGACTAAATCAAGGCGGCTAAAATAGAACACGAGAGACATATAGCAGAAGAGAGTAAAAAGAACCCCAAAAAATTATTTAAGTATATAAACAGTAAGAAAGCAAGGCCAGAACACATTGGCCCCATAAAAGATGACAAAGGAAATATGGCCACAGAGGACAGAGAAAAGGCGGAAGTATTAAATAATTTCTTCTCTTCAGTCTTCATAAAAGAATTGGGGGGGCAACACTAACCCAGCTTGTAAGGCCAAACTAAATAACACACCTCAGCAAGTACCGCCATGGCTAACAGAAGATAGACTTAGAACTAAACTAGAGAAACTCAACATAAATAAATCACCGGGACCGGATGGCTTGCACCCGAGGGTTCTTAAAGAGCTCAGCCAGGTGATTGCCAGACCATTATTCTTGATCTTTAAGGATAGTTTACGGGTATGGTGCCAGCTGATTGGAAAAAAGCCAACGTGGTACCAATATTTAAGAAAGGGCAGAGATATATCCCGGGCAACTATAGGCCGGTCAGCCTAACATCAGTAGTCTGCAAGATTTTGGAGGGGATGTTAAGGGACCACATACAAGACTTTAGTAATGAAAATGGTATTATTAGTAGTAATCAGCATGGATTCATGAAAAATCGTTCTTGCCAAACCAATCTATTAACCTTCTACGATGAAGTGAGCTGCAACCTAGATAAAGGTAAGCCTGTGGATGTGGTGTATCTGGACTTTGCAAAGGCCTTTGACACCGTTCCCCACAAACGCTTACTGTTTAAACTAAGGAAGGTAGGTATGGACCATAAGGTGAGTACCTGGATAGAGAACTGGCTCCAGGGGAGAGTCCAAAGGGTGGTGATAAATGGGGAGTACTCGGATTAGGCGGGTGTGGAAAGTGTGGTCCCCCAGGGTTCTGTGCTGGGACCAATCCTGTTTAATTTATTCATAAATGATCTAGAGCAGTGTTTCTCAACCTTTTTTCAGTCAAGGCGCCCTTTAAAATTATGGACAATCTGGAGGCACCCTCCAAAGTTATGGACAGTCTTGAGGCGCCCCATCCTAAAATCTAAAAACTATTCTTATAGTTTTACATAATACAACAAACATCAATACACGTAGGACACCCAGCATTAGAGGTGATTTATTCTTCCAAAGCAAATATACTTTTGCAAACTGGTACTGACTAGTATTCCAATGTTTCTTTTCTCCCTCACTTAGCTAATGAAACCCCAAAGCTGACGGAGAGAGGCAAGGGAGGGTCAAACAAGGATGATATGCAGGCAACTGACATCCTCCTTATCAACTGATGATGTCATTGGTCGTTAGGAGGTTGGCAGCTAGAAGGTTGTAATGGTGTACAATGAAAACCTGTGGCTTTGTGTAACTAAAAGGCAGGTTTCATCCAACCACCAGCTTGCATACAATTGTGGGGCAATTTTTAGGCATTTTGCCAAGGCACCCCTGAAGAAACCTCAAGGCGCCCCAGGGTGCCTGGGCACCCTGGTTGAAAAAGGCTGATCTAGAGGAGGGGATATCTAGTACAATCTCAGTATTTGCGGATGAGACTAAACTAAGCATGCCAATATCTTCTATGCAGGATGTGGAAACCTTACAAGCGGACCTGAACAAAATAATGGGGTGGGCAACTACATGGCAGATGAGGTTTAATGTTGAAAAATGTAAAGTAATGCACTTGGGTGCCAGAAACCAGAAAGCAAGCTACTCACTAGGGGGGGGCCTCTGGGTGAGTCTAGGATGGAAAAGGACCTGGGGGTACTGGTAGACAACAGGCTTTGCAGTGGCATGCAATGCCAAGCCGCTGCAAGCAAAGCCAACAGAATACTGGGATGCATAAAAAAAGGGGATTCACTCCAGAAATAAAGAGATTATTCTCCCTCTCTACAAGACTCTGGTCCAGCCACATCTGGAGTATGCTGTCCAGTTCTGGTCAGCGGTCCTCAGAAAGGATATGCTGGAACTGGAGAGAGTCCAGAGAA
This sequence comes from Pelophylax lessonae, assembly GCF_965119305.1. Classification (NCBI taxonomy): domain Eukaryota; kingdom Metazoa; phylum Chordata; class Amphibia; order Anura; family Ranidae; genus Pelophylax; species Pelophylax lessonae. Next base: position 169,139,640 of record NC_138779.1, read on the forward strand.
GGGCAACAAAAATAATTAGGGGAATGGAGGGCATCGGCTATGAGGAAAGACTACTAGCACTGGACTTATTCTCTCTGGAGAAGAGACGATTGAGGGGGGATATGATATCAATGTACAAATACTGTACTGGTGACCCTAGCATAAGGAACAAACTTTTCAGAGAAAGGGAATACAATAAGACACGTGGCCACTCACTAAAACTAGAGGAAAGGCGGTTTAACCTTAAAATACGTAGGGGGTTCTTCACTGTAAGAGCAGTAAGGATGTGGAATTCTCTTCCACAAGCAGTCGTATCAGCAGGGAGCATCGATAGTTTCAAAATACTGTTAGATGGGCACCTTAAAGACCACAACATAGAGGGGTATACAATGTATGGTTAACAGCAAACACACACACACATCATAGGTTGAACTGGATAGACGGATATCTTTTTTCAACCTCACTAACTATGTGTGGAGAGGGTCGTCCCAGTCTAATGACTCACAGGTTAAGTCTCTAAGTAGTGATTTACCCCAGATGGTAACAGGTGCTGCAAAGTCTAAAGGATCATACAGGCTGTTTATGGTAGATTGGACACCTCTATGGGTAAAGGTCTTTTCTTCTGCATTTACTTGGAAGGTGAAAGTGGCAGATTTTAAATCCCAAAGCAAACCAAGGCAGCGTTTCATGGGAAGTGAGTCTGTGCCTAGATCTAAGTCCTTTAACTCGCTAGAATGATCTTGGGCAGGAAAGGCTTCTATAACTTCCCTACTGTTGGAAGCAATTATACGGAGTCTTAAGTTGGAGCCAGCAAGCATTGCTTGAGCTCTTTTGAGGAGACTGATTGCAGCTTCATTTGTGAGTAGTGATTTCAAGCAGTCATCCACATAAAAATCCTTGTCCACAAATTGTCTGACATCTGACCCATACTCTGACTCTCCAACTCTAGCAGAGTGTCTGAGACCATAAATAGCAACTGCAGGGGAAGGACTGTTGCCAAATATGTGCACCCTCATGCGGCATTCTGTGATGTCTCCAGAGGGATTGTTGTCCCTGAACCAAAGGAACCTTAGAAAGTTTTGGTGTTCTTCTTTAACAAAAAAGCAATGGAACATTTGTTGTATGTCTGCCATGAATGCAGCTGAATCTTTGCGGAAGCATACCTCCCAACTTTTGAACTTCGCAATGAGGGACACTAAATGAAGTACACAACCTGCGACGCGCGTAGCGCGCCGCGGCAAATTGTGGGTGTGACCAATTGAGTAGCAGTGGGAGGGGCTTAAGGGATAGGGTAAACAAAACCGAGACTTCCTAGTACTCATAAAATAAGCTTTGATTGCTCAGCCTACCTTAAAGAAGAACTTCATTAAAATAGTCAGAGACTGCATAGCAACCAGCAACTGTTGAGACAATGAAGACTTTGGTGAGAAGTATATAATGTACAGTATTGTGTATATAGTGCAGGAGAGTGAAATGTACAAAATGCAGGAGACAGGAGTATGTAATGTACAAAATGCAGGAGACAGGAGTATGTAATGTACAGAATGCAGGAGACAGGAGTATGTAATGTACAGAATGCAGGAGACAGGAGTATGTAATGTACAGAATGCAGGAGACAGGAGTATGTAATGTACAAAATGCAGGAGACAGGAGTATGTAATGTACAGAATGCAGGAGACAGGAGTATGTAATGTATAGAATGCAGGAGACAGGAGTATGTAATGTATAGAATGCAGGAGACAGGAGTATGTAATGTACAGAATGCAGGAGACAGGAGTATGTAATGTATAGAATGCAGGAGACAGGAGTATGTAATGTGCAGAATGCAGGAGACAGAAGTATGTAATGTATAGAATGCAGGAGACAGGAGTATGTAATGTGCAGAATGCAGGAGACAGAAGTATGTAATGTATAGAATGCAGGAGACAGGAGTGTGTAATGTACAGAATGCAGGAGACAGGAGTATGTAATGTACAGAATGCAGGAGACAGGAGTATGTAATGTACAGAATGCAGGAGACAGGAGTATGTAATGTACAGAATGCAGGAGACAGGAGTATGTAATGTGCAGAGCGCAGGGGACAGGAGTGTAATGTACAGAATGCAGGGGTCGGACTCTGCACCATCCACCCCCAGCTCTATCCACCCCAAATGCCCATCCCAGCTCCATCCACCCCCCCATGCCCATCCCAGCTCCATCCACCCCCCAGCTCTATCCACCCCAAATGCCCATCCCAGCTTCATCCACCCCCCCCCCAGCTCTATACACCCCAAATGCCCACCCCAGCTCCATCCACCCCCCAGCTCTATACACCCCAAATGCCCACCCCAGCTCCATCCACCCCCTCACCGGCTCTATACACCCCAAATGCCCACCCCAGCTCCATAACCCCCCCCCCAAGCTCCATACACCCCCCCTAGCTCCATCCCTCCCCCAGCTACACCCCCCCCTCAGCTACATTCACCCCCTTCCCAGCCTCCCATCCCAGCTCTATACATCCCAAACACCCACCCCAGCTCCATATACCCCAAATGCCCAACAAAGCACCATCTACCCCCCAGCTCCATACACACCAAATGCCCACCCCAGCTCCCTACACCCCCCCAGCTCCATCCACCCCAAATGCCCACCCCAGCTCCATACTACCCCTCCCCCAGCTACATCCACCCCCCCAGCTCCATCCACCCCAAATGCCCACCCCAGGTCCATACATCCCTCCCCAAACTCCATCCACCCCCCCCAGCTACATTCACCCCCTTACCAACCTCCCGTCCCAGCTCTATCCATCCCAAACACCCACCCCAGCTCCATATACCCCAAATGCCCAACAAAGCTCCATACACACCAAATGCCCACCCCTGCTCCCTACACACCCCCCAGCTCCATCCACCCCCCCAGCTCCATCCACCGCAAATGCCCACCCCAGCTCCATACACCCCAAATGCCCACCCCAAGCTCCATCCACCCCCCCCTCAGCTACATTCACCCCCTTACCAACCTCCTGTCCCAGCTCTATCCATCCCAAACACCCTGCCCAGCTCCATATACCCCAAATGCCCAACAAAGCTCCATCTACCCCCCAGCTCCATACACCACAAATGGCCACCCCAGCTCCATCCACCCCCCTAGCTACATCCCTGCCCCCAGCTCCATCCACCCCAAATGCCCACCCCAGATCCATACACCCCCCCTGGCTAAATACCTCCCCAGGGCCATCCACCCCCCCCCCCAGCTACATCCCTCCCCAGCTCTATCCACCCCAAATGCCCACCCCAGCTCCACACATCCCCCCCGGTCCATCCACCCCCCCCCCCCAGCTACATCCCTCCCTCAGCTACATCCACCCCAAATGCCCACCCCAGCTCCATACACCCTCCCGGCTAAATCCCTCCCCAGCTACATCCACCCCAGTTCCATACAGCCCCCCCGGTTAAATCCCTCCATCCATCCACCCCAGCTCCAAACAAACCCCCCCAGCTACATCCACCCCAAATGCCCACCCAAGCTCCATACAACCCCCTGGCTAAATCCCTCCCCCAGGTCCCTCCCCCCCGGTTAAATCCCTCCCCAGGTACATCCATTCACCCCAGCTCTATTTACAACCCCCCCCCCCCCCCTCGGCTAACATCGCAGCAAGAGGTAGGGAGTTCCAAAAAGGACACTAACCTCTCGGGAGACAGGGAGATCCAGAGAGTAGACAGATGCAGATCGCAGAGACCTCAACTCCCGGGTCCCACTGCACCCGCCCGCAGGTCCTGCTGCTCGGCACTTCCTGTAATCATCATCATGTGTCAGGGGAAGAAGATAACTCCGCAGCCGCCTGACACAGACGGAAGTTAAAAAGTGCAGGAGTGAATCTCGCTGCAGCATTAACTGCAGACTGTGTCAGGCGGCCGCGGAGTTATCTTCCCCTGACATGTTCCTCTGATTGTCCCCCGCTGCAGCGATCGCGGCCGGCGCAGCGGAGCTGAGAGAGGCAGGGAGGTGGAGCTGGGAGGAGGAGGTAGGAGAAGAGATGGCCGGCCACATTTTCCGGGACTTCAGCCCGGCTCCCGGGACCGCGGGACTCCCGCCAAATTGCGGGACAGTCCCGCGGAATCCGGGACGGTTGGGAGGTATGCGGAAGTGGAGGAGTACTCCTAACAGTCTGTTGTTAAGGTCAGGGCCAGAGAGAAGAACATAATTTAAGGAGACAGATAATAAAAATATACATATATTCTCAGAAGAATATATTCTTCGCGCCTAGGAGTACCTAATTAAGCAGAAAAATACACTAATAGAAAAGTATTAATAAATTAGCAGGTGCTATAGAATAAAAAAACTGAGTAGAAAAAAACCCAAGGTAAATGGGATTATATAGCGCTTGCTGGTAGGATCATAAAGGAATATAAAATGTAGTAAAAAAGCTAATATTATAAATTACATAAAATCTAAACCATCAAAATAAACACAAAGTAATAAATAAATAACATTAGTGTCATAAAAGTGTAATAATGCCAGGTGAAGTCCAAAGTAAAGAGTTCATATGTGACTTAGTGACAAATAATCCACTTCAGTGCAAAGAAAAGTGCTAGTGCTCGGTGTTGGATCCTCCAATGGTCCAAGAAATCCAAACATGAGAAGTGACTTCAGGAAAGGGTAAGGTAAAAACTCACCAGATATGGTGGGTCTCAATTGCCTTACGACAGAGAGACCTATAGCACTTTGTGACCTTCCAGGTCAGAGGAGTGGTGACTGCTGGGCTGTGTTCCCTGTAAACCGAAATCTCCTTCCTGAGCAGGTAAGGTCCTCCAAGTCCGAATAAGGAAAAAACACAAGGCTCCAAATAGTGCAGTATCGTTTAAAAAGTTTATTGGAGTTGGTAGTCAAACAAAGATAAAAACACGCTGGTTCCGTGCCCGCTATAGTGATGTCTGTAGCGTGGAGAGCGGTAGCTACCGGATTGCGTTCCACGTGACTTCCGGGCTGACGGTGAGCGTTCCACCTGGCGCGCGTTTCGTCAGAGCGTATGACGTCTCCCCTCTGAAGAAGTAGGATTAGGGGGTATTTAAAATGGGTTTTTTGCTTGCTCAGACGAGTATTGGGTGAAGCAGTAAGCCAACAGCCCCAATAAGCCCTATTGAATGAAGCTATCTTCAATATGCCCTCCAGCGCACAGAGACTAGCTTCTTTTATTCTCTTAGCAGCCAAATGCACAATTGCAGGAGCCTGGAAGAAACCGCCTGTTTCCTTCACCCACACAAAACCTAAAATCTCCTGGATCATGATCCATGCGAAATTGGCAAGTGTGCTGCTTTATAAGGTTAAACAATTTGAATAGACATGGTCACCCTTGGTCATGTGTATGCATATCCAACTGGAAGAAGAACCACAGTTTTAATTTCCTGGCATCAGAGAACCTTAGGTCCACTGTGTTTTCCTTTTCACTCTATTTCCTATTCTTCATCCTTCGGTATATTCTGATACTGTTTCTCATGCTATTTTCTGCTTCTTAACAAAATTACTTTTATAAATACCTTTCTGGTAATGGCAGAAGTGTTTTTTTTTTTTTTTCCTGGCATGTCCTAACTGCACTGCGGTATGACTATGTAGTGGATTGCAGACACATTATAATGCATACTGCCTCCATTCTCTTTATATGCCATTGTATACTGTGCTGTAAGATGATCTGCACGTATCACAATGTGCTTGTGTGGTTATTCCTTTTGCTACCATTAGGGGAGGACTGGGCCAGGGGGCAGGGGGGCAATTGCCCCCTGGGCCACTCTGATGCCCCATAAAAAGGATGCACCACTTCTGCCACAGACATGCCTAAAGGATTCCTGGTGAAGAGAATGAAAAAGTCCCCACCACTGACCTACTGATTGCGGGATAAAGACAAGGACAGAGAGCAGGCCCCCCCCAGCATGAATGGTGTAAACTGTGTCTGAGCAGAGGCCAGTGACATGCACCACTGGAGACTCTCCTCCCCTGGCCAGCCCCAACCGAGCTGTCCCAGCTCCCCCCAACCACCCCCTCCTGGCCAGGTCGGGAAACCAGATTCGGACGGTGAGTAGAGAGTACCTGGAGCGGAGCTTCAGCCTGGAATGGGGGTCCGGAGGGGGCTGGGAAGAGAGAGAGTGGGAGGGGCCGAGTTGCTGCACCATGGGCCTCTGGTTTGTGCCTGCCCCCTGGGCCGAAAGTTGCCAGTCTGCCCCTGGCTACCATTGCCCTACCTTGCTGTATTATTTTTAATCTTTGTAAAAATTCAATAAATATATTGAACATAAATACATTAAGGGGTGAATAGGGTTTAAGAGGACATACTTTTCAATATGAAGCTAAGATCAAGAACATGGAGACATGACCTCAAACAAGCAAGAAGAAAAGTTCAAAACTAATCTTAGTATTATTTTACTAAAAGGGTAGTTGGGGCTTGAAATAGACTTCCAGCAGAGATAGTGAGTCAGTCAAAAGTAAGGCCTCATGCACACTTGAACTCAGTGGCGGCTGGTGCGTTAGGGGCGCAGGGGCGCCGCCCCCCTAATCTACATGCGGGGTGCCAAACGCATGGAGTTCAATGGGGTTTTTTTTTTTTTGAATCACCTGATTAGAGCCAGAGGCTCTTATAGGCTTCAGAAAGGGTGGACTCTGGGCGCAGAGAAGTGCGCCCCGAGCCCGCCCATTGTGTGACAATAGCGAAAACATACGTTGTGCGTGGGGTGCGATTAACCTCTTTATGACCGCCCGCCACAGATGTACTGCGGCAGGCAGCCGCTCCAGCGCAAACCACCATAACTGTACGTCGGTTGCGAGCAGGAGGCTAGGGGGCGAATGCGCACCGCCAGGGGGCCCGCCCCCACTCGTCAGCAGGGAAGCCGATGCAGCAGGAAGGGGGCTCCGACTGCTGCCTGACACCTGAGATCGTTCCCCGCTGAGAGAGAAGAACGGTCAGCTATTGTAAACACAGCTGACCATTCTTCTCCCTGGAATGATCATAGAGCCCCTGTGATCCTTCTATAAAGGAACACAGGTCTCTATGGTCATTTCAAAAGCCCCCCCCCCCCCCCACCGTTAGAATCACTCCCCTAGGCTCACATTTAACCCCTTGATCACCCACAATGTTAACCCCTTCCCTGCCAGTGTCATTATTACAGTAACTGCATATTTCTAGCACTGATTACTGTAGTAATGTCACTGGTCCCCCCAAATATGCCAAAAATGTCAGTTAGGGGCCTTATCTGTCCGCCACAATGTCGCAGTTCCGCAAAAAATCGCAGATCGCCGCCATTACTAGTAAAAAAATATGTAGCAGAAAACAAATTAATTTTTTTTTGGGAATGTTATATAGCAGAAAAAAAGGACGTAAATTTTGTTAGGGTACAGTGCCGCTCGACCGCGCAATTGTCAGTTAAAGTCACGCAGTGCCAAGTTGAAAAAAGTGACCTGGTCATTAAGGGGGCAAATCCTTACAGTCTTTAAGTGGTTAATTGTTAGTGGTACCCCAAAACGCAGGAAGTAGACACTCGCAGCAAAACGTACGTGATAAATGCAGTATAAAAATGCACGCAGCTCATCGCCCTAAAAGGTGCAGGAGCTTTTTTGCCATGCATAAGGCAGCTCTTCTAAGTGAATGAGCTGCTCTACGTGCGTCGCATGAAAAAAATATTGCAAGACAGAAAGACACAAAAAAGTCAATGCGATGATGCACACATAAGAACGGTACTATTGAATGCTCTGGGTAAACGTTTTATTCTGAATTTCTCTATGAATTAAATCTTGCTGCTGAAAAATCAGCTTTAAGCCCCAACAGTGTATTGGTTGTACAGTAAACCCCCGTTATATCGCGGTTCAGTTTTTGCGGTCCTGGTATATTGCGTTCTTTTTTTTCTGTAAGACCTATTAATATTATTTTACTAATTAAATCATTGTTAATTAAATATTTTTGTGTTTTCCACTGCGCTTGCTCTGTCTCCCAGTATCTTTTATGTGTTTAAATGTGTTTCTATTGTTTTAAAAGTGTGTTTAAAGGCCTTAAGAGCCCATTCAGACAGGGGCGACACGACTTGCCGGGGCGACCTGTGAAGTGCACCGCGACCTCGGCGCGACATGCAGGGACTTCATATCATTGAAGTCAATGCAAGTCGCCTCCAGGTCGCCCCAAAGTAGTACAGGACCCTTTTTCTAAGTCGGAGCGACTTGTGTCGCTACTCTTAGAACGGGTCCTGTGCTAATCAATGGCAGACGACCCACCGCGACTTGTCAGGTGACCAAGTCGCGCTAGTGTGAATGGGGACTAAAATGCTTTTAAAAGTACAGTGAAAGTTATGAACATGCCTAGAGTGTTTTTTTTAAATAGAGCCTTTCTATTTCTCGGATTTTCACTTTTCGCGGGTGGGTCCGGAAAATAACCCCCGTGATGGAGGGGGGTTTACTGTAATCATGAAAGAATAGCACCGAATCTGCCAACTGTAAGCGCTAAAACTTGTTTCGGGTTTCAGATATGACCGAAAGAAGCCTGGCAGTACACAGACCAACAAAGAAAAAGATGGTTGGGGGTTTACATACACTGGAAGCCACAACGGCGTTTTGGTTTTAACCTTGAATTTCCACAAATTTCTCTACTGTACTCTAGTCTGTGACTCGGGAATGGCCGAATATAGCCGAGCCCCACAATAGAAGGAATTCCTAACAATTGTCCTTCCAGCGAACTTTTTTTTTTCCACAGCGTTGTGTCGTTACGCGCTGCAGAACACAGAGAGAAGTGCTATTCATAGTACCGGAAGTGGGCGTGGTTTGAGGGTAGCATGAGGCTGTTTTGTAAGGCGGATGAATCCTCACCCACGACACGGTGAGTTCCGCTGAGTCGCTGTGCGGCCTAGTTCGACAGCAAGACGGGAGTGAGAGCGGGAGTGCTGAGGAGAGCGGAGACGTGTCGGGCACTGCCTGGTGAGTACCGAGAGGAAGGTGGCCGTAGTGCCGAAACGAGAAAGCGGTGGCGGGTTATTTATGTGATGTAGGCCTGAGCGGTGATTGAAATGTAAGGCGGGAACGTGCCGAATATAAGCGCACGACTCGGCCGCTGCTGATTGCTTATTTTCATTATTCGCTCTCTTCCTACGGTTGGGGTTGCGGTGCTAGCAGGCTGGGTGGTAATTATCTGTAGGCTAGGAGTCATTCCGTACTGGTGTGGAGGGGCTGTCTGGAAAAGGCGCGTTCTTCAGGAGGCATTGTTTGTCTTCGCGGTTTCCCTCACGTCTAGAAATGTACATGGGCGGCCAATTAAAGTCAGTAAAAGAGACTGAAATGTGTGCAGACCGCGTGACTTATGGCTTTGTCTGCGTCCGATATCACGGGGCCCGGGTCGGTCTAGGAGAAAAAAGGAAACTACAGACAGGAAGTCCTAGGCCGTACACGTGTGAGCCGTTCAGCCACTTGGAATCTCTCCTGTGATCTGAGCTTTAAGGCCTGGTTCACTCCACTGCCATTTTCACACGACTTCCTTCGCACAATGGGAATTGCACTCTGACTATAGATGAAATGCATGTCGTGTTTCTGTATTTTAGTGAATTTTTGGCAGAGTTGTATATAAATCCAGTCTCCTACCCCAGGCTGAGGCCCCATTCACACTTCGCTCATCTGAAATCACAGTCTGATTTTTCTGGTGATTCTAGATTGCGCTAAAATTGCAGCACATGGTTTTTGGATGTCCCTAAGGCTCCATGTACACGGGACGTTGTTAAAAGTCCCTTTGAATGCTGGAATTTTTGAGGATGTTTGAAACGTCCGTTCGGTCGCGTTTGTACCTGCGTTTAGCGGCGTTTGCGTTTAGAAGTGTTCCTAGAGGTCAAAAAAATTATTCCCCTTTAAAATGGAAAAACGCTAAACGCGGGTCATCGCGTTCAGACGCGTTTGAAACGCCGGGAAACACACGCTCGAACGCAAATAATTGCATTCTAAAAACAGTCCCTGAACGCAACTGCCTGCAAATGACTGTAAACGACAATGTGTACATGGACAGATAAGATAAAATGTAGATGGGTTCAGGGGCTTCTGAAAAAAAAACGCCCAACTGCTCCTAAACGGCCATTTCCAGCGTCCCGTGTACATGGAGCCTTACATGGTTAGCAGATTTGTGTTTGCTCTGAAAATGTGAGCGATGCTCCTCGCCCAATAACGTGCAGGAGCTCTGTGTTGTATTAGGCAGCCCATTCATGTGAAAGGAAATGCAAACAAAAAAACCCCTGTGTAGGAGTGCATGTTCTCACTATGCGGAGTGTGAAAGGGGCTTAAAGTGACCCTAAGCTCTGGATTGAGGACATCAATAAAAGTATGTATTCTTAGTGGTATTTTACCCATAACAGCATAAAAATAATGTTCTTTTGCAAGGAACATGCATTCAACGTTAATAATTATGCTATCAAAATGACTGTGTGCTGTAAATTGCCTCCAGCATTGCTTTTTTCTTCCAGCTGGTGGCTGCCATTTTGTTGCAGACCAAAACCCCAGAGCTTAAGCCGATCGGCTCATACTAATTCGGCACAGCACCTAAAAATGAAGAGCAATCATATGCAGAGCAGGGAGAGGCAGTGTATTACTGCATTTTAAGGGTCCATGTACAAGGGACGCTGGAAATGGCTGTTTAGGAGCAGTTGGGCATTTTTTTCAGAAGCCCCTGAACCCACCTCTGTTATCTTCTCTGTCCATGTACACATGGTCGTTTACAGTCATTTGCAGGCAGTTGCGTTCAGGGACTTTTTTTAGAACGCAATTATTTGCGTTCGAATGTGTTTCCCGACGTTTCAAACGCACGAACGCGATGACCCGCATTTAGCGTTCACGTTTTTTCCATTTTAAAGGGGAATAATTTTTTTGACCTCTAGGAATGCTTCTAAATGCAAACGCCCGCTAAACGCGGGTACAAACGCGACCAAACGGACGTTTCAAACGTCCTAAAAATTCCAGCATTCAAAGGGACTTTTAACAACGTCCCGTGTACATGGAGCCTAAACATACTTGTGTTGTATTGCATAGTTATACCTACAAAAGGGGCTGACCTTAACCACTTAAGCCCCGGAAGATTTTACCCCCTTCCTGACCAGGGCCTATTTTGCGATTCGGCACTGTGTGAATTTAACAGACAATTGCGCGGTCGTGCGACGCTGTACACAAACGAATTTGACGTCCTTTTTTCCTTACAAACAGAGCTTTCTTTTGGTGGTATTTGATCACCTGTGTGATTTTTTTTTTTTTTTTTTTTTTTTTTTTTTTTTTTTTTTTTGATCATGCGCTATAAACAAAAGAAGAGCGTACATTTTGCAAAAATAACAATATTTTTCACTTTTTTTTTATATGAAATTCCCCCCCAAAAATGTAAAAATCAAATTTTTTTTTTTTATCATTTTCGGCCAATTTGTTTTATGCTACATATGTTTGGTAAAAAAAATAGCAAAAAGCGTGTTTTGATTGGTTTGCGCAAAAGTTATCCTGTCTACTAACAAAGGGAAAGATTTTTTTTTTTTTTTTTACGCGCAATGGCGGCGATCTGCGATAGAACCGTATGATCACCATTCATACACGGGGGGAATGACAGGCGGCTTGTTTACATTAGCTGCCTGCCTTTCTCCCTCTGCACCGACGGTCGCCGAGTGACCGGCGGACGATCGGGTCCGCCGGCCACACGCGCGGGGGGGGGGTCCGTGACCACTCGGGAGCGTGCCTCGGGGGGGGGCGCGCGATCGCTCCCTGGGCCCTCACAGGCTAGTGATGTAGTACTACGTCACTCTGCCTGTGAGGGGCTGACCGCCGTAGTAAATAGTCGTGCGGCGGTCGGCAAGTGGTTAAAGTCATGTAGCAGGATTACATTTTCTGACTAAAGTTCTACTTTAGCGCAAAGAACCTTGAATCATACATTTTTCCTCATCTGAGTATCCCCCCCCCCCCCTTTATTTTTATTTATTTTTTTTTAATATCCCACTTACTGTTGGTTGCTACACTTGCTCTCCTTAGTCCTATTGTATTTAGGAACATAGCCATCCTCTCTTTCTCTCTCTGGACATAGGAAAGGCTATGGGATTTTTAGTCTGCATGTAGCTTGACCACATGTAATTTGCATTGCTCGTTCCAAACAATCAAAGAGAATTTTTAAAGGTGGCAAAAAAGGCAATTTAATGAAAAATAGTTTACAAGAATATTCCTGGAAGTGTAGGGATTGTTTTTGGCGATTAAAGATCCTTTAGTGTCCCTCTTAAGCCACCCATAGACAGTTTGAATCTATGCTGCTTCAGCAAGGAGATTCAAACCATCTATGGGCAGGCTGATTGTACCCAAGTCTATCAACCAGCATATTGGATTTGTAGCATGCGATCGTCGATGGCTTTATCCACTAGCATTATTTACTGTGTTCATTTGGCAGGGGTGGCCCCCAGCTGGGTGAACACAATAGTTCCATTGTAGAAATTCCCCCATTAACCCATGGTTGCAGGAAAGAAAATCACATCTGTGGCCTGCCTACATTTTTTTTTTTTTTTTTTTTTTTCTTTTTTTGTGCACATGACCATTTTTTCTTTTTTTTTTTTTTTCAGTCGTTCCAACTTCCAATTGATGCCTTAAAGTGGTTGTAAAGTCAGGTTTTATATCTTAATGCATTCTATGCATTAAGATAACAAACCTGTATGCATCAAACCCCTCAGCCCATTTCAATCCACGATGTTGCAGGTGGAACTCTGTCCCTGAGACTCTCACTCCTCGGCTGAGACAGCAACGTGGCAACATTGGTTCCCACTGCTGTCAGTCAGTAAACCAATGAGGAGGGGAGGCAGGGCAGTGCCATGGCTCCATGTCTGAATTGACGCAGGGGGCTGTGGCATGGCTCGGGGTGACCCATAGCAAGCTGCTTGCTGTGGGGGCACTCAGCAGGAGGGAGGAACCTTAGAAGAGGATCTGGGCCACTTTGTGCAAAACCACTGCACATAGCAGGTAAGTATTTTTTTTTTTACCAAACAAAAAACTTTACAATCACTTCAACCACTTATACCCCCTTCTTGACAAGTCCAATTTTCAGCACTGTCGCACTTTGAATGACAATTGTGCGGTCATGCAACACTACCCAAACAAGATTTCTATCTTTTTTTTTTTTTGCTAAAGAAACAAAAAAGAAAAAAGACAGAACATTTAGAACAGACTTTTTTTTATATGTTATAAAATTTTGCAAACAGGTAATTCTCCTTTACTGATGGGACCAGTGTCCTTGTAACAGAAGCTGGTTATCGGCTTTCTGACAGCATTAGAAGAAAAAAGGTGATTACCGGTGTTGATTACTGTAAATTGTTGTACATCAGCTAGTGTGATGTCAACACTGCGCATGTGCAGATTGCCAGAGGCTTTATCAGGCGATCAGCAAAGAGCGCAGACAATCTGATCATCAGATTCTGCCTCGCTCTCTGCTCATTTGGGTTCTGTCGATTACTGCGGACCGCTGGATAATGCCTGAAATCTGCGCAAGTGTTGCCTTGATGTCGCTACTGCACATGCGCAGATCGTCAGGCATTATCCAACTATCTGCAGTAATTGACTGAACACCGGCTTCTGTTTACTTGCGTGCTCAGCTGTTATTGGCTGACAGCTGATCACTTGGTAAAGGGCCACTGTGATTGGCCTTTGTCCCTGATCTGTGATCAGCCGAAGGACTTTGCAATCAAGAGTGTGCCACGGAGGACACACAAGCAGTGCAATTACGGGAGGGTGTCTATGGACTCCCTCCTGGCACTGGAAGCCAATGCTGTAGCTGGCTATATCACAGGCAAAAAGTGGTTAAGGGACAAAAGAGGAAGCTCCTTTAGACTTTTGAGCAGCAAATGCCTGGATGGTCAGGTATGTAAACAGAAACCATTTAAAACCATGGCTAGCTTGAAACTACAAAATGCTCAGGTATAGATGGGCCCCTATAGCCCTTGGCTTCCCTATGAGGGAAGGGAACTTCAGACACCTTTGGTGATAGCCCTTGTTTATCTTACAGACAAGCCATTGGACAAGATTTGTCAACATTTCCTGCAGGTGTATCATATATGTTCGCTATGGAACTCCTTGTCTAGTTTGGGGGCATTAATATCCAATGTTTGGTCTGGGAATAAATCTATTCCTCTACAACCTTCCCTGCCCTTGTAGTCCTTGGGCTTACTCGGCTTGTTGGCCTGGTACTGAAATATGTTCTCCATGATTTACCTTCAAATAGTTAATTTGGACCAACCCCACTAACATTTGCAGCGACTGGGAGCGCTGTATAAACTGTAGCTTCAGTATGATACAAGGAACCCCACTGTTCTGTCAGCGGGATAAGAATGTCCCTTCCTGCTCCAGAAACAATTTTAATTCGTAGTGTGTGCAGCTCAGCCATTCAGAGGGAGAGAAGTATTATATAAATGAAAGGATAAGTTCATCTTTGGGATCATGTTGCATGTTCCCAATGCTGCAGCCGCTGCCCAGGAGAAGTTCCCCGTATTAGCTGGCACTTTTTGAAATCAGCGCAGCCGCGTGGGGCTCCGGCCACACAGCTGCATCATTCATTCACATCGCTTTGTATGTGAACTGCAAGCCCCCACGTCCTTTGGGGCTCTCGGCTGGTAGTTCATCGATTCTTCTTTTCGGTATATCTGCTTGCCCGTACATGATGTATGGGCACACCAATACACAAGCAGATGCACGGCACCAGCCATCTACTGATTGCTGGTGCACTGGTTTACAGCAGGGATACTCAATTAAAACTCAAGGAGGTCCGGTTGGTAACCTTTTCTTTCTGTAGAGTAGGGCTGCAACTAACGATTAATTTGTTGACTAATCTTAAAAATAATCCTTAGATTAGTCAACTAATTGTAAAAATAATCAATAATCGAACGCCTGTAGCGGCCCCAATCAATGCAGCGGCCCGGCCGGCAATGCGAGTAGGGGGCGTGTGACGTGACGCGTCGACACCTTTCACGCACATCGAAGAATTTTTGTAGTCGATGAGTCGTGGCAGCCCTACTGCAAAGGTCTGAATCTAATTTTTCTGCTATGACTTGGGTCTTTCACATTGCAGCCCCCTTTAAATATAGTGTCCTCAGTCCCCCTTTTCTTGTCACAGCCCTTACATCACAACCCCCTTTCACATTAGAGACCCGCTTACATCACAGCCCCCTTGCTATCAAAACTCCCCACATCATAGCTCCATATCACAGCCCCCTTTCACATCCCAGCCCCCTATATCACTGCTTCCCCCTCACATAATGGCTCCCCCATAGCGCATCACAGCCCCCCACATCACAACTCCCTTTTTATATCACAGCTTCCCTTCTTACATCAGTCCCCCCCCCCATATCACAGCTTCACTCTCACATCACAGCCCTTCAGTACTATAGAGTACCCTCCCTCTCACAGCTCCCCCAACCTCACCTCACATCACAGCCACAGATATCAGTGCTCCCCCCCCCCCCCCAAAAAAAAAATCTTCTCCCTACCTCAACTCAAGTGTTGTGGAGGGCGGGGGGAGAGGTGGGGCGGACTCCTCCTCTGGACCAGCTCGTCTGCTGCCGCTAGGCTCCGTGCAGTCTGCCCTCCTTGCTTTGGGTTCAGTGGTGGGCGAGTGCATTGGGGGAGGAGAGAGGTTAGGCAGCTTCCACTCACCCTCACAAGTCAAAGCAGAGCGGACGGGGGTCCAGGTCCACCCTGCCATTCCTCCTTCCCCCTACCAGGAAGTGATCCTTAACAGCTGCAGGGGGAGAGGAGTCCGCTCAGGGTGGTGTGGCTGCAATCCGGGCGGGACTGTCACTCAGTCCATGCCCGAACCGCGGTCCCCCATTTAGTGACACATGGTTTACACGCTCCTGCAACAAAAAATAAGGTACATAGAAGAAGTGTGCTTAACCACTTGCCGACCACCGCACGACTATTTACGTCTGTGGTCAGCCCCTCACAGGCAGAGCGACGTAGGGCTACGTCGCTAGCCTGTTAGGGTCTAGGGAGCAGGCGAGCTCCCGCGTGGTCATGGACCCCCCCCCCCCCCCCCCGTGTGTGTGACCGGCGGACCCGATGCCCCTAGGGACACACATATCCCCTCCCTCTCAAAAGTTAACCCCTTCACTGCCAGTGTAATTTTACAGTAACCGTGCATGTGTATAGCACTGATTACTGTAGAAATGTCACTGGTAACCCCAAAAATGTCAGTCAAGGGTCCGATCTGTCCGCCGCAATGTCGCAGTCCCGAAAAAAAAATCGCAGATCGCCGCCATTACGCGTTAAAAAAAAAAAACAACAAAAATCTCTTGTTCGTTCGTCCTTTCCCAGTGAAGGTGCATTCTCCTGGAGCGCTGAGTGCCTCTTGGGCTTTTCGCCATCAGGCGTCAGTGATGCAAGTTTGCAAAATGGCAACTTGGTCGTCTCTGCATACGTTCACGAAATTCTATAAAGTTGATGTGTTGGCATCTTCGGATGTCTCCTTTGCCCGAAAGGGTTTGCAGGCTGCTGTTTAAAAATCATCTTTGTTCTCTTGGAGGGTGTATGTTTTGCTAGGTGAGCCCCAGTTGTTTCTGGTTGGCTACGTTTAGCTTTCGGGGAGTTGCGTTCTTTGCGTTGTCTTCCCAGTCCCACCCCTAATGAATATACTGCTTTGGGATATCCCAATGGTCTAAGAAGATATGGAGCTGCGTCTGTCAAACGATGGAGAAAATTGGATTTGTGTACTTTACGTAAAATCCTTTTTTTTTTTTTTTTTTTTTGAAGTTCGACAGACACAGCACCCACCCCTCCCCTCTTCTTTGAGTGTGGGGTTTTTTGTCTTCTAAACACTGCAACGAAACTGGCTGCTGTAGCAGTGTGTGTAGAGTTATGCCTGCAGGGACAGCCCCCCCTTAAGGATTTTACGTTAAGAACAAAAATCCAGTTTATCATTCATCGACAGACGAAGCCTCATCTCCATGAGCTGAGTGGGTTATGCTTCTCCCATCAGGAGTAGTCTAAGGCAGGAAAAATTGAATGTACACGCCCTAGGGGCTGTCCCAGGCATAACCCCCACAGCCCAGCACATCAGTTTGTTTCTGCCTAGAGAGAAAGTAGGACTGGCAGAAAGTAGGACCTAAGATTCCTGCTGGGACTCCAGTCTGTTTTTTTTTTTTTTTTATTATTATTATTATTTCTCTTCACTCGCTAGCTAGTGTTCAGGGAAGAATTATCCTGGTTATCTGCAAGCAACAATGCCGGCTGGGGCTTTGCACTGGATATTTTAAATCCTTATGGTCCCCCCAGTCTGGCCCACGAGCGTGAGTAGGTTATAGTTTCAACCTAGACCTAGCCACAACTGTCCCCCCTCTTCCATCTTTGTGTAGCCCTGGTGCTATAGTCAGCAGTGTAACCTTATTCAGGCGACATCACTTCCTGTGCAGTCACTTCCTGCTGCTGAGCCAAGGTCACTTCCTGCCTTTCCACGCTGCTGAAGGATTCAGGACAACGGTTTGTCTGAGGGTGGTACAGTACTTGGACATTATCCTTGCACTTTGTTGTCAGTTTGTTTTAAAGGGATTCCCTGCAGACCGCGGCGATCTGTGGCGGATGCTGCGGTTGGCGCTCTTAGTGACAGTACATAGTTTTTGAAAATTGCAATATGAAGTCCAAAACTGTGCAATCACCCTCAGACCCACTCTATGCAACTCCCGGACAGTTCGGAATCACAGTCACTGGCCGCGATTTCATCAGCCCTGGAAAGCCTGGCGACTAAAGTTAATTTAGTCATAAAAAGGGTTAATAGCTGAAAACGGCCGCTGCCTTCTCCTATGGAGGTGTCCTCTGATTCAGAGGCTAATGGGGTCGTCCCGGACGCCCCCCTTCCTGAGGGGTCGCTGTTCTCGCAGTCAGATTGTGAGGAGGACCGGTCTTCGGCTGCAGCGCGAGAATGCGCCTTAGTGGAAGCCCTGATTATTTCAGTGTGGGATACTTTAAAATTGTCTGAGCCCCTGCCGGCATGGACACAGGTGGCTTTTGACTCTTAGACGTCTCCAAAAGCTGACAGGGTTTTCCCTTGTCCCTACACTTTTCACGATATTGTGAATGACCAATGGCAGTGCATTAAGCACGTGTTAGTGGTGCCTAAACGCTGGTACCCTTTTGCTGACAAGGTCTCCAACTGTTGGACGGTGCCACCTAAAGTGGACCATCCTGTTTCCAGACTGAACAAATCTACCCTTGTGCCGTGTGGAGGATTCCCCAGTTTTTACAGATCCAGTGGACAGGCGGCTTGAATCCCTTTCCCGCCATCTTCATATGCTGGCAGGTTCCATTTTGAAATCGGTTTTTGTGTCTGTGTTAGTGTCACAGACGGTGAAGAAATGGATTAGGGGTTTGCGGTAGTCCCTGGACACCGAGACTGTTCTCCGGAATAGCTGAAACTGTTGGACCAGGTAATCCAAGCTCTGGTGTTCCTGTGTGATGCGCCTATGGATGCGGCTCCCCTGGTGGCCAGGGTCTCAGTCATGGGCATTGTTTTAAGACGCATGCTTTGGTTGAAGAGCTGGTCGGCTTCTAAGAACGCCTTAGCTGATCTCCCTTTTCTGGGAGACCGGTTTGGCAACTCATAGGATGAGTTAATCAAGGGCCTGACTGGCGGGAATAGTACTCTTCTTCTTTCTCAATCCTCTAAGGGTAAGACTCCCCGTACTTAGCGGGGTCCCTCCTCTTCTGCTCATAAACAGTTTTTTCCTGCCTCTGGGGCGCAAGAAAAAGGTAAGCCGTTAAGAACTTCTGCAGGAGCTGGAAGTCCTGAGGCAAGCCCAAGGCTGGTCAGTCTGGTGCGCCAGAAAAGTCCTCTTCAGTTTTAAGGGGCGCCCTCACCCGTGTCTCAGGGGTGGGGGAACGTCTGTGCTTTTTTCAGGAACCCTGGACTTCCTTCATTCAGGATGATTGGGTTCGCAAACTAATTTGCTCCGGGTTCAAAATTGAATTCTGGTCCCGGCCAGAGGACAGGTTCTTTCAGTCGAATCTTCATCTGTTTCCGGAGCGTTTAAAGGATCTGCGGGAGGCTGTGCAAGATCTCCTGGCTCAAGGGGTGATTGCTCCGGTTCCGCTGCAGGAACGCTCTCAAGGTTTCTATTCAAATCTGTTCAATGTGTCCAGAAAGGACGGCAAGGTGTGTCCAATCCTGGACCTCAAGGCTCTGAATCGCTTTGTGCGGGTGCAGAAGTTTCTAAATGGGAGTCCATTCAGTCGGTGGTGGCATCTTTGAATCCAGGATTTTCTGGCTTCCATAGTTTCAAAGATGCATATCTCCACGTCCCCATTTTCAAGGGACATCGATTTCTCCACTTTGCGGTGGCAGAGGAGCAATTTAAATTTGTGGCGTTACCCTTTGGTTTCGCCTCGGCTCCCAGAGTTTTTACTAAGGTGCTGGCCTTGTTACGTCGGCGAGGTATCTCCATTGTGGGATATTTGGACGATCTCCTGTTGCGTGCAGTCTACCATTCAGATCTGCTGGACAACATTTCCATCCCCCATTCAGACCCTTCCAAGTATTCGGGTGGACGATCAATGTCACCAAATCTGCCCTGACACCGTACGTGAGGGTCACTTATCTGGGGCTGATCCTTGACTCTGCTCTTGTGAGGGTCTTCCTTCCCTTGGACAAGCTTCAGAAGTTGCAAAGGGCAGTCCGGTTGCTGATGGAGGCCAATCAGTCCTCCTTGCGGGCTTGCATGAGGGCCCTGGGTCTGATTCTCAACCTTTTTGAAGCGGTCCCGTTTGCTAAGGCTCATACAAGACACTTGCAGAAGGAGATTCTGTCAAAATGGAACAGAGATCCTCGGTTATTGGACCAAAAGATTGGTTGAGCCAGCTCAAGAAGTCAGCTCTTTTTGTAACATCTTACTGTAAAATATTTTTCTCTAATGTCCATTGACAGACGCAGCACCCGGCCCTCTGGGGGTTGGTTCTTTTGTCTTCACTGCTTTAAACTAAACTGATGTGCTGGGCTGTGGCAGTGGTGGTTATGCTTGGAGGGACAGCTCCTAGGGCGTGTACATTCAAATTCTCCTGCCTAGACTACTCCTGATGGGAGGAGCAAAACCCACTCCTCTCATGGAGATAAGGCTGCATCTGTCGGTGCATCAGAGAAAAAGATTTTACGGTAAGATCTTACTAAAATCATATTTTTGGGGGAAATACTTTTTTTTTTATTATTTTGTTACGCCGAGAATCGTGAGAATTGTCCTCTTTTAAGCAAAAAAAATTGATTCACATTTTATCCGGAATCGTGCAGCTCTACTATACTGACTAAAAAGTGTTCCTTTAATTTTTTGAGCAGCATATCTGGGGTCCCTAATGTGTTCACTGAACTAAATTTTTTATTTTTTTTCTTTACTAGGTCTTCAAGATGACGCAGTTTCTGCCCCCGAACTTGTTAGCTTTGTTTGCCCCAAGAGATCCAGTTCCATACCTGCCGCCTTTGGATAAACTACCTCATGAAAAGCACCATAATCAACCATACTGTGGAATTGCTCCTTATATAAAAGATTTTGAGGTAACAATTTTTTTTTTATTTGTTTGCCGATATACTTGATTTGTGGTGTGCAGTCACTCCCTTGTTTGCCCTGTCTTTGTTTTCCAGCTGTGAAATTTTCCACAGCAATTCCTGGTTCTTTTCCTACTTGTATGGAGTTTTGTTTTATTTTGATCTTGGATATTCCTTTTGTCCTGTTTCATTTTCTACAGTTTATAGACCAAAACAGTAGAAACCACAGCAGGTGTTTATCTGGTGCCTAAGGGCTTGCACACATCGTGTTAGTTTTAGGTGCATTTCTGGGCACCACTATACATGTATGGTGTGAACTGGGCACATAGAAAACACTTGTAGTGTGATTCAAAATGCAGCTCAATGAACATTGTGTGAACAAGCCCTAAAGGGTGGAAATTTACTTCAGACTGCTCAGACTAAAAAAGTTGAGATTTGCACTTCATTCTTGCATCTGAAATTTGCTGATATTTTTTTGTTTCTGTAGGACCCCAGAGATGCTCCACCACCAACTAGGGCAGAGACAAGGGATGAACGGATGGAAAGAAAGGTAAGATGTGCAAAGGAGATGGATATTAAAGCAAAAATTACGGTACTGTGCAAGAGTTTTAGGTGCTTACGTTTTAGTTTTATTCATCAGTTAGGCTATAAAGTTCATAAACCAAAAAATATAAAAAATCACTTCATCTTGGTACACTTGCAAACAGAATTTTTTGGAACTCAGCAAGTGGGTCATTCAAACCTAGGAGCACGAACCAGTATTTTCTCGGGATTTTGGCTTTGTTGCTTTGTCTTATATTCCCAGACAGACATAATTTTAAAGTGATTCTAAAGGATGAAGGTTTTCTAAGGTGATGTTCACAATAGCCTCAGCTGACCCGGAACTCTCCCTCCTCATTGGCTGAGACAGCAGCGGGAGCTCACTGGCTCCCACTACAATCAGTCACAGCCACTGAGCCAATGAGGAGAGAGTTGGGCCAGAGCATCGGCTCAGGAGCAAGGATACAGCAGTGACCCCCAGATCAAGTTGTTTTCTTTGGGGGTACAGCTCGAAGGGAAGGAGCCAGGAGCGCTGGCACGGGAACTGAAAAGACCACTGCCAGAGCAGGTAAGTATAACGTGTGTGTCCGTCCCCCCCCCCCCCCCCCCCCCCTCCAACTTCAAAATTGGGTCTATGTGAGGGCCATGCTGTATCCAGGACTCATTTGTTCTTTTTATTCAGGATGGTTGTTTTGACTCTGTGGTTAAGGTTGTTGTCCTTCTGCAGAATTAATTTTGTACCTAGAAGACCCCTTTCTGACGTGTCTGCCTGCACTTTTCAGCATTCAGGAGACGGCAGTAATTTCAAATTTGAAGTTGCCAGCTGCTATATTGCACGGTTTCCCTGGTATACTGCCGCTTTTTCATTTCTCAACTTTAACAAGGCTGAAATGTGTATAAGTGTACATGGGCACACTAAATTTGGTTTGGGTTTTTTCTGTTTATGCGCTTAGTAGATTAATTGATAAAACAAGCTATTTTTTTGCAGCATGTTTGACATCACGATTTGCAATATATTGAATTTATTTTGCTTGCAGTGATGTTGACTGTAAGAAAAGACCTTTATGATGATCATATTGCTTTAGAGGGCTCAATATAATGTTTGTTATTTTGGAGCTACCCATATTTCTAGATCTCCCAGGGTACAAATTTTATGTAATTTCTTTTTTTTTTTTTATGCTCTTTTGGTTTTAAAAGTAAGACAAGTCTTTGAGACGAAGGTCCGTTCAGATCCGCCTGTCAGTTTTTCAGGCGGATCTGAACGGATGCCCCAAATCCGGACGGATGGAATGTCAGCGAAAACATGTCCGCTGACATACGATCCTGTCTGTCAAATCCAGACGGATGGAAACCCTATTTTCCATTAGTATGGCGGATCGGATGAGAACGGACAGGCGGTCTGTTCTCATCCGATTCCCCCATAGAGCACAGTGGGGATCTAATGCCTTCGTTTCTGCACACAGAGCGGAGACAGAGCTGTCATCCGCCGTTGAGCAGAATGGCTCTGTCGACGGAACGGAGCCGTGTGAAAGGGGCCTTAAAGTGAAAATGCCATTTCAGTGGGTGATGTCCTGCAGAATCAGTGTCTGAAGAAGTATAAGATAAATGTACTTCATAAAAGGACCACCATCTGTGGTATTACAAGCTGCCACAACTGACAGATTTGTAATGGGACCTGAGATAATAGCAGTTTTACGTGTTTTAGGCTTAAAGTGCATTTAAAAATACTTAACCATCCCTGACTACCAATGCCATCAGCATGTAGCATTTTTGGGAACTCCTTTAATGAAATTTTCTTCAGCATCCATTGTTAACATCCTTGGTTTAAAGTGTTATGCTGGTTGCATAGGGCTTACAGTTCACTTAAGCTCATTGATTTGCCAGAGGGGCTGGTAAGTTATGACATTTACGTTTTTCAGTGTGTATGCCAATGTTTATTTTGAACAAATTTTTGCAGAGGAGAGAGAAGATCGAAAGACGACAACAAGAAGTGGAAAGTGAACTGAAAGTTTGTAAGTGCTTCCCACAATTAACAATGGTTATTACTGTTTTTGATTCAGTAGTTTTTGATACTAAAATATTAAGATTGCATCCAACATGTCACTTTCTTTGTCTCCAGGGGATCCTCATAACGATCAAAATGCTCAAGGAGATGCCTTCAAAACACTATTTGTTGCCAGAGTGGTGAGCTTACTTTTTGTAATCTTTTTCAGTCTTCTAACTGCAGCAGGAACTGAGCTGTTAAGTTGTAATCAATGCTGGTGCTGTCAGGTGATCCAACAGCTCCAGCTCCTCTATGTAAGGCTAGGTTCACATCCATGCGGGTGGTTCCTGCTGCGGGATCCTCATCTGTAATAGCAGCTGCACTACCTGCACAGAAAAACGTGCTGGATGCGTGCGGGTTCCATTAATGCTAATGGTACACCACACTGCACTTGTGTTTCCTTTGCGAGCTGTGACTTAAAATGCTGCAGGGACATTTTCCCTGGGTTTCAGGAGGCATGGCAACCCATTCAAATCAATAGCCTGCCGTGCCTGCGCAAAGTGCAGCTCGCAGAGCCGCATGTGTGTGAACCCGAACGTAAGAGAACACTTGACAAAGGCTGAAGTCCCAGAGCTGTGACCACCCCCATTGCACATCTGTTGTCAGTGCTCCCTCCTCTGCAACAGGCTTTTTTTTTTTTTTTTTTTTTTTTTAACACATGCTGTGTGAAGGGTGGAGGGTGGCAGGCAGCAGTTTTAGGAATACAGTGTATCTGGAAAGTATTCACAGCGCTTCATTTTTTCCACATTGTTGTTTTAGGTTACAGCCTTAATCAAACAATTTGAAGCGGAGTTCTGCCTCCCCCTCCAAAAATTGTCAGCAGCTACACATACTGTAGCTGCTGACTTTTAATATTAGGACACTTACCTGTCCTGGAGTCCAGCGATGTCGGCACCACGGCCAATGATTTCCGTCGGGTGCTGCCGCCGCCATTGCCGGTACGGGAACCCAGCAGTGAAGCCTTGTGGCTTCACGGGCGGGACCCTACTGCGCATGCGCGCTGCGCATTTCTCTGGCTCGGTGGGGGGGGGCAGAGGTTCCGGGGGACAGTGCCACGGTGCCGTATCACGGAAGTGGGGAAGGGTACCTGTCAAAATCGGGTACCCCCCGCCCAAAAGGTGCCAAATGTGGTAGACAAAAGAGCGCAAGTTCCACTTTTGGGTGGAACTCCGCTTTAAATTTTGTCAAAATTCTACAAACAATACCTCATAATGACAACGTGAAAGAGAAATTTTTTGAAATCTTTTGCAAACTTATAAAATAAACGAAAAAACTTGCGTGCATCAATTCTTTGTTAAAGCACTTTTTGGCACGAATTACAGCCTTAAGTTGTTTTTGAGTATTGTGCTGCAAGCTTGGCACACCTATTCTTGGGTGGTTAATCCTATTCTTTGCAGGACCTCTAAAGCTCCATCAGGTTGGATGGGGTCGTCGGTGCACCGCCATGTTCAGATCCCTCTGGCTGGATCTGGTTCAATCGGGTTCAAGTTTGGGATCTAGGTGGGTCACTCAAGGGACATTCAGAGTTGTCCCATAGCCACTCTTTTATCTTGGCAGTGTGCTTAGGGTCATTGTCCTATTGGAAGTCTGAGGTCCAGAGCGCTCTAAAGCAGGCTTTCATCACGGATGTCTCTGTACTAGGGATGGACCAATATGGTTTTTTCAGGACCGATTCCGATATATTGGTCACAAGGTATCGGTATGGGCCGATATTCTGCACATTCAATCACACATCCAATGCAGAATGACCAGTGCCCCCATTGCATGCAGGCAGAGTGACCAGTGCATGGGGATTAGAGCTCCGCCTGATAACACAAAAAGCAGGGTTCTTCTGCTTACCCGGCGTGGCCACTGTCATACGAAGTCCCACCTCCTGGATCGGCTCCTATGATAGACGTCACCAGTGTGCTGTCTATCATGGGTAGGAGGCGGGACTTCGTATGACAGCGCCCACGCTGGGTAAGCAGAAAAACCCAGCTTTTTGTTTTATCAGGCCGAGCTATAATCCCCCTTCCCCTCCGGAGGCAGAAATGTCAGTCATAGGGCCAAGTTTGTGGCCGATATTTGCAAAAAATGAATATCGGCCAAACCGATAATCGGTTGATCCCTACTCTGTAGAATGCTGCATTCATCTTTCCCTCGATCCTGACTAGTCTCCCAGTCCCTGCTGCTGAAAAACATCCCCACAGTATGATGCTTCACTGTAGAGATATTGGGCAGGTGATCAGTGCCTGGTTTCCTCCAGACATGACACTTTCCAAGTTGCCATTCAGGCCAAAAAGTTAAATCTTTATTTCATCAGACGAGAGAAAATAAATAAATTCTCTGATGGTCAGAGTCCTTCTGGTGCCTTTTTTCAGGTGGATTCCAAGTTGTAGCAACCTCTCAAGAATGATCTGTGGAAAAGGATGCACCTGAGCTCAATTTTAGGTGTCATGGCAAAGGCTGTTACTAATGTACATGTGATTTTTTTTTTTTTTTTTTTTTTTTTTTTTTTTTTAATACATTTGCAAAGATTTCAAACAAACTTTCACATTGTCGTCATGGGGTATTGTTTGTAGAATTTTTAAGAAAATAAATTAATTTATTCAATTTTGGAACAAAGCTGTAACCTAACAAAATGTGGAAAGTACCTGTAGCTGGCCTTATCTCCCACTTTAAACCACTTCATCTCCGGAAGGTTTTACCCCCCTTAATGACCCGGCCATTTTTATGCGATTCGGCACTTACTTTAACAATTGCGTGGTCGTGCAATGCGACACCCAAATATAATTGATTTCCTTTTTCCCCACAAATGGGCCTTTTTTTTTTTTTTTCTTTAGATTTTGAGCTATAAACAAAGCGACAATCTTGAAGAAAAAAAAAATTTTTTTTCTTTACTGCTATAAAACATTCCCAATAAATAAAGTTCAGAATCAAATCTTTATCAGTTTAGGTCAATTTGTGTTCCACTAGATAATTTTGGTTAAAAAAAAAAAAATACCAAAAAGTGTATATTGGTTTCTGCAAAAGTTTATAGTGTTTACAAACTACAGGATAGATTTTTGGACTTTTTTTTTTTATTTGTTTTAATTAGTAATGGGTTTTTTTTTTTTTTTTTTTTTAAGCGGGACTGCGGCGTTAACGGCGGACAGATTGTACCCCTAACTGACATTTTTGACACTTTTTGGGGAACAGTGGCATATAGTAATCAGCGCTAAATAATATGCGCTGTTACTGTGTAAATGACACTGGCCGGGAAGGCGTTAATTACTGGGGGTGATCAAGGAGTTAAATGTATGCCTCGAGTGCAGCATACTAACTGGGGGGGGGGGGGGGGGGGGTTGGTGGGCTCTGTGAAAGACAGAGATCAGTGTGCCTGTCTGACCGAAGAGCCACCTCCTTTGTTTACATAGGCAGGCGGCTCTTCTGTCAGTTTCCCCAGAGATTGCGGGAGGCCAGCGACCATTGTGCCTGCTCCTCCCGCTGTGTCTAATCACAGCTGGAATGCGGCTCTGGCGGCCATACAAATAATCACGTAGATCTACATGATTATGTGCAGCCAAGCTGCCCTGCCGCAGTAAATCTGCGTGGGGCGGTCGTCAAGTGGTTAACTATTATAACATTAATTTATTTTCTTTTTGTTACTTTATTTTGTTTTATAAAAAGGGTAGTACATGGGGCAGCCAATTTTGTTGACTAAGTTCTAAACTTGCAAAGTAATCCAATTTGGTTTCCACTTCAGATCACCTTTTAGTGTATGAATTTACATATTTTTTTTTCCATATATCTGTGTATATAGAACATTGCAGCAATGTGGTGTTTCTTAAGTAAGGTCACCAGACAGAACCATGGTTGCCTCCTTAAATTTTGAGTTAATTTTATTGTGAATTAGAAATTATTGGTACCTGCTGTATGAAAGTGATAAACCATCAAGATCCTGGATTAGATTGTGGAGTTCAGTCCTCTCACTGGGTTTTCAAAACCCTAAATGGCTTTCAATGTTCTGCACTAGTGTGGCATGTGACTTGCAATAACACATTGTGATGCTAATGTAAAGCACATCAAAGCAATTGGGTTTTGTAAGTGAAAATTTGTTTTTAACCACTTAAGCCCCGGAGGATTTGGCTGCTAAAGGACCAGGGGTTTTTTTGCGATTTTTTTTTTTTACTGCGTGACTTTAACGGACAATTGCGAGGTCGTGCGACGCTGTACCTAAACGAATTTGACGTCCTTTTTTTCCCACAAACAGAGCTTTCTTTTGGTGGTATTTGATCACCTGTGCGATTTTTTGATCACGCGCTATAAACAAAAAAAGAGCGTAAATTTTGCAAAAATAACAATATTTTTCACATTTTTTTATATGAAATTCCCCAAAAAAAAAAGTAAAAATCAAAATTTTTTAACATTTTTCGGCCAATTTGTTTTATGCTACCTATGTTTGGTAAAAAAAATCGCAAAAAGCGTATTTTGATTGGTTTGCGCAAAAGTTATCGCGTTTACTAACAAAGAGAAAGATTTTTGTCATTTTTGGTGTTTTTTTTTTTAACGCATAATGGCGGCGATCTGCGATTTTTTTTTTCGGTACTGCGACATTGCGGCGGACAGATCGGACCCTTGACTGACATTTTTGACACTTTTGGGGTTACCAGTGACATTACTGCAGTAATCAGTGCTATACATATGCACTGTTACTGCAAAAATGACACTGGCAGGGAAGGGGTTAACTTTATTGGACAGGGAGGGGTTAAGTGTGTCCTAGGGGCGTGCTTTCTACTGTGTAGGGACATGGCTATTGGTGTAAAAGCAAAGATCAACCGTTCTACATAGTAGAACGGTCAGATCTTCACTTTTACACAGGGAGAACTGACAGGCAGCTTGTTTACACAAGCTGCTCTGTCTTTCTCCCTTCACAGGAGCGATCGTAGTGTGGCCGGCGGACATCGAGTCCGCCGGTCACACGCACTGACTTGCCTGTGAACGAGCCGCGGCGGGCGCGCGCCCGCCCGCTATAGGCTCGCAAGTCAGTGACAGGCGAGTGACGTACCGATACGTCACTCTGCCTGGCCGGGGCTGACCGCCGCAGTATATAGTCGTGCGGCGGTCGGCAACCGGTTAAAGGTATGTTGAGATTTTTAGTCTTTGAATCGTTTAAAGATTTGATATTTGTAAAGAGTACGGGATTGATTTATTTTTTCAAGAATCATTTAGGTGGATGCAGCATCGGTCTGATAACACATCTTCTCCCTGCCTGGCTCTAAGACTGAGAGCTCAGGTTTACAGGGCTCCGTGAGCAGAGAGCTGGTGACTGTTGCTGCTGTCTGATGATCAGGAGTGCAGAATGAACTGCGCTTCTGTGATCCACAGGAGAAGTAAAACCAAACAAGCTTTGGCTGTACTTAAGGCCTCACACACACGAAAACTGACGGTTTAGGGCTCATTCACATTGGCACCAAACTTTTAAGTGATCCATGTTTGGATTGCTCTTTAGAAAGCATTTGACAGGCAGTGATGAGGTGTTGCATTGTTTCCTTACCGCCTGCTTTTAACTCCTTGATGCCCACACTAGTTAGCCTTGCACGATGCTTACAGAGCAGCCCATTCACATGAATGGGTCATGTTCGGTGGGTGGTGGCACTGGGGGGGAGGGGGGTAATGCTGTTGCAGCATCCCCCGGCGGCTACCTCCTGAACCTATTTGGGATGATAAAAGCATGGCTCGAGTGCAGTGTTTTTACTACCTCCCAACTGCTAGTGTGAACAAGCCCTTAACCATCTTACTGTATCCAAAGGAAAAATGTTGTCTTAATGTTTAAGAGCTTGAATAGTATCTTCTGATGGTAAATTTGATATTTGTTTTTCTTCTAGAACTATGACTCAACTGAATCTAAATTACGAAGAGAGTTTGAAGTTTATGGGCCCATTAAACGGGTATGTAGAAACCGGCGGTGTTCTAGTTTCAAATTGCTTTATTAATGTATGAATTTTCAATATTTAAAGGATGTAGCTTATCTGCAGATTGTAAATCTATGGTACTCTTTAAAAATAATACCAAAAAGTGCCCATTCAGAGTGAAATTTGTTGTTGTTGTTGTGTTTTTTTTTTTTTTTTTTTTTTTTTTTTTTTGGGTACAAAGGCTATGGTAATGAATGCAATCCAGTGCTTGGTGGCTTTGTTTGGGGACATCTGATAATGGCACTATATGCGCTAAACACTAGTGTATACAAAACATTAAGCATTGAATGCAAATCAGAATATATACTGAAGAGCAGTATGATGCATAGGATGAACATTACACTACTGGTGCTGGTTATTATAAAGTATAAAACTTACAACGCAGTGCTATGTAGTGGCATGAAGTAAATGAATGCATACAGTGAGTATAGATAATCGCCCTTTAAAATCACGTTTTGTTGCTTTGCAGGCCAACATGAAGAGACTGTTAGTTTTATCCACCTGCATTTACTCCCTCCTTTTTATTTAAACTCGGCGATTTGGCTTTTACATTTTTTTTTATTTTTTTTTTTCAGGCTGCAAAGCAATAAAATTATTATTTTAAAGGGGGGGTTCTCTATACCTACTGTATGTGTAGTGAGCTGATTGAAAACCTTTACTGTACAGCAGGGTACACACGGGCCAGATGTCGGGAGACATCAGCTGGATAAAAAGCTGACATTTGTCCCTTGTGTATGTCGGATCTGTTCGTCAGCCGGCTTCTGCCAAACGTGCATGCTGGAAAACCAGAAGCCGACTGGCTCCTGATCAGCACACTCAGCCAATGGCAGAGAGCACTGATTGGAGTGTTCTGGCATGGGACCATTCCCCCTGTCGGAACACAACTGCTTAGTGGGGGGGGGGATTGCTGCTTTAATGTCAAATCATTAGTACAGCGCCTCCAACCTGAGCTGACAGTGTGTACCAGGCTTTACAAGGAGAGAAATGGGTAGGTAACAACATAAACCTAAGCTGGGCATAGAATGTTTTAAGTGAGCAGATTCCTCCATCTGCACAAGCGAGATAGATGAGATTCCTACCTGAACCCCCTCCCTCTGCCCGGACACTGCATTCAGGATTTCACACAAACATACATTCGAAATAAGTGCAGCACTAAAAATTGAGGCACCGTGCCGTAAAATGACTTAAAAATTGCACAATAGGATCAAATTAACCAATTAACATATGAGTTAATGCAATTCTCAAAACCGTGTGCTTCACACAACACGATGTGATGTAAACACATATATGCAATGACCAAAAAATATTTGCGCTGGTAGATTAAACAAGCCGCTGACACAAAAAAAAATCTGATACAATTTAAAGTAATGTTGAAAGTCAGGTTTAACTGATTTTTTTACATATATGCAATGACCCCTTAATAATAATTAGGTCATACACCTAACAATCCTGTGATCAATCTCAGTGCATGGGAGAAAAAAGTCCACAAACATGAATGCTTCGGAATAAATACAAAAATGTGCTGTGCAACACTCAGGTTCCAGGGCTTGTCAAAAGATTGTGTGGACAGAGAACAGATTACATTTGCTTTTTACTGGAATTCTAAGGCACTCTATATACCGAGTAGCCATAAGTGCTTTTGGGATTAAAGTCCCCTAGATACCATAAGGCTAGATCGCTCCAAACTCCAGCCAGATTCTACTTAAAGTGGAGTTCCACCCATTTTAGTAACTTTAGATGTATGTAATCCCCTTTAAAACTACTTTTACCAATGGAAACTTTTTTTTTTGCTAGGAAATACCTTATTTTCTTCATCCTCTCCTCACTTCCGGGTCCGGCTGCCGATCGGCGATTACGTCATTCGGTGATTCGTAGGGGGTGCTGGGATGTATCGCATGGGATGAAATCTCGCATTATTACACAGGAGTCCTGAGCTGTATTGGATTGGATTGAGGCTGTGCTCTGCCCCGCCTCCTCTCAGTGAGCAAGGACTGAAAGCATTATATCCTCACTGAGCTCACTGAGAGGAGGCGTGGCAGAGCACGGCCTCAATCCAATACAGTACAGCTCAGGACTCCTGTGTAATAATGCGAGATTACATCCCAGCACCCCCTGCGAATCGCCGAATGACGTAATCGCCGATCGGCAGCCAGACCCGGAAGTCAGGAGAGGATGCATAAAGAAGAAAATAAGGTATTTCTTAGCAAAAGAAAAGTTTCCATTGGTAAAAGTAGTTTTAAAGGGGATTACATACATCTATGTAATCCAAGTTATTAAAAATGGGTGGAACTCCACTTTAAAGAACAGGGAGAAGGTCAGACATAGTGTAGTAAGATTAAAACACTTAAAAAAAAATAAACAATTCCTTGGTACCATGCATTAAAATAAAGCTGCAGCATAACCCTACTAATCTTCTGGCTAGCAGCCGCTGTGCACGATGTAACCTCAGGTGCAGCCCCACCTGTTTTGTCACACAATGTCAGGCGTGGTCCCAACGGCCTCATCGAGCCAGTACAATTTGAGATATTTGTGCTGTTTTAGCCAAAATGCAGTGCATTCTAATCCTCTCCAAAATGGTATCTGTTCTAGTCATACAGTCATTCATGTCTTTTATGGGTGACATTTTAGAAAGGATACAAAGACTTGCTGTCAGCACAAAAATGGAATTGCTACCGACAATGTGAGGGCAACATGGCAGTCTTGATTCTCATTTGCTCAGGACCTCTAGTAAATTAACTCCAGAATTATGCTGGAGGTTCATCTTGGCAGCAAGGGTGCAATTTGTTAAAGACACCAGTTTGTGATTATTGCCCTCATAGAACGGTCTAGAACAATGGTACTCAACTTCTGTCCTCAGGACCCACTAACAGGCCAGATTTTGGGTATTACCTAGGGGAGATGCAGACTAGAATACTACAATCCCTGAGCAGAAAATATCACCTGTGATGTATTTCAGCTGTCTTGTAAACCTGGCCTGTTAGTGGTTCCCGAGGACAGGAGGTGAGAACCACTGGTCTAGAAGCTTAGGAAGCTTTCCTATTGTAACAAAAGGTACCTAAATGAAACACGACAAAAGTGCAGTTATCCTTTGATAGTGTCACTCCTAATATGAGCCTTTGTACAGGTTGTAATTAGTAATTGTTTGTATTTTTTTTTTCTCCCAAATCGAAGATTCACATGGTATATAATAATCGCTCTGGGAAGCCTCGTGGTTATGCCTTCATTGAATATGAACATGAACGTGATATGCATTGTAAGTTTCTTTTTAATAGTAATTTATACACTATTTATAATGCTAAGTCTGTTTAAATGTTTAAAATGCCCTAAGGGGCTGGTTCCAGAAGGTAAGTTATTGTGTTGAAGTAGGTACCCAAATTCCATTAATCTCATAGCTGCACTCAACCCATTGAGGTTGGGTTCGGTTTAGTACATGCATAGAATGAGTCCCTTTCACTGCAGTAATTTTATATATCTGCGTTTTTTGTTTTTTATTTTTATCTAAGGGAATGTTGGAGATTTATTGCCTTCCCCAAGGAGGCAGGCTAATACAAACAAAATTTTATGTAGAATTTTTTTTCCCACTGCTAGGAACTTTTCCCTCAGGAATTGATGTACTTTTGTAGTATTGCCAAATTGACTTTTTGCAGTTTCTAAAATCTGGGATTACTGTAATTTGGGTCCTTCCACATATGGGTTGAATATGATGGGCAACAATATATACATTATAAATTCCAATTGAAATGCTTTCATAAGCATAAATTCTCCCTTGATTTGTTTTTATGCATCCTATTCCCTTTGAATTTTTTAATTTTAACACTGCATTGGAGTTCTTGGGACCATCGGTCTACTTTTTTTTTTTTTTTGCAACTCCACTTGTGTTTATTAGAATTGATGATCTGTTCCCATAGTTCACTGTTGCCCATCAATTGTGCTTGTAAAAAATGTTTTATTTAAATTAACAAACTGTACAAAGTGTAATGTGAGTGGGGTGTATTAATTTTGTGTTCTTATTGCCACTGCAGCCACCATTGTGATGGCAATTGCCACTGCTGGCTTGCAGCTGATGCTAATGCTCCCCTTTACAACATCTCATTGTATGGTTGGTATAAGGGTTTGTATGATGGGTAAGACTTTGCAGCATTTACACACAAGACAAAGGGCAGCAATTTAGACAACTGCACAGCCTTTTTAGGTGCAACAGACAATATCTTTTCACTACACAAGCATCACCAACATAAATGCCTTACTAGATAATGATTGGTGGGGGCTGACACAGTAATAGCATGAACATTTAAATTTGAACTCTTAAACGGTATGGGCAAGGGTACATTGCTAAAGGTGCATCATTTACTGCTTAGATTTCATGGTGGTCTTAACACAATTGAATCATTTCTTATGATGGTCCTGTAGTAGTAATCAATTTAGGTAGCATAGGAAATGTAAGGGTATAAGAAATTGATAAAGATTCTCCAGAAAGCCTAGGTAACATTTGCTTTAAAAAACGTATTTTTAGATTCGATTGAAGTTTTCTGCTGTCCCTATTAGAGGTTTAGAGTACCCACCGGGTCAGTGGCAAAAATCATTCCAGAACTCCACTACGCAGATGAGTTTATTCAAAGTGTCCTGTCCTGAGAGAAATGTGTAGGCTGCAGTTTGTCTTCCTTCTGAAAATATTAGTTGCCTTGCTCTCTTTTAAACCCTGGTATGCATGCAAGGAAAGGCAGAACTTCTAGTCTCCATACATTTTCCAGGTCAGTATCTTGATACTAAATTTATTATCTTACCTGCCAGGCAGCTAGAATTTTCAAGAGCGGTTAGCAGTAGCATCCTGCAAATTCCTTTCAGCATAGATTTCCTCTTAAGGCTGTACTGAACCTTCACAAACCGCAATGCTTTTGAGTACAAGTTGGTGGTTTCTATAAAAAATAAAAAAAAAAACTCACTAATTTTCATGGAGCGCTGCAGTAATTTACCCCTTAGCGCTGGCGCCTCCCGGCCCTTTGAGAGGTTTTAGATGTTGAGAGGCAAGCATATTGCAGCAAATGGAGAGAAAGCCGCTCAGGTGTATGTTCCAAACCCGGTGCAGGTCAGATCCGTCATCCAGCAGCAGAAGAAATCCAAGTAGAGACCGCACTCAAGGTATATGATGAAATCAATAAGTATCTTTATTCCTCAGGAATAAATATTCCTGAGGATTCCTGAGGAATAAAGATACTTATTGATTTCATCATATACCTTGAGTGCGGTCTCTACTTGGATTTCTTAGGCAAGCATATTAGTCATGTGAGTGAGCGCTATGATTAGCTGTCAAAGCGATCACATGATCGGAAAGTGCCCAAGTAGTGATTGTGAGCTTTCTGTTACCCGCGAGTAACTGCCGGGAGCGCACAGGGTGCGCTCTCTCGGCACAGCATTGTTTGCATTTTGACAGGCATATATGTGTCCTCTGTGTTGTGGCTCACCAGCCGAGAGGTTGCATATATGCTTATGGCTGGCATGAAGAGGTTAAAGAGACTGTCATGAGAGAAACATGGGGGGGGGGGGGTGTGCCTTTCTGAAAGTGCTAGTTGCCGAACTGTAATGGGGTTGCTCTTCAGTTTTAAATTGCTGGTCTGAAACAAGTATGCACGTGAGGACTTCTGACTTTAATGTTTATACTTGTTTCTTGAAAAGGAATAAATTATGCCTAGACAACTAGCATTTGCAGCAAGCATTCTATAGTGAAAGCCCCTTATTCCTCTGATTTTTGGTTTACTTAAATCTTACCAAATGAAATTGGTAACCCATACACTCAGTCTGTCCAAAACTTATAAGTTGTCACCTTAACCAAGAAAAAAAAAATGAAGACCCTTAAAAGTACCTACAGCAGCTTTTAGTTCTCTCACTAAGCCCAAAGGACTGTTCTAATTGGGAAAAGCTTTGGTACTACTTGGTTGTGTTGAAACGTTGCCCTCTTCAAACTGTCTAGCAGTTGGACGGTAAGTGGAAACTGCTGCACATACGCAGGCACCCCTAGGGTTTTTTAAAATAAAAAAATCATTGCCAGACTTTTTTTTTTTTTTTAAGGCAACTTGCATCTCTACTTTGGGTTATCAAGTTCACACACTTGAGTCTTTCATTACAATGCTGACTTGCTTTGTTTCCTCATTTTGTTAAATTATGCAAGATCCAGCATGAAAAGTAAAGTTGCATCTAAATGGCATCCCTGAGAAATAAGAAGCCTCCAAAGGCTAAAATATCTTTGGGTCGTAAAGGGATATGTGTAACTACATTTCAGGTGGCTTTCGTGAAGATCGATTTGTAAGCCATATTTACATAGTATATTTTCACAAATATTTTTTGCTGTAAAAAGGCAATATTTAAGTGGAAGGACAAAAAAGCAGCTACCATTGCTGACTGCAAGTTGCATGTTCTTGAACCTTCCTCATCCTTCACTGTATAGGAAGTTTCTAACCTGGAACAAGCACTCTGTAGTTTGCATAATGATCTATGTATGCAGAAGTAGGTAACTTCAGTTAATAAATTATAGCACATCTTTTAGTAGACCTAGAAGTTAGCTGATTGCTTGGTTTACTTTTTAGAAGGAAAACTGCATAAACTAGTATAGTGTGTGCCCATAACTTTTATAGATGTTTAAAATACATTCAACTCTTGGCATAGGATTTTCTCATTCCTAGCATTTTGAGAGATTTTAGGGATAGGTTTTTGTGTAATTGCTTGCTGGTTATCCGCCATAGATAATCATACAGCTGGTAAGGCTGTGCAAGGTGAGCTGTTAGGGCCCAGGTAAGCCACAGCAAGTGGAGTCATCCTTTCGCCTTCTCTCTGGCGCATGATGCTTCAATCAAATAAGGCAGTTTACGAATCGCCAGCGATGGTAAATCTTCGCTTAATTAAAAGAAGAAGCTGAAGACTACTTGGATGGAGAGGGGTAGGTGTGGGTATTAGGTTTGTGAAAATGGAAAAGGCCATGGTATTGAAATGGGTTTTCTAAGACTAAACCTTTTGGGGTGGGCGAGCCAGCTATCTCCTCGAATACGAGATCTCTTCCTATTATTGGAGAAGCTGCATGCTGTTGATGCCAGTAACTTTCGTATTTGGTCGACAGGTGCTGACGACATGCTCAGTGTGAAAGCTTTGTTCCCTTTTCCATACACAAAAGGGAGCAACTAGCTATTTACTAAAATGTTTTTTCTTTATTTTCGAAATTTTGTATTATGTTGATCACTTTTGGTTATCAGTAGGGCTGTGAATTAATTTCTTGGCCCCATTGCTTAATCGGATTGTGTATTTTCTCTGGCCCTTTTATGGCTATCCTAAAATTAGCTTATTGTGCCCAAAATGTTCTTAAATCCACCGCTTACGGTGGGCAGGATGTAAAGCCTGTAACCCCTCATTGTGTTGTCTGCACCTATTTTCTAATTTGAGTATTGAATCAGTGTCGCCACCAGGTTTTGTATTCCCTGTTTTAATAGCTTTTATATAAGTCACACTAAACTTGGGTTTAAATTCAGTTTAGTATGTTACTAACTCGAAGTGCCTTCTGTTGCTCTCAGCCTCTTTGAAATACCCTGTATGTTTTTTTTCTTCCCATTCTTCTCCTCCTCCTCCTCCTCCTCCTTTTTTTTTTTTTTTTTTTCTAATACCTTTTTAAAATAAAATCGTGGTATCGGGTCAGATACCTACCAGGGGTAATATCCGTATGCCCATGTTGTAATGGCAGTTTTAAGCCAGTTTTAACTTGTGTTCAATCAAACAATCCTGCTCGCCATGTGAGTATTAATGGGGAATCTGTATATCTATCTGGAGCTAGTCGCAATACGAACCACCTCTAATGGCCTGTGCAAGGGGTCCTGTGCTGGCCTCTTCTTCCCAGCTTCATCCAGGTGCCAGTCTTTGGCTGTCTTGATTGGCTGGCAAAAAAACTCCTGCGCAGGAGTCAGACGTTCTGGAATACAAACCATGCCGACGATGTAAATTGAGCTGCGCATCTCGTAAATTCCAGAGAAGACTGCAAGCAGCCAGTTAGGTTTATTTTATTGCTGAGGAGTCATTGCATGTTTCTTCTGCAATAAATAGCCTACCTGCTCATAAGCTTTGTCAATTTGACTTGTTATCTTTAAATTTTGCCATTCGGGTCTCTGACCTAATTTGGTAAGAACCAAGCCTAACAGTATTTGCATCTAGCCAGTTCTGGTGGATGGCCTGTTAACAAAGTATGTATTTAAGGTGCCTGACCAAAATACAATTGCAAATCCATTTGCAGTATCCTCTTTGTGACTTGTCTATTGGCGTTTAACAGGTAACTATATGTAACTTCAGAAACGGTAGTCAAACAATATTGTAAACAAACTCATTTGTGCCGCCCATGTACAGAATGTCTTTTAAAAGTATTGACAGGAGTTTTCACTCCTGACCACTGAGCCACATAAGAGAATCTCCAATATTATGGCTAATTATTGCAAAGGAAAGACCTTATATGTTCAATGCTAAAGTGGCAGACAAAGCCAGGTAATTGCAGAAGCAAGGTTGTAAACACCCAGTGAAGCCTTTGTGACTCGGCCACTGTTAGCAGGCAGCCTGTGATGCTCTGCAGTGTTCAGCTGTTCAAATGCAAAGCTAAGGAATTTCAGTGGAATAACCTAGAGCAGCCGAGACAGGTAAGCGTTTCTCGGCTATAAGAAATGCATCTGCACTTAACAAAAACTTCCAAGATTCAGAACTCCTTTTTCCAAGATATCGTCATGAAATTCGTTGAATTTGAGGCGGTAATTTGAGAAATTTTGTAAGTAGCTTCACCAGGTAACTTTTTTTTATTATTTTAGTGGTTCTGTCTAGTGCTTCTATGCTGTATTTTACTTATAGCTTTTTTTTATACCTTTTGTGTGATAGAGGACTTGTAAACCTTTGACATGCCTCACTGTCGTACACTTAAGTCTTAGCGTCTAATAGCACACAGAGAAAAGCACTAAATTATGTTTTTTACAATTTTTTATTGATTTTCTCATTCAGATTTACACAGTAAAGGTAGACAAATCCGATTTGTAGCACCTGAACAGGATAAGCAAGCCATTTTGTTTTTTTTTTTTTTTGTTTTTTCCCCCTCCTTTTCAGCTGAGTTGCAGTGGGTTACATTTGGCGAAGTGGGCATAGTTATGTAGTCCAAGGTTTTTGATAACAGTTATGCTCCTCTGTACTGCATATTCATGAATTGGCTATAGTTATCTCTTGAGTTTAACTCTGCTTACCTGCAGAGTTTTAGAATAGTCCAACTATAGTTTAATTTCTGTAAAGAGCATTTGCTGTGCTTTGACACCATGTTCTGAAGGGGTACTATTGCTAGCTTCAGAAGACTCCTGTGATCAACATGGAGAACCAGCTGCTTGATGTCGTGCATTATTCAGTATGCTGTTTTGTTTTATGTGAAAGGATAAGCTTATGGGAGGGGGGAATAATGCTGTACACCTTGGCTAACTGTTTCTATTCTGCCCTTCTGGAAATGATGTATTTACAGCGGCATACAAGCATGCAGATGGAAAGAAAATTGATGGAAGACGTGTGCTGGTTGATGTTGAGAGAGGTCGTACTGTAAAAGGCTGGCGCCCTCGTAGACTTGGTAAGCACTTTTTGAAAGCGTTACATGTTGTTGCAAAATGTTATATTTGAGGGCTTGTGCACACTGGCACCTTCCTCGTTGATGGCATTAACTAAAAATTTGGGGACTGTGCCCTTGCACAACTTTATGCAAGTAGCGGCATATACCTGGTTTCATAGATATGGATGGCACATGCAACTGTTCAGGTCTATGGGTAGCTGTATGCAGTAAAAGGGTCTCCCAGGCACCAAAATATGCTGTAAGGAGGAATGCATTAATGTGCATGACCCCTAAAATGGTGCAGGCTTTTAATGGATTAAAGTCTGTCTGGAATGTCTAGACAGTCATACATGCAAGCAGGCCAAAAAGGCACAAAAAATTCTGCTGTGGTGTTGCATTTTCTATATTCCATTGAGGGGAGGATCTTTGAGAACTGGAATGAAAAAAAGGCTGAACATCAGTCTGCCCTGGCATCTTTTGGTTCATGTTTTTACACAGACCTCCATCTTTTTAAAGCACCATTTGGAGTAAGCCACAGAGTGCTTTGCAGCTGAGACCTTTCCCTGTAGACCCCTGTATGTCCATTAAAAGGTAAACCAAGATGGAGGGGTATCCTACATGGTATGCCTACAAAACTACCAGTGATGTGCATAGGGAGGCGACTAAGAACCAGATGATCACTCTAAAAGAGCTCCAGCATTTGTTTCTGTAAAGAGGAGAACCTTCCAGAAGAACCATCTCTGCAGCACAGACATCCCATGAAAGACTTAAGGCCCGTACACACGAGTTGAAATTCGGCTGGGAATTTTCGTCCGATGACCGATCTGCCGATTTTCGGGCTTGTTAGTATGATGTTTCCGACTTTTCGGCCGAAAAAATCTGGCGTACAGGCTATAAAATTTTTGTCCTCCGTCAAAACACGTCCGATTTTCGTGCAGTCAGTACAGATTTCGACAGGGAAAAATTTTATGAGCAAGACTCAGAAGAAAGAACACAAATAAAGCAAACCAACACATGACATCACTTCTGAAGTAGAATTTTGTCATGCGGGAAAATTCGTGTGCAGTCTAGGCACATTCCAACCAACAAAAGATGGACGACCGGTCGGCGGAAATTCATTGCGTGTGTACTAGGCTTTAGACTATGAGACCAAATTCTCTGGTCTGATGAAATGAATTGAACTCTTCGGCCTGAATAGCAAGCATCATGTCTGAAGGAAAACAGGCACTGCTCATCACCTAGCCAATACCATCCCTCCACTGAAGCATGGTGGTATCATGCTGTGGGGATGTTTTTCAGCGTCAGGATTGATGGAAATATGAATGCAGCAATGTACAAACATTCTTGATGAAAACCTGCTTCAGAGCGCTCTGGACCTCAGACTGGGATGAAGGTTCATCTTCCAACAGGCCAACGATCCTAAGCACACAGCCAAGATGATGGAGTGGCTACGGGACTACTCTGCGAAGGTCCTTGAGTGGCCTAGACTTGATCCTGATTTAAAGTCTCTGGAGAGACCTGAAAATCACGGTGCACCGACGCTCCCTATCAAACTTGATGGACCTTGAGAGGTCCTGCAAAGAGTGGAAGAAACTGCCCAAAAACAGGTGTCAAGCTTGTTTCTCTTACGTCCTCCGACAGTCGCCGCCTCTTCATATTCGTCACATATGGGGGTATTAGACTTTGCTCCGAAGGAGTAGCTAGGCAACAGAATGTTAACATTAAAGCTTTTAACATATCCCACCCTCAAGGGGTGGTCCCCTCAGTCAATACCCTCCTACTTCCTGCAACCATATCTCAGTTTTCAATGTCTAGCTTGTCAGGAGTGGCTAGCTCTCTGTGCTGGGGCTTTGTGCCCCAGACTTTCTTCTTTTTTGATTTTTTGTTTGAGTTTTCTCTCTACCTTTTACTTAGCTGTTCTTTTTGTCAGCATTAGTTAGTTCTTCGGATGAAGAGGATCATGCGGGCTGGGTCTCGGGCTGATCCCCCTGGTCGCAGGTCGTGGGTCAGTGGCTTCCCAGCCTGCCATCGAGCGTTCAGCCAGGTAACGCTCCTGGCACAGTGAACGACCCATCCCTGTTCGGTGCAGGGATGATTGGTGAGGTGGCTACCTCACTGGACGCTGTGCGGTTTCTTAACCCCCATTCTGTGCGTCTTGTATGCGACTCTCCCTGCCTCATGTGCAGCGGCTTGTTCGCCTGTGCGGGTCCCCCACGCCATTGTGAGGTAAGTGTATCTATGTGGGGACCTGTCTGTCTGGGGGGGTGTCAGTCTGGGACTGTGTAACCTGCCTCTGTTCTCACTGTTTGTCTCCCTATCACTCGGCTGCATGCTGTGGGCTGCAAGGGGGGGGGGGGGAGCTGTGTGACACTGTGTGTGTCAGCCTTGTCAGTGTGAGAAGCTGTGTGCTGTGGGGCATGTTTTGTGGCATGTTTGGGCACTATACAGCGATCGCTACGGCGATCTAACATGTTTTTTTATACATGGATGACATGTGTGCATTACTGTACTGTGGAGCGGCGGTTTCGGCGCCATTTTGCCTACATTCGCTCCGGCCGCATGTTCTACATGCATGGCGGCCATTTTCTTGTAGCCTCCCATAGGCTTTCATAGAGCGCCCTGGCCGCATCACTTCCTCTTCTCCAGGAACACCGATCGAGGCAGCGGCGAGGGTCTCCTCAGGTTATATCCTTGTCCATTGCCTGTGTCAGTTTTATTGTCCCTGTGGGGGTCTCATTGTGCTTGTGTGTGGTGCGGTGGGCTGCGCTCGCCGCGCTTGTTAAAGGGGCAGTTAACCCTTTATTATCCGGCATTTTTAATAGGGGCAATGGATTCTCAGGAGGGCAAATTTCCTACCGCCTTGGTGGAAAGCCAGGGGACCGCTGTTTCCACCCCAGGGGGGGATTTAGCCACTATTGTGGCTGGCCTTGCTGCTCAGGTGCAGATGCTGGTGGCTGCTCAATCTACTAAAAGACCCAGAGTTTCTCTTTCCTCTGATTCTGAGGGTGAAGGTGATGGGGCTGTTATGGCGGGGGCCTCCTTATCGGGGTCCCGCTCCTCCCTGGATCTAGTGGGGTCCGAGGTGGAGGCTGAAGTTGAAGGGGTTGATAATTCTCCCCCTGGCTCGCCTGAAGAGCTTGCAATCATGGATGAATTGATTGCTTCCATAAAACAAACGCTGCGTTTGCAGGATGAAGTGTGTCCCCCCCGCTGCCTTGGCGGCTTATGGGACGCAGAGGAAACTCAGGACGCCGCAGGTTTTTCCCTGCAATGATGATTTTCAGCGCGCTGTTAAGGAACAATGGCGCAATCTACGCAAACCTTTTGCTGTACCAAGTAGGTTCAAGCTGCGTTATCCTTTCTCGCCTTCCACTGATGAAAGGTGGTGTGTGCCACCCCCAGTGGATCACGCAATTGCGGTTTTAAACAAATCCACTGCGATTCCTGCAGAGGATTCCCCTGTGTTCCGTGATGCCACGGATAGGAGATTGGAGTCTCTTGCCCGTCATACTTATTCTGTTACGGGTTCTATGCTTAAGGCTCTGTTTGCCTCTCTCATGGCGGCCCAGGCGGTTGCAAGTTGGACGCAGATGCTTAGGCGCGTCCTAGTGGCCGATTCGGCCTCGCCGGCGACCCTGGATATGGTGGATCAAATCCACCAGGGTGTCATGTATCTGTGTGATGCGGACTTGGACCTAGTCCCGTTGGCTGCACGTGTGCACAGCGTGGCGGTGTTGTCTCGCCGCCTGGTTTGGTTGAAATGTTGGTCGGTGGACCAATCTTCATGTAAGACCTTAGCCAATCTGCCTTATGATGGGTCTCGCCTTTTTGGTTAGTCCTTGGATGTGTTGATTAAGGGGATCACCGGAGGTAAGAGCACTCTCTTGCCCCATTTCTCCAAGGCTAAGGGGGCTTCTGGGAAGAAGCATGCTAATTTTCGGCCCCCTCAGGGGTCCTTTCGGTCGCACTACAAGGGCAAACCGTTCAAAGGTCAAGGCTCTCAGAAGAAGCCCTGGTCTGGAAAACAGAAGTCCGGTCAATCCGGATCCGCAGACCATAACAGTGCGGCCTGAAGGGGCGCCCTCACCCAGTTTTGGGGTGGGGGGACGCTTGCTCGGTTTTCTTCAGCCCTGGTTGGCCCGCGTGCGGGACAGATGGGTTCAGGAGATCGTTCGATCTGGTTACAAGATCGAGTTTCTCTCTCGGCCGGAGAGCAGATTTTTTCCCTCAAATCTTCAACTGTCTCCAGAGCGTTTACGGTACCTGCACCTGGCGGTGCGGGACCTGAGGGCTCAGGGAGTGGTAGTTCCGGTGCCTCATCGGGACAGATTTCGGGGGTTTTATTCCAATCTGTTCACCGTGCCCAGAAAGGAGGGCAAGGTTCGTCCAATTCTGGACTTGAAGGCTCTGAACCGCTCTGTGCGGGTTCGCAAGTTCCGCATGGAATCCCTGCGGTCGGTGGTGGCTGCCCTGGTTCCGGGGGAATTCATGGCCTCCATCGATTTGAAGGATGCGTATCTTCACATCCCCATTTTCGAGGGTCACCAGAGGTACCTTCGATTCGCCATTGCGGAGGATCACTACCAGTTCGTGGCGTTGCCTTTTGGTCTCGGCTCCGCGGGTCTTCACCAAGGTGCTTGCACCGGTTCTGGCATTATTGAGGGCCCAGGGCATTTCTGTCCTGGGGTATCTGGACGACATTCTGGTTCGGTCTGCGACCAGCCAGGGTCTGGAGCAGGACCGGTCTGTCACGATGCAAACTCTGCAGGAGTTTGGTTGGACGATAAATTTTCCAAAGTCGACACTGAG
Source organism: Pelophylax lessonae (assembly GCF_965119305.1). NCBI lineage: Eukaryota > Metazoa > Chordata > Amphibia > Anura > Ranidae > Pelophylax > Pelophylax lessonae. The sequence continues at coordinate 169,183,046 of NC_138779.1, forward strand.
TCCGTCGGTTCGTCTTCCCTACCTGGGAATGATTCTGGACTCTGTGCAGGCGAAGGTCTTCCTGCCGGAAGACAAACTCAGAACTCTTCAGGAGGAAGTCAGGTCCCTCAGGGACGTTCCGCACTCGTCTCTGCGGACGTGCATGAGATGTCTGGGATTGATGGTCTCGGCCTTCGAGGCGTTTCCCTTCGCCCAGTTTCACACGCGGGGTCTCCAAGCGGAGATCTTGTCCATGTGGGACGGGCGACCTCAATCTCTGGATCTTCAAATCTCGTTGAGTCATCACACCAGAAGAGACCTTCTGTGGTGGCTCCAGTCCCCGATGGTGTCCGGGGGCAAGTCGTTTCGTCCTATCTCGTGGACGGTAATCACTACGGATGCCAGCCTGTCGGGCTGGGGTGGTGTTCTGGGCGTTCTGTCCGCCCAGGGGACTTGGTCGGAGGGGGAGTCCTCCCTTCCGATCAACATTCTGAAACTGCGTGCGATCAATCTCTGTCTTTATCACTGGACGGACCGGCTGCAGGGCTGCCCGGTTCGGGTGCAGACGGACAATGCCACGGCGGTGGCCTACATCAACCACCAAGGGGGCACCAGGAGTGCCCGAGCGGCTCGAGAAGTGGCCGACATTCTGTCTTGGGCCGAGACATGTCCCGGCGATAACGGCGGTTCACATTCCAGGGGTGGAGAACTGGCAGGCGGACTATCTGAGTCGCCAGACCCTGGATCAGGGGGAATGGTCTCTCCACCCGGCTGTCTTCCAGATGTTGTGCGCGAAGTGGGGTCTTCCAGATGTGGACCTGTTCGCGTCTCGTCTCAACAACAAGGTTCGTAGCAAGGACGCGCGACCCTCGGGCGGACGCGTTAGTGTCCCCGTGGCATCAGTACAAGCTGATGTACGCGTTTCCACCGATTCAGTTGCTGTCCAGGTTCCTTCGCAGGTTACACTCGGAACGCAGCACGGTGATTCTTGTGGCACCGGACTGGCCTCGCCGGTCCTGGTACGCAGACCTCGTGAATCTGGCGGTCGACGCCCCGTGGCGTCTGCCTCTTCGAGACTATCTCCTGTCTCAAGGGCCGATATACCATCCTGCTTTACAGTCGCTGGCTTTGACGGCCTGGCTGTTGAGACCGAGGTCCTGAAGGAGAAGGGTCTCTCCCCAGAGGTCGTTCATACCTTGATCAACGTGAGGAAGGCTTCCTCGGGGAAGGTTTATTACCGTACTTGGAAGGCCTATTTTGCCTGGTGTGAGTCCAGGGGGTTTTCACCCCGCACGTACTCGGTTTCCCGAGTGCTGTCTTTCCTTCAAACGGGTGTCGATCAGCGTTTGGCGCTGGCTACGATAAAGGGTCAGGTGTCTGCGCTGGCCGTTCTGTTTCAACGTCCCGTGGCTTCCAACTCCTTGGTTGGCACTTTTGTTCAGGGAGTGCAGCATCTGGTTCCTCCTAGGAGGGATCCTCTGCCCCCTTGGGACTTGAATCTCGTTCTATCTTTGTTACAACGTGCTCCTTTTGAACAGATCAGGGAGATCTCGTTGTCTATGTTGTCCAAAAAGGTCGCCTTTTTGGTTACGATCACTTCGGCTCGCAGAGTGTCGGAGCTGGCGGCTTTGTCCTGCAAGTCTCCGTATCTGGTTGTTCATTTGGATAAGGTGGTCTTGCGACCTAATCCTTTTCTTCCGAAGCGAGTTTCGGAATTCCATCTTAATGAGATTGTCTTGCCTTCGCTGTGCGCGAAGCCTAAACATCCAAAGGAGGTGAGATTACATTCTTTGGATGTTGTTCGGGTGATAAGGGTTTACCTTAAATCGACTGAGTCTTTTCGAAAGACGGATTCCTTGTTTGTTCTTCCAGAGGGTCCTCGGAAGGGCATGGCGGCGTCGGCCTCTACCATCGCCAAATGGATCAGGCAGACCATTGAACAGGCCTATGCTTTGCAGGGGAAGGTTCCCCCTGTGCCTGTGAAGGCGCACTCTACTAGATCTCTGAGTACGTCTTGGGCCTGTCGTCATGGGGCTTCTGTAGCCCAGGTGTGTAAGGCGGCGACCTGGTCGACCGTGCACACTTTAACAAAATTCTACAAAGTAGATGTTCAGGCATCGGCGGATGCTTCCTTTGGCCGCAAGGTTCTTAGTGCGGCGATTCCCTAGGGTCCCTTGTTGGGGACCTCTGGCTGTTGGGATAAGTTTTTTATCCCCTGGTTATGTCTTTTCCTGGGTTGTTGCTCCTGTTGAGCACCTGTTTTTTTTCCTGTTTTTTCCTGTTGCCCAGCTGGGTTCCTTCCTTTGGTAAGGTTCCTTTCTTTGATGCGGAGACTGCGTTGCCTTTCGGCGCGGATGCGTTTCCCACCCCTCATGTTTGCACTGCTTTGTGACGTCCCCATATGTGACGAATATGAAGAGGCGGCGACTGTCGGAGGACGTAAGAGAAAACGGAATTTTTGTAAAATCTTACCTGTAAAATTCCTTTCTCTGAGTCCTCCGACAGTCGCCGCCCCCGCCCCTCTTTTGGGGTTTGGTTGTATACTCTACTGCTATTCCACTGAAACTGAGATATGGTTGCAGGAAGTAGGAGGGTATTGACTGAGGGGACCACCCCTTGAGGGTGGGATATGTTAAAAGCTTTAATGTTAGCATATTCTGTTGCCTAGCTACTCCTTCGGAGCAAAGTCTAATACCCCCATATGTGACGAATATGAAGAGGCGGCGACTGTCGGAGGACTCAGAGAAAGGAATTTTACAGGTAAGATTTTACAAAAATTCCGTTATTTGAGTATTGAGCTAAAGGTGAATACTTATGTACATGTGAGATAAAGTGTGTGTGTATGTGTGTATATATGTATATATGTATATGTGTGTGTGTGTGTATATATATATATATATATATATATATATATATATATATATATATATATAATATATTATATATATATATATATATATATATATAATATATTATATATATATATATATATATATATATATAATATATTATATATATATATATATATATATAATTTTTTTTTTTTTTTTTAGCTGCAAATATTTCATAAAAACTTCATGTTTTGGGGCATTTGTAGAATTTTGAAGAAAATTCAATTTTGGGAACAGAGTGTAACATGTGGAAAAAGGGAAGCGCTGTGAATACTTTCCGTATGCATCGTATTGTAGGCCTGCGATAAAGTTCATATTTTCTTCCCCACCCCCCCCCCCCCCCCTTTTTTTTTTTTTTTTTTTTTTTGTGGCACCTAGTGTCATTCTGGGTCCTGTACCAAGCGACTGCTCCACTGAGGGTCGCTTGCTCTGCACTGCTGCCATTTACAGAATGCTGGATGGAGGAGATAATCCTAGTAAACAAGTATTTTCTCTGATCTTTAGCTCTGTCTAGTGGCCATAATGCAGTATATTTACCTTTTTTTTTTTTTTTTTTTTTTTTTTTTTTTTTTTTTTTTACTTTTTTCATATAAATAAAAAAATTACCCTGGTCAGAGAATTTTCTTTTTCCACGTTCGCACAGAATTCGTATACGTGCCATTTCAGAGGACAAATGGTTCTGTTTTACAAATGCACACCTTAGTTAACCCTAAGGTGCCATATAAAAATAGAAGTTCAGAATGGGGCCAGGGGGCTTTTTGCTACAATAACGCTTATTTTAAAATTATCCCTGATCATTTAATGTAATGTGTATTTTGAAATTAAAGCATAAAAGGAACAGCATTGAGATCTATATACAAATGAGTCCATGTAGTAATGTGTGCAAAAAGCAAGTCCCAGGCAGATGATCCGCATGAGTAAAGGAAATGCACCACCTAGAAAAAATGTCCCAGGTAAGAATAGGGTGACTACAAATCAGTCAACTCCACACCCTAAGTGAGTAATCTGCTTACCAGAACCAGTAGACCACTGTTATAGGTCAGTGATGGCAAACCTTGGTACCCCAGATGTTTTGGAACTACATTTCCCATGATGCTCATGGACTCTGAAGTTTGAGCATCATGGGAAATGTAGTTCCAAAACATCTGGTGTGCCAAGGTTCGCCATCACTGTTATAGGTGGTCGCCTCAAGCGCAAGGGAATTGGGTCTTTTATTTCTAATATTTGGAGTGTGTATTCTTTCTTAGTGCTGGCAGCTTATTACATACTCTAGCGCAGTGTTTTTCTGTTGGTTAATGCAAATAAAATACATGGCTTGTGGAAAAAGAAAATTATCTGAATTTTCAATCAATCCTACACACCAATTAAACCAGAGGGGGGAAAAGAGGTGTTTTATGTGTGTATGATATAATAACACCGTTTAAGATACCACAGAGGGAAAACGTATGTTTTAGCTTTTTATGTTTACTGATTTTAGGTGGTGGTCTGGGAGGCACTAGACGCGGTGGAGCGGATGTCAACATAAGGCATTCTGGTAGAGATGATACATCCCGATACGATGAAAGGTGAGTGCTGCCAGCGCATTTTTGCATGTTTGCCGCAATTTATTGGCTGGCATTGGTGCTGCTTATGCATTGTACCCAAGTATCAGTTCATTTTTAAAGTTTTTTTTTTTTGTGTTTTATCATATTTTGTTAGAGATTCATATTTTGATGTATAGGGTGCAGCTAGACCTCTTTCCATTACTGTGCAGACTGAGCAACATCTGTTTTGTGCATGTTGTGAAGAGCATCCTTGGCCATTATAGGGGACATGGTATAATTGCTCCCATGCAGGGGTCACAATCTGTCACTTCAGCAATGATTGTTTATAGTCTGGCTTGCCATTCCCTAAGGTTGTGGGCCTTGTCTTTTACCCAAGCTGTGTTCTGTGAGTACCCCATTGGGGAAATGGGTGTGGCAATCAACAATGCATAATGGCTGGTTTACTTTTGAGCTTCTCCGGTTATATTTGCCTGGCAATGTCTAGTATGAGAAGGCAGGTTAACGGAGTGATGCTGGTGAACCTATTTAGTTGTCTTTTGCAGACTGTTGTATCTGCAGTAAAAGATTTGATTGACAGGGCTATCTTGCTTTTTGACAACTGCACATCTTTGGCTAAGCTGTCTACTTTTGCCCCTGTTTTTAGAAGCAACGAAAGTTTCCAATGTGGAAGTTTCTCCTATACTCAAGTTGCAACAGTCAGCTCAGAGGCTTGTGAACAAATTAGTTGGGCCACTGTTTCTGATACTTGTGTCAAATGTTTGACTTTTATAACATAGGATCTTAAAGATCTCATTGCCTTTTTATTGCTCCCAAAAAATTACAATGATATCCATTCAGCCTGTTCTGTTTTTTAGGGCTCTTTCAAACGGACTGTCTGGTCAGGTCCTCCTGTCAGTTTTTCAGGTGGACCTGATTGGACCCTCCAGTCACCCCTATAGAGTGGTGGATGTCAGCGGTGACATGTCTGCTGACCCCTGCCTCTATCTGATACTGTCCACAAAATCCAGACGGATGGTGGTCCTATTTTCCATCAGTCTATTGGTGCTGGATATGTTGAGATGACCACACAGCTGGTATGTCCCCCCCCCCCCCCCAAACCTGATCTTCCCATAGAGCGGAGCAGACCTGTCATCCTCCTGCTCAGTGGGTATCAGCAGAGCAATCCCCTGCTGGGCAAGTGAATCCCGCAAAACAGAGGCCCCCATGTTAAAGGGGCCTTACAGTGCATGTTTTCTGGCTTCTGTAAATTTCCGGAATGCATGGTTATACATTCCCATATTTTCAGGCCACTAGTAACTTCTTTGTTTTAAAGCAGAGGAGGCCATTCCTAATTTGTGGCTTTTTTTTTTTGCCCCTCCAACCTTGGCAGGGAGCGGGTACTTTCTCCATCTACAATGGAAAGTGGTCACTTCAGGTGTTCTTGGGAACCTTTTGTCTGCAAGGGTGGTGATTGCCAGAGAAAGCAATGCTCCCAATGAGCATTCTGAAACTTTGAGCCTCTCCATTCTTTACTGAACTGATTACTCACCTGTGCTCGATTTTTGGATTTCGTTTGGTAATGCCACAGCTGTAGCTTACATGAGTTACAGGGAAGAAACAAATGGCATCATGGCTTGATGGTCTTTAACAAAAAGGACTAGTTCATTGCTGGATTTTGATAGGCTGAGGATCCAGCAATGGAGACACTGTAGGATCAGTGTTATGATTTATGCATTCCTTGCCCTAACATTTTTGCTTTTGGTTACTTGGGAAACTTGAGCTAGAACCACCCTTGGGTTCCTTGAGGTTTCTTCATGGGTGGGTTAGCAAATGCCTAAAAATTGTATACAAGCTGGCGTGTGGATAAAGCTTGCCTTTTAGTTAAACAAAGCCATAGGTTTTCACTGTGAACCATTTCAACCTTCTAGCCGCCAGCATCCTAATGACCAATGGCCTCACCAGTTGAAAAGGAAGTTGTCTGTTGCCTGCATAGCATTCTTGTTTGACCCTCCCCTGCCCCTCTATATCAGCATTGAGGGCACCTTAGCGGGTTGTTGGAGAAAAACTGAGCGAGAAGAGAAACATTTGAATACTAGTCAGAACCAGTTTGCAAAAAAGCCTCAAGACTGCCCATGATTTTTAAAGGGAGTCTCCATAATTTTCAAGGGTGCCTTGACTGAAAAAGGTTGAGAAACACTGAGCTAGAAGTTAATTTTTTAGTGCAGGACTGGCCCAGGAGGGCTTGGTATGCCGACTTAATCAATCTGCTCACAGATGCATTATGAGCTCTACTACATTAACCAAGTCTGCTGTTCAAGGTCTGGTCTTGCACTTGCCAAGAATGGTTGCAGGTTTAAACAGCATGGCTGTTGAAGGGAGGACCTGTGTGTGTGTGTGTGTGTGTGTGTGTGTGTGTGTACAGACCAAATTTGACATTGCCTATACTTTTTCCTTACAAGACCAAACACACCGCCACTAGTGCCTCTTTATGGGGAGGACTTGGAGGGTAATTGGAGTTAGAGGCTGCAATTGTGGCAATTATTACTTTAGCAAGGCTTGAGGCAGTCCAATCTCTTCCCTGCGCATCCATTTTAAGAGCTACAGCAGTGGTAGTTGAGCTGTACCTTTGACACAGCCAGAGGATGACAAAACCAGTCAGGTGTCCCAATGTAATGTTCATCTGTACCCTTGGTTGCATGAAAGATTGTTGATGGGTATTGCATGCTTTTGCATAGAATGCACATCTTGTCATCCTCGTGGAATAACTGGAACAATATATTTGCTGATACAGTAAAACCTTGGATTGCGAGCATAATTCGTTGTAGTTTGCAATTTAAATGTGGTCGTTTTCTCCCCCCCCCCCCCCCCCCCCCCCAGCAGCCCTGAATACTGTAACTACTTTATTTAAGACACCAGTCCAGGGATCCAGCGTTGTCCTCACCCAGGCCTGTTCTTTGGATCTCTGGCGCCACCATGTTGACTGTGGGAATCCATCTGTGACTCCCAGCCGCTTAGTCCGCTCCCCATTGCACATGCACAAGCTAAGCTGTGCTCTGTGAATGGTTCTGCAGCCTCCCGTGATGTGTGGCAGGGAGTGGTTTGAACTTCTGCTTGGATTGCCTAGGCCAGCCTTCATTAAATGGCGGACTGCAATCTGGACACAGACTGATCGATACTCCAAGCCAGACTATCACTCTAGTAGCCCATTACTTTACGCAGCATGCATCTACACCTAGCTCCTGCCACAGAAAAAGCGTCTCAAAAAAGTGCTTAGGACAAGTTGTTGCACTTGTGGCTCCTTCCAGTGAGATTAAAATTGGAAAATCCAACCAGCTTGCATATAAACGTTAAACATTTTTCTCTATCGTCTATTGACAGAGGCAGCAGGTATGCTTTTTTACCATTATGTGCCATCTACAGGAGTAGACTAGGCAATGAAAAAATTCACTGACGCTTATAGGGGGCTGTCCTTCTCGGCATAACCCCACACACACTGTGCTCTCAAATCAGTTTCTTGCTGCCTAGTGAAGGAGTAGGACCTAGGTTTCCTGCTGGGACTTGGGTCTCAGTTTTTCATTCTTAGAATATTTGTTCATTTCTTTACTCACTATCGCTAGCTAGTGTAGAGGGGATCCTACTACCCCCCCCCCCAGGCCTATCAAAGCCCTGCCCTTCCTGCTCCCACATGGGGGTGCTATATTCGCAATGGGGGGGGGGGGGGCAGTATACAATGTTACCTTGTCCTGTGGCATCCTTTTAGGTGGATCCCTGAGGTGGCCTCATGCCTGGGTCCTGACTGTGTGGCAGCGATTCCGACTGCCATCTTAAGTGTGGGCATCGGCTCTGTGTGTAAGGTACAGCGGCCATTTTCCCTGAGCTTCCTATGCTTTTGCATTGCTACCATTTTGTTGTAGCTTGGAGCTACACAGGCAGTTTGGCCTCTTGTGCTTCCAGGTCTCTTCCTGTGAGACGTTGTATCTGCTGAATCTCCATGCTGCTGAATGCACTGTGAGGTGGTACAGTATAGGTGTCTTTTTGGGCATTCCTCAGGCACACTCTGCTACCTGCTGCTATTTAAGGGTGACTCTGGTTACAGCACGATATAGCGGTATGGATCACGATTTAAAGGGGCAGTACACCTTTCCTTTTTTTTAAGTTGCAAAATTCAGTCCCAAACAGTAAATTCTCCGCCAGACCCCCTCATTGCGACTGCCGGTGCATCCAGATTGCACTCTTATGTCTTTCTGCAGCATTTGAGTATCTGGCATTATAAGTGGATTATTTTAATGAAACAAGTCACTAGCCAAAAACGGCCACTGCCTTCTCTGTCCTCTGATTCAAAGCCTGATATGGTCGATACGGACAACCCCCTCCTCGAGGGCTCCCTGTCTTCGCAGTTGGATGGTGAGGAGGATATGATTCTTTCAGTAAGAGAAACGTAACAATGGATGAGTCCACAATCGGGAAAGCGGGTAGTTTTTGACTCTCGGAAGTCGGGTCAGGTGTTCCCTTGTCCCGAGGATTTCCACGATATTGTGAATGAGCAATGGCGGCGCATTAAGCACGTGCTACTGGTGCCAAAGCACTTAAAACCCTGTTATCACCTAGGGTGCATCACCCTGTTTCCAGTTTAAACAAATCTACTGTGTTGCCCGTGGAAGATTTCCTGCCGTTTATGGACCAGGTGGACAGACGTGTGGAATCTTTCCCGCCACCTACTCTACAAGACTCTGGTCCGGCCACATCTGGAGTATGCTGTCCAGTTCTGGGCACCGGTCCTCAGGAAGGATGTGCTGGAACTGGAAAGAGTCCAGAGAAGGGCAACAAAAATAATTAGGGGAATGGAGGACATCAGCTATGAGGAAAGACTACAAGCACTGAACTTATTCTCTCTGGAGAAGAGACGACTAAGGGGGGATATGATATCAATGTTCAAATACTGTACTGGCGACCCTAGCATAAGGAACAAACTATTCAGAGAAAGGGAATACAATAAGACACGTGGCCATTCACTAAAACTAGAGGAAAGGCGGTTTAACCTTAAAATGCGTAAGGGGTTCTTCACTGTAAGAGCAGTAAGGATGTGGAATTCTCTTCCACAAGCAGTCGTATCAGCAGGGAGCATTGATAGTTTCAAAAAACTGTTAGATGGGCACCTTAGAGACCACAACATACAGGGGTATACAATGTACGGTTAAAAGTTAACACACACACACACACATTATAGGTTGAACTGGATGGACTGGTGTCTTTTTTTTCAACCTCACTAACTATGTAACTATGTAACCTACATCTTTTGGCGGGCTCGGTACTAAAATCCATCTTTGCGTCCGTTCTGGTTTCACAGACGGTAACAGAATGGGTTAAAAGGGGTAACTTGAACACTGACCTAGTTCCCCCTGACCCTGATTGAGCTCACGGACCAGGTGGCCCAGGCCCTGGTGTCCCTGTGTGATACGGCCCCTATGGTTGCCAGAGTGTCAGCGGTAGGGAATGCCATATGCCGCATGGTGTGACTGAAGAGCTGGTCGGCGGACCAGGCCTCTAAGAAGGCCTTAACAGATCTCCCTTTTTTGGGTGAACGTCTGTTTGGAGACTCCTTGGATGAGTTAAAGGATTAATGGTGGGTAAGAGTACTATTCTACCCCAATCCTCAAAAGGCAATGCGTCCCGCAGTGGGCGGGGGCCCTTGTTCACGGCTCATAGGTGGTTTTTCGTGCCTCGGGGCACAAGAAAAAGGTAAACCGTTCAGAGCCTCTGGAGGTAACAAAAGGGCTTGGTTGGGTAAGCCCAAGACTAGCCAGTCCGGCGGACAAATCCTCTTCTACACGAAGGGGCGCTCTCACCCGATTCTGGGGGGGGGGGGGCATCTGCGTTACTTTCTGGAACCCCGGACATCTGGTGTTGCCGGGGGAAACGGTGCCTCATCATTGGTGTCGGAGGAATACACAGACCTCTCCCTTCCAAAATCCAGTCCAGAGCTGCCACCTCTCCCTCCCACACTGCGGCCTGGCTTCTCCAGCCCACTTTGGTCTGGCCCTTTTCCCCAGCCCACTTCCCCCTTTTGGGTCCGGTCCCTTGTCCAAACAAACTCCCTTTCTATCGCAACCCCCCTCTGGTCTGGTTCCTCTCCCACATGCCTCTCTTCCAAACTCCCTTCCTCCCAACCTACTACCTCTAACGCAGGGGGTCTTCAAACTTTGGCCTTCCAGTCCTTCAGGAACTACAATTCCCCTCATGCCTAGTCATGTCTGTGAATGTCAGTTTTTCAATGCCTCATGGGATGTGTAGTTCCGCAACAGCTGGAGGGCCGTAGTTTGAGGATCCCTGCTCTTAACGCCTGGTCTCAACTCCCTCCTACCCTCCAGTACGGTCCCCTCTCACACTTGGGGTCAGCCCCCTCACTGCATTGTCAGTAATAAATGAGGAGTTTACTTTAGCAGTCATGTTGTAAAATGTGTGCTAACTAAACCCCTGTTTTGACGCTAACTGTTAAGACAGGTTAATTTGGTTGGTAAGCAAACTGGCTGGCAGATCGAACTGGGAATTTTACTTTTGTTTGTTTCATGTGTGGAGCCCTTCCATGTGTTCTTTGCCATGAAGGCCAGTAATAGGTGGGGGCAGTGGCCATTTTCTATGTTGTGATGTTCCCTGTTAGAAAAAAAAATATTCAGAAAGTAAATTAACAGTTTCTCTGCATGGTTGTTTTTTTTTGTACTTTAAAGGGCTATTTTTTTAACTCCATCGTGACATGATGAACAAGTCATGTCATATCATGACATGACTTGTTCATTATTTTAAATAAATGAAAAAATGGCATTGAGTTTTTTTGTGATTTTATCCGATAAGAAATTTGATTTGCAGTCTTGCAGATGTGTTCTTCCTTGCTTAGCTTGACTTTTTCATGGCTGTTCAAAGCCAGGTCCCCCTGAGCCATTTAGTGGAATTCCTTTTTTTTTTTTTTTTTTTTTTTTTTTTAATCCTGCTTTTTAGTTTGTGTGAACAATGGAATTTGTTCCTTGATAATGAGACCTTTCTAGTCTTGTGGTGTTTTTTCTTTCACTAAATTTAATTTACGCTTTTAGCTCCCTATCTTTTATGAACGGCAAATTTTGTGTTTTTAATTGGGTAGTAAACCATAAGTTAAAGTAAAATTATTTACCAGCAAGACAGTGTTGCTCCAGGACAAAAAAGCCTCTGCTTAAAGTTCAGCCTCAGAAATTCAGGTGCTGGTTGCAACCGAAGCATATGGAAGAAATGGACTGGATGGCAGCACTCCAAAAAAAGAGTCCTTTACTGAAGAAACAAAAATGCCGAAATACATGGATGATCATACATACCACAGTGGAGATGACACTGGCATAAGCTATGACTAAGCACGAGCTTGGGTGCGAAACTCGTTAACTGCTAGTGTTATCTCCACTGTGGTATGATCATCCATGTATTTCTGCATTTTTGTTTCTTCAATAAAGGACTAATTTTTGGAGTGCTGCCATCCAGTCCATTTCACCCATAAAATATAAATACCCTATTCACATCTATGCAGTCCAGTATCTTGTAGAAATGGCACAATTCACATGATACATTACCACGTGTTGCAAAGCAGATGTATTGGGTGTGCATTTCAATTATTTACAAAGTGCTGTTTTGTGTACTTTATGCTTTGTGGTAATGCCTATACCTGAAACTCACCTTTTTTGTGAGTTTTTCTTTGTTAGAAATTGTTTAGAACACTTGACATTTACACTGATCAATTTGAGTGTTTTTTTTTTTTTTTTAAATGTATAAATGTAATCTGAAATTCATATGTGCATTTATTAGGGACCGTGATCGAGAACGAGAGAGAGACCGCCGAGATCGCAGCCGCGACCGAGACAAGGAGCGAGAGAGGAGGAGGAGCAGCCGCTCCAGAGAGCGCAGGAGGAGATCCCGAAGTCGTGAAAAGGACGATAGGAAGCGTAGCAGAGAAAGGAGTAGAGACAAGGACAAAGATAAGGACAAGGACAAAGATAAGGACAAAGACAAGGACAAAGATAAGGACAAGGACAAAGACAGAGACCGCAAGCGCAGGAGTCGCAGTAGAGACCGCAAGCGTGACCGGGATCGTGACAGGGAAAAGAAAGAAGAGCGAACAGAGGGAGAACCTCTGGAAAATGCTGAGGTTAATCCTGAAGAAATACAAGTGGGTGATAGTGCTTTAGATGGAACAGAGGTCAAGCCAGAACCAGAAGAAAAGGGTAGGGACCGTGAGAGAGACAGGGATAGGGATAAGGATAGGGATAAGGACAGGGATAAAGAGAGAGACAGGGATCGAGACAGACGACGTAGCCATAGAGAGAGGGATAGGGATAAGGATAGAGATAGAGACAGGGATAGGAGGAGAGATAGAGACAGAGAGAGGGATCGAGATCACAAGCGGGATAGAGACCGGGGTGACCGCAGTGAGAAGCGTGAGGAGAGAGTTCCTGACAATGGTTTAATTCAAGAACCTCCAGCAGAGGAGACCAGTCAAGACATGTACTTGGACCAAGAATCCATGCAGTCTGGAGACGGATATTTATCCACAGAAAATGGCTATGTTATGGAGCCTCCTATGGAGTGACCCACCTAATAACTTCATTTGAACTCTTCTTCTGTAGTTGCGCTTCTATGCGTGTATCTAAGAGCCACATCCACGTAAATGTTTCACTTGTGCATATGACTTGGGATTTCCCATCCGTAATTAACTATGAAGTTACGAAGCAATTAAGCTATACAACAGTTGCATTTTTGTTCCCTCGTAGGTGGGTATGTTTTACAATTTGTGATGGTCCTCACCCAACTTGTGTAAAATTGCTTACGTTATTTTATTTCCTTTTTTATTTTATTTTTTTTTTTTATGGCCTTTCAAATAAAACCATTTTAATGTTTCTCATGATTTTTGTGTTTGGTGGGTAGAGCAATTCATAAGGACAGTTGTGATTTCCACAGCTGGGTTGGGGGCAGGGCTAAGCTAGAGCTGGTCACGTCTTGGCTTTTTCAGGCTGTGCAAAGTGGATTGTAACTAGGGCTGCAACTAACGATTATTTTCACAATAGATTAGTTGGCCGATTGTTTAGATTAATCAGATAAAAACCTCAAAAAATAAAAAGGTTGGTGTATAATTTAGTTAATAATCTTGAATATATGCAGTAGTAAACATAAACATCCAGCTATATAGTTGGATATTTATTCCACTCTTAGACGTATGTATTATTAGAGGTTTAAATGTGGTACATATCAAACTCAGGTCAATTTTTTTAAAAGACCTGAAACACTGTTTTGCAAATTTTCAGACCGGATTGGTATAGAATATTCATGATAGACTCCCTTATTGATAGGCAGGTAGCTTGATACAAGCTCCCTGCGCCTGCTGTCACTTATGCTGACCATACACAAACTAATTTTTTTTTAGAAAAATGTTAAACATTCATCCAATTTGTCTAACCATTAGTGGGGTCTATTCGATGTTTGTGTCAACCACAGTGACAGGAAAATTTGGAGGAGCAGAAAAGAAAACTTCTCGATCAAACGAATATTCAAATAGTGTATGTGGTTTTTGCTCAGAAGTTATATTCATTTTAAAATGTAATTTTCAAAGCAAGTGGAATTTTCAAACACTCGTCCATTCAACGAATAATAATTTTAAATATAATGCACAATACTAGTAAACTTTTACTTTGAATGTAATTGTAATGCCTTATATGACCTCTATTCGATCGGTCTCCCCCCTTCTCTGGGTTCAGATGCTCATCTTCCCTGCACAGAGCCCTTAAAGCGATTGTAAACGCTGGAATTTTTCTTTTAACAACAATCTTGTAGAGCTGCACAATCAATCGTATGAAAATCGTGATCTCGATTCCCCCCCCCCCCCCCCCCCGACGATCTAAACCTGACATATGCTCGATTCTTTGCATAGCTGAACAGCTGTGGGGGAAAAAAAAAAAAAGCCTCCCGGCAAACGCTTAAGGGCTCTTTCACACGGGCGGTCCGATCAGATCCTCCTGTCAGTTTTTTAGGCGGATCTGATCGGATCCTCCATGCAGCTCTATGGGGCAGCGGGTGTCAGCAGAGACACATCCGCTGACACCCGCTGCCATCCGCATCCGATCCTGTGCTGAAATCTGGACGGATGGAAACCCTATTTTTCCATCCGTTCAGTAATCGGATCTTATGAGAGCGGACAGGCGGTCCGTTCTCCTCCGATCCCCCATAGAGGGCAGCGGGTGCTGAGACACCTCCCTCTCCGCTCTGCAAGCGGAGACGGAGCTGTCACCCGCCCGGCTCAGCGGGGATCGTGGATCGATCCCCGCTGAGCAACACGGATCCGCCTACGGAGGCGGACTGTGTGAAAGAGCCCTATCAGCATTAAGTCTCCCAGTAACTATAAACAAAATTATTACATTGTATCTTTTCCTTCCCTCTGCCAGGGAGAAAGGAAGTTTAACCTTTTAACCCTCCTCTTATGTTAGAATTCCGTTACTATCCATGATGTTAGGGTCAGTTTTGACCCGTGTTTTTTAAATCAGCCATAAAATACCCTCTGAATAATTATTTATCATCAAATTTGTTTCTTACCTCTTGGTTACCTTGTTAGGCTTCTTTATCCTTGAAAAGATTGGTTTTAGTATTTTTGGTGTGACCCCTAGACCTTTCTTTTGATAGCATACCTCTCATTGTCAAATTGAAAAAATGGTAAAATAAAGTCAGCAACTCTGAAATGAATTTGTCCTATGTTTCTTTACTTTAGAGAAGCAGACAAGCAGGAAAAGAGATAGGCCCCTCCCTAACTACAGCTCACAGGGTTGAGGGGATTGGCTGTCACTGTTACTAAGCAGAGAGTTTATGATTTCAGTTTTGCCACTTATTAGTGTCCTAAAATCCTATATTATAACTGGTCAGAATTGACCCTAACACCATGAACGTCTTAATTTTCACCACAGTATTTTATAATTTAGTGAAAAGGATTATTTTTCTTTTTGTTTAAATAAAGGTTCCTGACAAAGTAAAAAAATCTTGATGCAATAAACAAATTTATGTGATACTTCTAGACATTCAAAACCTGAAAACGGGTCAGTTTTGACCCTAACACAAGAGGAGGGTTAAAGACTAGACCTTTTTCTGACACTTGTTGTTTGCAAGTTAAAATCATTTTTTTTTGCTAGAAAAGCACTTGCAACCCCCAAACATTTTATATATTTTTTTTAGCAGAGACCCTACAGAATAAAATGGCGATTGTTGTAATATTTTATGTCACACTGTATTTGCGCAGCAGTCTTTCAAACGCAATTAATAGACTTTAATGAATAGAAAAAAGTAACAGTAAAGTTATCCCAATTTTTTTGAATTCATGAGAGAATTGTGATCTTTATTCCAAGCTAAAAAATCGTGATTCTCATTTTGGCCAGAATTGTGCAGCTCTACAATCTTGTCATACTTGCCCTCTCTGTGTAATGATTTTGCACAGAGCAGCACTGATTCTCCTCTTCTGCCAATCCCGCCCCCTACAGCACTTCTGGCCCCTCCTGCCTTCAAAGTGCCCCTAAAGAAAGCAACTAAGTATAGTACTGTAGAGTGTCTCCATAGCAAGGTAAAAAAAAACTCTGCCTTTAGAATCACTTGGTTCCTTCTTGTCCATGACTACATTTCCCTTGAGGCATTGATCCTCACACATTCAGAAGTTCTCTGCCATCTACATACATGTAAGGATGGTGTACTGAGCTGTATGTGCGTTGCACTGTATTTTCTGATATATAGACCAATAATGCATTCTGTATGCAGGACAACTAATCGGCTGACCGATTAATCGATTACGAAAATAGTTGACAACTATTTTTATAATCGATTAGTTGTTTCAGCCCTGATTGTAACGGTCAATCAAGGATCTGATCTGCCCCAAGGCATTGGTGGATGGATCATATTTTTGACTGACATTCAACTCCGCTTTACACCATCTTTTTTGCTGGGTGTCTTTGTGCTTACCAGAAGGCAGCATACAGACTTGTACAATGAGGAGAATCTTCCTGTGATAAGAATCTTGTGTCTTGGCCTGTAATGTCATTAAGCTTCTAAATGCCGAAGAAGGCATTTTAATACCCAGCTTACATTACAGAGCAAATTCTAACAGTGGCCAGTGAGCCAGAAAACCACATTTGAACATCCAGCTCACATTACAGAGAATCCTTAGTTGAGCAGGACCTGAATGATCAGACCAGCACACAAGATTCTCATTACTGTACATGAT
Organism: Pelophylax lessonae; assembly: GCF_965119305.1. NCBI lineage: Eukaryota > Metazoa > Chordata > Amphibia > Anura > Ranidae > Pelophylax > Pelophylax lessonae. The sequence continues at coordinate 169,199,701 of NC_138779.1, forward strand.
CAGTCAGTCGGGGATCTGACCCAACCACCAATGCCTTGGGGTGGATCTGATCATTGACTAACAGTTCCAATCCTCTTTGCTATGCCTTGGGGGGGGGGGGGGGGAGAAACAGAAAAAGCTGAGGCAGTATCACAGGACATGTGACCCCCCCCCCCCCAAGTGTCTCCCAGCCTGGCAGTGGTAGGAGTTATTTCTCTAGCGCTCATTGACAGACGTAGTCCTCGGTGATACAGCACCTTCGGGTTATGTTGCCTCCACAGGAGCAGGACTAGACAGGAAATTAAAAAGCTCTGGCCACACCCTAGGGGCAGTCCCAGAGGGTATATCCTCTCTCTCTCTGCCTCAACAAATCAGTTATTTTTTGTCTAGTTAGGAGTAAGGACCTAGATACCTTGCTGGGATCTTAGGTCCTGGCAAGATTTTTTTCTTAAAAGATTTTTTTTAGACCGCATTTTTTCTCCAGTGTTCCTGTGAGATCTTCAAGCAAGAAAGCTGAACTGGGCGACGGGCTGGATGTTAAGATCCGGTGGTCACCCCAGTTCAGCCTACGAGCGTGTGCAGGCCATAGCTCCGCGCTGGGTCGGCCGCGACCAAGTCCCATTAAAGGACTGACCCCGCGAGTTAAACGTCTCGCTGAAACGCCAAAGACCATGAGTCACGGCGTCCATATCGGTCGACAGCCCTCCCGCCCCGGTGGAGAGGGGTACTGTCAGGAGTTGGTGCCCGCCTGGTTCCGGTATGGTAAGTAGTATGTTCCCCCTTTTCCCCTGACGGGTCTTGTGGTGAACGCGGGCCCCTCTCTGTATGGTAGATAGAGTCCCTCTCTATCCTATAAATGACACAGATCCTCCTACTTTGAGTGTGATTTTATGTGCAAAAAGCCAGGAGGCTTGGTTTGGGAGCTAACAATCTAATTGTATACATGTTAAAAAGATTGTAATCAGTGGCATTCTGGGAATCTTACGGTGATAAGAATAAGCTACCTACCAGTCAGAAGCCACGGACATGTAGACTGCCTTCCTAATCAGATCTCCAGCTATTAGCAGGCCTCCCGAATGGCCATGCGGTCCGCCAGGGCCGGTACTGCCAACCACGCCAAATCCCCATGCAGAGAGAGGGTTGTGTGCCCTGCAGCACACCGCTATTCAGTACAGGCCGCCGCCATTTTTTTTGCTGGATCGCACGAGCCGCCATTTTGGCGTAGCCTCGTGTCTCCAGCATGGGGGCGGCCATGTTTGAGGTGATCCAAACACCTCGTGGAGCTAGGGGAGGCGCCGGAAGGCGTGCAGAGGGGCGGAGCCGCCTCCTTTCTTCCTGGGCAGCCAGCCAAAAGACTTCCTGTTTGTCAAGACAGCGCTGTAACCTGTTGCAGTTAAACTCTGAGCATCAAGTGGTGAGCCTGGGGGTCTATCTCTCTCTCGATCGATAGGGATCCCTAGCAGGTAACACTAAGGGGCTTTTTGTGGCGCTGGGGGTCTGAAAAAAAAAAAAAAGTGTTTTATTTTTGAATTATATTATCCAGGAAGTGACTGGAATTATCATGGACCCTGCCACACATATTCCCCCACCTGTTTCCCTCGAGGGGGCCACGGGACCCGCCGGTGCACAGAGTGTAGAGTCATTTACAGCAATTTTGGAGTCTATGGTGGCTCGGGTGGAGGCGGCCTGTCAGGGACGGGGGTCAAGGAAGCGACCCCCGCCTACCCCTATACTATCTGACACCTCTGACTCAGATTCAGAGATGGTCACTGCAGTTGCAGGTTCCTCTGCAAGGGCTGTTGTCTCAGGTAAAGCCCCCTCAGACAGTGAGGAGGACGTTTCTTCTCCCGCTATAATTAAGGAAGAAGCATTGGTGGACGCACTAGTTGTGGCAGTGCAGGAAACCTTAAAACTTGAGGCTTTACCGGCAGAGGCAACTGAAACAGAGATTCCTTTTGGTACTAATAAGCCCATCAAAACGGTGAAGGTTTTTCCTGTACCCAAGTGTTTCGGTAATCAGATTAAAGGAGAATGGGAGCATTCTAAACGTACCTTTACTATTTCCAAGCGTATTGCTAGACGCTATCCTTTTGAGGAATCCATCATTAAGAAATGGACGGTACCACCAGTGGTGGATCCACCTATTTCCAGGCTGAATAAAGCCACGGTTATCCCAGTGGAGGACACTTCGTCCTTTAAGGATCCGGTGGATCGAAAGATGGAAGCAGAGTCCCGCACCATCTTCTCTCTGATAGGGTCAGCATTTAGACCAGTAATTGTTATTGGTCTAGTTTCCCAGACACTTACGGAATGGGCGAGAATGGTACGCCAAGACCTTAGGGGAAAAGATATTCCCCAGGAGACATCTGATTTGATGGAACAGATTATACAAGGGCTACAGTTTATCTGTGATGCAGCCTTGGACACTACTCCCTTATTAGGGCATGCATCTATGTCAGCGGTCATCCTCAGACGTGTGCTGTGGTTAAAATGCTGGTCAGCTGACCTAGGTTCCAAAAAGACCTTGACAAATCTCCCTTTTCAGGGGAATCGTCTATTTGGGGCCAACCTAGATGAAATCATTAAGGATGCCACTGGGGGCAAGAGCACTTTTTTTGCCACAGGCTGCTAAAGCTAAGGGACCTCGCAACAAGCGAGGACCTTTCTTTACCGCCCATAAAGGGCGCCCGGCTGGTACAAGCGGGAAAGGCAAGACTCCTCCAGGAGGGTTCAAGAAGGGCTGGTCGGACAAGCAGAGGACCAACCCAGCCAAACCCGAAGCAAAGGAGTACACAGCCTGAAGGTGCGCCCCCACCCGGTTTCAGGGTGGGGGGGACGTTTTCACCGGTATTCAGGACATTAGATCGAGCATCAACCACTACTACCGGTGCGATTCTTCCCTTCCAACATTTAAGTACTACAGGAAGCGGTAGTTACCGTTCCCTGAATAGATCTTTTCCTTTACCTTTTCCTAAGATTAGTCCCTATACCTCACAGGAATCGGATCTGGTTGACCAGATAGGCCAAGTAGCCTCTAGTCGGGTGACTTCGGTCCCTGAGGTTCAACCAGAAAAGATCACCCTTCCTGATAACAATCAGGTATCTGATAAATGTGTGGGAACAGAAAACGACCAGACTTTCTCGGATGGTCGGGGCCAGATACCTCTAGGGACGCCTGGTTCAGATTCTATCAGCGCCAGTGGTCCTAGAAATTCTAGGCTGGCCTCCTCAAGCCGGCCTGGCCGACTTGGACATGCTAGTCGCAGACGTTCCGTGGGAACTTCGTCTCAGGGAGTGTCTGTGGTCTCAAGGACCAATTTACCATCATGCTTTACAGTCGCTGGTTTTAATGGCCTGGCCATTGAGACCCAAGTACTGAAGGACAGAGGTTTGTCTACTTCAGTCATTCCTACCCTTATTAAAGCAAGGAAAGCGACTTCCAGCAAGGTCTATTATCACACATGGAAGACTTATATTGCGTGGTGCGAATCTTTAGGATTTCCTCCACGTACCTATTCGGTGACTCGAATATTGGCCTTTTTGCAACAAGGGGTTGAGCAGAAGCTAGCCTTGAGCACCATCAAGGGTCAAGTTTCAGCATTAGCAATCTTCTTTCAGAAGCCTTTGGCTACCAAGTCCTTGGTGCGGAATTTCATCCAGGGGGTACGGCACCTGGCTCCACCAGTCCGTGCGCCCTTACCGCCCTGGGATCTTAATTTGGTTTTGTCGGTTCTACAGAAACCTCCCTTTGAAAACATCAGGGAGATTCCCTTGCTTACTTTATCCCAGAAGGTGGCCTTCTTGGTGGCTATTACTTCTGCTCGCAGGGTGTCAGAACTGGCTGCATTATCATGCCGGTCCCCATACCTAGTGATTCATAGGGATAAGGTAGTACTTCATCCTAAGCCATATTTTCTTCCTAAGTTGGTTTCAGATTTTCATCTGAATGAAGATATTGTACTACCTTCCTTGTGTCCTCAGCCCAAGCATCATCGGGAACATGCGTTGCATTCCTTAGATGTGGTTCGGGCAATCAGGGTATACCTGAAAGCTACGGAATCATTCCGTAAGACGGATTCACTTTTTGTGATCACGGATGGCCCCAGAAAGGGTTTGCCTGCATCTGCCGCGACCATTGCCAAATGGATTAGACAAACGGTGGTACAGGCTTATTCTATTAAGGGTCAGAGTCCTCCGTTCCCTGTTAGGGCGCACTCCACTCGAGCGCTCAGTACTTCCTGGGCCTTTCGCCATCAGGCGTCAGTGGTCCAGGTATGTAAGGCGGCCACCTGGTCGTCGGTACATACCTTTACAAAATTCTATAAAATTGATGTGACGGCATCGGCGGATGCCTCATTTGGCCGCAAGGTTTTGCAGGCCGCAATTTGAGGAGACCGTTGGTCTACCTCGAGGGTTTTTTTCTGTTTGAAAAAAAAAAAAAAGATTTTTTTCTCTTTTTTGTTGAGTCTCATCATTAAGGATGAGCATTGTAAACTTCTAGTTGGCACCGGTTGGGCCTTCTAGATTGGGATTTGATTTTCATTTTCCCACCCCTCATTTGTGATACTGCTCTGGGACGTCCCGAAGGTGCTGTATCACCGAGGACTACGTCTGTCAATGAGCGCTAGAGAAAAATGGATTTTTGTAAAATCTTACCGTAAAATCCTTTTCTCTTAGCTCATTGACAGACGTAGTCCCCGCCCCTCTGTTTTTTGAGTTGGGTTGGGTTAAAATCTCTAAAGACTGCTTTTTCATATAACTGATTTGTTGAGGCAGAGAGAGAGAGGATATACCCTCTGGGACTGCCCCTAGGGTGTGGCCAGAGCTTTTTAATTTCCTGTCTAGTCCTGCTCCTGTGGAGGCAACATAACCCGAAGGTGCTGTATCACCGAGGACTACGTCTGTCAATGAGCTAAGAGAAAAGGATTTTACGGTAAGATTTTAAAAAAATCCATTTTTTACAGTAGGTCATGTGTAGACTGCTAATTTGCATTTAAAGGTGGGGAGCATGTGCAGTGTGTTTGGCTCCATTCTTTATAGCGTGGCTAGGAGACGGTTTGGCGGCTGGTGTTATTTGTGACACCCAGCAGAGGCTGTTGAATACAGTAGCAGCAGGATGGAGTCCTCTGCAGGAACTGCTCAGGCAGCGGATGCAGGCTCTGGTTCAAGCACCTCTCAGGTAAGCTTGGGGACCCTTGCATATCCTGTGGGGCTTTTCCTCTCCTCATAGCTGTGTGGGGCTTGAAGGGGCACCTTTCCTCTGTCCTGCACTGGGGTGTGTTTGGAGACCTTGGTGGTCTGATTATCAAACTAGGCTTTCTTTTTTGTTTTGTTTGCGGACCAAGGCTCCACACACAAGGTCCAGGCGCAGCCACCCAAAAGGAAATGTGCAGTTTGCAAGGCAAAGCTGAGCTCCTTGTGGAGTAAAGTGGTCTGCTGCTCATGCACAGACCGTTTAGTGAAAGATGACCCAGCTATATCCTCTCAAAGTGCTCACTTCAGTTAGAGAGATGAGCTTTCCCCTGCATTTTGTCAAGGGTCATGAAGAAACTAAAGGTAGACTCCCACTCTGAGTCAGGCCTCAGAACCATAGCTGGAGCTCTGCTGCAGGGTGCGGAATTTAAAGATTCAGAAGAGGAGTCTGCGTCTCCCCATTCCTCACAGGAGGGGATCAGGGAAGAGCCTAAGGATAGGGTATCGGTCAGGGGCTCTAGGTACAAGTTGTCACTAGAAGATGATTTGTTGAAAGGCTGTCTGTTACTCTTGAAATTGAAGAGAAGGTTAAATTATCAAAACACAATCTCATTTATATTATCTATCTATATTCTGAAGGAATGCATAAGGCGGCCAGGGTTTTTCCTGTGCACAGCTCCCTTCTAGATACTATTAGGTTAGAATCTTCAAAGGAAACCATTTTTAATCTATTCATTGACGGAAGCAGCTCCATATTCTTTTTAACCATTGAGTGTTTTGGTGCCCCCTACAAAAGTAGGACACTAGGCAAGAAAAATCTTTACCACGCCTATGGGGCAGTCGCTGTAGCCATACACACGCTCACTCTGCTGTAGGATTTAGTGTTTCTGCCTAGTTTAGGAATAGAGGACCTAGTTCCCTCCTAGGGCTTCGATCTTAGCTTTTTTTTTTAATTATAAGGGAACCTTTTTGTTAAAATTTTTATTTCTCTATTGTCCATTAACAGACGCAGCTCTCGTACTAATCCATTGGGTTATGCTACCCTCTGCAGGAGTAGTTCTAGGCAGGAAAAAAAGCAATTCACCTTGCCTGCGGGGCTGTCCCCATAGGCATAACCCACACACCCTGCTCCAGCAAACCAGTTTTCTCTTACGTCCTCTGACAGTCGCCGCCCACTCAGTCTTCACTTATGGGTATTGACTTCTTAGCCACAGGAGCAAGCTAGGCATACGATTTGTTAACACTTTGCATAGACACACCTATAGGGGGCTGCCCCTCTGGTCCAATACCCCCCTGCTAGCAGCATTCCCAAATCAGTTTGTCTTTTGTCTAGTCAGGAGTAGGAAGGCTTACCTTAGCTGGGGCTACAGTCTCAGCCTTTTCTTCTGTTTTCTTCATTTTTATTTCTGCTAAGTGTTTTTCTTTTTACACTGATGGCTTTTTATTTGATCCTGTGCTTAGTTAGACTTCGGAAAACTACAGCGTTTGCGGAGCTGGGAATCGGACTGGCTGTACTAGAGCCTTACGGAATCCCAGCGCCCTATCGAGCGTTTAGCAGGCTATGCGTACACCCTGGCCTCGCAAACGACCTGTCCCTGTCATCGGGGACAAAGCCCGCGAAGTGGCCACTTCGCTAGGATGTCTAATGCGGTACGCCGCGTGTTGCTAGAATCCGGTTTGGCTGACGGCACCCCCACCACCAGGGGTGGGAGGCTTCCCGTTGCAGAGAGGCACCCACACTTTTGCTGGATCGGTAAGTACCATGCTACCCCCTCTGTCTGTGACATTGTATGTCCCGGGGTGTATGTGGGGCTTCTGTCAAGGGGATGGCAGTCTGCTTGGAGTCTGTTATCACCCTCATGTCTGTATGTCTGGGCCCCGCTTGTCCCTCCCGGTCCCTGCAGGGGCACTATTGCGGTCAGGCCGCGCTGTAGGGGTCCCTGAACCCCTCAGTAACGTTTTGTGTACGTTTGGGGGTGCAGGCATGCTTGTGGGGGTAGCTGCGGTGCAAAAATCGTGGGTCTGCCATTTTGGGTGTGGACAGGCTGTTTTTGCTTCAGTATGGGCATTCAGCAGCCATTTTCCCTGTAGTGTATTCGTGCCCTTTCGGGCGCCATCTTTAGTGTGGGCAATGTATTTGTTCATGTGCTCGGCGGCCATTTTCCCGAAGCCTCCCCATAGCTTTACATTGGCAACCATTTTTCCTTGGCTCAAGTCCTATTTTGGCCTCTAGTGGTGTGACATTTCCTTTCTCCAGGCAGTCGGATCGAGCTGCAAGCGTGGTATTGTACAGCTGCACTTCTGGGGGGCTTTTTCTGCTGTTTTTCAGGGGATATTACCTTTGCTGTCAGTTAAATTCCTCACTGTTTGGGTAACTCAGGCTAGTCTGCATTGCGGTGGGATTTGCAGATATCGTGGATTTAAAGGGCCAGCGCCCAAAAATGTATAGAGTCCCAGGACAGCAAATTCCTCCCAGTTCTGGTGGAGGGTTCAGGTACGCCATTGACAGTGTACCCCATGAGGGGCCTCAGTCGGAAGGGGAGGGGGGATGACTCAAGCCCCCCCCCCCCCCCGGGATGGCCAGAGAACGCGCGGCTATGTCTGCGCTTATTCGTTCTGTTAAGGACACACTACATTAAGAAGATGAGCCCCACCCGCAGGACCCAGAAAGCGGCACAGGTGTTTCCCTGTCCCACTGAGTTTCACGAAACGGTGAACGAACAATGGCGCAATTTTGTGGTACCAAAGCTGTTTCAGTACCGTTATCCCTTTGCGTCTCCAACAGATTTGCACTGGGCTGTGGCCCCTAAGGTGGATCACACGGTTTCCAGGTTGAACACGGCCACTCTAATGCCCGCTGTGTTTAGGGACCCTACGGATAGACGGGTGGAATCTTACTCCTATATGGTGGCGGGTTCTTTGATGAAACTTGTTTTCGGCTCTGTAATGGTCTCTCAGGCTGTGTTAGAGTGGGCCAAGGTGCTGAGACGTACACTTGTGGCTGATTCCACCCCTCCTGCTACTTTGGAGATGGTGGACCAGATTATTCAGACTGTTTTATACCTGTGTGACGCGGCCTTTGATGAGGCCCCTTTAGTCTTGCGACTATCTGCTGTCGCAGTGATAATCCGTTGTATGGTATGGCTAAAGAGCTGGTCGGCTGACCAGACTTCCAGGAAGATGGTGTCTGACATCCCTTATGCAGAGAATCGCCTTTTTGGGGACTCCCTGGATGAGTTGGTTAAGGGGGTCACTGGGGGCAAAAGCACTCTGCTGCCCCAAGCACCCAAGGGTAAGTTTGTCAGTGGGGCCCTAACTTTAAACCTAATCAGGGGTCCTTTCGTGCCTTCAAGGCACAAGACAAGGGCAAATCCTTCAAGGGCGCTGGTGGCCAGAAGAAGCCTTGGGCGGGCAAGTCCAAAGCCACACTGGCATGGTCCGCCTCGACCCGAAGGGGGCGCCCTCACCCGTTTCAGGGGTGGGGGGGAAGTCTGCATGGTTTTCCCAAACCTTGGATGTCTCGGATTCAGGACAGGTGGGTTCAGGAACTCATTCGGTCAGGGTACAAGATTGAATTCCGATCGCATCCAGCGGACAGGTTCTTTCCCTCAAATCTTCATTTGACCCCAGATCGTTTACAAGATCTTCAATGGGCGGTTCAGGATCTCATCGCCCAGGGGGTGATCGTCCCGGTGCCTCATAGGGACAGATTTCGGAGGTTTTACTCAAATCTGTTCACAGTGCCCAGAAAGGAGGGCAAGGTGCGTCCTATTCTGGGCTTGAAATCTCTAAACTTCTTTGTGCGTGTTAAATTCCGTATGGAATCCCTTCGGTGGTAGCCTCCCTGAGCCTGGGAGATTTCCTGGCTTCAATCAACCTCAAGGATGCGTATCTACACATCCCCATATTCGAGGGTCATCAGAGATACCTCCGGTTCGCAATCGAGGAGGACTATCAGTTTGTGATGTTACCCTTCGGTCTCGCTTCGGCTCCAAGGGTGTTTACCAAAGTTTTGGCTCCGGTTCTGGCCCTGTTGCGGGCGCAGGGATTGCGATCCTGGGATATCTGGACGATCTCCTGTCAAGATCGAGTTCCAGTCCAACTCTGTTGCGTGACCTGTCAACCACAGTTCAGACGCTCCAGGAGTTCGGGTGGACCATCAACTGTCAGAAGTCGACATTGTCCCCTTCTGTTTGTCTCCCTTACTTGGGGATGGTCCTGGACTCTGCCCATGCAAATGTTTTTCTGCCGGAAGTCAAACTCTGGACTCTACAGAACGAGGTCAGGTCCCTCAGGGACAACGATTCGTCATCGCTCAGGACCTGCATGGGGTCCCTGGGTTTGATGGTGTCAGCCTTCGAGGCGATACCATTTGCACAGTTCCACACACGATCTCTCCAAGCGGAGATCCTGGCCAGGTGGGACAGGCATCCTCCTTCCTTGGAAAGGAGGATATCTTTGAGTCACCAAGTCAGAGAGGATCTTCTGTGGTGGCTCCAGTCTCCGGTGCTGACTGAGGGGGAAATCCTTCCGGCCATTGTTGTGGATCCCCACGGACGCCAGCCTGTCGGGCTGGGGTGGTGTTCTGGGCACTCTGTCTGCCCAGGGCACTTGGACGGAGGAGTCGTCCTCCCTACCGATAAATATATTGGAACTGCGAGCGATCAGACTATGCTTGCTCCATTGGTCAGATCATATTCGGGGCCGCCCTGTGCGTGTGCAGACGGACAACGAAACTGCGGTGGCTTACATCAATCACCAAGGGGGCACCAGGAGTGCCTGGGCGGCCCAGGAAGTGACCAAAATTCTGTCTTGGGTCGAGACGCAGCTCCCGACGATTTCTGCAGTTCACATTCCAGAGAACTGGCAGGCCTATTATCTGAGCCACCAGACCCTGGACCAGGGGGAATGGTCCTTACACCCGGAGGCGTTTCAGATGCTGTGTGCGCGTTGGGGATCCCCGAATGTGGATCTGTTCGCGTTTCGTCTAAACAACAAAGTGGGAAGGTTTGTTGCAAGAATGCGCGATCCTCTGGCAGACTCCTCGGATTGGCTGGTGGTGCCTTGGAATCGGTATCGACTGATTTTATGCCTTACCTGCCCCCCCCGATTCAGTTGTCCAGGTTCCTTCGAAGGTTGGTCTCGGAACCAACGTTGGTGATTTTGGTGGCCCCGGACTGGCTGCGCCCGTCTTGGTACGTGGACATCATGCAACTGGTCGTCGAGCCTCCCCGGCGGCTCCTGTTACAAGACGATCTCAGGGGCCGTTCTTCCATCCTGCTTTACAGTCGCTGGCTTTAATGGCGTGGCTGTTGAAAGCCAGGTCCTGAGAGATCGGCGTCTCTCATTGGCGGTCATTCCTACCCTACTCAAGGCTAGGATGGCCTCGTCCGGTAAGATCTATTACCATACCTGTAAGGCTTATTTTGCCTGGTGTGTATCGCAGGGGTTTCCATTCTCGCTCCTTTTCGGTGGTGAGGGTGTTGGCCTTCCTGCAATCTGGTGTGGACCAGCGTCTTGCGCTGCCCACTATTAAGGGTCAGTTGTCTGCGCTGGCAATCCTTTTCCAGTGCCCTTTGGCGTCAAACTCTTTGATATGCACCTTTTATTCAAGGGGTGCGTCATCTGGCTCCCCGTAGGAGAGCGCCTTTACCTCCTTGGGACCTGAATCTGGTCCTGTCTGTTTTGCAACGTTCTCCATTTGAGAACATCAGGGAGATTCCTCTGCCTTTGCTGTCACGGAAGGTTGCCTTTCTGGTGGCGATCACATCTGCTCGCAGAGTGTCGGGAGTTGGCGGCCCTGTTCTCCCGCTCCCCTTACCTGGTTGTTCATAGGGATAAGGTGGTCTTGCGACCTCACCAATCTTTCCTTCCTAAGGTGGTATCCGATTTTCATCTTAACAAGGACATTTGTCTTGCCTTCGCTGTGTGCGAATCCTAAACATCGTAAGGAGTTTGCCTTGCATTCATTGGAGGTGGTCCGGGCGATCAGGGTGTACCTGTCGTCTACTGAATCCGTCAGAAAGTCTGATTCTTTTTGTCCTTCCCAAGGGCCCTCGGAAGGGTATGGCTGCGTCTGCGGAAACAATTTCGAAATGGATCAGACAGACGATAGTACAGGCCTATTCAATTAGGGAACGGGTGCCGCCCTTCCCTGTCAAAGCGCACTCTACCTGAGCGGTGAGTGTGTCCTGGGCTTTCCTACATCAATCATCAGTGGCCCAGGTGTGCAAGGCAGCGACTTGGTCGTCCGTGCACACTTTCCAAATTTTACAAACTTGATGTTTTGGCATCGGCAGATGCTTCCTTTGGCTGCAAAGTTCTGTGCGGCAGTACCTTGAGGGGACATGGCGTTAGCCTGTCCCCGCCTGTTGGGGTTTGTTTCCCCTTTGTTGATTTGCTTTCCTGGGTTTGTTCGCTCCCGTTACCCAGCGTTTTTTTACCTTTCTTGTTCAGATAGGGTTCCTTTCTCTGACCTGGGTGCTGCGTTGCCTTTGTGACGGTTGCGCTTCCCACCCATAATGTCTACACTGCTTTGGGACATCCCATAAGTGAAGACTGAGTGGGCGGCGACTGTCAGAGGACGTAAGAGAACTGATTTTTTTTTTTTGTAAGAACTTACCGTAAAATTCCTTTTCTCTGAGTCCTCTGACAGTCGCCGCCCCCGCCCCTCTTTTTTGGGGTTCTTGGACTATTTACTGCTTGCTACCAAACTGATTTGGGAAGGCTGCTAGCAGGGGGGTATTGGACCAGAGGGACAGCCCCCTATAGGTGTGTCTATGCAAAGTGTTTTGTGTTTTAACAAATCTTATGCCTAGCTTGCTCCTGTGGATAAGAGGTCAATACCCATAAGTGAAGACTGTATGAGTGGGTGGCGACTGTCAGAGGACTCAGAATGGAATTTTACGGTAAGTTCTTACAAAAATTCATTTTTTTTCTGCCTACAGAAGGAGTAGGACCAAGGTTTCCTGCTGGGACCTCGGTCTCAGTTTATTTTATTCTTTTAAAAAGATTTTAGTTATCTTTACTCACTTTGCTAGTTGGTGTTCAGGGGGATCCTCCTGCTGATTTACAAGCAATGTCTGCTGAAGTTTCGCACTGGATAATCTAGATCCTTAAGGTCTCCCAGCCTGGCCTACGAGCGTGAGCAGGTTATAGTCCCGCACTAGGCCTCACCATGACGGAGCCTCTTTGGGACGAGCCTGCGAGTGGATATCTTGCTGGGACATAACCTGGAATGCCCTGAGTCGCAGCGTACCCCTCAGGTGGCACCATCCCCACTCCGAGTGGAAGGTGGTCTGCTCGGAGTGGAGCCCATCCGGTCCATGGTATGGCGAGTAAATGTAGCCCGCCTTGTCCCTTGGGGGTGATGTGGGCCCTCTCTTGGGGATAATGGGACCTGGACTTCCCAAAAGATCCCCTTGGCCTGTCGGGATACCTGGCCCTGTGCTCCTCTCCTGTCCCCTGGGGGGTGCTATAGCTGGGGGGGGGGGGGGTGGTACCTTTTTTTCCTGCTGGGTCTGGTTGTAGATGCTTTGGGCCTTCTTATTGGGGGAGTCCCTGACCGCATGGCACGCCGTGTGCACCGCCATCTTTAGTGTGGGCAATGTAATTTATTTTTCCCATTGACGTGTATGGGGCAACTGTTTTCCCTGTGCTTCCAATTGATTTGCATTGGCAGCCATTTTTGTGTAGCCCTTTGGAGCTGTACAGGCATCGTGACCTTTCACATACCAGGCTGATGTCATATCCTGTGACTCACTTCCTGTTGCATCGGCTGAGTCAGGAGGGTTTCTCTGAAGGTGGTAAAGTACTGGGATCTTTATGGGCATAGTCCTGCACTCTCTGCTGTCAGCATATTTAAGGGGGTATCCGCATACAGCGGCGATCAGCGTTTTTAAAGTGAGAGTACTACTTTTTACTTTTGCAATGAATATGGAGTCCCAGGCAGTGAATTCACCCTCAGACCCCCCCTTAGTGCGACTACCGGACTTTCCGGATTGCAGTCGTTGGCTGCGATTTCAGCAGCTCTGGAAAGCCTGGTGACCAAGGTTAATAATGAAAGGTTACTAGCCGAAAACGGCTGCTGCCTTTATCATTGGTGGGGGTCCTCTGATTCAGAGACTGACATGGTCGCCACGAATGACCCACCCACCTGAGGGGGTCGCTGTCCTCGCAATCGGTTGGTGAAGAGGACCTGTCCTCGTCAGCTGCGGCGCGGGAACGTGCTTTGGTGGAAGTCCTGATTGTTTCAGTAAGGGAAACTGAAAATGACAGATGAGCCCATGCCGGCAGTAACACGGGTGTCTTGGCTCCTGCAAGACCCAAAAATCAGGCAAGGTTTTTCCTTGTCCCGGGAATTTTCATATTAATGACCAATGGCGGCGCATCAAGCATGTGCTAGTAGTGCCTAAGCGCCTCAGATGCCATTATCCCTTTGCTGAGGCGGTTTCCAACCGTTGGACGGTACAGCCCAAGGTGGATCATCTGTCTCCATGTTGAACAAATCTATTATAGGGCCTGTGGAAGATTCCCCCGTTTTTACAGATCTGGTGGACAGGTGGGGTGGAATCCCCTTTCCCGCCATCTTCGTGTTGGTGGGTTCTATTCTGAAACCGTTTTTTGTCATCCCAGACTGTTGGGTGAAGGTTCTGAAGGGGAACTTGGATCATGAGCTAGCTCCCCCGGAGCTGATGGAACTTATGGAGCAGGGGGCCTAGGCCCTGGTGTTCCTGTTGGATGCGGCTCCCCTGGTGGCCAGAATTTCGGCTGTGGGGATTGCCTTAAGATGCATGGTTTGGCTGAAGAGTTGGTCGGCTGACCAGGCTTCCAAGAAAGCCTTAACTGATCTTCCTTTCTAGGAGAGCGATTTATTTGGCGACTCGCTGAATGAATTGGTCAAGGGTCTGATTGGTGGGAAGAGTACTCTTCTTCCTCAATCGTCCAAAGGTGAAGCAACCCGTAATAAGCGGGGGACTTCCTTCTCTGCTCAGACAGTTTTTACGTGCCTCTGGGGCATAAGAAAAAAGGTAAGCCCCTCAGAGCTTCTGGAGGGCCTGAGAAGCCCTGGGGCAAGCCCAAGACTAGTCAGTCCGGCTCTGCGGACAAGTCGTCTTCAACATGAAGGGGCGCCCTCACCTGCTTCTAGTGTGGGCTGAGGTCTAAGTGTCTTTCAGGAACCCTGGACTTCATTCAAGACAAATGGGTTAATGAACTGATTCGTTCCCGGTACAAGTTCGAATTTCGCTCCCGTCCGGTGGACAGTTTCTTTCAGTCGGGTCTTCACCGGTCTCTGGATCGTTTGAAGGATCTCCTGGAGGCTGTGCAGGATCCCTTGTTCAAGGAGTGATTTTGCCGGTTCTTCCGCAGGAGCGCTTTAGAGGTTTCTATTCAAACCTGTTCACGGTGACCAGAAAGGAGGGCAAGGTGTGTCCAATCCTGGACCTCAAGGCTCTGAACTGCTTTGTGCGGGTGCAGAATTTTCGAATGGAGTCCATTCTGATTGGTGGTGGCATCTTTGAATCAGGGATTTTCTGGCCTCCATCGATATCAATGATGTGTACTTGCACGTCCCCATCTTCGAGGGACACCAGCGATTCCTCCGCTTTGCGGTGACAGAGGAGCATTTTCAATTTGTGGCGTTACTCTTTGGTCTCGCCTCTGCTCCCAGTGTTTTTTTTTTTTTTTTTTTTTTACCAAGGTCCTGGCTCCGGTGCTGGCCTTGTTAAGTCAGAGAAGGATTGTGATCTTGGGATATCTGGACGATCCTACATGAGGCGCCGGAACCGGAAGTTACAATTTCAGTTTTAATTATCATGATATAAAATAATGGATATGGGGCCTTTTGGTGGGCTTGATTTTTTTAGGGGGGAGGGGGTTTATTCTTGGACCCAGGCAGCACAATGTCTTGGGCCAGCCCTGGTTCTTTCCATAGATTTTCTATTGGATTCATGTCAGTAGAAACAGTGCATATGTCTAAAGCCCCGTACACGCGTACCGATCGTAGGCCGAACGATCGGCGTCTTTTGTCCAGGGCTGTCGGTTGAAAAGTGCAAAAGACTGCACAAGAATTTTGTCCGCCGACTGCAGAAGTGATGTCATGTAATGGTTAACTTTCCCTGTGTTTTTCCTTTTCTGAGCATGCCCAGTCTTGCAAATCTGCGGTCTGTCGGCCGAAATCTGTACTGACTGGCGAACAATCGGCCGCTCTGGTGTCTGTATACGGCTTGCCATTTTCTAAATGTTTTGCAGGACAATTTATTGGGTCAGGTGGTGAACGCACCAACAAGAAACAATGCGTTACTAGACCTACTGATTAGCGTGGGGACTTTAACCACTTGCCGACCGCTGCACGACTATTTACAGCGGCGGTCAGCCCCTCACAGGCAAAGCGACGTAGGGCTACGTCGCTAGCCTGTGAGGCTCTAGGGAGTGAGCGCATGGCGGCGGAGGCACGCTCCTGCGCGGTCACGGACTCTTTCGCTCGCGCGTGTGCCCGGCGGATCCAATGTCCGCCGGGCATTCGCGATCGTCCGTTACACCGGGAGAAAGGCAGGCGGCTAATGTAAACAAAGCCGCCTGTCATTCTCCCCTATGTAAGAATGGTGATCAAACGGTTCTACTATGTAGGATCGTTGATCACTGTTCTTACACATCAAGCCCCAGCCAATCACAGTTAGAAACGCCCCTAGGGACACACAACACCTCCCACTCAAAGTTAACCCCTTCACTGCCAGTGTCATTTTTACAGTAACAGTGCATATGTATAGCACTGATTACTGTAGTAATGTCACTGGTAACCCCAAAAGTGTCAAAAATGTCAGTCAAGGGTCCGATCTGTCCGCCCCAATGTCGCAGTCCCGCAAAAAAAAAATTGCAGATTGCCGCCATTACGCGTTTAAAAAAAAAAAACAGAAATTACAAAAATCTGTCCCTTTGTTTGGTTTGCGCAATAACTTTTGCGCAAACCAATCAAAATACGCTTTTTGCGTTTTTTTTTTTTTATTTTTTTAACCTAACATATGGTAAAAAAAAAAAAATTGGCCTAAAATGTTAAAAAAAATTTTGGGGAATATCCTATAAAAAAAAAAGTGAAAAATATTGTTATTTTTGCAAAATTGACGCTCTTTTTTTTGTTTATAGCGCATGATCAAATAATCGCACAGGTGTTCAAATACCACCAAAAGAAAGCTCTGTTTGTGGGAAAAAAAAGGACGTCAAATTCGTTTGGGTACAGCGTCGCACGACCGCGCAATTGTCCGTTAAAGTCACGCAGTGCTGAATCCCAAAATAGGCCCTGGTCAGGAAGGGGGTAAAATCTTCCGGGGCTTAAGTGGTTAATTATCCAGATATAGACTGGGCAGAAGGAACTACGCATTCAGCCAAGGCTCGGCAGTTCCTAAATGTTTTGCAGGACAACTTTATGGGTCAGATGGTTAACGCACCGACAAGAAACAATGCGGTACTTGACCTACTGATTACCAACAATACAGACCTGCTCACGGATATAGAAATACAGGGCAACTTAGGAAAGAATGACCATAGGTCAATTCGTTTCTGCATTAATTACAGAAATGGGAAACACAAGGGTAATACAAAGACACTGAATTTCAAAAGAGCTAACTTCCCTAAACTGCGCTCATTGCTAGATGATATTAAATGGGATAGAATCCTAGGAAAAAAGAACGTGGAGGAAAAATGAGAGTGCCTTAAGAACATGCTAAATAAAGGTATGGGCCAGTGCATACGATCGGCTCCACAAAATTCGGCCCCTCATAGACCACTTCAATCAGCGGTTTGCAGCCTTGTTTACCCCCGAACAAGTTGTCTGCGTTGACGAGTCCCTGATTAAATTTACTGGCCGCCTTGCTATGAAACAGTACCTCCCCAGCAAGCGTGCCAAGTACGGGGTCAAACTGTATAAATTGTGTGACAGGGCCACAGGCTATACAGTTAGTTTCCGGGTCTATGAGGGAAAAGATAGCTGTGTGGAGCCCCCCAACTGCCCAGACTACATAGGGAGCAGCGGTAAGATCGTTTGGGACTTGGTGTCACCCTTATCCGGAAAGCGGTACCATTTGTACGTGGACAACTTTTACACAAGCGTGCCACTATTTAGTCACCTTCTCGATTTACAAATTGGCGAATGTGGCACCGTGCGACCTAATCGCCGGGGCTTCCCCCAACGGCTTGTAGATTCCCGTCTTAGTCGGAGGGCGAGAGCCTGCTTGAAAACTGACAAATTGCTTGCGGTGAAGTGGAAGGATACACGGGATGTTTATGTTCTGTCCTCCCTTCACCCAGACACGATGATCCAAATTCCTACGGCAACTGGCGTTATGGAGAAACCCCTCTGTGTCCACGAATATAACCTTAATATGGGAGGGGTGGACCTTAACGACCAGCTTTTGGCGCCGTATTTATTTGCCCGTAAAGCCAGACGCTGGTACAAAAAAGTGTCTGTTTACCTATACCAATTTGCTATGCTGAACGCCTTTGTCCTATACAGGGCGTCAGGACGAACTGGATCTTTCCGGGAATTCCAGGAAGAGATCATCCTTGCCTACCTGTACCCAGGGGGCATGCCTGCCCAACTTCCCCTTCCAGATGCAGTGAGCCGGCTGCATGAGAGGCATTTTTCACATGTCCTCCCGAGTACCCCTACCCAAAGATGGCCCCAAAGAAGATGTCGTGTCTGTAGCAAGCGCGGATTTAGGTGTGACACCCGTTATTATTGTCCCAAATGTCCTGACCAACCTGGTCTCTGCATCGGGGAATGTTTCGAGCGCTACCATACACTAGTGGATTATTAGCGTAGGGTACAGCACGACACAGTGTAGGGCACATAAACACAGGGTCTCGAAGGATGTTGGATGTCCATCGACATTTTGAGAGACCCAAGCTGGAAGAGAAGATCGCAGAAGATCGCAGTCCCTCCCAAATCAAGAAATAAAGGAACAGTTAGAAAGAAAAATAAAAGGATCCAAAAACTGTTGTGGTGTCAGTAATTTTATATGTCCTTCTACTCCTTCCTACTATACTTTTTTCAATGTCCTTTGTTTTTTCATTCTTTTGTGACCTGTTTCTCTTGCAGGTACTCGGCAGCTACCACGCATTGATTTTTATATATTCTGACACAAACAGTGTTTGCGCTCAGCATATATGGATACCTTTGCTGATAGCAGCTGTGGTGATTTTCTGATTTCAGCACTGCAGTTAAAATCCTATTTTGGTATACGTGGATAGCGCCGTGTATACCCATCATTAAATTCAGTGGGTGGTTGTTTGGGCGGTTAATGATGAGTAATACTACGCATTATTCCTGTGCTGATTTCTGATAGGTTCTCTTTTTTTCCGTTCAGCCCACAGGCTGCATGAAAAAAAAAAAAACCTATATGCCAAACAAGGACCAGCAATGTACTGGTACGTTGCTGGACTTTGAGTGGTTATACCAGGATGATGCCTGCAGATTTAGGCATCATCTTGGTATCGTTTTTTACAGCCAGCGGTCGGCTTACATGTAAAAGCAATTCTAGCAGGTAATTGGCCGCTAGACTGCAGTACATTGCTGTTGCATGCAGTGGGAGGGGCCTCCCCCCCCCCCCCCTCACCGCCGCCTTCCGCAGCCTTCCATGGTTTTTCTCTGGCTCTCCTGTCCCACCGGTTAACCCAAGAGTGCAGCCGGTGGTTCAATTATCTAACCATAGAGCTAACTGGAGATGAGAATGGCTCCAATCATCTCTATGGCCTAAGATGCCGGAGGCTACGAGCATTTTATGACTTCTGTTTCGCCAGAAATAAACAGGGCCATTGGGAAAGTATTTTATCACACCAATTTTGGTGTGGTCAGATGCGTTAAGGTCAGAGGAGAGATCTAGAGTCTAAAAGACCCCAATTTTTTTAAAAAAGAGTACCTGTCACCACAGATTGCTATCATAGGGGATATTTAAATTCACTATGATAACAATAAAAATAATTAAAAAAAAAAAAAAATTAAAGGAAAGGTGTCAAAATAACATAAAAAAGCAAAAGAAAAAAAAAAATTGAGCCCCCCCCTTACCTCCGGTGCTTGCGCGCAATGGCGCACGCAAGCGGTGGTCTAGTGTCATATGTAAACCACAATTGCAGCATGCATGTGAGGTATCGCCGCGATCGCCAGATCGAGTGCAGTAATTCTTGCAGTAGACCTCCTCTGTAAGTCTAAAGTGGTAACCTGTAGAGACTTTTAAAGGTTTTTAAAAATGTACATACGTTTTTGTCGCTGCGCAGGCATGCGCAATTTTTAAAGCATGTCATGTTAGGTGTCTATGAACTCGGCACAAGATCATCTTTTAAATTTTACCAAAAAAATTGGAATTATATAGTGTATTTGTGCAATAAATTTAAAAAAAATGTATTTTTTTCGCAAAAATTGCGTTTGGAAAATCTGTGCGCAAATACAGTGTGACAAAAAAATTTGCAACATCCGCCATTTTATTCTATAGGGCCTCTGCTTTAAAAAAAATATATAATGTTTGGGGGTTCAAAGTAATTTTCTAGTAAAAAAAAAAAATATTTTTTCATGTAAACAAAAAGGCACAGAAAAGGCTTGGTTTTCAAGTGGTTAGAAGAGTGGGTGATTTGTGGATAAGATTGAGCATAAAATGCCGGGACTGTTCAAACACCCCCCAAATGACCCCTTTTTGAAAAGTAGACACCCAAAGCTTTTTTCTGAGAGGCATGGTGAGTCCATGGAGTATTTTATATTTTGCCACAAGTTTCGGGAAAATTATTATTTTTTTTTTTTTTGTTTTTTTACAGAAAGTTGTCACTAAATGATATATTGCTCACGCATGCCATGGGAATATGTGAAATGACACCCCAAAATACATTCTTTTGCTTCTCCTGAGTACAGGGATACCACATGTGTGAGACTTTTTGGGAGCCTAGCTGTGTACGCGCCCCCGAAAACCAATCCACATCTTCAGGTTTTCTAAGGGCGTAAATTGCTGATTTTACCCCTGACTACCTGTCACAGTTTCAGAGGCCCTGAAATTTCAAGATGGCACAAAACCCCCCCCAAATGACCCCATTTTGCAAAGTAGACACTCCAAGCTACTGGCTGAGAAGTATGGTGAGTCCATGGAATAGTTTATATTTTGCCACAAGTTTCGGGAAAAAATTTTTTTTTTATTTTTTTACACAAAGTTGTCAGTAAATGATATATTGCTCACACAGGCCATGGGTATATGTGAAATGACACCCCAAAATACATTCTGCTGCTTCTCCTGAGTACAATGATACCCCATGTGTGAGACTTTTTGCCAGTCTAGCCGCGTACAGGACCCGGAAAACCAATGCGCACCTTTAGGCTTTCTAAGGGCGTAAATTGTTGATCTCACTCCTTACTACCTATCACACTTTTGAAGTCCATAAAAAGCCAAGATTGCACAACCCCCCCCCCCCCCCAAATGACCCCATTTTGCAAAGTAGACACTCCAATCTATTTGCTGAGAGGCATGGTGAGTATTTTGCAGCTCTAATTTTTTTTGGAAAATGAAGAAAAAACAGGAAAATGCATTTTTTTTCCTCTTTTTTCAATTTCCAAAACTTTGTGACAAAAAGTGAGATCTGCAAAACACTCAACATGCCTCTCTGCAAATAGCTCAGGGTGTCTACTTTCCGAAAAGGGGTCATTTGGGGGGGGGGGGGGGGGTTGTGCTGTCTTGGCATTTCATGGCCTCCAAAACTGTGATAGGTAGTCAGGAGTGAAATCAACAATTTACGCCCTTGGAAAGCCTGAAAGCGGGGACTGGTTTTTCGGGGACCTGTACTCGGCTAGACTGCAAAAAAGTCTCACACATGGGGTATCCCTGTACTCAGGAGAAGCAGCAGAATGTATTTTGGGGTGTCATTTCACATATACCCATGGCATGTGTGAGCAATATTTCATTTACTGACAACTTTGTGAAAAAAAAAAATATATATGTATTTCCCGGAACTTGTGGCAGAATATAAAATATTCCATGGACTCACCATGCCTCTCAGCAAATAGCTTGGGGTGTCTACTTTCCAAAATGGGGTCATTTGGGGGGGGTTTGTGCTATCTTGGAATTTTAGGGCCTCCGAAACTGTGACAGGTAGTGCAGAGGTGACATGCACAATTTACGCCATTAGAAAACCTGGGAGTGTTGATTGGTTTTCGCGGTCCTGTACACAGCTAGGCTCCCAAAAAGTCTCACACATGGGGCATCCCCATACTCAGGAGAAGTGGCAAAATGTATTTTGGGGTGTAATTCCACATATACCCATGTCATGTGTGAGAATTTTATCTTTTAGTGATAACGTTGTGTAAAAAAAAAAAAATAGTAATATTCCCAAAACTTGTGGTAAAATATAAAATATTCCATGGACTCACCATGCCTCTCAGCAAACAGCTTGGGGTGTCTATTTTCCAAAATGGGGTCATTTGGGGGGGTTTTGTGGTATCTTGACATTTCAGGGCCTCCTAAACCGTTAGAGGTAGTGAGAAAATGCAATGAAAAATGTACGCCCTTTGAAATTCTGATGGTGGGGATTTGTTTTTGTGGTCCCGTACACAGCTAGGCTCCCAAAAAGTCCCACATATGTGGTATCCCTGTACTCAGGAGAAGCAGCAGAATATATTTTGGGGTGTAATTACACATATACCCATGGCATGTGTGAGCAATATATCATTTCAATGACAACTTTGTGTAAAAAAAAAAAAAAAAATTTTTAGTCATTTTTCAAACACCTGTGACAAAAAAATGAAATATTCAATGAGCTCAACATGCCTCTCAGAACATTCCTTAGGATGTCTACTTTCCAAAAAGTGGTAGTTTGGGGGGGTTTTGTACTGCCCTGCCATTTTAGCACTTCATGAAATGAGATAGGCAGTCAAAAATTAAAGCTGTGTAAATTTCTGTATTTACACCATAGTTTGTAGACGCTATAACTTTTGCGCAAACCAATAAAAATCCGCTCATTGAATTTTTTTTTGTCAAAGACATGTAGCTAAATATATTTTGGCCAAAAAAAAATACATAAATTGAGTATATTGGATATTTTTTAAAAGACAAAGTTGAAAATGTCATTTTTTTTGCAAAATTTTCGCTCTTTTTTTATTAATATCGCAAAAAATAAAAAGCGCAGAGGTGATCAAATACCACCAAAAGAAAGCTCTGTTTGTGGGAAAAAAGGACGTAAATTTAGTTTGGGTACCACATTGCATGACCGCACAATTGTCAGTTAAAGTCACGCAGTGCCGAGTCGTAAAATACCCCCTGGTCGGAATGGGGGTAAAATCTTCCGGGGCTTAAGTGGTTAAAGAAGGGCCGAGATATATCCTTTGGAACTACAGGCCCGTTAGCCTAACATCCATAGTCTGCAAGCTATTGGAGGGGATGATAAGGGATTATATACAGTACAAGATATCAGTAATGAAAATGGTACCATTAGTAGTAATCAGCATGAATTTATGAAATATCATTCTTGCCAGACCAATCTATTAACCTTCTATGAAGAAGTGAGCTACCATCTAGATAAAGGACGGCCTGTGGATGTGGTGCATCTGGATTTTGCAAAGGCATTTGATACAGTTACCCCCAAATGTTTACTGTATAAACTAAGGTAGGTAAGCATGGACCATAGGGTGAGTACCTGGATTGAAAACTGGCTTCAGGGGTGACTCCAAAGGGTGGTGATGAATGGGGAGTACTCGGAATGGTATGGTATGGTGTGGAAAGTGGGGTCCCCCGAGGATCTGCCCTGGGACCAATCCTATGTAATTTATTCATAAGCGATCTAATGGATGGGATAACCAGCTCAATCTCAGTATTTGCGGATGATAGAAAGCTAGGCAGGGCAATAACTTCTGCGTAGGATGTGGAAACCTTACAAGAAGACCTGAACAAAATAATGGGATGGGCAACTACATGGCAAATAAGGTTTAATGTTGGAAAATGTACGGTAATGCATTTGGGTGCCAAAAATACGAACGCAAGTTACTCACTAGGGGGTGAACCTCTGGGATAATCAAGGATGGAAAAGGACCTGGGGGTCCTAGTAGATGAAAAGTTTAACAATGGCATTCAATGCTAAGCTGCTGAAAGCAAAGCCAACAGAATACTGGCATGTATTAAAAGGGTATTCACTCCAGAGATAAAACGATAATTCTGCCACTCTACAAGACTCTGGTCAGGCCACATCTTAAGTATGCAGTCCAGTTCTGGACACCCGTCCTCAGGAAGGATGTGCTGGAACTGGAGGGAATCCAGAGAAGGGCAACAAAGCTGATAAAGGGACTGGAGGACTTCAGCTATGAGGAAAGACTACGAGCATTGAACTTATTCTCTCTGGAGAGAAGACCCGTAGTAACAGCAGAGGCAGTGCACCCGTGCCTTGAATTCCCCACCTCGCAGCTCCGTACAACTTGTGGCTCCGGCTTTGGCTGAGGCTCTCCTGAGGCGCCGTAGATCACGTCGGTATAGTGTGCAGGCGCACTAGAACCGGCATCCGGTGACCAGGCAACACAGGAAGTGAAGGAGAGCGGGGATACAGCGGTGGCAGCCGCGGATGAGGAGACCGCAGAGTCACCATCTGGAGGGACGGGAGGAGTGAGTAGCTCCTGTTGGAATGCTGTAAAGCGATTGTCTTAAAGGAAAAGTGTGAGTGCAATTCCAATGTACTGTTATTGTCCTTTATTAAAGCGTTATTGCCCGAGGTTGCGTGCGCTTTTCTTTACAGATTTGAATTGTCAGCAGATAGAAACACTTCTATATATAACATATCACCTGGTTACAAATGAGCTAGGCAGGAAGTGAGCCGTGGACCGCCCAGAACCGGAAATGAGACCGGCTTGTGTTCCAAGCCTCAATTTGAAATACCGCCAAATAAATACAGAGCATCACTTCCTGAAACCACACAGGAAGTGATGTCGATAATCATGGGGACAGAGCATCACTTCCTGAAACCACACAGGAAGTGATGTCGATAATCATGGGGACAGAGCATCACTTCCTGAAAACACACAGGAAGTTATGTCGATGATCATGGGGACATCTCTCCACCCCTTTGTTTACTTCTCGCATCCAGTATGCAGAAAACACCGCCGTAATGGACTAAGTGTGTTTCCAGAGAAGCTATATGTTCTAATTAAAAAACAGGGCTAAATGTGATTAAATAAAATGGTCCAGGGCTCATTTCTTACAAATTATTAATAGTGGATAATAGTGTATCATATGTAAAAACTATACAAAACACGCCAAAAACGCATAATGTATTTCTTAAAATCCAAATTAAAACACAAAGACCTAAATTAGAATAACCTCAATATATGGTGTGCAGGTAGCTTACAAATCTAGGTAAAATCATAAAATGCAAAAACCATATATGCTCAAAGAAGGTTATTGCATATTATACACATGGCCTGCGAATCAATACACAAAATGCAGAAAACCAAAAAACACCAAAAAATAAAAATTGATGAATAAAAGCGAGAAAGGAGGAAGGGAACTGAACAAGTGGGATATAGAAAATGAGGGACAATAAACGCTATGCTGTATTAATGAACGCGTTAATGTCCCACTCTATATTCAACCCAAAAGGATGGTAAGATTTCAAGGTGTAAATCCAGTACGTCTCTCTCCTAGAGCCACCCCTCCAGGGAGGTCTATAACCTGAAAGAGAGTACCAGTGGGATCTTTATGGTGGAATGTAAGGTAATGTTTGGATACATTGTGCTTGTCTTTACCTGTAATAATACTGGTGATGTGCTCATTAACACGTACGTTAAAAGATCTGATGGTACGCCCAACATATTGCTTTGTGCAAGGGCACGTAATCAGATATACTACATAAGTAGTTACGCACGTGGCAAAGAATTTAATTTGATATAAACTACCCGTGACTGTTGATTAGAAGGACAAAAATTTTCTTCTCTTGTCACAGTTGAATTCACACACCCTGCTTCTTCTACAGGGGTAAAACCCAATGAGATCTGCAAAGAATTTCTTAGGTTTTATACTTTTATTGGTTCATCAGGTATGTTAGGGGCTAACTGTCCTCTCAAGGCAGGAGCGCCTCTGAAAGTGACTAGTGGCCGAGCAGGTAAGACAGAATTCAAAATAGGATCATTCCTAAGTACATCCCAATGTTTGGAAAAGATTTTCTTTATTGAACTATGTTGAATCGAAAAATTCATGAAAAAGGACCATTTGGCAAAGTTGGATTGATCACAGGTCTGTGGTTGTCTGGACCCCGATAGTAGCTGCACTCTATCAATCTGAGCAACCTCTATTATAGTGGAATCAAGGGTGTCAGAGTTGTATCCCTTCACCATAAACCTGCTTTTTAATAACTGGGCTTGTTGGAGAAATTCATGATCTTGAGTACAATTTCTTTTGAGTCTAATGAATTGACTCTTGGGTATACCGCCCAGCCAGGCCTTATGGTGACAGCTGTTGACCGGTAGATATGAATTACGGTCGGTATCCTTAAAGAAAGTACTGGTGATAAATGAATTATCAACCAGTGAAATATTTAAATCTAAAAAATGAATATTGCTGGAACTATATTCAAATGATAGATGGATACCTCTTGTGTTGCTATTCAGAAATGACATAAACAACTCTAGAGAAGGTGCATCACCCTTCCATAAGAGGAGGATGTCGTCTATATAACGCATCCACAGCACCAACTCAGGTGCGTCACACGGATAGAAGACATCCTCTTCCCATTTGGCCATAAAAAGGTTGGCCAAGCTGGGGGCGAACTTCGCCCTCATGGCCACACCCCTTTGTTGTAAATAAAACTGGTGGTTGAACCAGAAGTGATTATGGCCTGTAGCGAACATCAAAAGATCCAAAATGAAATCTCGGTGTGAAGGGGAGATGGAATCGTCTGTTTTCCAAAAATGATCAACAGCCTCTAGACCAAGGTTGTTTGGGATACAGGTATATAGAGAGGTGACGTCTGCCGTCACCATAAGATGCTCACCCTCCAACCTTAAATCTTTTAGTTTGTTAATAACGTCCCCGGTATCTTTAACAAAAGAAGGGGTTTGGGTAACTAGCGGCTGTAAATAAAAATCCATATATTTGCCAATCCGTGATGTGATGGAATTGATACCGCTCACGATTGGAAGGCCTGGGGGATGAACAGAATTTTTGTGTACTTTAGGTAAATAGTACATTACAGGGATACGGGGAGCGGTAGGGATCAAAAAAGACTTTTCTTTCTTATTGAGTAAATTCTTCTCGTAACCCTCACCACCATTACCGCTCCTTATCCCACACCCCGCACCACCATTACCGCCCCTGATCCCACACCCCTCACCACCATTACCGCCCCTGATCCCACACCCCTCAACACCATTACCGCCCCTGATCCCACACCCCTCAACACCATTACCGCTCCTTATCCCACACCCCTCACCACCATTACCCCCCCTGATCCCACACCCCTCGCCACCATTACCGTCCCTGATTCCACCCCCCGCACCACCATTACCGCTCCTGATCCCACACCCCTCTCCACCACCGCCGCCCCTGATCCCACCCCCCGCACCACCATTACCGCTCCTGATCCCACACCCCTCACCACCATTACCGCCCCTGATCCCACCCCCCGCACCACCATTACCGCCCCTGATCCCACACCCCTCAACACCATTACCGCCCCTGATCCCACACCCCTCAACACCATTACCGCTCCTGATCCCACACCCCTCAACACCATTACCGCTCCTGATCCCACACTCCTCCCCACCACCGCCGCCCCTGATTCCACCCCCCGCACCACCATTACCGCTCCTGATCCCACACTCCTCCCCACCACCGCCGCCCCTGATCCCACACCCCTCACCACCATTACCGCTCCTGATCCCACACCCCTCAACACCATTACCGCTCCTGATCCCACACCCCTCGCCACCATTACCGCTCCTGATCCCACACCCCTCGCCACCATTACCGCTCCTGATCCCACACCCCTCACCACCATTACCGCTCCTGATCCCACACCCCTCACCACCATTACCGCTCCTGATCCCACACCCCTCCCACCACCGCCGCCCCTGATCCCACACCCCTCACCACCATTACCGCTCCTGATCCCACACCCCTCACCACCATTACCGCTCCTGATCCCACACCCCTCACCACCATTACCGCTCCTGATCCCACACCCCTCCCCACTACCGCCGCCCCTGATCCCACACCCCTCGCCACCATTACCGCCCCAAGTAAAAATGTTTTACTTTGTTATAGTGCAAAAAAAAAAAGTGTCAGAAACATGGTTTTTCAGGGGGGGGGGCCCTTCATGATTTCTTGCACCGGGGCCCTGAGAAATCTAGTTACGCCTCTGATTCTGTCTATTTACATCGGCTACTTGTGAACCATCATGTTAAGAGCCAAAGAAAGACGCAGTCCTGCTCTATATTTTTATGAACCTAGACAGACTCGGAAGTAAGCAGATACAAATAGACAATTCCTTTTACATCCTCCTGCACATAGATCTGCATGAAAAATGAACAAAATGACAAATGGACCTGATCGGAAAAACCTTGTGAAAGGGACCTGAAGCTCAGTTTACGATTGGCTGGCTAAAAACTCGCAGTTGAGCTAGATTTTACTGCCCTACCATTTCGGGTATACACATACTGTGGTACACAGTACCATCCGCCGACTTCAACCTCTTCAAGTGAAAGGGACTGCACCAAACGACCCACAACTGCCTGGTAGTGGGGTTAAAGTGGGACTTCACTCTCCCAATCAACATTTTGAATCCTTATGCTGCTAGCATTAGTAAATATATAGGAAAGTATATCATCTTTACTGGTTTTAAACAGATTTTTTTTTTTTTACATTTCTTTAGGTAGTTCCTGGTTTCCATGGCTAGGCAAATTATGTCATACATCCCAGGAGTCTTCAGGAGGGGAGGAGAGGTTTTATCAGCTAAGCACACCCTTCTGTCTGCATGTTTGAGATGAGGGCAGATGGATTCCAGGAAGTAAATGCTACATGAATCATCTGCCCTTACTGAAGATGACCACGTCCAGAAATGCTAGGGGGTGTTTTTCTTAGTGATTTCTCAGCAAAATAAAGCATGGATGGATGGGGGAGTTTGCTTTAGATATCAAAAATTAATGAAATAGTGCTTTTGGCTTGTTACATATAGTTACATAGTGAATAAAGACAATAGTCCATCCAGTTCAACCTGTGTAGGTGTGTGTGGCTGTAATCATCTCACATAGCTCTGAATGTTCAGATCCTTGAGATGTACGTCTAAGAGTCTTTTGAAAGCCACCATACTTCCCACAGAAACCACCTCTTGTGGTAGAGAATTCCACAATCTTGTAGTCCTAACAGTAAAGAACTCCCCACGTTGCTTGAGGTTAAAACGCTTCTCCTCTAATCGCATTGTATGCCCTCGAGTCCTCATGCAATCCCTTCGACTGAACAGCTTTTTTTCTAAGCTGAGATTCCCATTGAGATATTTAAAAATTGCTATCATGTCCCCCCTCAGGCGTCTCTTCTCCAGGGAGAATAAATCAAGCGATTGCAGAAGCTCTTCATAATTAAGGTCCTCCAATCCCCTAATTAGTTTAGTTGCCCTTCTCTGGATCCTCTCCAGCTCCAACACATCCCTCCTGAGGACTGGCGACCAGAACTGGACAGAATACTCCAGATGCGGTCGGACCAGAGTTTTATAAAACTCAGCTTGTGGTGCTGAGATACAGTGTACAGTAGTTCTGTTTTAAACCAAGGAGGAGGTTACATAATATCTCATAGTGTTCAAATGTCCCCTATATTGCTGGTCAGCAGAAGGAAAAGATGGTCAAACTCTGCAGTCAGCAGAAAAAAATGCCACTTATTGATGGTTAGGGAGAGGAAAAATGCTTGCCATCAGTGATCAGCAGGTGGAAACAATGTCCAGTGTTGGTGGTCAGTGTCTGTGCCCCCTAACATTAGTTGTCAGTGATCAGTGTCTGTGCCGTCCTTATGTTACTGGCAATTGTGCCCTCTTACATTGGTGAGCATTGTGCCGCCTTTTATTGATGTTCAGTGTGCCCATCTTATAGTGGTGTTCAATTTTCCCCCTTATATTTGTGATTAGTGTGCCCATTTTATATTGTTGTTCAGTTTGCCCCCTTACATTGCTGATCAGTGCGCCCCTTTACATTAGTGTTCAGTGCACCACAATACATTGGTGTTTGATGAACCCCCCTTTCATTGGTGGTTAATGAGAGCAATGACAATTAAACTTGCAAGACGAAGAGAAGTCTGGACACAGGAGGAAGAAAGAGAATCAAACAGAGGGCTGTCAAATGTAATTACAAGATGTGGTTATTAGGGATGATCGAACGGTTCGGGTCGACCATCGGTTCGACCCGAACATTGGATGTTCGATATTCGGCCGAATACTGAACTTTTTGCGGCAAAAGTTCGGTATTCGGCCACCAGAACCGCCCAAAATGCACTGGGACAGGAACTGGGCTTTAAAAGCCCGTGATTGGCCCAGAAACGTCTGCAAAAGCCAATGAGGGGGCAGGAGTCTCCTAGGAACGTGATTGGAGTGACTACGGGGACCAGAGGCCAATCAGGAGTGAATACGCCCCACACTATATAAGATGGCCCCGCCTAACCCCTAGCACAGTTATATGTGTACTGGTGAGTGGACATACTGGGTGCCTTTGCTGTAATACTATCAGCTGGGCTTCCATTATGCCCCCAATTACCTTTCAGGAGGGATGGGCCCCCTCCAGGCTCACCTGCCCCCTATCTATCCATTAGCTTGCATGTGCTCCCACTGTGGAGACTCTTTAAAATTCATTAGAGTTAGGACTGCAGGTAACAGGGAGCCTTGACGTGGCCCTGCAGCTTTCACATGCATTTGCAAATGTGTGCTAACTAAACCCCTGTATTGACGCAAACTGTTAGACAGGCC
This sequence comes from Pelophylax lessonae, assembly GCF_965119305.1. NCBI lineage: Eukaryota > Metazoa > Chordata > Amphibia > Anura > Ranidae > Pelophylax > Pelophylax lessonae. Next base: position 169,229,818 of record NC_138779.1, read on the forward strand.
AATTTGGTTGGTAAGCAGACTGGTTGGCAAATTGAACTGGGAATTTTATCTTTGTTTGTTTCATGTGCGTTGCCCTTCCATGTGTTCTTTGCTATGAAGGCCAGTTATAGGTGGGGGCAGAGGCCATTTTCTTTGTTGTATATGTGTACTGGTGAGTGGACATACTGGGTGCCTTTGCTGTAATACTATCAGCTGGGCTTCCATTATGCCCCCAATTACCTTTCAGGAGGGATGGGCCCCCTCCAGGCTCACCTGCCCCCTATCTATCCATTAGCTTGCATGTGCTCCCACTGTGGAGACTCTTTAAAATTCATTAGAGTTAGGACTGCAGGTAACAGGGAGCCTTGACGTGGCCCTGCAGCTTTCACATGCGTTTGCAAATGTGTGCTAACTAAACCCCTGTATTGACGCAAACTGTTAGACAGGCCAATTTGGTTGGTAAGCAGACTGGTTGGCAAATTGAACTGGGAATTTTATCTTTGTTTGTTTCATGTGCGTTGCCCTTCCATGTGTTCTTTGCTATGAAGGCCAGTTATAGGTGGGGGCAGAGGCCATTTTCTTTGTTGTATATGTGTACTGGTGAGTGGACATACTGGGTGCCTTTGCTGTAATACTATCAGCTGGGCTTCCATTATGCCCCCAATTACCTTTCAGGAGGGATGGGCCCCCTCCAGGCTCACCTGCCCCCTATCTATCCATTAGCTTGCATGTGCTCCCACTGTGGAGACTCTTTAAAATTCATTAGAGTTAGGACTGCAGGTAACAGGGAGCCTTGACGTGGCCCTGCAGCTTTCACATGCGTTTGCAAATGTGTGCTAACTAAACCCCTGTATTGACGCAAACTGTTAGACAGGCCAATTTGGTTGGTAAGCAGACTGGTTGGCAAATTGAACTGGGAATTTTATCTTTGTTTGTTTCATGTGCGTTGCCCTTCCATGTGTTCTTTGCTATGAAGGCCAGTTATAGGTGGGGGCAGAGGCCATTTTCTTTGTTGTATATGTGTACTGGTGAGTGGACATACTGGGTGCCTTTGCTGTAATACTATCAGCTGGGCTTCCATTATGCCCCCAATTACCTTTCAGGAGGGATGGGCCCCCTCCAGGCTCACCTGCCCCCTATCTATCCATTAGCTTGCATGTGCTCCCACTGTGGAGACTCTTTAAAATTCATTAGAGTTAGGACTGCAGGTAACAGGGAGCCTTGACGTGGCCCTGCAGCTTTCACATGCGTTTGCAAATGTGTGCTAACTAAACCCCTGTATTGACGCAAACTGTTAGACAGGCCAATTTGGTTGGTAAGCAGACTGGTTGGCAAATTGAACTGGGAATTTTATCTTTGTTTGTTTCATGTGCGTTGCCCTTCCATGTGTTCTTTGCTATGAAGGCCAGTTATAGGTGGGGGCAGAGGCCATTTTCTTTGTTGTATATGTGTACTGGTGAGTGGACATACTGGGTGCCTTTGCTGTAATACTATCAGCTGGGCTTCCATTATGCCCCCAATTACCTTTCAGGAGGGATGGGCCCCCTCCAGGCTCACCTGCCCCCTATCTATCCATTAGCTTGCATGTGCTCCCACTGTGGAGACTCTTTAAAATTCATTAGAGTTAGGACTGCAGGTAACAGGGAGCCTTGACGTGGCCCTGCAGCTTTCACATGCGTTTGCAAATGTGTGCTAACTAAACCCCTGTATTGACGCAAACTGTTAGACAGGCCAATTTGGTTGGTAAGCAGACTGGTTGGCAAATTGAACTGGGAATTTTATCTTTGTTTGTTTCATGTGCGTTGCCCTTCCATGTGTTCTTTGCTATGAAGGCCAGTTATAGGTGGGGGCAGAGGCCATTTTCTTTGTTGTATATGTGTACTGGTGAGTGGACATACTGGGTGCCTTTGCTGTAATACTATCAGCTGGGCTTCCATTATGCCCCCAATTACCTTTCAGGAGGGATGGGCCCCCTCCAGGCTCACCTGCCCCCTATCTATCCATTAGCTTGCATGTGCTCCCACTGTGGAGACTCTTTAAAATTCATTAGAGTTAGGACTGCAGGTAACAGGGAGCCTTGACGTGGCCCTGCAGCTTTCACATGCGTTTGCAAATGTGTGCTAACTAAACCCCTGTATTGACGCAAACTGTTAGACAGGCCAATTTGGTTGGTAAGCAGACTGGTTGGCAAATTGAACTGGGAATTTTATCTTTGTTTGTTTCATGTGCGTTGCCCTTCCATGTGTTCTTTGCTATGAAGGCCAGTTATAGGTGGGGGCAGAGGCCATTTTCTTTGTTGTATATGTGTACTGGTGAGTGGACATACTGGGTGCCTTTGCTGTAATACTATCAGCTGGGCTTCCATTATGCCCCCAATTACCTTTCAGGAGGGATGGGCCCCCTCCAGGCTCACCTGCCCCCTATCTATCCATTAGCTTGCATGTGCTCCCACTGTGGAGACTCTTTAAAATTCATTAGAGTTAGGACTGCAGGTAACAGGGAGCCTTGACGTGGCCCTGCAGCTTTCACATGCGTTTGCAAATGTGTGCTAACTAAACCCCTGTATTGACGCAAACTGTTAGACAGGCCAATTTGGTTGGTAAGCAGACTGGTTGGCAAATTGAACTGGGAATTTTATCTTTGTTTGTTTCACGTGCGTTGCCCTTCCATGTGTTCTTTGCTATGAAGGCCAGTTATAGGTGGGGGCAGAGGCCATTTTCTTTGTTGTATATGTGTACTGGTGAGTGGACATACTGGGTGCCTTTGCTGTAATACTATCAGCTGGGCTTCCATTATGCCCCCAATTACCTTTCAGGAGGGATGGGCCCCCTCCAGGCTCACCTGCCCCCTATCTATCCATTAGCTTGCATGTGCTCCCACTGTGGAGACTCTTTAAAATTCATTAGAGTTAGGACTGCAGGTAACAGGGAGCCTTGACGTGGCCCTGCAGCTTTCACATGCGTTTGCAAATGTGTGCTAACTAAACCCCTGTATTGACGCAAACTGTTAGACAGGCCAATTTGGTTGGTAAGCAGACTGGTTGGCAAATTGAACTGGGAATTTTATCTTTGTTTGTTTCACAGTTATCCAGAGCCTGTTGAAGAGAGTTGAAGCAGTTCTGTCTGACTCCTGCTTGCTACACTACATTTCCTACATATCGAGTGGTTCTAAAGCTCCATATAGCAGAATTGTATTTAGCTTACAGCCAGTGTAGTTAGATACAGCGATTGTGCTGGTTCTTAGAGTTAAAAAAAAAAAAAAAAAAAAACTTAAGGGACAGTGTCAGTCTTCTGCTGTATGGAGCTTTCTATTTAGTGGAAAGGGATATCTAGTGTAGTTAGGGAACTTTGTACTACATTAGTTAGATTTGAAAATTTAGTTTCTGTAGGGAAAGTGTGAGGGTTCTGTTTAGTGAGCACGTGGCACAGTGCTGCTCTATCACAGCAGGTATACGTGCTTGCTAGGCAGCAAAATACAGTGACAACTTAACGCCTGTTGTTCAAAGCGTTAGGTGCACTGTACAAAAGCCTTTGCAACTGTGCGTGACACGCAACTGCTGTGCTGTATCCAGCGACAACTGTGGGTCGCATAGCAGTGTGCGTTTTTCACCGCACACAGTTGCCAACGCATCAGTGACAACCTAACGCCTGTTGTTCAAAGCGTTAGGTCCACTGTACAAAAGGCTTTGCTACTGTGCGTGAACCGCAACTGCTGTGCTGTATCCAGCGACAACTGTGGGTCGCATAGCAGTGTGCGTTTTTCACCGCACACAGTTGCCAACGCATCAGTGACAACTTAACGCCTGTTGTTCAAAGCGTTAGGTGCACTGTACAAAAGCCTTTGCAACTGTGCGTGACACGCAACTGCTGTGCTGTATCCAGCGACAACTGTGGGTCGCATAGCAGTGTGCGTTTTTCACCGCACACAGTTGCCAACGCATCAGTGACAACCTAACGCCTGTTGTTCAAAGCGTTAGGTCCACTGTGCAAAAGGCTTTGCTACTGTGCGTGAACCGCAACTGCTGTGCTGTATCCAGCGACAACTGTGGGTCGCATAGCAGTGTGCGTTTTTCACCGCACACAGTTGCCAACGCATCAGTGACAACTTAACGCCTGTTGTTCAAAGCGTTAGGTGCACTGTACAAAAGCCTTTGCAACTGTGCGTGACACGCAACTGCTGTGCTGTATCCAGCGACAACTGTGGGTCGCATAGCAGTGTGCGTTTTTCACCGCACACAGTTGCCAACGCATCAGTGACAACCTAACGCCTGTTGTTCAAAGCGTTAGGTCCACTGTGCAAAAGGCTTTGCTACTGTGCGTGAACCGCAACTGCTGTGCTGTATCCAGCGACAACTGTGGGTCGCATAGCAGTGTGCGTTTTTCACCGCACACAGTTGCCAACGCATCATTGAGAAATATGCCTGGTAGACCAAGAAAAGGCATACGTGGCCCTGCTGCGGAAAGGGGCACAGCTTCTAGGGTGTCTAGAGGCAGGGGTGGACGTGGTGGTCAGTCCTCAGCCAGGCCACCATTTGGATTGTTCTCCGGCAGTGGCCAAGCTATACGTCCACAGTATGTACAGGAGGTGGTGGACTATATGAACAAACCCTCATCATCGGCATCATCTGCAACTACAGTGACCCAGGCAGAGAAAAGTGGTCAGTCTTCTGCAGTTGTCAGAACAAATACAGATGAGTCCATGTCCACCTCATGTCCTCCCTTAGACCCAATTTCAGACATGGCAGAGGAGTCAGCTGAGCTGTTTGACCACAGTGTCGGCCATCTACTCCAGCCTGATGCTCAGTCCTTTATGGAGTCTGATGTTGGGTCTGAGTTTGAGGAGGAGGCAGAGCAAACAAGAGGGGAGAGCAGACGGCCCGCTCCATCTAAGGCTGCACCTGTTGTCTCCCAGGCCAGGCCTGATGCTCAGTCTTTGATGGAGTCAGATGTTGGGTCTGAGGTTGAGGAGGAGGCAGAGCAAGCAAGAGGGGAGAGCAGACGGCCTACTCCATCTAAGGCCGCACCTGTTGTCTCCCGGGCCACTATACACACCTCATCTTGCTGGGCCTTTTTTGAGACATCCCATGCAGATAAAACAGTTGCGATCTGCAAGATTTGTAAGAAGGGTATAAAACGTGGCAAAAATGTCAACCACCTGGGTACAAGCTGCCTAAACAGGCATTTGACAACCCACCACTCGGCCCGTTGGCAGGAGCATTTAAAGAACCCACAAAAGGGCCAAAGATTGGTCAGTCGGCCTCCTAGTTCTCCTCGCGCTCCTCCTCATGCTCCATCTGCTCCACCTGCTCCACCTGCACATCAGTCTGTTCCTGGCCCTGCTATAGTCACTCGTCACCTGTTGGCAGCCTCCACTGGCAGGGATGATGATATAGCAGGCAGTGTCGCATCTACCTCCAGCACACCACCAGCTGTATCATCTAGACGCCAAATTTCGATTCCACACATGCTGGAACGAAAAAAAATGTATAGTCCCCGCCACCCACATGCCCAGCGTCTAAACAGTAGTTTGGCTAAACTACTGGCTCTGCAACTATTACCATTTAACCTGGTAGAGTCTGCTCCCTTCCGTGACTTCGCAAAATGTGCAGTTCCACAGTGGCAGGTGCCAAGTCGGCATTACTTTTCCCGTAAGGCCCTGCCATCCCTATACCAACATGTGGAAGGCAATGTAGTGTCATCCCTGGCCAAGTCAGTCAGCCGTAAGATACACTTGACGGCTGACACTTGGTCAAGCAAACATGGGCAGGGACGGTACATTTCTGTCACTGCTCACTGGGTGACACTGCTTGCCAGTGGAAGGGATTGTAGCCAGGGCTCGGTGCTGCAGCCAGTGTTGCCCCCACGTCTGCAAACAGCTGGTGGTGTCGCTGATCCGGGTAGATCGATCACTTCTACCCCCTCCTGCTCCTCCTCCTCTACCTCCTCCATGCCCTCCTCTGCAGAATGGTCCTTTGAATATGATGAGATACCACGTAAACGTTCAAAGGGCTATTCTATGTCTCAGGCCAAAAGGTGTCACGCAGTGCTGCAGCTTGTGTGTCTAGGGGACAGGCAGCACACTGCCCCTCAGATTCTTGGGGCTCTGCAGGCACAGGCCCAGAGGTGGTTGACACCACGCCAGCTGCAGCCAGGGATGGTGGTTACTGATAATGGGTCAAACCTCCTGGCCGCCCTTCGTCAGGGAAAGTTAACCCATGTGCCATGCCTGGCGCATGTCCTGAATCTCGTGGTACAGCGGTTTTTGAACTCGTACCCGGGAATGCAGGATGTGCTAAGGATGGCAAGAAGGGTGTGCAGTCACTTCAGGCGGTCGTACAGTGCCACTGCACGTTTGGCCGAAGTGCAGCCCGAGTTTCACCTGCCGGTACACCGCCTCATCTGTGACATGCCCACCCGCTGGAACTCCACCTTGGCTATGCTGCAGCGCCTGTACACGCAGCAGAGGGCCCTCAATGAATACCTATGCGAGTACGGCACCAGCACTGGCTCTGCGCGCCTGGGCTTCTTTTCACCACGGCAGTGGCTTTTGATTAAGGATGCATGCGCTGTCCTCTCGCCATTTGAGGAGGCCACAAGGATGGTCAGCCGGGACAGCGCATGCATCAGTGACACCCTACCGGTACTGTTTTTGTTGGAGCACACTCTGCGTGGCATTATGGACAGGGCACTGGAGGCAGAGCAGCAGGAGGAAGAGGAGGACTTCCTTGCCTCTCAAGGCCCCCTTTATCCTGAGAATCCTGACCCCATTATGCCTAGCTCCCAGAGGCCCGAGCAGGATCCAGGGGTGGAAGAGGAGGAGGAGGACGATTCTGCGGGAACTTTTGCAGGGTTTGAGGAGGAGGAGGAGGAAGACATGCGGCAATCTGCAAGGCCTAGTTTGACTCCCTCGGGACACTTTGGAGTAGTACGTGGCTGGGAGGAGGAGGAGCCCGTTGAAGATAATGTCGTTATGAGTGACCCCGAGGAGTCAGCTTCTCAGGCCTTCGCTAATTTGCGACGCATGGGAAACATCATGCTCCAGAGCCTGCGAAAGGACCCCAGAATCAAGGCCATTAAAGAGACTAACCACTATTGGTTGGCCACCCTACTTGACCCCCGGTACAAGTGTAAAGTCTCGGAGCTTTTCCCATCCACCCATAGAGTCCACAGGATCAAATCCCTTGAGGACAGTCTCAAGAGGAATCTGGTGAACATGTTCCCCGACTCCCGTAGGGTGCAGGGGCGGGGACAACCTACCATGGATTCTACTGGTGGTCACGAGAGGAGCGTTGGAGAAGGCGTGCGGTTGACGGATGCCTTTCGGTCTTTTTTTAGTCCTCACCGCCCAGGCCTCTCAGCTGCCACATCGCATCGACACCGTCTGCATCACATGGTGGACGATTACGTGAGGGCACAAAGTGACACAGAGGGCTTTTCATGTGACGAATCCGATCCACTGGCATACTGGGTCTTAAGATTAGACCACTGGCCAGAACTGGCCCAGTATGCCATGGAGTTGTTGGCCTGCCCTGCTTCCAGTGTCCTATCGGAACGGGCATTCAGCGCAGCAGGAGGATTCGTCACAGACCATCGAACTAGACTCTCCACCGACTCAGTCGACCGTTTGACATTCATTAAGATGAATCAGTCGTGGATATCAAGCTTTGATGCACCTGATGCAGACCTTGTAGACTAGGCTATCGTTGTGATGTGGCAGTTGAGCCTCAGTTTAAGCCTGGACCATGGTGCCACCCTCAAACCCTCCTCTCATTCTCTTTACGTTCACAGAACCTCATTTTGGTTATGACAAAAACGACAATGTTTGCGCACCTGTTCCACAGGTGCACACCTTTACAATTTTTGGGCCTCCTTCAACACCAGCTCTTTGGGGTTAAGGTGGGGAGGCTATGCTAAAACAAAAACGACAATGTTTGCGCACCTGTTCCACAGGTGCACACCTTTACAATTTTTGGGCCTCCTTCAACACCAGCTCTTTGGGGTTAAGGTGGGGAGGCTATACTAAAACAAAAACGACAATGTTTGCGCACCTGTTCCACAGGTGCACACCTTTACAATTTTTGGGCCTCCTTCAACACCAGCTCTTTGGGGTTAAGGTGGGGAGGCTATGCTAAAACAAAAACGACAATGTTTGCGCACCTGTTCCACAGGTGCACACCTTTACAATTTTTGGGCCTCCTTCAACACCAGCTCTTTGGGGTTAAGGTGGGGAGGCTATACTAAAACAAAAACGACAATGTTTGCGCACCTGTTCCACAGGTGCACACCTTTACAATTTTTGGGCCTCCTTCAACACCAGCTCTTTGGGGTTAAGGTGGGGAGGCTATGCTAAAACAAAAACGACAATGTTTGCGCACCTGTTCCACAGGTGCACACCTTTACAATTTTTGGGCCTCCTTCAACACCAGCTCTTTGGGGTTAAGGTGGGGAGGCTATGCTAAAACAAAAACTACAATGTTTGCGCACCTGTTCCACAGGTGCACACCTTTACAATTTTTGGGCCTCCTTCAACGCCAGCTCTTTGGGGTTAAGGTGGGGAGGCTATGCTAAAACAAAAACAACAATGTTTGCGCACCTGTTCCACAGGTGCACACCTTTACAATTTTTGGGCCTCCTTCAACACCAGCTCTTTGGGGTTAAGGTGGGGAGGCTATGCTAAAACAAAAACTACAATGTTTGCGCACCTGTTCCACAGGTGCACACCTTTACAATTTTTGGGCCTCCTTCAACGCCAGCTCTTTGGGGTTAAGGTGGGGAGGCTATGCTAAAACAAAAACGACAATGTTTGCGCACCTGTTCCACAGGTGCACACCTTTACAATTTTTGGGCCTCCTTCAACACCAGCTCTTTGGGGTTAAGGTGGGGAGGCTATGCTAAACAAAAACTACCATGTTTGCGAACCTGTTCCACAGGTGCACACCTTTACAATTTTTGGGCCTCCTTCAACACCAGCTCTTTGGGGTTAAGGTGGGGAGGCTATGCTAAAACAAAAACGACAATGTTTGCGCACCTGTTCCACAGGTGCACACCTTTACAATTTTTGGGCCTCCTTCAACACCAGCTCTTTGGGGTTAAGGTGGGGAGGCTATGCTAAAACAAAAACTACAATGTTTGCGCACCTGTTCCACAGGTGCACACCTTTACAATTTTTGGACCTCCTTCAACGCCAGCTCTTTGGGGTTAAGGTGGGGAGGCTATGCTAAAACAAAAACGACAATGTTTGCGCACCTGTTCCACAGGTGCACACCTTTACAATTTTTGGGCCTCCTTCAACACCAGCTCTTTGGGGTTAAGGTGGGGAGGCTATGCTAAACAAAAACTACCATGTTTGCGAACCTGTTCCACAGGTGCACACCTTTACAATTTTTGGGCCTCCTTCAACACCAGCTCTTTGGGGTTAAGGTGGGGAGGCTATGCTAAAACAAAAACGACAATGTTTGCGCACCTGTTCCACAGGTGCACACCTTTACAATTTTTGGGCCTCCTTCAACACCAGCTCTTTGGGGTTAAGGTGGGGAGGCTATGCTAAAACAAAAACTACAATGTTTGCGCACCTGTTCCACAGGTGCACACCTTTACAATTTTTGGGCCTCCTTCAACGCCAGCTCTTTGGGGTTAAGGTGGGGAGGCTATGCTAAAACAAAAACTACAATGTTTGCGCACCTGTTCCACAGGTGCACACCTTTACAATTTTTGGGCCTCCTTCAACACCAGCTCTTTGGGGTTAAGGTGGGGAGGCTATGCTAAACAAAAACTACCATGTTTGCGAACCTGTTCCACAGGTGCACACCTTTACAATTTTTGGGCCTCCTTCAAAGCCAGCTCTTTGGGGTTATGGTGGGGAGGCTCCGCCAACACCAAAACTACCATGTTTGCGCACCTGTTCCACAGGTGCACACCTTCATAATTTTTACGCCTTCTTCAACACCAGCTCTTTGGGCTTACAGTGGTATGGCTCCGCCAACACCCAAACAACAATTTTTGCGCACCTGTCACACAGATGCATATCATTGTAATTTTTTTCCTTACAAAGGCAATTATTGCTTTCATTACCAGCACTTTCATAGGGATATGGTGTCAAGGCATCGTCCGCACCACCAAATGCCCAATTTTTAAGCATCCTTTACTTCTATTCAAAGTCAAGAGACAACAGTATTCATCCAAAACATCTCTAATCTTGTTCACTCTGCACTACATTGTGGCCCCTACCCCTAACCCTCAATGTATCCGTGCATATATGTCTGTTTCTTGTGAGATTTCAAGTTAAAGTGCACCAAACACCATTTTACATGAAATAAAGTGCAATTACATACATCTTTGGACTTCTTGAAACATTTGGTAATAAAAGCCCCATTGTGGAAATACACCCTTTAATTATATGCACATTTAAAGAGACAGCACCTTTTTCCAAAAAAACCTCTAATCTTGTTCCCAGTGCACTGCATTATGTCCCCATCATACACATTGGCTGAGCCGTTGATTAGGAGCAAAAGAAAGGTGCGGTTAAGCAAAAAAGTCATTTTTGAAGGTTTGGTATGCTGTAATTCTGGTTCTGGACATGCTACAGAGCTGAAACTTCACAGGTACACCTTTTAGACCCTAAAATCCAAAGAAATCTCTTTTTTTTTTTTTTTTAATTTTTTCAATAATTGGCTATCTATCAAAAACGACAATTTTTAAGAACTTTTTTTTGTGTGATTAATAGTCCCTGGGGCATGACCCAGAACCCTAGGCACTTTTTAGGGGCATTTATTGGGTTTTAGGGCTTAAAAATTGTGTTTTTTGATTACAGAAGTTCGGGTCCCATTGATTTCAATGGGGTTCTGAAATCCGAACCGAACTTTCGTGAAGTTCGGGTGTTCTGGTCGAACCGAACTTTTCAAAAGTTCGATCATCCCTAGTGGTTATACAGCAGCTAAAATAAGTATTGAACGCGTCAACATTTGTCTAGGTAAATATATTTCTAAAGGTGCTATTGACATGAAATGTTCACCACATGTTGGTAACAACACATGCAATCCATACATACAAAGAAACCAAAACAAATAAGTTCAGAAATTAAGTTATGTGTAATAAAATGGAATGACACAGGGAAAAGGTATTGAACACAGAAAGTGAGGAGCAAAAAGGCATGGAAAGCCAGGACATCAGCTGAGATCCATCAGTAATTAGAAAGCAATCCTGCCCCTTGTCAGTGCAAATTAATCTCAGCCGGTTCAGTCTCAACTATTGGCCTATAAAAAGGTGTCTCATTGCCAAGGTGTCACATAGGAAACATTTCATGACGGGCAAAAGCTCTCTCAAGACCTTTGCAACCTTCTTGTTGCAAAACATGCCGATGGCATTGGTTACAGAAGGATTTTTAAACTTCTAAATGTTCCAGTGAGCATTGTTGGGGCCATAATCTGGAAGTGGAAAGAACATAATTTCACCATAAACCAGCCATGACCAGGAGCTCCTCGCAAGATTTCAAACAAGAGGAGTGAAAAGAATTATCAGAAGAGTTGTCCAAGAACCAAGGAGCACTTGTTAACCTCTTTACGACCGCCCGCCGCAGATGTACTGCGGCAGGCAGCCGCTCCCAGGCAAATCGCTGTACATGTACAGCGCACGCGAGCACGAGGCTAGGGGGCGAGGGCACTCCCGCCCCCGCTCGTCAGCGAGAAAGCCGATGCAGCGGGCAGGCGGCTCAGATTGCCACCTGACACCTACGATCGTTCCCCGCTGAGAGAGAACGTTCAGCTGTTGTAAACACAGCTGACCGGTCTTCTCCCTGGAATGATCATAGAGCCCATGTGATCCTTCTATATAGGATCACATGTCTCTATGGTCATTTCGGAAGCCACGGCCCCTCACAGTTAGAATACTCCCCTAGGCTCACATTTAACCCCTTGATCACCCATAATGTTAACCCCTTCCCTGCCAGTGTCATTATTACAGTAACAGTGGATATTTTTAGCACTGATTACTGTAGTAATGTCACTGGTTCCCCAAAAAGTGTCAAAAATGTCAGTCAGGGGTCCGATGTGTCCGCCCCAATGTCGCAGTCCGGCCAAAGAAAAAAAAAAAATTGCAGATTGCTGCCATTACCCATAAAAAAAAAAAAAAATTATAATAAAAATGACATAAACCTTTCCTGTAGTTAGTAGACGCTCTGCTAGGAACGTGATTGGAGTGACTACGGGGACCAGAGGCCAATCAAGAGTGAATATGCCCCACAGTATATAACATAGCCCCGCCTAACCCCTAGCACAGTGATACAGAGTCTGTTGAAGAGAGTGGAAGAATTTCTCTTACTCCTGCTTTGTTACACTACGTTTGGTGCATAGCCGAGTGATTCTATAGCTCCATATCGGCAGAAGAGCATTCAGCTTACAGACAGTCAGCGTAGTTAGAAATACAGTGATTGTGCTGTTTGTTTGAGTTAGAAAAAAAAAAAAAATTTAAAGGGACAGTGTCAGTTAGAAATTGTCTTCTGCTGTATGGAGCTGTTCTTTTAGTGTGAGGAAAGGGATATGCAGTGTAGTTAGGGTACTATATACCACTGTAGTTAGATTCAACAATCTAGTTTCTGTAGGGACAGTTAAAAGTGTCAGGGTTCCGCCTAGTGAGCATGTTGCACTGCTGATATATCTACAGCAGGTATACGTGCTTGCTAGTCAGCAAAATACATTGCCTCAGTGACAACTTAACGCCTGTTCTAGTAAGCGTTAAGTGCACTGTGCAAAAGGCTTTGCTACTGTGCGTGACACACATCTGCTGTGCTGTATTCAGCGTCAACTTTGGGTCGTATAGCAGTGTGCGTTTTTCACCGCACAGAGTTGCCAAAGCCTCAGTGACAACTTAACGCCTGTTCTTGTAAGCGTTAAGTGCACTGTGCAAAAGGCTTTGCTACTGTGCGTGACACACATCTGCTGTGCTGTATTCATGACAAGTTTGGGTCGCATAGCAGTGTGCGTTTTTCACCGCACAGAGTTGCCAAAGCCTCAGTGACAAATATGTCATGTAGACCAAGGAAAGGCATACGTGGCCCTGCTGCGGAAAGGGGCACAGCTTCTAGGTTGTCTAGAGGCAGGGGTGGACGTGGTGTTCAGTCCTCAGCCAGGCCACCATTGCAATTGTTCTCCCGCAGTGGCCAAGCTATACGCCCACATTACGTACAGGAGGTGGTAGACTATATTACCAAACCCTCATCATCATCAACTGCAACTACAGTGAGCAGAGAAAAGTGGTCAATCTTCTGCATTTGGCAGAACAAATAAAGATGAGTCCATGTCCACCTCACGTCCTCCCTTAGACCAAACTTCAGACATGGCAGAGGAGTCAGCTGAGCTGTTTGACCACAGTGTCGGCCATCTACTCCAGCCTAATGCTCAGTCCTTTATGGAGTCTGATGTTGGGTCTGAGGTTGAGGAGGAGGCAGAGCAAGCAAGAGGGGAGAGCAGACGGCCCACTCCATCTAAGGCCGCACCTGTTGTCTCCCGGGCCACGCCTGATGCTCAGTCCTTTATGAAGTCAGATGTTGGGTCTGAGGTTGAGGAGGAGGCAGAGCAAGCAAGAGGGGAGAGCAGACGGCCCACTCCATCTAAGGTCGCACCTGTTGTCTCCCGGGCCACTATACAAACCTCTTCTTGCTGGGCCTTTTTTGAGACATCTCATGCAGATCGAACAGTTGCGATCTGCAAGATTTGTCATAAGGGAATAAAACGTGGCAAAAATGTCAACCACTTGGTTACAAGCTGCCTAACCAGGCATTTGACAACCCACCATTTGGCCCGTTGGCAGGAGCATTTGAAGAACCCACAAAAGGGCCAAAGATCGGTCAGTCGGCCTCCTAGTCCTCCTCGCGCTCCTCCTAGTGCTCCACCTGCACATCAGTCTGTCCCTGCTATAGTCACTTGTCACCTGTTGGCAGCCTCCACTGACAGTGATGATGATATAGCAGGCAGTGTCGCATCTACCTCCAGCACACCACCAGCTGTAACATCTAGACGCCAAATTTCGATTCCACACATGCCGGAACGAAAAAAAAAGTATACTCCCCGCCACCCACATGCCCAGCGTCTAAACAGTAGTTTGGCAAAACTACTGGCTCTGCAACTCTTACCATTTAACCTGGTAGAGTCTGCTCCCTTTAGCGACTTTGCAAAATGTGCAGTTCCACAGTGGCAGGTGCCAAGTCGGCATTACTTTGCCCGTAAGGCCCTGCCATGCCTATACCAACATGTGGAAGGCAATGTAGTGTCGTCCCTAGCCAAGTCAGTCAGCAGTAAGATACACCTGACGGCTGACACTTGGTCATGCAAACATGGGCAGGGATGGTACATTTCTGTCACTGCTCATTGGGTGACACTGCTTGCCAGTGGAAGGTATTGTAGCCAGTATTGCCCCCATGTCTGCAAACAGTTGGTGGTGTCGTTGATCCGGATAGATCGATCACTTCTACCCCCTCCTGCTCCTCCTCCTCATCATCCTCCGTGCCCTCCTCTGCAGCATGGTCCTTTGAATATGACGAGGTACCACGTAAGCGTTCAAAGGGCTATTCTATGTCTCAGGCCAAAAGGTGTCACGCAGTACTGCAGCTTGTGTGTCTAGGGGACAGGCAGCACACTGCCCCTGAGATTCTTGGGGCTCTGCAGGCACAAGCCCAGAGGTGGTTGACACCACGCCAGCTGCAGCCAGGAATGGTGGTTACCGATAATGGGTCAAACCTCCTGGCCGCCCTTCGGCAGGGAAACTTGACCCATGTGCCATGCCTGGCGCATGTCCTGAATCTCGTGGTACAGCGGTTTTTGAACTTGTACCCGGGAATGCAGAATGTGCTAAGGATGGCAAGAAGGGTGTGCAGTTACTTCAGGTGGTCGTACAGTGCCACTGCTCATTTGGCCGAAGTGCAGCACGAGTTTCACCTGCCGGTACACCGTCTCGTCTGTGACATGCCCACCCGCTGGAACTCCACCTTGGCTATGCTGCAGCACCTGTACACGCAGCAGAGAGCCCTCAATGAATATCTCTGCGAGTACGGCACCAGCACTGGCTCTGCTCGCCTGTGCTTCTTTTCACCACGGCAGTGGCTTTTGATTAAGGATGCATGCACCACAAGGATGGTCAGCCGGGACAGCGCATGCATCAGTGACACCCTACCGGTACTGTTTTTGTTGGAGCACACTCTGCGTGGCATTATGGACAGGGCACTGGAGGCAGACCAGCAGGAGGAAGAGGAGGACTTCCTTACCTCTCAAGGCCCCCTTTATCCTGAGAATCCTGACCCCATTATGCCTAGCTCCCAGAGGCCCGAGCAGGATCCAGGGGTGGAAGAGGAGGAGGACGATTCTTCTGGAACTTTTGCAGGCTTTGAGGAGAAGGAAGACATGCGGCAATCTGCAAGGCCTAGTTTGACTGCCTCTGGACACTTTGGAGTAGTACGTGGCTGGGAGGAGGAGGAGCACGTTCAAGATCATGTCGTTTTGAGTGACCCCGAGGAGTCAGCTTCTGAGGCCTTTGCTAATTTGTGACGCATGGCAAACATCATGCTTCAGAGCCTGCGAAAGGACCCCAGAATCAAGGCCATTAAAGAGACTGACCACTATTGGTTGTCCACCCTACTTGACCACCGGTACAAGTCAAAAGTCTCTGAGCTTTGATGCACCTGATGCAGACCTTGTTGATTTGTCTATTGTTGCAATGTGGCTGCTGAGCCTCAGTTTAAGCCTGGGCAAGGGTGCCACCCTCCAACCCTCCTCTCGTTCTGTTTAGGTTCACAGAACCTCATTTTAGTTATACCAAAAATATCATGTTTGCGCACCTGTTCCACAGGTGCACACCTTCATAATTTTTTGGCCTTCTGCAACACCAGCTCTTTGGGCTTATGGTGGGGAGGTTACGCTAAACAAAAAATACCATGTTTGCGCACCTGTTCCACAGGTGCACACCTTCATAATTTTTTGGCCTTCTGCAACACCAGCTCTTTGGGCTTAAGGTGGGGAGGCTACGCTAAACAAAAAATACCATGTTTGCGCACCTGTTCCACAGGTGCATACCTTCATAATTTTTTGGCCTCCTTCAACACCAGCTCTTTGGGCTTATGGTGGGGAGGCTCGCCCAACACCAAAAATACCATGTTTGCGCACCTGTTCCACTGGTGCACACCTTCATAATTTTTATGCCTTCTTCAACACCAGCTCTTTGGGCTTACGGTGGGGAGGCTCCACCAACACCAAAAATACCATGTTTGCGCACCTGTTCCACAGGTGCACACCTTCATAATTTGTATGCCTTCTTCAACACCAGCTCTTTGGGCTTATAGTGGTATGGCTCCGCCAACACCCAAACAACAATTTTTGCGCACCTGTTTCACAGATGCATATCATTGCAATTTTTTTTCTTACAAAGGCAATTATTGCCTTCATGACCAGCACTTTCATAGGGTTTTGGTGTCAAGTCATCGTCAGCACCACCAAAGGCCCAATTTTTAAGCATCCTTTACATCTATTCAAAGTCAAGAGACATCAGTATTCATCCAAAACATCTCTAATCTTGTTCACTGTGCACTACATTGTGGCCCCTACCCTAACCCTCAATGTATCCGTGCATATATGTCTGTTTCTTGTGAGAATTCAAGTTAAAGTGCACAAAACACCATTTTACATCAAATAAAGTGCATCTACATACATCTTTTGACTTTTTTTAAAAAAAAAAAAGGTAATAATAGCCCCATTGTGAAAATGCACCCGTTAATTATATCCACATTTAAAGAGACAGCACCTTTTTCCAAAAAAAAAAACTCTAATCTTGTTCCCAGTGCACTGCATTATGTCCCCATCATACATATTGGCTGTGCAGTTGATTAGGAGCAATTAGGAGCAAAAGAAAGGCGCGGTTAAGCAAAAAAGTCATTTTTGAAGGTTTGGCATGCTATAATTCTGGTACTGGACATGCTACAGAGCTGAAACGTCACAGGTACACTTTTTAGACCCCACAGACACTAAATCCAAAGAAACCTTTTTTTTTTTTCAATAATTGGCTCTCTATCAAAAACGACAATTTTTAAGAACTTTTTTTTTGTGTGATTCATAGTCCCTGGGGCATGACCCAGAACCCTAGGCACTTTTAGGGGCATTTATAAGGTCTTAGGGCTTCAAAATGGTGTTTTTTTGATTCCAGAAGTTTGGGTCCCATTGATTTCAATGGGGTTCTGGAATCCAAACCGAACTTTCGGGAAATTCGGGTGTTCTGGTCGAACCAAACTTTTCAAAAGTTCGATCATCCCTAGTCAAGAATCCCTATCCTAGATCAGATTTCCGATTCCTTGTTTTATTTGTACGATTGTTCTATATTTGTTGCTGTGAACCACAGCTCCATATTTGTATCAGCATTGTGCTTGCCTTGACATCTTTATTTTTTCATTTTATCAGTGTGGGATAAAAATTAAAAATGATTCGCTGTAATCAGCAAGTTTTGCTTTTCCATTTCTCCAGCAGCCATGTCTCTGCCTATGTTATGAAATCATTTGGTTGTTATGAGCATCATTTTTATTTAAACATTTACTGTAGGTAGCAGCTGTACTGTTGCTCCAGGTTTTGGAAACTGAAAATAACTACAGCTGGTTAATGAAGGCAAGAACTCCAATCTTCACAAATCACACGCTACTGCATTCTAGGTGATGCACTGCATACATCAGGTTGCATTGTTTCGCAGCAAAGCTTGGGACTCTCATTGTTCTGATACAGGCTGCCAGTGTGTAGAGGAGGATAATACAAGAGCTGTCTCCATGCATGCAGCATCCTCAAGGCTTGTGGGCTGAGCAGCCCGATCCGCCTCCTCCTCCTTTACAGTAGGGAACTCTTGGGCATGTGACTGCTTGAGTTAAGATGGCAGCTCTGTCTGAACCCTTAGGTCTGGAGAGAGGTAGGAAATATGATGCATGTTCCATTGCAGGGGCTGGGATGTTTGGCTGTAGCCAGAGGGAGGAGGGAACAGATGAATGACTTGGTTGTTCCCTCATCTTATTTTTTTCCCCTTTTTTTTATTTTCACTGGTCTCAACATAATAAGGGAAGTGAGAGTGATTTGCAATATAACCTTGCACTTGCATCTCCTGTATTCTGCTGTTCTGCAAAACACTGCAGATAACAGCTTTCCAATTCTGTTTAATAGCTTCAGTAAACATTATATTACTCACTCCTGTGTTTTCACCTTACCCCATCTTCAGAGCTGCAATTCATTATCATTTACACTTGTTAGAGTTCTATTAGGACAGCTACTGCTATTTTCTAAGTACACTGATTGAGAAGGGCACCTATAGGTAGATGCAGATTGGGACAATGCTGCCTAAAACAGATTTAAAAATCCACTTGCCCTTGCTTGAAACATGCATTAAGAGGACCCACCTTAATCTAATAATCACTATTAAAAAGATTAGAAATTGCAAACTGACCAACCAGATCTCTAACCACAAGCATCGCTGTAAAGCACTGTAGTCCGAACTGGAAATTTGCCTCTGCTGATGATAAAGTTCTGACAGGTGTCTATAACCTTTAGGTGTACAGTGGAGGGCTAGTCACTGTCTCACATGAAAAAGTGCTTTCCAGTTTCTAAGTGGGAATTATGTAATAAAGGTTTTTTTTTCTACTGGTTGCTTTGCCACATTAAAGCTGTATTAAACCCAAAAGCTAAAATGAATTATTCATTATTATACAGGATTTATATAGTCTAGCAAGGTGTAATCAATAATCCAAAATTGGAAACAATCAATCACACTAACAGCGCTAACGAATGGATTTGTACTAGGTATAATCATGGAATGATAACAGGCAAATAATAACGTTTTTTAAAATTAGCCAGTATTCATGGAAACGGTCCAAATATCAAGGGAAGGGTGTGAAGAAAGTCTGATACACCAAATCCAACCAATCACCGGTGCTCCCCCCTCTCCTCTGGAACTCACCAGATCAATATTCCAAAATGGCTTCCTTAAAAAGAGATGAAAACACCATTTGGACGTCTCCAACCTCCGAATCCTCAGATTTCCTTATACACCTTATATACCTTCATATGTCACTCCATTCATGATGACATGCAAATGAAAAGCAGGCGGCATATAGTGTAATTCCGCAAATGTATTTGTTAAAAAATATACACATGTATGACCCCACTCCCCTCAAGGTATCTACTCACAAGTAGGACAATGAATGAAGGCATTCAAAAATTATACATGAACGCTTGATGTCCACCATTCGATCCGTGTAGTATAAAGACCGTAGTGTGGTCAGGCGTCAGTCTAGATCAAAGGCGACCGTGCACACACGCCCTGACGTTTCGTCACTTAGACTTCTTCCGAGAGCCTAAGTGACGAAACGTCAGGGCGTGTGCGCGCGGTCGCCTTTGATCTAGACTGACGCCTGACCACACTACGGTCTTTATACTACACGGATCGAATGGTGGACATCAAGCGTTCATGTATAATTTTTGAATGCCTTCATTCATTGTCCTACTTGTGAGTAGATACCTTGAGGGGAGTGGGGTCATACATGTGTATATTTTTTAACAAATACATTTGCGGAATTACACTATATGCCCCCTGCTTTTCATTTGCATGTCATCATTAATGGAGTGACATATGAAGGTATATAAGGTGTATAAGGAAATCTGAGGATTCAGAGGTTGGAGACGTCCAAATGGTGTTTTCATCTCTTTTTAAGGAAGCCATTTTGGAATATTGATCTGGTGAGTTCCAGAGGAGAGGGGGGAGCACCGGTGATTGGTTGGATTTGGTGTATCAGACTTTCTTCACACCCTTCCCTTGATATTTGGACTGTTTCCATGAATACTGGCTAATTTTTAAAAACTTTATTATTTGCCTGTTATCATTCCATGATTATACCTAGTACAAATCCATTCGTTAGCGCTGTTAGTGTGATTGATTGTTTCCAGTTTTGGATTATTGATTACACCTTGCTAGATTTTAACATTTTTATAACAGCTGCTGTGACCCTTTTGAGGTCTCTTCTGTACATTTTATCTCCGTATTTATCTCTGTTGTAAGCCGAGCGCAGGGTGAGTGTTTTTCTTTGCAATTGAGGTGACAGTGCAAGTTCTTCACTCCTTTATCATTATTAGGATTTATATAGTGCCAACAGTTTGCACAGCTCTTTACAACATGGGGGCGGACAGTCCAGGTACAATCCATTTTAATACAGGAGGAATCCGAGGGCTCTGCTCATTAGAGCTTACAATCTAGGAGGGAGGGTCAAGTAATACAAAAGGTATAAACTGTGGGGGATGATCTGATGAAGAAAATAAAAGTACAGTTTTTAGGTAGGGGCAGAATAGGCTTCGCTGAACAGGAGAATTTTTAGGGATTAGTAGGAGATAGTCAGACAGATTGGGGTAGGGAGTTCCATAGGATAGGAGAGGCTCGGGAAAAGTCCTGGAGGCGAGCATGGGAGGAGGTGACAAGGGAGCTTAGAGAGCAGGAGGTCTTGAGAGGAATGAAGAGAACGAGTAAGTTGGTATTTGGCACTAGATTAGTAATGTAGCTGGGGGCTGGGTTATTGATGGTTTTGTAAGTATTATTTGAGTGAGTGAAAGCCAGTAGAGGGATTGACAGAGAGGAGTAGCAGACACTGCTATATGGTTGGTAAGGTGGATGAGCCTGGTAGCAGCATTCATGATGGACTAAAGGGGAATAGCCTATGTAAATGTAATTCCATGAGGAGGGAGTTGATGTAGTTGAGGCAGGAGATAACCAGGGAGTGAAATAGGAACTTTGTGCTGTCATTGGTTAGGAAGGGGCGTATTTTGTAGATGTTGTGGAGGTTGAGACAGTAAGATTTGGACAGTAATTGGACATGGGGCCGAAAGGATAGTTCAGACTCCAGGATTACACCTAGAACCTTGACATGTGGCGATGGGCTGATAGTAGTGCTATCGATCTTGACAGAGAAATCAGGGGAAGAAGCACGAGTGGGATGAAATATGATGATCTTGATTTTGGATAAATTGAGTTTGACAATTCAGACTATGTCTGTTAGTAAATTACTGATCCATGAGGAGACTGAAGGAGTAAGCTGAGGAGTAAAGAGATAGATTTGGATGTCGTCAGTGTAGAGATGGTATTTAAAGCCACGGGAGGGTATTTCCTGACCCAGGGAGGAGGGGTAGATGAAGAATGAGAGAAGTCCAAGAACAGAACCTTGGGGGATCCCAACAGAGAAAGGGAGAGGAGGAAGTAGAATTGTGAGTAATGCTAGAGGTGCGGTTTGATAAGTAGGGTGAGGGCCAGCGAAGGCTACAGTCACGGAGACCAAAGGCATGGAGTTTATTGAGGACGAGGGGGTGGCCCACTGTGTCAAAGGTAGCAGAGAGGTCCAGGAGTAGGAGTACAGAATAGTGTCCATTTAATTTAACTGTTAGCAGATCCTTTGTGAGTTTTAGGAGAGTAGTTTACATGGAGTGTTGAGGGTGGAATCCAGACTGAAGGGGATCAAGAACTTTTTCTCAGTGAGGTGGTCATTCAGTTGGTTGTAGACCAGATGTTCAAGGAGTTTGGATAAAAAGGGGAGCAAGGAGATGGGGTGTGTAGGTTGTTAAGATTGGTGGGGTCTATTGAGGGCTTTTTAAGTATGGGATGACTAGTGCATGTTTTAAAGAGTTGAGGAAGGTGCCAGATGAGAGGGAGAGATTAAATATGTGAGTTAGAGAGTGTAGGATAAAGCCAGAGGTTGACCATAGCATTTGCAAGGGAACAGGGGGAGGGTGGTGGGTGTTAGACAAAAGTTTAGCAACCTTGTCTATAGTGGTGGGGTTGAATTAAAGAAGTAATGATTGTTCCTGTCGACATAGAGTGTTAAGTGGAGATGGTATCTGTACAGTGGAGATCTCCTCACAAATTGTATCCATCTTATGTTTGAAGTGATTGGTGATCTCCTGGGCAGTGAGTGAGTTAGTGGGTTGAGGCAGTGGAGGTCAAAGATGAGAGTTAAAGGTCGAGAAGAGTTTACCGGGATGGGATTAAATGTTGTTAATGAGATATAAAATAGGTCTGCTTGGCAGTGAGCAGGCAGGAACTGTATTTTTGGAGGGCAGATTTTTATTGGTTGAAATCTTTTTGAGACTGAGTCTTATGCCACAGGCACTCAAGAGCGTGGCTGTGTTTTTTCAGACTTCTGGTATCATCTGTTTGCCAAGGATGTAGGGGGCCCGATTGCGTGTAGTGAGGGGGGCCAGTATGGGCAGGAATGGTGGCAGTGAAGTGTTGTAGACAGAAGTTGCTAGGTTGGGGCAGGACAGGAATGAGATTTTGTCATAGAGGTGGTTAGCAGCAGAGTAGAGAAGGGAAGGGTTGAGGTGGCAAAGGTTTCTATGGGTAATTGTTAGGCAGTTGGAAGGAGAGGAGTTGGAAGAGAGGGAAGGAGTGAAACTAATAAGGTAGTGGTCAGAAGAGAGGGAAAAAATAAAACAAGATCAAGGGTATTACTGTCAGAGTGAGCAGAAGCATATACAGTAAACCCTCCATCGCGGGGGTTACGTTCCAGACCCACCCGCGATAAGTGAAAATCCGCGAAATAGAAATACCCTATTTAAATACACCCTAGGCGTGTTTTTATAACTTTTACGGTACGTTTAAAAGCATTTTAAGGTCTTTAAACACACTTTTAAAACAATAGAAACACATTTAAACACATAAAAGATATTGAGAGAGAGAGCAAGAGCAATGGCAAACACAAAAACTTTTAATAATAAGGAATTAATTAATATAATAATATTAATAGGTCTTACAGAAAAAAAAACACAAAATAACAGGGGTTTACTGTATATTCATTGCTTCAGGTGAAAGGAGGAGGTTAGACTGAGGGAGTGTTCGTATTAACAGGGATGCTGAAGTCACCTAGACGGATTGTGGGAATTTCAGAAAAGAGTAAGTAGGGTAGCCAAGCAGAAAAGTCAACAAGAAAGGATGATACTGGCCCAGAGGGCCGGTAGATCACATCTATCCTTAGAGAAACCGGAGAGAAAAGATGAATGCAATGTGCCTCAAATAAGGAGAGTGACAGAGTGGGAGGTGGGTGAAGTACCTGAAAGGTGCTATGTGGGGATAGAAGGATTCCTACTCCCCCTCCCTTCAGTCCACTGGGTCTGAGGTTGTGAGTCCAAGAGGGCCACCATGGGAAAAGGGCAGCAGGAGAAGCAGTGTCGGATTCATGAAGCCAGGGTTCAGTAATGGCAAATAGATTAAATGAGTTGGCGATAAAGAGGTCATGGAGAGAAGTGAGTTTGTTAGAGACAGAGCAGGATTTCCAAAGGAGACAAGTGAAGGGGAGTCCAGTCTTGGAAAGAAGAGGAATGGAAACTAAATTGTGTGGATTGCAGTTGCTACCAGAGGGTGCAGGGGGATGGGGGGTGTTGGATACAGTCAAGTGATGGAGGCCCAGGGTTTGGGGATATATCACCAGAAGTTAAGAGAAGAAGGGTGTGGGAGTGGTATTTATATGAAGAGACATGCTCTATTGTTTTTTTTTTAGCATGTGGCTTTAGAATTAGCAGGAGTTGGTGAGTGCAGTAATAGGGAGAGGACAGAAGTGAGGGAGTTATATAGAGTATAAGCTGTGGGGTAGAGTAGAAGGGTGAAGGAAAGAGAGTTTAGGAAGAGAGGACACAACTGTCAGGAGTGGCAAAGAGCGCATGTTGAGTGGAAGGAGAGCTGGAGGGGTAAACAAGGTCATCTGCGTTCTGTGTGGTGTTGTTCAAAGTATTTACCTGTGTATTTTCACTTCATTCAATTGCTGAAGTGCATAGTTGGAAGTGCTCCCACTTAAAAATCTTCTAGAAAGAACCACAGCAGCAAATGTGCCTCCCCCATAAAGGTAGTTTGGTTTTATATTGTTAGGGATGGGGGTGGTGCTTGACAAAGGATTAAGGCGTTAATTAAGGATGGCTGCCTAGCAGGACAAAGTTTCCACTTCAGAATCAGACTTGCAAGCAAGCCAACCCCCCCGGATCATTACTGACAGGACTGACACTGCAAAAAAGTGCCCAAAATAGCCATGTTCAGTGCTAAATAGTGCAACTATGAATATTTAAATGGCAAACTTGTAGCTGGTGCTAATAGCAATGTGTTTAAGTTAAACAAAAGTCAAAAAAACATATTTCTCCATTTACTAGAAGGTCAGGTTAATTCACCCCATCCAGCAAAGAGTTCTCATATTCATCAGAGTCTGCAAGATTCCCCCTTACAGTGCAAGGGAACTCTGATGCAGGGGGGGGGGGGGGCTCTGGTGAGCAGAGACCACCTTACATAGTTAGTCAGGTTGCAAAAAGACACAAGTCCATCTGGCTCAACCAATGAGAAAAAAAAAAAACAGTAAAAAAAATCCAACCATACAATCGCGTATACACAATCCTATACCCACAGTTGATCCAGAGGAAGGCGAAAAAAACCCAGCAATGCATGATCCAATTTGCTACAGCATGGGAAGAAAAAATTCCTTCCTGATCCCTCAAGAGGCAATCGGATATTCCCTGGATCAACTTTACCTATAAATATTGGTGTACCCATTTATATTATGTACACCCAGGAAAGAATCCAGGCCTTTTTTAAAGCAATCTAGTGAGCTAGCCAGAACCACCTCTGGAGGGAGTCTATTCCACATTTTCACAGCTCTTAAGGTGAAGAAACCTTTCCGTATTCTGAGACAAAATCTGTTTTCCTCTAGATATAAAGAGTGCCTCCTTGTGCTCTATGTTGACCTTAAAGTGAATAACTCAACACCAAGTTCACTATATGGACCCCTTATGTATTTATACATGTTGATCATATCCCCCCTTACTCTCCTCTTCTCAAGAGAGAATAAATTCAGTTCCTCTAATCTTTTCTCATAGCTGAGCTCTATCCACTATGGATTCCCCCAGTTCTACACCCCCTAGTATGTATGCTACATGCATATTCTTAGCCCCCAAGTGCATAACTTTACATTTATCAACATTAAACCTCATTTGCCACATAGTTGCCCAATGAAACAGTGCATTGAGGTCAGCTTAACCGCTTGCCGCCCGCCCACCATCATATTACGGCGGAGCGGTGCGACCATTGTTCTGGGCCGCCCTCACTTTCAGCAGGGCAGGTGCGCGATCGTGTACCCTGCACTGCCGGTGTCGGCATGTCCCCGGGACACCCCCCGTCACCGGCAGGGGGGAAACAGCCAATGGGCATGGCTGTTTCCCACGTGATCGGCTGTGTTCCAATGACACAGCCGATCACAATAGAGGAGCCCAGAAGATGACCGCGCATGCGCGATCGGGAGCGCGCAGCGCGGTCATGTCGGTGGCGCTGTGTTCCCTAGGAACACAGCTGTCACCGGCGGTAGTAAACAGTCACTGACGGTGACTGTTTACTATGTGATCGGCTGTGAATCCATTCACAGCCGATCACAAAATGTAAACACAGAGCAGTAACTCACAGATACTAGCTCTTCTCCCCTCACACAGTTTCCAGTGTGAGGAGAGCAGAGCTAGAAACAGTGAGTTACTGCTCTGTACACCTGTCACTGTAAAATCACAAAAATAAATGTCCCCACACAGTCCTTAGCCCCCCCCCCCAATTGCACCTGTCACCCAACAGTCACCTCATCAGTGCCCAGAAATTGACACCCATAAGGCTACGTTCACATGTGAGCGTAGCGATCGCGGGCAGAATCACTGCGATTCTGCCCGCGATCCAGAAACCATTGCAAATCACGGGGCGCTTGTGCGTTGCCCGTGATTTGCAATAGCACCCCAAACGCTGTGCGATGTTGCCGTGATTTCCGCCTGCTGAATCGCAGTAACATTGCGCAAACAATGCATGCCGCCCAAAAAAAGGTACAAGAGTTTCTTTGGGGCGTCATGCGTTGTTTGCGTCATGTTACCGCGATTCAGCAGGCGGAAATCGCGGCTACATCGCACAGCGTTTGGGGTGCTATTGCAAATCACGGGCAACGCACAGGCGCCCCGCGATTTGCAATGATTTCCGGATCGCGGGCAGAGGATTCTGCCCGCAATCGCTACGCTCACATGTGAACGTAGCCGAAAGTTCAACGGTCACCAGAGACTGCCATCAGTACCGCCGTGCACCATCGCCCGTCACCTGTCACCCCATCAGTCATCGTCACCTGTTACCCCATCAGTGATCATCACTTGTCACCCCATCAGTCATCGTCACCTGTCACCCCATCAATCATCGCCACTTGTCACCCCATCAATCATCGCCACTTGTCACCCCATCAATCATCGTCACTTGTCACCCCATCAGTGATCGTCACCTGTCAACCCATCAATCATCGTCACCTGTCACCCTATCAGTCATCGTCACCTGTCACCCTATCAGTCATCGTCACCTGTCACCCTATCAGTCATCGTCACCTGTCAACCCATCAGTCATCGTCATCTGTCAACCCGTCAGTCATGACCACCTATCAGTCACCTGCCACCCATCCGTGATCATCCGCAGTCACCCGTCGCACAGCCCATCACAGACAGCATGTCAAAAAGGATGTACAGCAACGAGGAGGCCCTTCAGGTCCTCTCCATGACTGATGAGAGCACCGGGGAGCTCTCATCAGTATCCGAATCCAATTCGGAATTTGAAATGGCTAATAGTAGCGGATCGGAGATGGACTCGGACTATTCCTGTACACTTTCCTTTATACAATGTATTTTGGGGTGCAATTTTTGCTATATACATGCAACCACTTACCGACCGCCTAACGACTATATACGTTGGCCATTAAAAGCTAAATACTGGGGTTATGGCAGCAGATAGCTGCCATAACCCCGTTTTTTTTTTTAAACGGCGGGCAGTTGGCTTTCAGATAAGGGTGGTCCCAGTGGCGGATTCGCTGCGGAATTACCCTTACGGTGCAGGGAAAGAGGTGCCCCCCCTCCCGCCGCGTCCCAGACGTTTTCCCAGCTTACCGGACCCGCCGGCAGCGGGGAAAACTATCCGGTCCCGGATCCTCAGAGACAGGAAGTCGAGTGAGGGCAAGATGGCCCTCAAAAGTCGTTGCCTAGCAACCGGTTTTAAGGGCCGTTTTGTTGAAAAAAAAAAAAAAAAATTTTCTTTTTTTCTTTTTTAGTGTAGTTGTGAGGTGTGAGGTCTTTTTGACCCCAGATCTCACAATAAAGAGGACCTGTCATGCCTATTTCTATTACAAGGGATGTTTACATTCCTTGTAATAGGAATAAAAATGATCAAACCATTTTTTTTTTAAAACTGTGTAAAATAAAAAAATAATAAATAAAATAAATAGGAAAAAAAAAATGAAAGCGCCCTGTCCCTGTTAGCTCGCGCGCAGAAGCGAATGCATACGCAAGTCCCGCCCACATATGTAAACGGTGTTCAAACCACACATGTGAGGTATCGCCGCGATACTTAGAGCGAGAGCAATAATTTGAGCCCTAGACCTCCTCTGTAACTCTAAGCTAGTAACCTGTAGAAATTTTTAAAATGTTGCCTATGGGGATTTTTAAGTACCAATGTTTGGCGCCATTCCGTGAGCGTGCGCAATTTTGAAGCATGACATGTTGGGTATCTAATTACTCGGCGTAACATTATCTTTCACATTATGGAAAAAAATTGGGCTAAATCTACTGTTTTCTTATATTTTAATTTAAAAAAGTGAATATTTTTTTAAAAAATTGCATTTGGAAGACTGCTGCGCAAATATGGTGTGATAACAAATATTACAACAATCTCCATTTTATTCTCTAGGGTCTCTGCTAAAAAAAAAAAGATATAATGTTTGGGGGTTCTAAGTAGTTTTCTAGCAAAAAAAATGATTTTAGCTTGTAAACACCAAGTGTCAAAAATAGGCCCAGTCTTAAAGTGGATAAATGGACAACTTTGTGAAAAGTGCTACTTGGATGTTAGGATGTATGTGGCTAGGCTGTGTAAAAGTGTTACACATGTGGTATCGCCATACTCAGGAGGAATAGAAGAATGTATTTTGGGGTGCAATTTTTGCTATGTACATGCTATGTGTTGGAAATATTTCATAAATGGACAACTTTGTGTAAAAAAAATGCATTTTCATTTTCTTTCCACATTTTCCAAAAACTTGTGGAAAAAAATCACACGTTCAAAAGACTCATTATGCCTCAAAAATTATACGTTGGGGTGTTTGCTTTCCAAAATGAGGTCATTTTATGGGGGTTTCCCTTGTCCTGGTGCTCCAGGGCCTTCAAAAGTGCGATAGGTTGTAAGGAAATTATATGTGTAATTTGTGCTCCTAGAATGCCGGACGGTGCTACTTGGATGTTAGGCCTCTGTATGTGGCCAGGCTGTGAAAAAGTCTTACACATGTGGTATCGCCATACTCAGGAGGAGTAGTAGAATGTGTTTTGGGGTGTAGTTCCAAGTATACATATGCTGTGTGAGAGAAATAACCTGTTAATACGTCAATTTGTAAAAAAAAAAAAAAAAAATCTTCAGTTTGCAAAGAATTGTGGGAAAAAATTACAACTTCAAAAAACTCACCATGCCCCTTATTAAATACCTTGGAATGTCTACTTTCCAAAAAGGGGTCATTTGGGGGGTATTTGTACTTTCCTGACCTTTTAGTGTCTCAAGAAATGAGATAGGCCTTCAGTACATCATGTGTGATCAAGTGTGATCAATTTTCAATGAATAGGACCATAGCTTGTGGACTCTATAGCTTTCACAAAGACCAAATAATATACACTTATTTGGGATATTTTTACCAAAGATAAGTAGCAGTATAAATTTTGGCCAAAATTTGTGAAGAAAAATTACTAATTTGCAAAATTTTATGACAGAAACAAAGAAAAATGCGTTTTTTCACAATATTTTCAGTCTTTTTTTATTTATAGCACAAAAAATAAAAAACCCAGTAGTGATTAAATACCATCAAAAGAAAGCTCTATTTGTGTGAAGAAAAGGACACACATTTTTTATGGGTACAGTGTTGCATGCCTGAGTAATTGTCATTCAAAGTGTGAGAGTGCTGAAAGCTGAAAATCGGTCTGGGCAGGAAGGGGGTGAAAGTGCACTGTAGGCAAGTGGTTAAAGGGTAAGGGATAGGGGATGAACAAAGTGGTGGAGCCACAAGCTGCATTGAGGTCAGCTTGTAAGTTGGAGACATCCTGTAAGGAAGTTATTCCACTGCACCGTAAGGCCCTTTGTTCCCGATTAAATAGGGCAATGTCGTCTGGTGTTTTATTTAACCACTTGCCGACTGCCTAACGCCGATCTACGTCGGCAGTCAGCCCCTCACAGGCAAAGTGACGTAGGGCTACGTCACTAGCTTGTGAGGGTCTAGGGAGCGAGCGCGCGCCCCCGGAGGCACGCTCCCGCGTGGTCACGGACCCCCCCCGCGCGTGTGACCGGCGGACCCGATGTCCGCCGGTCACTCGGCGATCGGCGGGGGAGAGGGAGAATGTCAGGCAGCTTGTGTAAACAAGCTGCCTGTCATTCTCCTTGCTATTAGGATACTGATCACTCGGATCTAGTATGTAGATCCGTTGATCAGTGTCCATACAGCTCAAGCCCCAGCCAATCACAGTAGAAAGCACGCCCCTAGGGATACACACAGCCCCTCCCTCCCAAATAAAGTTAACCCCTTCACTACCAGTGTATTTTTACAGTAACAGTGCATATATATAGCACTGATTACTGTAGAAATGTCACTGGTAACCCCAAAAGTGTCAAAAATGTCAGTCAAGGGTCCGATCTGTCCGCCCCAATGTCGCAGTACCGCAAAAAAAAAATCGCAGATCGCCGCCATTACACGTTAAAAAAAAAACAAAAATGACAGAAATCTTTCCCTTTGTTAGTAAACGCGATAACTTTTGCGCAAACCAATCAAAATACGCTTTTTGCGATTTTTTTTTACCAAACATAGGTAGCATAAAACAAATTGGCCGAAAAAGTAAAAAAATTTTGATTTTTACATTTTTTTTTTGGGGAATTTCATATAAAAAAATGTGAAAAATATTGCTATTTTTGCAAAATTGACGCTCTTTTTTTGTTTATAGCGCGTGATCAAAAAATCGCACAGGTGATCAAATACCACCAAAAGAAAGCTCTGTTTGTGGGAAAAAAAGGACGCCAAATTCGTTTAGGTACAGCGTCGCACGACCGCGCAATTGTCCGTTAAAGTCACGCAGTGCCGAATCGCAAAATACCCCCTGGTCGGAATGGGGGTAAAATCTTACGGGGCTTAAGTGGTTAATACCTCATCCATTATAATTGAATACTTGTTTAATATTTTCATTATTTTGGTTCCCAATTCTGTCCATGATGGGAACCATGCCCATTCCATGCCCCCTTTGTTAAAGAGTTCTCTCCTATTTACATGTTTAAGGGGATATTTTGGATGTTTACTTGCTTGTAATACATGATGAGGACCTCCTCTCCCAATTATCTCCATAACTGGAATCAGAGAGGTGAGTGTCCTTGGTGAGTGTCTTTGCGACTGGTGAGTGTCTTTGCGACTGGTGAGTGTCTTTGCGACTGGTGAGTGTCCTTGGTGAGTGTCTTGCGACTGGTGAGTGTCTTTGCGACTGGTGAGTGTCTTTGCGACTGGTGATTCTTTGCGACTGGTGATTCTTTGCGACTGGTGATTCTTTGCGACTGGTGAGTGTCCTTGCGACTGGTGAGTATCTGTGTCTGTGAGTGTGGTGCGACTGACCGGGCGGTGTGTCTGTGAGGGTTGTGCGACTGTGAGTGTGGTGCGACTGACTGGGCGGTGCGACTGAGAGTGTTGTGCGACTGACCAGGCTGTGCGATTGTGAGTGTGGTGCGACTGGCAGTGTTGTGAGACTGACCGGGCTGTGAGATTGTGAGTGTTGTGCAACTGAGTGTCAAGTGAGGGTAGCGGAGTACCAGAGGGTGAGAAAGCAGAGTTAGGAAGCCAGGAAATAGCCACATAGGATAGACTTAAATCACTGAATCCCCATTAGATTAGATAGTAGGTACAATGCCCGGCGGGTGTGGAGATGCGACTCGGTGTACATCTTGTAATATGTATGCGTTCCTCAGACATGTGATCGAGGGCGAATACATATGCGCAAAATGTAAGCACGTTGCTTCCCTGGAAGCTCAGGTCCTGAATCTAGGGAAGCAGCTGGCAACACTGAGACGAATGTCCATACCGGAGGAGAGCCAGGATCGTACCAGTCAGGTGCAGACAGGGGTCTGCACAGAGGTGGGCGGAGTATCGGAGGTGCAGGCATCAGAGCAGTTTAGAGGGGTGACAGTTAGGAGGGGTAGAAGGGAACAAGGCAAGGAGGCTGATCCTGGGCTGGAGCACCCCAATAGATACGCCCCGTTGTGTGATGTTGGGGAAACCAGTCAGGGACCAGCATTGCTGGAGCAGAGCGACGCCCCTAGCTGCCAGGGGAAGAACTCCTCCAGTGAGGCCGGGAGAAAGGGAAAGGAAAGACAGGTGCTGGTGGTAGGGGACTCAATTATTAGAAGGACAGATAGTGTAATCTGTGACAAAGACTGTGTGTGCCGAACAGTCTGTTGTTTGCCGGGCGCTCGGGTTCGGCACATCGCGGATCGGGTGGACAGATTATTGGGTGGGGCTGGGGAAGACCCAGCTGTCATGGTACACGTGGGTACCAATGACATAGGCAGAGGAAGATGGAGAGTCCTAAACGATTTCAGGGACTTAGGCGCTAAGTTGAGGAGAAGGACCTCCAAGGTAGTATTTTCCGAAATACTACCTGTTCCTCGAGCCACACCAGAGAGGCAGCGGGAGATTAGGGAAGTTAACGAGTGGCTGAGGAGCTGGTGTAGTAAGGAGGGTTTCGGGTTCCTGGAGAACTGGGCCGACTTCTCAGTCGGTCACCGGCTCTTTGGTAGGGACGGATTGCACCTAAATGGGGTGGGTGCAGCCGTACTGGGTGAGAGGATGGCCACAAAGTTAGAGGGGCTTTTAAACTAGGGAATGGGGGGGAGGGTACAGATGTAGAATTAGCCAGTGGAAAGCAAGTTTCAGAGGGCAGAATTGAGGGCGATAGCAGTAGGGTGCTCGGAGCTCCTATACCCAGGGTGGGTATGGGGCAAAATCAAGAGAGCAGCCTAAAAACATCAAACGAGGATATATGTAACCGATCAAAATTAAGAGGTTTGTATACCAATGCCAGAAGCCTGGCCAACAAGATGGGAGAGCTGGAGCTGCTGATGTTTGAGGAGGACTTAGATTTTGTGGGGATATCAGAGACTTGGTTTGACAGCTCTCATGATTGGATGGCGACCATTCAGGGGGAATTCCCTTTATCGCAGAGATAGAGAGGGTAAAAAAGGGGGAGGGGTATGTCTGTATATTAAAAACAGTATACAGGTAAATATGAGGGATGATATTAATAATGGAGCTATGGATGAGGCAGAATCCCTATGGGTAGAACTTCAAAGGGAAGGCACGGTGGGGAAGGTAATATTGGGCGTATGCTATAGGCCCCCCAACCTAAGGGAGGAGGGGGAGGCGGACCTCATTTTACAGATAGGATTGGCAGCAAGGATGGGAAATGTCATTATAATGGGGGACTTTAATTATCCAGATATAGACTGGGCAGAAGGAACAGCACACTCAGCCAAGGCTAGGCAGTTCCTAAATGTTTTGCAAGACAGTTTCATGGGTCAGATGGTGAATGCACCAACGAGGAAAAATGCGGTACTTGACCTACTGATTACCAACAATACAGACCTGCTCACGGATATAGAAATACGGGACAACTTGGGAAACAGTGACCATAGGTCAATAAGTTTCAGTATTAATTACAGTTATAGGAAGCAGAGGGTAATATAAGGACACTGAATTTCAAAAGAGCCAATTTCCCAAAACTGCGCTCGCTGCTAGAAAATATCAATTGGGATAGAACCCTGGGAACAAAGAACACGGAGGAAAAATGGGAGTGCTTCAAGAGCATACTTAACAAGGGGATTGACCAGTGCATTCCAAAGGGAAATAAATTTAAAAGAGCAAAACTAAACCCTGGGTGGCTAAACTCCAACATAAAAATGGTAAAAGGTGCAAGTGATGTTGGGACCGGCGCTACCACATAAATATTGTGTTTGTGCAATTGCATACACTGTGTAATTCATATAAACATATAAAGGTGCATATAGTGCTTAAACCAAAGTGCTGCGTGCTGTAAACCTTTTATATATTCGCATGGGCTGTGCTCAGTGTACCATATAAACACATGTATACATATAAAGTGCTGAGTGCTATTGATAACCACGTGTGTGATTGCTAAACAAAGTTTGGCGCCAGTGGGTGTACCACAAATTGCACCGTTGCTTACCGCACTCTTAGGATGGTGGCTCAGCACTCCCTGGTCACGCACTCTTAGGATGGTGGCTCAGCACTCCCTGGTCACGCACTCTTAGGATGGTGGCTCAGCACTCCCTGGTCACTAGAACAGAAAACAAGCCTCCATTGCGTAGTATATCCTTGTTAGGGTAAAACAACGTAGCATCCACTCACATTTAGGGAGTTCACTATCAGCTTGAGGTGTTCGCCGGGTCGCTTCCGCGTTCCACCAGCTCAAACCACCGTTCCCGGAAGTGACGTACTGACGTACGCAAACCACGCCCTACGCGTTTCGTCATACGACGTCATCTGGAGCGCTCCAGATGACGTCGTATGACGAAACGCGTAGGGCGTGGTTTGCGTACGTCAGTACGTCACTTCCGGGAACGGTGGTTTGAGCTGGTGGAACGCGGAAGCGACCCGGCGAACACCTCAAGCTGATAGTGAACTCCCTAAATGTGAGTGGATGCTACGTTGTTTTACCCTAACAAGGATATACTACGCAATGGAGGCTTGTTTTCTGTTCTAGTGACCAGGGAGTGCTGAGCCACCATCCTAAGAGTGCGTGACCAGGGAGTGCTGAGCCACCATCCTAAGAGTGCGTGACCAGGGAGTGCTGAGCCACCATCCTAAGAGTGCGGTAAGCAACGGTGCAATTTGTGGTACACCCACTGGCGCCAAACTTTGTTTAGCAATCACACACGTGGTTATCAATAGCACTCAGCACTTTATATGTATACATGTGTTTATATGGTACACTGAGCACAGCCCATGCGAATATATAAAAGGTTTACAGCACGCAGCACTTTGGTTTAAGCACTATATGCACCTTTATATGTTTATATGAATTACACAGTGTATGCAATTGCACAAACACAATATTTATGTGGTAGCGCCGGTCCCAACATCACTTGCACCTTTTACCATTTTACTACCTCAGTGGTAGGTTGGGGGCAGCTTACACCACCATTTTTTAGTCCAAAAAGTACTGAAAACTCCATAGCGCTGGTATTTAAACCCTTTTCCAACATAAAAATGTATATTAGTGCTAAAGAAAAGGCCTTCAAAAAATACAAGACCGAGGGGTCATTGGCAGCATTTAAGCATTACAAAGAGTGTAATAAGAAATGTAAAGACGAAATCAAGGCGGCTAAAATAGAACACGAGAGACATATAGCGGAAGAGAGTAAAAAGAACCCCAAGAAGTTCTTTAAGTATATAAACAGTAAGAAAGCGAGGCCAGAACACATTGGCCCCATAAAAGATGACAAAGGAAATATGGCCACTGAGGACAGAGAAAAGGCGGAAGTGTTAAATCATTTCTTCTCTTCAGTCTTCACAAAAGAATCGGAGGGCTACACGAACCTAGCTTGTAAGGCCGGACTAAATAATACATCTCAGGAAATGCCACCATGGCTAACAGAAGATAGACTTAGAACTAAACTAGAGAAACTTAACATAAATAAATCACCGGGACCGGATGGCTTGCACCCGAGGGTTCTTAAAGAGCTCAGCCAGGTGATTGCCAGACCATTATTCTTGATCTTTAAGGATAGTTTACAGACGGGTATGGTGCCAGCTGATTGGAAAAAAGCCACCGTGGTACCAATATTTAAAAAGGGGCCGAGGTGTATCCCGGGGAACTATAGGCCGGTCAGCCTAACATCTGTAGTCTGCAAGATTTTGGAGGGGATGTTAAGGGACCACATACAAGACTTTAGTAATGAAAACTGTATTATTAGTAGCAATCAGCATGGATTTATGAAAAATCGTTCTTGCCAAACCAATCTATTAACCTTCTACGATGAAGTGAGCTGCCACCTAGATAAAGGTAAGCCTGTGGATGTGGTGTATCTGGACTTTGCAAAGGCCTTTGACACCGTTCCCCACAAACGCTTACTGTACAAACTAATGAAGGTAGGTATGGACCATAAGGTGAGTACCTGGATAGAGAACTGGCTCCAGGGGAGAGTCCAGAGGGTGGTGATTAATGGAGAGTACTCGGATTGGGCGGGTGTGGAAAGTGGGGTCCCCCAGGGTTCTGTCCTGGGACCAATCCTGTTTAATTTGTTCATAA
This sequence comes from Pelophylax lessonae, assembly GCF_965119305.1. Classification (NCBI taxonomy): domain Eukaryota; kingdom Metazoa; phylum Chordata; class Amphibia; order Anura; family Ranidae; genus Pelophylax; species Pelophylax lessonae. Next base: position 169,265,204 of record NC_138779.1, read on the forward strand.
ATGATCTAGAGGAGGGGATATCTAGTACAATCTCAGTATTTGCAGATGATACTAAACTAAGCATGCCAATATCTTCTATGCAGGATGTGGAAACCTTACAAGCGGACCTGAACAAAATAACGGGGTGGGCAACTACATGGCAGATGAGGTTTAATGTTGAAAATTGTAAAGTAATGCACTTGGGTGCCAGAAACCAGAAAGCAAGCTACTCACTAGGGGGGGAGCCTCTGGGTGAGTCTAGGATGGAAAAAGACTTGGGGGTACAGGTAGACAACAGGCTTGGCAGTGGCATGCAATGCCAAGCCGCTGCAAGTAAAGCCAACAGAATACTGGGATGTATAAAAAAGGGGATTCACTCCAGAAATAAAGAGATTATTCTCCCACTCTACAAGACTCTGGTCCGGCCACATCTGGAGTATGCTGTCCAGTTCTGGGCACCGGTCCTCAGGAAGGATGTGCTGGAACTGGAAAGAGTCCAGAGAAGGGCAACAAAAATAATTAGGGGAATAGAGGACATCAGCTATGAGGAAAGACTACAAGCACTGAACTTATTCTCTCTGGAGAAGAGACGACTGAGGGGGGATATGATATCAATGTTCAAATACTGTACTGGCGACCCTAGCATAAGGAACAAACTATTCAGAGAAAGGGAATACAATAAGACACGTGGCCATTCACTAAAACTAGAGGAAAGGCGGTTTAACCTTAAAATGCGTAAGGGGTTCTTCACTGTAAGAGCAGTAAGGATGTGGAATTCTCTTCCACAAGCAGTCGTATCAGCAGGGAGCATTGATAGTTTCAAAAAACTGTTAGATGGGCACCTTAGAGACCACAACATACAGGGGTATACAATGTACGGTTAAAAGTTAACACACACACACACATTATAGGTTGAACTGGATGGACTGGTGTCTTTTTTCAACCTCACTATGTAACTATGTAACTATGTAACTAATGTGAAAGGGCGCAAGCCCAGCACCTTTTTTACTTGGTCAGAATGACTAGATAAATTAAGTATTTACAAAACTTTACCAGTTGAATTATGTAGTGGGTGTGTTTCGTTTATTATGGACCAAATTGTGGCCTTTTTTTCTCATTAATACTTCTGTTCAGTTTCAAAGAAAGATTTAAATACAAACCCGGCACCTTATCTAATAACAGCTAAAAGGTGTATACCTCCTACTATTTAACCAACATTAATAATTAAAGTGATTGTAAAGTGTTGTTTTTTTTTTCCCTATAAAAATAACAAACATGTTATACTTAACTGCTCTGTTACAGTGGATTTGCACATTTCCTCTTCTCGGGTCCCTCTTCTGTGATTCTGGCACCTCCTTCCTGTTCAGTGCACCCACAGCAAGCCGCTTGCTATGGGGGCACCTGAGCCAAGTCACAGCTCCCTGTGTAAGATCTGTATTTGGGAACATACTGATTCTTGCATTCTAGACAAAATAGATAATTTATATATAAGATGAAAAATAAAGTATCTTTGCCCATCAGAGATAGTTATGTTCAAATCGCTTTCTCATGCAGTAATATAGGATGGAATATGAAATTGCGGAGGTGTTATCAATTCTGCATATGCCCTAGAAAGGCCTCGACTATTGGTTTGGCCTGACGCTCACAATTGCTTAAAAGCAGTAGGCCCAAACGTTATCGTTGGATCAAATGGTAAAGATGTTGGATAGTGTCATAGTTGGGTTGCCTGCCATATCGGAAGAGATGGTGATAGCATTGACTGAATATCAGCTATAGACTTCCATCTTCCCGAGTCCCTAAAATATTGCATTCTGATTTTATTCATTTCTATAAATTGATGGAATGTAGGATCAATTAGTCCTGGTACAAAATCTGGGTTTCCAAACACTAGTGTCATAGCTGATATCACTTAAGGTTTTATCAACCCAAATTGTGGCATTTTAATCTTTGTTAGAAATGTTAAACATAGAAGATAGGTCCAGGATTAAAGATATGTTGAACTGTGATTTCTGACACATTTCCTCTCTCCTATCTGACTATTTTCCTAGTCTAAAACACCAGCCTGTTGGGTAAATATGAGTGATTATAGGAAAGAAATTTGATTAATTTCCCTGGACTCCTGATATTGTATACTTACTGCAGGGGGGCCATTCTAAAAAGAAGTGATGTTCACGGTGCAGCAAGTAAATGAATCCTCTCTTGCTGGTCAATAGTGAGTCCCGTTGTGTTGCACATTACCTGAACAGAAAGGTAAGTAACAAGTACTAATCACCCATACCAGCAAGCAAACTGTCAATATCAATAGGAAGAACCTCCAAGATGTCTGGGGACTGAGAATTGACATCTTGCCCTGTGTCTTCTGATTTGTCTGCTTCAGAGACTTGTGCACCTTCTTCACTCTCTTGTTCGTCTACTTCAGGAATTTCTACACCTACTTCACCTCTTTGTTTGTCTACTTAAGGAATTTCAACACCTACTTCACCCTCTTTGTCTGTGTCTTGTATCCTAGGATCCTCTGGGACTTTCTTTAACCTTAAAGCATTGATCCAGGCTTGAGAATCGGCCGTTAGGATTGCGGTTCTTCTTACAGCAGTCACCACAGTTGGCTCCCCATACAGTAACTTTGAGCTTGTGGAGTACTTTAACCACTACACGGTCTCCTGGTTTAAACGGATGTGTCGGTTCCAGTAAAGGAATAGGAAAAGAAAGAGACACATCACCGTAGATGGCATTTAAAAGCCGCATAAGATTCACAACATATTCTTCCTGAATCAGCTCATAGCCTGGCATTAATACCATTGGAACTCTTGTCCAATGTGTGGAAAAGGGTCTGCCCATTAAAATTTCAAAAGGAGACATTTTAGTAGTTTTGTTAGGAGTCATCCTTATTTCTTGTATGGAAAGGGATGTGAGGTAGGCGCTCCTCTAAATACATGTAAATAATAAATCAAGTGCTAAAGCAAAATATGATGCAATAAACAATATGAATAATCATACAGTGATGAGAAAGTGCTCTTGTGTTTAAAGAGGTTGTAAACCTCAGAATAAAAAAAAAAAAAAAAAAGACAAACCCATAATGAGCTAGCATGCATCGCATACTAGCTCATTATGAAATACTTACCTTAGAACGAAGCCCCGAAGTGCCCACTGCTCACCTCTCTCATGGGTGACATGTTCTGTCGCCCTTCTTCCGGGTCTGCGGCATCCAGCCATCTGATTGGCTGGAGCCGCGATGACGTCACTCCCGCGCATGTGCGCGGGAGCTGACGGTCACGGCACGGGGCTCTGAAGGAACGGCATGAGCGGCCGTTCCTTCAGAGCGCATGCGCCAGTGATGTCACTGGCTGCATGTAAAGTAAATATCTCCTAAACAGTACATGATTGGGAGATATTTACAGTACCTATAGGTAAGTCTTATCATAGGCTTACCTATAGGCACAAGTTGCAGAGGAGGGTTTACTTCCTCTTTAATATAATTGCAACCAAGTGCTTGGAATTGTGATGCCCTTTCCAGCCATTAAAGGGAGTGGCGTGCACAAAAGTAAATATATATGATACAAAAATAGTGATAAGTTAATAGGTGATCATATAAAGTGCCAATGTGTATTGATATAAATTCGAAATGCTCTTTATCCAATTATCCAACAGACATATCACAAAGTGCCCTAAAATAAATGAATAAATATAACAATATATTGAAAACACTTATAGTGACAATGATCAAATAAATAGTGCTAGTTCAGAATACGTGATAGTGCTTTAACAGTCCACAGTCCATGAATACAGTGCTAATTCTGTATGGATTGTAGCTACTTCCAAATAGCTAAAAAGTGCCTGTGCTTCTTTTATCCTTAGATACATGTTTAAACCAATGGGGAGCCTTCCCCCGTGATCTTATGCTGTGAAGTATATCCAAAACTGAAAGTGACAGTGCTTCCTTCTTCCTTAGTGCATCAAGGCTCGTTCAGGTGCTATTCCCCTTATGGTTATGCACTCACCACAGATCCTTACCCCTGCAGGGGTATGTAGCCTTAGTTGCAGTAAGGATGTATCTCTGGACTTCCCAGCTCTCCTACTGGCTTCCTATGGTACCATCGCTCACATATGGAGAAAGTATAGCAATACCCCCATAGTGTAGTATGTTAAAGTATTTATTAATTCAAAAGAAATATCCACTCACAGTTTGGCAGTAAAGATGCGGTGAACAGCAGACATCCGGGTCCGTGCAATCCACGGCCCTCAACACCCACTAGCGGAAGTGACTCAACGACGCTGGAGATCCCGCCCTATGTACGTCAGAACGACGTCATCAGGAGCGGCTACACCTCTTGTTACTAGGCAACCCCTCCCCGTAATGCGATGTTGGAGACTAATTGCCATATCATTGTGTATGTCTGGAAGTGTCCAATTATTTGCTGCCGGTATTTGTTTTTTCACCGTATGGAGACTCACACCATTGTTGCTACCATTGTTGCAGCATATCATACGATCAACGCCGAATTATGTATCAATTTGCTCCGTTATTATTGTTTCAAATTGCTTGTTGTTTAATTCTTTTGATATGTAAATGGAATATTGTTATAGGGTTGCCTATTATACTTAGGTGTGAATACCATAAAAATTCCTTTTTTTATCAGCCCCCCTGCCCCAAAACACCCACCCCCCCATGTTGAGGGCATGTGGCCTGGTATAGTTTAGAAGGGGGGGGGGCGCTCGCTCATATCCCACCCCCCTTCTTTCCTGACATGCCAGGCTGCTTGGATAAGGGTCTGGTATGGTTTTTAGAGGAAACCCCATGCCATTTTTTTTTTTTAGTTTTGGCGTAGGGTTCCACTTAAAATCCATACCAGACCTGAAGGGCCCAGTATGGACTGGGGAGGAACCCTACGCTTTTTTTTTTTTTTTTTTTTAACATTCGTCTATTGCTGAGCAATTTTCGGCATTCTTTTCTTTACATTAATCTGTCAGTGGGGAATCCCGCTGACACATGATGACTCATGGTTGTTAAGGATGCAGGCGGCTGGCTTCTCGGTCCGCTGCTTAGCAAACAGCTATTACCTTACACAGAATTAGAAATGGTTGATTGTTTTTTGACCAATGCGAATTCTAATCTTTCTAAAAAACTGGAATTCGTTAGAAAACAAATAAACAAAACGACTTAACAGATTTCGAATAAATTCATTACTATTTCATTCAGAGTTTCGGCTACATCCGAATCTCCGAATAACCAAAAATGTGGCCGAATTTACATTTGGACCGAAACAAATTGCACATGTCTAATGTCTACTCTTGGAGTAGTATCCTCATGAATAACCTGTACAGTCATGTTCTTCTGATCTTCTTCACCTTAACACCTAGCATTCCATTAAGAATGGCTATGGGGCCTGAAGTTGGGGAAGCATATTTAATATATTTAAAATAGTTACTGGTCAGAGTCAAAATAACATAATCAGATGCTTGTTGGGCTGTCATGTTGAGTAGTCACATTTCTTAGTGGCGTCAGCCATTTTGAAGGTGCTCCAGCATGCTGGACAATGTCCCGATGATCTGGTCCCTTTGGGTCTATTGTGGATCGATATGCTTTTTATTCTAGCGAAACCGGAGAGAAAAGACGAATGCAGTGTGCCTCAAATGAGGAGAGTGACAGAGAGTGAGGTGGGTGAAGTACCTGAAAGGTGCTATGTGGGGCTAAAAGGATCCCAACACCCCCTCCCTTGCATCCACTGGGTCTGTGAGTGAATCCATAGAAGACCACCTTTGGATAAGGCACCAGAAGACACAGTGCGGATTCATGAAGCAAGGTTTCGGTAATGGCGAGTAGATTAAACAAGTTAGCAATAAAAACGTCATGGGAGAGGTGAGTTTATTACAAACAGAGCGGGGATTCCAAAGGGCGCAAGAGAAAGGGAGTCTCGTCTTGGGAAGAAGAGAGATGGGAACTAAATTGTGCTGATTGCGGCTGCAGCCAGAGGGTGCAGGTTAATGGATTTGTTGAGTACAGGTAAATGATGGAGGCCCAGGGTTTGGGGAAATATCTCCAGAGGTTAGGAGCAGCAGAAAGGTGAGGGAGGTAATGTGTGAGTGTGATTTATATTAGGGGACATGACCCAGTGTCCTTGAGATTTTGTGTGTGTTTGGATGTAGAAATAGCAGGAGATGGTGAGTGCAGTAATAAGGAGAGGACAGAAGTGAGAGTGATTATATATATATATATATAAGCTGTGGGGTGGAGAAGAGGAGTGAAGGAGAGAGAGTTTAAGGATAGAGGTCACAGCTGTCAGAAGGAATGGTAGAGAGTGCATGTTAAAAGGAGAAAGAGCTGAAGGGGTAAACAAGGTCACCTGTAGTCTGTGTGATGTTTATCTCAGCATTTCCTGTGTTCATTCACTTTGTGCATTCGCTGAAGTGTAGAGTCAGAAGTGCTCCCACTTATAGAAATAGCCCCACTATGTGAGAGAGCCCCACAGCAAACGTGCCCCTCCTTTGCAAATGTGCCTTCCCCAAGAGATGCTTACTTATATACTGTTAGAGATAGGGGTATGTGCTTTCCAAATAACTAATCAGGAATTAATAAAGTATGACTGGCTAGACAGAACAACATTTTCACTTTTGCTGTTTGGAGGCTGAAGAGTGGGAAATTTGAGTGGAGAGTGATAAACAGTTTTTGATTTTGACTGCTGGTGACTGTTTGCCTTTTAAGGGGCTCTTTCCTTGCAGTTTTTTTTTGGGGGGAGTTTCCCTTTTTTTGTCACTTTTTTTTTTTTTCTGTCACTTTTTTTAAGATACCCTTTTTTTTCTCTATCTTTCTTTCCTTCCTTCAGACTACTAATTAAGGGGAGTGGTTAATTGGTCACAGGTGCTTCAGGTCCTATTTAAATTTCTACTGGACTCATTTGAGCTTGCTCATCCTTTGGCTTGCCACCTTTTTGCTTGCTGAAACTCTGAGCAAGTGGATCTTGACTAAATGGTGAGTTAAAAACCAGAGTTTAAAACAGGGGATTTGAACAGGAGTCTTCAGACCTGTAAGTAACATCTGAAATTTTCTTTTAGTGTTATTGTTGTAACTGGGAAAATGTGTGCTAGCAGGATTGAAGGTTTTGTGCAGTGCATAGTGTGCTGAATGTATACAATAATGGAGCAACTGCTCCAGGATGGATACGGCTGCGACAGATGTGAGCAGGTTGTCCTTCTGGAAGCTCGCATTAGAGATCTGGAGGAGCAAATTGCAACACTGGGCAGAACTGACAACCTTGAAGGGGGTCCTCTGCTCACTGAGTGGGGTTAATGGGGAGGGTGGAGGGGTAAGTCAGGTTTATCAGGTAGGAAGATGGGTTAATACAGTCAGAGGGAGTGGTAGGGGCTTACAGAAAAGGAAGGCCAGACCTGGGTTTGAGCACCCTAACAGATTTGCCATGTTGGGTGAAAATGTGGGGGTGGCAAACTCAGAGGTGGCAGCCCTAGATGTCATTGCTATCCCTAACAGCCGGGAGAGCATTCCATCTAGTAGAGGTGGTGAGGGGACTGTAAGTAGGGCTAGACAGTTGGTGGTAATTGGGGATTCTATAAACAGAAGGACTGATAGAATAATTTGTCGCCAGGATTGCCTCAACCAAATGGTTTGCTGTCTCCCTGGTGCCAGGGTTCGGCATGTGGTAGACCAGGTTGATAAATTACTGGGAGGGGCTGGGCATGACCCAGCTGTCTTGGTTCACATCAGAACCAATGACAGAATATATGGAAGGTGGAGGCTCCTTAAGAACCAATTTAATGAACTAGGCTGTAAGTTGAAGGGAAGGACCTGCAAGGTGATAATCTCTGAAATATTGCCTGTGCCATGCGCAACACAGGAAAGGCAGGGGGGGATTAGAGAGCTGAATGCATGGCTAAAGACCTGGTATAAGAAGGAGGGATTTGGGTTTTTAGAGCACTGGGCTAACTTTTCATTGGGGTGCAACCTATATGCTAAAGATGGTTTGCATCTAAATGGAAGGGGGTCTGTTGTGCTGGGGAGAGGTTTATGGGAAGGCTGGAGTAGTTTTTAAACTAGAATTGAGGGGGGAGGGTGAATCAGATTATAATGGGGCAGACAGGTCAGACAGGGGTCAGCCACTATTGGTGGGTGGAATGGGGAAAGATGGGGGAAGAGTTATGGCAGAGGATAAGAAGGTTCCCATGCTACAAACAACCATTGGAAATGGTACTATTTGTACCAAAATTAAAAACATGCAAAATAAGTGTGCAAAATGGGACAATGATTTAAAGTGTTTGTTCACCAATGCCAGAGGTCTGCCAAGCAAAATCGGTGAGTTGGAAGCTCTGGTGCACGAGGAGAACTATGATTTAATTGGTATTGCTGAATCTTGGCTTCATTCTTCACATGACTGGGCTATTAATATTCCTGGCTATGCTCTCTTTTGGAAAGACAGGGTAAAACTGAGGGGTGGTGGTGTTTGTCTCTATGTGAGAAGTGATCTCAAAGTGAGTGCGAAAGATGACCTAGTTGATGGAGAGTGTGCTGAATCTGAAGCAGTATGGGTTTTAAATGTACATGGGTGTGCGTAAAACAAAGATTATCATTGAAGTTTGTTATAGACCTCCCAGTATTAATGAGGAGGTGGAGACTCAGCTCCTGGCACAGATAGAAAGGGCTGCAAGGGCTGGGACAGTGTTAAAGTGTTAATAATGGGGGATTTTAACTACCCAGACATTGACTAGAGTAATGGCACTGCTGGAACAGTTAAAGGGCACAAATTTATAAACCTATTACAGGACAATTTTATGGTGCAGTTTATTGAGGCCCCCACTAGAAATAAAGCTCTGTTGGACCTGGTAATCTCAAATGTTCATATAAAAGAACATCTGGGTAGCAGTGACCATAATATGATTTCATTTAATGTTAGCTGTAAGCAGAGATGTATAGTAACTAAGTAGAACTACTTCACTACTGTACTTAAGTACCGAAAGGCAGTATGTCAGGGTTACCTGATCCGAGGCCGAGGTGCTGAGAGGGCTCCCCTTGCGGCTCAGTGCGGCACACCCCTGGAGATGGTACAAAGGGTGTGGCGCCCCAAGTGGCACGGGTTACCAGCTGCAGGCAGGTAGGTAGAACCAGAGCAATCCGAGAGCGAACTGGAACAGGCTGGAATCGCAGCAGGGTATGAGTCTTCAAGGCTCTGAAGCAGCCGGGCTACCTTGTGCCAAGGAATAGTCTCTAGTAGCGGAAACCGTGGTACAAGCCGAGGTCATGCACAGGAGACAACCAGAATAGCGGAGGTCTTGAAGCAAGCCGGGGTCATACACAGTAGGTAACGGAAGCAAGGTCAGTGGGAGAAGCCAAGGGTCAAACCAGGAGCAGGAGATCAAACGGAATCAGGAACAAGCCAAGTCACAACAGGAAATCCAAACAGGAAACAGGAAGCACAGGAAACACAGGAAGCTGAGAGATAATCCAGCAATGAGTCTGATCCTATGGCCACCTTTTATAGGCCATTTCCCTGACAGGCCAGCAGAGGGCTGTGTCAGTTGAGTCAGGAGCATCCATTTCTATTACTGGCAATGTTGCCAGTTCTCCTATGGCCATTTCCCTGACAGGCCAGCAGAGGGCTGTGTCAGTTGAGTCAGCAGCGTCCATTTCTATTACTGGCAATGTTGCCAGTTCTCCTATGGCCATTTCCCTGACAGTGCCCCCCCCCGAGGGGCAGCCTCCGGATGCCCAGACGGGCCAGTCTCTCTGAGTGTCTGTTGTGGAACTCCCGGATCAGTCTAGGAGCGTGTACATTATTTGCAGGCTCCCAGGAATTTTCCTCTGCAGAATACCCCTTCCACTTGATGAGGTACTGGGTTTGTCTACCCCTCTTTCTGCAGTCCATTATGGCCTCCACTTCATACTCCGCTTCACCCTCCACCAGGACTGGAGGAGGGGGTAATTCATGCCTACCAGAAAAAGGGCTGGGTACAACTGGTTTTAGCAGAGATACATGAAATACTGGGTGAATTTTGTAGGAGTTGGGTAAAACCAGTTCGAAAGCCACGGGGTTGACCTCCCTTTTTATCTCAAATGGTCCAACGAATCTTGGACCCAGTTTTCGGGATGGGCAGGAAAGTTTCAGATTAGCTGAGGAAAGCCACACTTTGTCCCCTCTTTTAAAGGTAGGTTCATTTCTTTTCTTTTTATCATAGAACCTCTTGTAATCCGTTTGTGCTTTCTGGACGGCCTCCTGAAGGAATAAGTAGTTCGTCTGAATAGAATTAATCCGGTCTTGGACTGCAGGGACAGATGCTTCCGGAAGGGTATTGGGCAAAAAGGAGGGATGGAACCCATAATTCGCCCAAAATGGGGACTGGTTAGTGGAGGCATGTACCGAATTATTGTATGCAAACTCCGCACATGGGAGAAGGGATATCCAGTCATTTTGGGCAAAAGTACAGAAACAACGAAGATACTGTTCTAGCGTCTGGTTTGTTCTTTCTGTCTGGCCATTGCTTTGGGGATGGTAAGCGGAAGAAAGACATATTTTAATGGACAAGGTCTTACAAAGATCCTTCCAGAATCTGGAGGTGAACTGTACTCCTCTATCGGAAACAATATTATCTGGAAGCCCATGTAGTCTGATTACTTCCTTGATGAATATTTTTGCTGTTTCTGGGGCTGATGGAGTGCCGGTCATGGGCAGGAAGTGGGCCATTTTGGTCAGACGATCCACTACCACCAAGATGGTAGTAAAACCCCCAGATGAAGGTAAGTCAACAATAAAGTCCAATGAGATCATCTTCCAGGGTTGCTCAGGGATGGGTAGAGGCCTTAACAGACCCCAGGACTTGGTGTTGGACCCCTTGTTGCGCTGACAGACAACGCAGGAGCTAACATAAGACTGGCAATCCTTCCTTAAACTGGGCCACCAGAAGGAGCGTTGGATAAGCTCAAGGGTCTTTCGTACACCAAAATGTCCGGCCAGCTGATGGTCATGGAAAGTCTTTAGAACTTGGAGCCTGACTGGTTGGGGAATGAAAACTTTGTCCTGGTGCCAAAGGAACCCGTCTCGACTCTCCAAGGGGGGTATTTCTGTGTCTGCGTACTGGGTGGATGCCTGTTTAATTGAGGATTTTAATTCTGGCTGGATCAGGAAAAAATGTTGTGCTGACAGAATGGTACTTGGTTCCACAGACTCGGGGGCATCAGGGAACATTCGGGAGAGGGCGTCTGCTTTCCCGTTCTTGGAGCCTGGTCGGTAAGTTATGTGGAAATTAAATCTTGAGAAAAATAAAGCCCACCGGGCCTGTCGTGGTCTCAGACGTTTAGCGGCCCTCAGGTATTCTAAATTTTTATGATCAGTGAAGATCAAAATTGGGTGGGCGGCACCTTCCAATAAATATCTCCACTCCTCCAAGGCGGTTTTAATGGCCAACAGTTCTCGGTCACCCACATCGTAATTTCTCTCTGAGGGGCTCATCTTTTGAGAGAAAAAGGCAATAGGGTGAAGTAGGGCCTTAGGTCCTTGGCGCTGAGACAAGATGGCTCCTGTGGCTATTTCTGAGGCGTCTACCTCTAACACAAAGGGTAAAGCCGGATCTGGGTGCTGTAAGACTGGTGCAGAGGTGAACAGTCCTTTGAGTTTGTCAAATGCTGCCTGAGCTTCTGGGGACCATTTGAATCTGGTCTGCTGGCGAGTCAACTGCGTAATCGGTGAAATGATAGCTGAAAAGTCTTTTACAAATCTTCTGTAAAAATTAGCAAATCCTATGAATCGTTGAACACCCTTCTTGCCTGAAGGGGCAGTCGTAAGGCCGATGAGGTGGGAGAACATTGGCCGCCTTCTCATCAAAAACATCCAAAAACTCGTGATAGACTGTAGGTATAGCCTGACCGACATCTGGAATTGATTGGATGGTTGAACAACTGGCGGGACTGCTAACCCCAGGAACGAAGCAGTGTTGCAGGCAGTAGGAAGAGGTAAAGGAAATCTCCTTCTTGGCCCAGTTAATCTGTGGATTATGGGCTTGCAACCAGGGAATTCCCAGGATGATGGGGAACATGGGAGAGCAAAGGATGTCAAAACAAATGAATTCCTGGTGGCCAGAGTTTGTTATTGTGAGGATGGGCTTGGTTTCCTGGGTGACAAGTCCAGAACTGGGCAAGGAACCATCGGCCAGATGTACCTCAAGTCGCTGACGTTTATTGCAGAGGGGTACACGGAGTCTTCTTGCCAAAGTCAAGTCCATAAAACAGCTGCAAGCCCCCGAATCAACTATGGCTAGGAGCCGGACCTCCTCTTCCGCCACCTGTAGTGAGACAGGAAGAACGAGATGAGATGGAAAAGATCCGGAAACTTGGAAGTAAGGGCTTTGTGGGAGGAACTTACGGGGTCTCACGGGGCAGTTTCGTAGGAAGTGTCCAGACCCTCCGCAGTAGAGACAAAGATTGGCGTGTTGGCGGCGTTGTCTTTCATCTGCACTTAGCGAAGAACGCACTTGGCCGATCTGCATTGGTTCATCCTCTGCATGGGTAGCGGGGAAAGGTGCTGGTGTTGGAGTGAAGTGGTAAGGGGCCCTAGGCAACATCCAGGTTGGGCGAGAAGTCTGTGAGCGCTCAAACCGACGCTCCCGGAGGCGCCTATCGAGCTGAATAGTAAGTTGAATCAGTTCCTCTAGAGTAGTGGGAGTCTCTACCCTGGCCAACTCATCCTTAAGAGATTCGGATAATCCCAGACGGTATTGGTACCTGAGGGCCGCCTCATTCCAGCACGTATCAGTGGACCACTTGCGGAACTCTACTGTGTAATCTTCGGCGGGGCGTTTTCCCTGCTGGAGGGAATGCAAGGTAGCCTCAGCCGTAGCCACACGCTGAGGATCATCATAAAGTTGGGCCATTAGATCAAAGAAGGTGTCAATAGAATTGAGAGCAGGGTCCTTTTGCTCCAGCAGGCCATGGGCCCAGGCCTGTGGCTCCTCCAACAGTAATGAAATCACAAACCCAACCTTTACAGTCTCTGAAGTGAAAGTCCTAGGCTGGAGGGCCAGGTATAGTTGGCATGCATTTCTGAAGGCCCTGAATTTCTTCCGTTCACCAGAGAAGCGTTCAGGTATTGGCACCCGTGGCTCAGGGGGAGGAACCATCATAGTGTGGGAGGAAACTGGCTGTCCCGGGAGGGATGGAGCAGAAACTGTGCTGGTGGATGAAGGACTGGGATCCGCAGGAGCAGGAGAAGTTGTCAGATGTTGCAGTCGACCTTCCAGTTGGAAGTATCCCTCCTGCAGACGCTGTACTGCCTGGGTAAGGGCAGTGACCTGCTGGCATAGAGCCACGAGTGGGGAAGCACCTCTGTCGGCCTCTGACATGGCTGGATTATACTGTCAGGGTTACCTGATCCGAGGCCGAGGTGCTGAGAGGGCTCCCCTTGCGGCTCAGTGCGGCACACCCCTGGAGATGGTACAAAGGGTGTGGCGCCCCAAGTGGCACGGGTTACCAGCTGCAGGCAGGTAGGTAGAACCAGAGCAATCCGAGAGCGAACTGGAACAGGCTGGAATCGCAGCAGGGTATGAGTCTTCAAGGCTCTGAAGCAGCCGGGCTACCTTGTGCCAAGGAATAGTCTCTAGTAGCGGAAACCGTGGTACAAGCCGAGGTCATGCACAGGAGACAACCAGAATAGCGGAGGTCTTGAAGCAAGCCGGGGTCATACACAGTAGGTAACGGAAGCAAGGTCAGTGGGAGAAGCCAAGGGTCAAACCAGGAGCAGGAGATCAAACGGAATCAGGAACAAGCCAAGTCACAACAGGAAATCCAAACAGGAAACAGGAAGCACAGGAAACACAGGAAGCTGAGAGATAATCCAGCAATGAGTCTGATCCTATGGCCACCTTTTATAGGCCATTTCCCTGACAGGCCAGCAGAGGGCTGTGTCAGTTGAGTCAGGAGCATCCATTTCTATTACTGGCAATGTTGCCAGTTCTCCTATGGCCATTTCCCTGACAGGCCAGCAGAGGGCTGTGTCAGTTGAGTCAGGAGCGTCCATTTCTATTACTGGCAATGTTGCCAGTTCTCCTATGGCCATTTCCCTGACACAGTATCTGTACTTTCCTAGAGTAGAATTTTTTTCTCCTACTTCCACTTTTACTTCACTACATTTTTCCGATGATTTCAATACTTCTACTCCGATATTTTTTTTTGTGCTGTATAGTTACTCGTTACTATTATAAAAATTACCACTGCCAGAACAGTAGATGGCAGGTTTCATGCAGCTCAAAACATGTGCATTATCAGCGCATACGAAAATAAATGCTACTGTATGTAAAAATAAAAGCTGCATTTGAAATAATAAAAAACAATATGATGTTCAAACTTTTGACTTCTTTCTTTAATAACTACATAACACAGTACTTGTACTTTTACTTTCAGTACTTGAGTAGCAATTTTTTTTCAAAACTACTGGTACTTTTACTTTCAGTACTTGAGTAGCAACATTTTAAAAAAAAACTACTTGCAATACTTAAGTACAAAAAATGTTGAATACTTTAGTACTTCTACTCAAGTCACTTTTTGATCGAGCACTTCCACTTCTACTCAAGTCACTTTTTGATTGAGCACTTGTACTTTTACTCAAGTATGGGTTTCGAATACTTTATACAACTCTGGCTGTAAGCAAAAAACACATACAGGAAATACAAAAACACTTAACTTTAAGAGAGCAAATTTTCCAAGGATGAGGGCTGCTCTCCAGGATTTAGACTGGGAGGGAATATTGGCCTCGATGAGCACAGAACAGAAATGGGAATTTTTCAAAAAGACTTTATGCAAACTCACTGCAAAGTATATTCCCATGGGTAATAAGTTTAAAAGGCTAAAAATAAAACCTATGTGGCTCACAGCAAAAGTTAAAAAATCTATAGATAAAAAGAAAAGAGCTTTTAAAAAATATAAAAATAAAGGAACACTATCATTGTTTAATTGTTACAAAGAATATAACAGAATATGTAAAAAGGAAATCAGGGATGCAAAAATTCAAAATGAACGACAGATTGCAAAAGATAGTAGGACAAACCCCAAAAATGTATTCAAATATATTAACAGTAAAAAGGTTAGGTCTGAGCATATAGGCCCTTTACAAAATAACCAGGAGTGGGTGACTGGGGACAAAGAGAAGGCACATTTATTAAATACTTTCTTCAGCTCTGTATATACAAAGGAGCATGGGGGAGCTCATGACTATAATGAGGATGGTATTGAAACAGCCCCAAATGATCCACAATGGCTCAAAAGAATGTGTCCTTCACCACACCTCCGGTGCACCCCTCAAAGTGGACACTCACCAGATATAAATGAATCAGAAGCCCTTTAAAACCTTTGCTTGTTAGCAAGCTCCTCTTAACTCCTCTGGCTCTATTGTTGCGATCACTGCAGCCTGTGACTTCCTGTTTCACCTCTAAGCCTCCCAGTTGCATGAAATCCGAATAGCCAGAACAGTAGGACTCAGAGTGCCATATAGCACCTGGGTCAAACCAGCTTGTTAAACTGTAGATAGATGATCTGAAAGGGTAGGCAATCCACGGATGTTTAGGTGGAGGTGTTGTAGCAGATATACCGTCACACCAGAAAAGCTCCCACTTCAACAGTCAGAGGTCGGTTAGTAGAGAGAGAAGTGAGCGAACCAAGATCAGCAAAAATCCAAAGAAGTAGTCCATGAGGCAAGGTAAGGAACAGGCAGAGTCGGCAACAGCAATGAACAAAATCCAAGTTTACCACCAACACCCAGGAAACCAAGCCTGGGTGTTGGTGGTAAACTTGGATTTTGTTCATTGCTGTTGCCGACTCTGCCTGTTCCTTACCTTGCCTCGTGGACTACTTCTTTGGATTTTCGCTGATCTTGGTTCGCTCACTTCTCTCTCTACTAACTGACCTCTGACTGTTGAAGTGGGAGCTTTTCTGGTGTGACTGTATATCTGCTACAACACCTCCACCTAAACATCCGTGGTTTGCCTACCCTTTCGGATCATCTATCTACAGTTTAACAAGCTGGTTTGACCCAGGTGCTATATGGCACTCGGAGTCCTACTGTTCTGGCTTTTCGGATTACATGCAACTGGGAGGCTTAGAGGTGAAACAGGAAGTCACAGGCTGCAGTGATCGCAACAATAGAGCCAGAGGAGCTAAGAGGAGCTTGCTAACAAGCGAGGGTTTTAAAAAGCTTCTGATTCATTTATATCTGGTGAGTGTCCACTTTGAGGGGTGCACTAGAGGTGTGGTGAAGGACACATTCTTTTCAACTATTATTGGGAGTTCCACCGTTTTTGAAACCCTTAATCACGGACTCCATGTCACTCAATTGTAATTGACTCACTGGTGATCAAAAGGACTGCTTATGTTATATTACCACTATGGACATTTTATTTTAATTTAATATATGTGTGAAAGTTTACAGCGCTGCTGAGTGCAATGTATTCTGTATAGAGGAAAACAGTATTTGTTGCATTTTTTACAATATCAAGTTTCTTTATAGTAGCTGCTATTAGTTATTTTATAGTGTCTTATCCATATACATTATTTCATTGAATATTTCATAGTGACCACAAGCGCTGGGCGTGTGTTTGAGAGGTCTTGCATCATCAGCCACAATTTTTTTGCAATGGCTCAAAAGTGATATGGTCCAGAAATATTTAGACAGAATAAGGGTGGATAAAGCGCCTGGACCAGATGGCATCCACCCACACATCCTAAAAGAATTGAGCACTGTAATTTCTAAGCCTTTGTTTCTAATTTTTAGGGACTCGTTAAGGACTGGAATAGTACCACTGGATTGCCGTAGGGCCAATGTGGTGCCTATATTTAAAAAGGGATCAAAGTCTTTGCCAAGTAACTATAGACCTGTTAGTTTAAATTCTATAGTCTGGAAGATATTGGAGAGTTTAATAAAAGACCACATAGATGAGTTCTTGCTGGAAAAAAATATTTTAAGCAACAGACAGCATGGATTGATGAGAGACAGAAGTTGTCAAACAAACCTAATTTCTTTCTATGAGGAGGTAAGTAAAACCTTGGACAGAGGGGTGGCTGTGGATGTAGTATACTTGGATTTTGCAAAAGCGTTTGACACAGTTCCCCACACACGGCTAATGTGTAAGGTAAAGTCTACAGGCTTGGAAAGATCGGTTTGTAATTGGATAGAAAATTGGCTAAAAGATAGAATTCAGAGAGTAGTGGTTAATGATTCTTACTCTGAATGGTCTAAAGTTATCAGTGGTGTACCCCAAGGTTCAGTGTTGGGACCCTTACTTTTTAATATCTTTATAAATGATATAGGGTCTGGGATTAAAAGTACCATTTCAGTCTTTGCAGATGACACCAAGCTTTGCAGTGCAATAACTTCTTTACAGGATGTCTCCAACTTACAATCTGACCTCAATGCACTGTTTCATTGGGCAACTATGTGGCAAATGAGGTTTAATGTTGATAAATGTAAAGTTATGCACTTGGGGCTAAGAATATGCATGCATCAAACATACTAGGTGGAGTAGAACTGGGGGAATCCATAGCGGAGAAGGATCTGGGTGTTCTGGTAGATCATAAGTAGGGTTGAGCGAACCCGGACTGTTCTGTTCGTGTTCGTACCGGACTTTTGGGTATTCGGTACCTGGACCCGAACCCGGACATTTCACTGTATGTTCGGGTACTGTCCGTTGTTCGGTAACGTTATTTGAATGTTTTGGCGCGGTTTTAATGGCGCGCTTTCAACAGGTGCAAGGCAGCCAATCGGCAAGCGTTTAACTAGTGTGCCCTAGAAGCCATCACAGCCATGTCTACTAATGGCATGGCTGTGATAGGCCAGTGCAGCATGTGACCCAGACTCTATATAAGCTGGAGTCACACAGCGCATCACTCTGCTAATACTACTGTAGGCAGAGGTTCCTGACTGCTGCTGAGGGAGAGATAGGACTTTACTATAGGGCGAGGCTGGAGAGATTGCTTGTAGGGAAAGCATAGGAGGAACAATCTGCTTTATCATACAGCGATCTACATTGATTTGATTTTGAGGGGTGTAGTGAATGATTTTTTTGCGCGGAGGGAGAGAGGAGTTTACTGTAGGGCCAGGCTGGAGAGATTGCTTGTAGGGAAAGCATAGATAGGAACAATTTGCTTTAATCAGACAGCAATCTACATTGATTGTATTGTGTGGGGGTGCAGTGAACGATCTTTATGCCCTGACCTGAGCCAAGTGAGGAGGAGAAGGGAGAAACAAAAAAATGTTATCAGTCTGTTAGTCGTGCGGTGCTGCACATTTCATGCCACCTCAGTGCATATGTGTGTGCTTAATCTTCCTTCATATTTAACTTTAAAGACTGTATGTCTGACAGACATTGCTTTTCTAACCTGCTCTTCAAAAAGCACCAATGTGAGGGGAAAATAATTATTTTACAGTATTTAGGGTAAAAAAATTATTTTTCATTCATACATTACAGTGAGATACACCCATTGCATACTGTTGAATTGCGCCTTGCAATAAAAAAAAAACATTTAGGGGACGAAAAAAAGTTGATTGCGGCCCTGTCTGCATATGTTACAGTGAGATACACCCATTGCATACTGTTGTATTGTGCCTTGCAATAAAAAAAAAATATTTAGGGGACAGAAAGATTTTAAATTGCGGCTTAGTCTATATCTGTACGTGTCAAAAACACTCGTTGGATACTGTTGTTCTAGTCCGCTGTTCAATAAACACCCATTTAGGGAAAAAATATTACATTGAGGCTTAGTCTGCATATTTTACTGTGAGATACACTCGTTGGATACTGTTGTTCTAGTCCGCTATTCAATAAACACCCATTTAGGGAAAAAATATTACATTGCGGCTTAGTCTGCATATTTTACTGGGAGATACACTCGTTGGATACTGTTGTTCTAGTCCGCTATTCAATAAACACCCATTTAGGGAAAAAATATTAAATTGCGGCCTAGTCTGTATCTGTATGTGTGAGATACACCCGTTGTATACTGTTGTTCTAGTCCGCTATTCAATAAACACCCATTTAGGGAAAAAATATTACATTGCGGCTTAGTCTGCATATTTTACTGTGAGATACACTCGTTGGATACTGTTGTTCTATTCCGCTATTTAATAAACACCCATTTAGGGGAAAAAGATTATATTGCGGCCTAGTCTGCATATGTTATAGCGTAACAAAGCACAAAGGTCTCGCATGGAGGCCCAGTTACTGGTGGTGAAGTGGTGCTGTTCCGCAGAGCAACTCATGCGTACGTGCTGCAGCTGAAACTCCACTATGGCCTGCTGCTGCTCGCACAGTCTGGCCAGCATGTGCAAGGTGGAGTTCCACCTTGTGGGCACGTCACATATGAGGGGGTGAGCGGGAAGGCCGAAGTTAGCTGCAGCGCTGACAGGCGAGCAGCAGCAGGGTGAGAATGCCGAAAGTGCACATAGACGGCCCGCACTTTCTGCAGCAGCTCTGACATATCGGGATCATTTCTAAGGAACCTCTGCACCACCAAAATTCAGCACATGCGCCAGGCAAGGGATGTGTGTCAAACCGGCTACGCCCAGAGCTGCTACGAGATTTCGCCCATTATCGCACACCACCAGGTCGGTCTTGAGGCTCAGTGGCACCAACTACTCATCGGTCTGCTGTTCATTGCCACTTCACAAATCCTGCGCGGTGTGTGGTTTTTCCCCCAAAACAGGCAAGTTTTAAAACTGCCTGCTGTTGTTTACCCCTGGCTGTGCTGAAGTTGGTGGTGAAGGTGTTACGCTGACGGGATGAGGAGGCGGTAGAGGATGAGGAAGCGGAGTAGGAGGAGTTAGGAACAGGAGGCAAACTGAAGCGCACTGCAATCCTCGGTGGTGGAAGGACATGGGCAAAACTGCCATCCGCCTCAGGCCCAGCCGCCACTGCATTTACCCAGTGTGCTGTTAGGGAGATATAATGTCCCTGACCTTGCTTACTGGTCCACGTATCCGTAGTTAGGTGCCACAGATGGCGTTGCACAGTGCACACCTGATTTTGCCACCCACTTGGTTGTGCAGGGAAGGGATGGCTTGCCTGGAAAAGTAGTGGCGGCTGGGCACGACGTACTGTGGGACAGCCAGGTTTATGCCTCGCTTCAGGCTCTGATTGAACAGCATGCAAACCACTCGTGTCCTGTCATCAGCACATTGTCTGAAGAACTGCCACACTAGGGAACTCCTTTGAGCTGGCTTTGGTGTGCTCGGTCCCTTGCTGCGTTGGGCAGTAGCAGGCGTAGTGTCTAGGGCACGGCCGCTCCGCTTTTACACCCTGCTCCCTCTTCTGCTGTGCTGGTGGCTCTGTGCGACCACCGCCTCTTCCTCCAAACTACTCAGGTCACCTGCATGACGTTCATTCCATGTGGGGTCGAGGACCTCATCGTCCTCCACATCATCTTCCACGCAGTCTTCACCCCTGCAACCCTTGTCGGTCTCCACAATTCGGAATTGCGCAGCAGTTGGCACCTGTGTTTCGTCATCATCTGAGATGTGCTGCGATAGTCCTCCCATGTACTCATCTTGAGACATAAGTGGTTGGGCATCGGTGCACTCAATCTCTTCCACTTCTGGGGCAGGGCTAGGTGTATGGCTCTGGGAAACCATGCTAACAGAGTAATCAAAAAGAAGAAGAGACTGCTGCATGACTTGGGGCTCAGACTGCTTGGCTGATTTGCAAGGAGGTGAGGGAAAAGATTGATGGCCATCGGCTGCAGGGGGCAACTCTGACCTTTCAGCAGAAGACTGGGTGGGAGACAATGTGAAGGAACTGGAGGCACTGTCAGCAACCCAATCTACTATCGCCTGTACTTGTTCTGGCCTCAACATTTGTAGAGGCGCATTAGGCCCTGCCATATACTGCTGTAAGGTTCTGTCGCCTACTCGCAGCTGAGAAAGGTGTTTCACTTGTGCGTGTAGCTGGCAAAGATCGACCACGTCCTCTCCTTGTAACAGGAGCTCCACCAGCAGCACCACCACCCAGCACAAACATGGTGGAGCAGTATGTGTGCACATGCCTAGACGTACTCAATGACGGGTCTGCCCCTTTCAACCTCTGGGTCTCCAAATTGGGCACATGGCCTGAGCTTGCCCTTTACGCCTTGGAGGTGCTGGCCTTCCCGGCAGCCAGTGTATTATCTGAACGTGTATTTAGCACAGCTGGGGGGGTTATCACAGACAAGCGCAGCCGCCTGTCCAGAGCCAATGTGGACAAGCTCACGTTCATTAAAATGAACCAGGCATGGATCCCACAAGACTTGTCCGTACCTTGTGCAGAATAGACATGTATACCGGCCTTACCCAGCCATTGTATTTGATCTTTCTAACTCTTTTGGGGTGTACCCTAATTTAAAAAGAAATACAATTAAAAACCAAAACCAGTGTTGGCTACCTCGTCCTCCTCCACCGCCGATTCCACCTACACCACCACATCAACCGCCACCTCAACCTCCTACTCCATATGGGCCTCGTTCTCCTCCTCCGCTGCCGCTTCCACCTACACCGCCATATCCTCCGCCACCTCAACCTCCTACTCCATATGGGCCTTGTCCTCCTAGATCAAGATGATTATTTTGCCATGCTCTTAAGATGATTTTGCTGCCATTTGCAGCCCTCTAGCCCTTTCCATGTTTGTTTTAGAGGCATTTTAGTGCTCAAAAGTTTGGGTCTCCATTGACTTCAATGGGGTTCAGGATCGGGACAAGGTTCGGGTTAAGTCCGGGTCACGAACCCAGACTTTTTTTTCAAGTTCGGTCGAATCCACCGAACCCGAACATCCAGGTGTTCGCTCAACTCTAATCATAAGCTTAATAATAGCATGCAATGCCAAGCTGCTGTTTCCAAAGCAAGCAAAGTCCTTTCTTGTATTAACAGAGGCACAGAGTCCAGAGAGAGAGATATAATTTTGCCCCTGTACAAATCATTAGTAAGACCTCATCTGGAATATGCAGTTCAGTTTTGGGCACCAGTTCTTAAAAAGGATATTGGGGAACTGGAGAAAGTGCAGAGAAGGGCAACCAAATTGATAAGAGGCATGGAGGACCTCAGCTATGAGAAAAGATTAGAGGATGGGGGGGAGGGGCAGCAGCGCTATCCCACGGTACATAGTCTACAATGTAACTCAGGCAGGCTTGATGGAAAACCTTGAAAAGTTTATTTATAAAAAATATATATAGTGATGATTAAAACATAATAGAATGTATTCCAAAGAATGTATTCCAAACCAGATCTGTGGCGTTGCTGGGGGTTACATTGTAGACTGTGTACCGTGGGATAGCGCTGCTGCCCCTCCCCCCCCCCATTCACTGACTTACGCTGAATCAGCATTAATTAGCAGCAGCACCACACGGTAATTTGACTTTATTCATTCCTGAGAGTGAGAGATATCACAGTTAGCGCTGGAAGTCCCTTTGTTGTTCAAAAAGATTAGAGGAACTGAATTTATTCTCTCTTGAGAAGAGATTAAGGGGGGATATGATCAACATGTATAAATACATAAGGGGTCCATATAGTGAACTTGGGTTTGAGTTATTCACTTTAAGGTCAACACAGAGGACACTCTTTACGTCTAGAGGAAAACAGATTTTGTCTCCAAATACGGAAAGGTTTCTTCACCATAAGAGCTGTGAAAATGTGGAATAGACTCCCCACACAGGTTACATAGTTACATAGTTAGTGAGGTTGAAAAAAGACATCAGTCCATCCAGTTCAACCTATGATGTGTGTGTGTGTTTGCTGTTAACCGTACATTGTATACCCCTGTATTTTGTGGTCTTTAAGGTGCCCATCTAATAGTTTTTTGAAACTATCAATGCTCCCTGCCGATACAACTGTTTGCGGAAGAGAATTCCACATCCTTACTGCTCTCACAGTGAAGGACCCCCTGCGTATTTTAAGGTTAAACCGCCTTTCCTCTAGTTTTAGTGAGTGGCCACGTGTCTTATTGTATTTCCTTTCTCTGAATAGGTTTTTCCATATGCTTGAGTTGCCAGTACAGTATTTGTACATTGATATCATATCCCCCCTCAATCGTCTCTTCTCCAGAGAGAATAAGTTCAGTGCTTGTAGTCTTTCCTCATAGCTGATGTCCTCTATTCCCCTAATTATTTTTGTTGCCCTTCTCTGGACTTTCTCCAGTTTCAGCACATCCTTCCTGAGGACCGGCGCCCAGAACTGGACAGCATACTCCAGATGTGGCCGGACCAGAGTCTTGTAGAGTGGGAGAATAATCTCTTAATTTCTGGAGTGAATCTCCCTTTTTATGCATCCCACTATTCTGTTGGCTTTGCTTGCAGCGGCTTGGCATTGCATGCCACTGCCAAGCCTGTTGTCTACCAGTACCCCCAGGTCCTTTTCCATCCTAGACTCACCCAGAGGTTCCCCCCCTAGTGAGTAGCTTGCTTTCTGGTTTCTGGCACCCAAGTGCATTACTTTACATTTTTCAACATTAAACCTCATCTGCCATGTAGTTGCCCACCCCATTATTTTGTTCAGGTCCGCTTGTAAGGTTTCCACATCCTGCATAGAAGATATTGGCATGCTTAGTTTAGTATCATCCGCAAATACTGAGATTGTACTAGATATCCCCTCTAGATCATTTATGAATAAATTAAACAGGATTGGCCCCAGGACAGAACCCTGGGGGACCCCACTTTCCACACCCGCCCAATCCGAGTACTCCCCATTAATCACCACCCTTTGCACTCTCCCCTGGAGCCAGTTCTCTATCCAGGTACTCACCTTATGGTCCATACCTACCTTCCTTAGTTTGAACAGTAAGCGTTTGTGGGGAACGGTGTCAAATTCCTTTGCAAAGTCCAGATACACCACATCCACAGGCTTTCCTTTATCTAGGTGGCAGCTCACTTCATCATAGAAGGTTAATAGATTGGTTTGGCAAGAACGATTTTTCATGAATCCATGCTGATTACTACTAATAATACCATTTTCATTACTAAAGTCTTGTATGTGGTCCCTTAACATCCCCTCCAAATCTTGCAGACTACTGATGTTAGGCTGACCGGCCTATAGTTACCCGGGATATATCTCGGCCCTTTTTTAAATATTGGTACCACGTTGGCTTTTTTCCAATCAGCTGACACCATACCATCTGTAAACTATCCTTAAAAATCAAGAATAATGGTCTGGCAATCACCTGGCTGAGCTCTTTAAGAACCCTCGGGTGCAAGCCATCCGGTCCCTAGTGATTTATTTATGTTAAGTTTCTCTAGTTTAGTTCTAAGTCTATCTTCTGTTAGCCATGGCGCTACTTGCTGAGGTGTATTATTTAGTTTGGCCTTACAAGCTGGGTTAGTGTTGCCCCCCAATTCTTTTGTGAAGACTGAAGAGAAGAAATTATTTAACACTTCCGCCTTTTCTCTGTCCTCTGTGGCCATATTTCCTTTGTCATCTTTTATGGGGCCAATGTGTTCTGGCCTTGCTTTCTTACTATTTATATACTTAAATAATTTTTTTCCCTTTTGGAATGCACTGGTCAATCCCTTTAAGTATGCTCTTGAAGCACTTCCATTTTTCCTCCGTGTTCTTTGTTCACAGGGTTCTATCCCATTTGATATTTTCTAGCAGAGAGCACAGTTTTGGGAAATTGGCTGTTTTGAAATTGTCCTTATATTACCCTTGTGTTTCCTATTACTGTAATTAATACTGAAACTAATTGACCTATGGTCACTGTTTCCTAAGTTGCCCCATATTTCTATATCTGTGAGCAGGTCTGTATTGTTGGTAATCAGTAGGTCAAGTACCGCATTGTTTCTTGTCGGTGCGTTCACCATCTGACCCATGAAATTGTCCTGCAAAACATTTGCCCACAGTGCCTTCCCTTTGAAGTTCTACCCATAGGGATTCTGCCTCGTCCATAGCTCCATTATTAATATCATCCCTCATATTTACCTGTACACTGTTCTTAATATACAAACATACCCCTCCCCCTTTTTTACCTTCTCTATCTCTGCGATAAAGGGAATACCCCTGAATGGTCGCCATCCAGTCATGAGATCTGTCGAACCAAGTCTCAGTTATTCCCACAAAATCTAAGTCCTCCTCAAACATCAGCAGCTCCAGCTCTCCCATCTTGTTGGCCAGGCTTCTTGCATTGGTATACAAACCTCGTAATTTTGGCCGTTTACATATATCCTCATTTGATGTTTTTAGGCTGCTCTTGTGATTTTTCCCCATACCCACCCTGGGTTTAGGAGCTCCGAACACCCTACCGCTAATGTCCCCATTTGTGCCCTCTGAATCTTGCTTTCCACTGGCTAATTCTACATCTGTACCCTCCCCGCCCATCACCTAGTTTAAAAGCCCTCTAACTTTTTGGCCATCAGTACGGCTGCACCCTCCCCATTTAGGTGCAATCCGTCGCTACCATAGAGCCGGTGGCCGACTGAGAAGTCGGCCCAGTTCTCCAGGAACCCAAAACCCTCCTTACTACACCAGCTCCTCAGCCACTTGTTAACTTACCTAATCTCCCGCTGCCTCTCTGGTGTGGCTCGAGGTACAGGTAGTATTTCTGAAAATACTACCTTGGAGGTCCTAGTCCTCAACTTAACTCCTAAGTCCCTGAAATCATTTAGGACTCTCCATCTTCCTCTGCCTATGTCATTGGTACCCACGTGTACCATGACAGCTGGGTCTTCCCCAGGCCCACCCAATAATCTGTCCACCCGATCCGCGATGTGCCGAACCCGAGTGCCTGGTAAACAACAGACTGTTCGGCACTCACGGTCTCTGTGACAGATTGCACTGTCTGTCCTTCTAATGATTGAGTCCCCTACCACCAGCACCTGTCTTTACTTTCCCTTTCTCCCGGCCTCACTGGAGGAGTTCTTCCCCTGGCAGCTAGGGGCGTCGCTCTGCTCCAGCAATGCTGGTCCCTGACTGGTTTCCCCAACATCATGCAACGGGGTGTATCTATTGGGATGCTCCAGCCCAGGACCGGCCTCCTTGCCTTGTCCCCTTCTATCCCTCCTAATTGTCACCCCTCTACTCTGCTCTGATGCCTGCACCACCATTACTCGGCCCACCTCTGTGCAGGCCCCTGCCTGCGCCTGATGGGTACGATCCCGGCTCTCCTTCGGAATGGACATTTGGCTCAGTGTTGCCAGCTGCTTCCCTAAATTCAGGACCTGAGCTTCCAGGGAAGCAACGTGCTTACATTTTGCGCATTTGTATTCGCCCTCGATCGCATGATCGAGGAACGCATTCATATCACAAGATGTACACCGAGTCGCATCTCCACACCCGCCAGGCATTGTACCTGCTAATCTAATCTAATAGGGATTCAGTAATTTAAGTCTATCCTGTGTGGCTGTTTCCTGGCTACCTAACTCTACCTTCTCTCCCTCTTGCACTCCGCTACACTCACTTGACACTCAGTCGCACCACACTCACGGTCGCACCACACTCTGTCGCACCACACTCTCAGTCGCACAGCCCGGTCAGTCGCACAGCCCGGTCAGTCGCACAGCCCGGTCAGTCGCTGTCATAGAGCACAGTCGCACAACACTCACAGTCGCACAGCCCAGTCAGTAGCCCAGCAGTCAGTCGCAGAGCAGTGAGTCGCAGAGCACAGTCAGTCGCCTACAGTCCCTAGCTAGTCCCTCTGGTTCCCCCCCACCAGCTGCTAAACAGCTGATCGGTCAACTACTCACGTGCTGGTGTCCGGGTCACCAGCTCACTCCCAGTCCTTCAGCTCCCCTGACCGTCCTCCGCTGCCGGTCGGTGGTCTCAGGTGTCACAGGCTTCCCTCCAGGAGGTCTCCCGCACATCTCCCCCCGCAGCTCCTTCACACACACACACTCACAGCGCTGCACATGCTGCCCACACACACAGCTTCCGGTCTCTCCTCTCAGCCCCTCCCCCAGCACGTCAGTCTACGGTATTTTTCCTGGTTGCTAAGGTACTACTCCCAGTACCAAGGTACGTGCAGTTATCAAGGTACTAGGTACTGTGAAATTTACTGCTTGTCTGCCCTGATCTGTCCTCGTCTGAAGGAAGATCCTGCAGCCTCCCCCTGTCAGTCTCTCTACACACTGTCTGTGCCTGTCTGTGTGATCCCCCTCCCCCTCACTCAGCCAAACAGCTGATTCAGCACACTCACGTTTCTGCTGTCTCCTGTCCGGTCAGTCAGTCCCGCACACCTCCAGTACTTTTCCCACTGCCTGGGGTCTGTCACGTTGCGTCGGCAGTCCCCCTTCAGTCACTGGCTTCTGTCCAAGTCTCCCTCAGCTGTTCCCCCTCTCCTCTCCACGTGGTGCTCTCCTCTGCCTCTAGTGGCCACAGGAAGCAATAGCAGCCCTGTGACCTCTGCAACAATCAGAACCAGGTGGTTCTGGCTAGCTCACTAGATTGCTTTAAAAAAGGCCTGGATTCTTTCCTAGTTGTACATAATATAAATGGGTACTAACATTTTTTTTAGGTAAAGTTGATCCAGGGAATATCCGATTGCCTCTCGGGGGATCAGGAAGGAATTTTTTTCCCCTGCTGTAGCAAATTGGATCATGCTTAGCTGGGGTTTATTTTTGCCTTCCTCTGGATCAACAGCGGGTATAGGATTGTGTATATGGGATTGTATGGTAGGGTTTTCAATACTGTTTTTTTTTTTTTTATGGTTGAACCGGATGGAATTGTGTCTTTTTTCAACCTGACTAACTATGTAACTTTAGAAACAGATTTACAAGAGGACAACTAAGAAATACGAACAGGCTATAAATTAAGGTAAGACATAGAGAGAAAATAAAGCATTGCAATGAGAACAGTCTACAGATGGTTAAGCAATATAAACATACCACAGTTAAAGACAAACCATAAGGCAAGCAGTTTTCAGTATCAGAGTTTTTGGTGGAGTTTCAGCAGTATGAACATACCACAGGTAAAGACAAAACATAAGGAGAGCAGTTTTCAGTATCAGAGTTTTGGGTGGAGTTACAGCAGTATGAACATACCTATGGAGGGACAGAGAAGAAATTTTCAGAAGACACATTCAGATGATGAGTGCAGAGTCAGAAGTGCTTCCACTTTTCAAAATAGCCCCACTTTGAGAAAGAGCCTTAACAGCAAATGTGCCCCAAATTTGCACATGCATCAAGACGAACAAGACAAACCACTGCAGCGGCCAATCAAAGAGAATGAGGGAGCCCATGCATGAGAAACAGAATACTCGGGGTCACTGAGGATTACAGTATCTGGAACTGCCTCCTCCCAGCCATGTACTCTTCCTAAGGGTTCTCAAGGGGTCTGGGGATAGAAAAGGTTTGACGTATGTCTTCCTTTGCTTCAATGCCTCCAAAACTACTAGAATCCTCCTCTTCCTGTTGTGTGTTCTGTGGAGTCGCAAGAATGAAGCCTGCAGAAAGTGAGCTTTGGGAGGAAAGTAAGTCTTCCTCTTCCGCGAGTGCCCTATTCATATTGCCATGCAGAGTCGCCTCCTCAAATGTTGACAGTACAGTGCATGCATCCTTTATCAACAGCCAATGGCCTAAGTCTGTCCTTATGCCATACTCACACAGGTACTCATTCACAGTCCTCTTCTGCATGTGCAGCCTCTGCAGCATTGCCAAAGGGGAGTTCCACCTGGTAGACATGTCACAAATCAGGCGATTTATGGGCAAGTGGATTTCCTCCTAAATTTCAGCCAACAGATCACTGGCTGTGTATGACCCCCTGAAATAGCTGCAGACTCTTCTGGTCTGCTTTAGCAGATCCTTCAACCCTAGGTACCTGTTTAAGAAACCCTGCACCACCAAACTGAGGACATGTGCTAGGCATGGCACATGTGTCTACTTTCCCTGTCTAAGGGCGGACAGGAGGTTAGTGCATTATTGCACACTACTGTTCCTGGCTCCAGCTGGCATGGCGTGAACCACCTCTGGGCCTGCTCCTGCAGAGCTCAAAGAATCTCTGCTCCGGTGTGGCTCCTGTCCCCTAGACAGACCAGCTGAAGTACTGCATGGCATATCTTTGACAAGCTTCAATTTAGATGCTGGACATGTGGGTGGCAGTGACTGTATTTTATTTATTTTTTTTCGCTGCATTTGCTGGGGCAGAGAAATTTGCCTGTTATAGTCTACAGCTGGCGGTGTGCAGCTGGCAGATGTGCTTCAAGGATCTGTGGAACCCTTCACTATGCCATCATGCCTGTCAGTGGAGGCTGCTGAGAGGTCATGAGATATAGCAGCGGGAGACCATAAAGGTGAGGAGGAGCAGAATTGCGTCCCATTTGTGTGGCTTTCAGGTACTCTTGTAAATGGGCTGAGTGGTAGGAGGTAAATGCCTTGTCAAGCAAAACACTATGATTCGCTTCCATTCTTTTTATGCCTATTATATGGATGATTGACACCACAAGACTTCTCTGCCAATCTGGGCCTAAGGATTTTGGATACAGGACAGATTGTTGTTCAGAGATATATTTTCTTTAAGGAGTAAAGGAAAAAGCGCTTATGACCCTTCTGTTAATTCAGGGGTCTGGGGCCAGCATTTACGGTGGGATATGCACACTGGATCACATGTACTACATACCAGATGACATATGTTTCAGAGCATCTTTCCATTCACGTTTTTTTGCATGGACCTTTATCTGTTCTTAATTAGTCTTTTAGGAATTGCTTTGTTAAGCAGCATTAGTTAGCACAGCACTATTATCTTATTGTAGACCATGAGAGAAAACAGCCACCAGAGCCTCATTGTTCCAGCCCACCTCTGCTGTCAGGGAACGAAATTCGATGGCATACCCAGCAAAGGTTTGTATACCCTGTTGAATGGACGGGAGCAGCTTAGCAGCAGAGGGAGAGCGAACAGGCACATTGAATACCCTACGAAAGGAGGCAACAAAACTCGGGTAATCAAGTATCACAGGATTATCGTCCCCAAGGGATTCGCCCAGGCCAAGGCCTTGTCCAAGAGCAACGAGATTATGAAGCCCACCTTGAACCTGCCAGAGGGAAATGCCTGAGGAACCATCTCAAAATAAATGCCCACTTGGTTTAGGAAGCCAGGATACTGACTCGGTTCACGCCCATAGTGCCGCGGGAGGGGGGCTGAACCAGTCATCCCTCTGGTAACAGCAACTCCAGCTGAAGCTGCAGGAGCAGGGGCGGCAACAGGGGCGGCAACAGGAGCAGCAGCAGGAGGAACCACTGGCCTAGCAGCACCAGGAGCAAGGTGTGCTTTGTGTTCAAGCAATGTCTGCAACGCCTGAGTGAAGTGATCCAAAAGGTGATCTTGTTGATCGAGCCTGGTAACCAGCATGGGGAGCATGGGAGCAACTGCATCATCAGGATTCATGGCCCTTGTGTACTGTCAGGGTGCCAGGAAACCAGACCACATGAAGATGCAAGTAAAATAAAGCAGTTTATCATAGCAACAACAATAAGCGTATAGCAAAAAAGAGGAGCGAAATCAGGAACAGCCGGGGTAAAGTCCAGAAGCAGGTAGTCATCCATGCCGGGATAGAGTCTGGAAGTGGGTAGTCATCCAAGCCGGGGTCAAGTCCAGGCGTGGGGTAGTCAGCTGATGCCGGGTGGTCTGCTGATGTGGGATCGAGAGCCAGGAAAGTCATCAGCCAAGTCAGATCATGTACGGAGGAACACGGAGAACAGAAAACTGCTAGTAGTGATGCACCTTGGAGCACAAACACAAGGGCAAGGACTGCAAGTCATCAGGTGATATAAATAGTAAGGTGTGCAACATCATCACTGAGCGACGCCCAGGCAGCAGGCGGAGTTTATAAGAGACAGCAGTCTGCACATGTCCAAGATGGCTGCCAACGGAGAGCAAAGTAAGACCTTGACATATGGCAGGAGTAGCTGTGGACAAGAAGGCAAAATAAGCTGCTCTGGCAGCTGCTGTGGACTGCACACTAGTCTCTGCTTGGGTAATAGAGGATGAGGAATATGAGGATTGTTTAGTAAGCTATGCCACCACCTTTTCTGCATGCAGTGGCTGGATAGCACAGGCAACATCACTATACAGAGGAAATGGTGCCCTGTCTGAGGACAGACCACGTCCACCTTTTCCTGTGGACACAGATGCTGCTGGCCCCCTCACAGTGCCATGGGAACATCTACTTCTCCTTGTTAGCATGGACATGATTGGAAGGAGGGGGAGCTTTTTACCAAAATATAATAAAGACAGGGAAATGTATATTTGGATGCACTTTAATCCACAGAAAGAGGTTTTTGGTGCACTTGAACTTGGGAACTCACTACACAGACACACTCTACTGACACACTTCAATATACTACAGTAAAACTCCACTGACACACTTCAATATACTGCAGTAAACATGCACTAATACACTTCAATATACTGCAGTTTAAGTGCACTAATGCACTTTAATTTACTGCATTAAATGTGCACTAACACACTGCAATATACTGCAGTAAAAGTGCACTAACGCACTTCAATATACTGTCGTAAAAGTGCCCAGATGCACTACTATACTGCAGTAAACTCCACTGACACACTTCAATATACTGCAGTAAAAATGCCCTAATGCCCTTCAATATACTGCCGTAAAAGTGCAATAACACACTTCAATATACTACTGTAAAAGTGCACTTCAATATTGTGCCATAAAAGTACCCTGACCCACTTCAATATACTGCAGTAAGCTTGCATTAACGCACTTCAATATACTGCCAAAAAAGTACCCTGACTAACTTCAATATACTGCGATAAAACTCCAATGACAAACTTCTATATACTGCAGGAAATGTGCACTAACGCACTGCAATATACTGCAGTAAATGTGCACTAATGCACTTCAATATACTGCAGTAAAAGTGCACTTCGATATCCTGCTGTTAAAGTAAAAGTGCCCAGACGCACTACTGCCCTGACATTCTACAGTAACACACTTCAATATACTGCAGCAAACGTGCACTAACACACTTCAATATACTTCAGTAAATGTGGACTTCGATATCCTGCTGTAAAAGTAACCTGACGCGCTTCCATATACTGCAGTAAACGTGCACAAACACACTTCAATATACTGCAGTAAACATGCACTTATGTACTTCAATATACTGCAGTAAAAGGGCACTAACGCACTTCAATATACTGCAGTAAATGTGCACAAACGCACTTCAATATACTGCAGTAAATGTGCACTAACGCACTTCAATATACTGCAGTAAAAGTTTACTAATGCACTGCAATAAACTGCAGTAAACATGCACTAACGCATTGCAATATACTGCAGTAAAAGTGTACTAACACACTTCAATATACTATAATATAGTAAAAGTGCCCAGACGCACTACTATACTGCAGTAAAACTGCACTGACACTCTACATTGGCCCACTTCAATATACTGCAGGTAACCTGCCCTAAAGCACTAAACTACTACAGTAAAAATGAACAGTCGTACTACACCCGCACTGCACTATCACTATATTCACACTAAATTGACACTAAAGTAAAAATGAACAGTCACACTACACTCATGCTGCACTATTACTATATTCACACTACACTAACACTCTACATATATACACAATAGAATCACTATAGCACACTAGCTTGCTAGTAGCAATGAATAGCTGCATATGAGCATAATTATGCATTTCTAGCACCCCAGCAACATGGGATCCAGAACTCTAATTTTAGCAGGGACCTCTTCTCCATCATATGAGCTAGCAGTCAGAGTGCAGCTGCTTTCGGCATGTTCATTTTCTGAGCAGGATTCTGACAGTGAGGTTTCTCCTTTGCTGTCATCTGTCCTGCTCAAAATCCTGTAGGGCTCCTCACTAGTGTACCTTTTGTGGGACATTTTGATAACTAAATTTACAGGTACCTACTGGTGACTATGGGAAAATGAGCTCCTGGCTAGAAGAGCTGCTTGCGCGCCAGAGATGCAATTTACTGCTAGTGCGAGCAGAGATTAGGCCTGATCATGCTAGCCTTGCATTTTTGTGGACAGAGGTCGTAGTGATCAGAAACTACACTGACACTGCACTTGTTGGGGGGTAAAAGGGCTAAACGCAAGTGCTAGCAGTGATCGAGCACAACCCTGTTAACACTGCATTTTTCGGGACACTATATTAATGGGGACACTTGTATAGTTCTGTTCACGATCAAGATACTCATCCGTACAGATACTATACTAGCTGTGGCGGTGATCAGCAAGTGTGACTGCGATAATCTGGCAGGCATTCTAGTGCTAATTGACACTGGCTAGGAGGGATGCTAACTGACTCTGGAGCTATCTGATGTCGCTAGTGACACTAGTACAATGATCAGTGATACATTCTGTACACAGACACTGTAATAATGGCACTGGCTGAGTGACAGTGCTATCAGGCCCCGTTCACA
The DNA here is from genome assembly GCF_965119305.1 of Pelophylax lessonae. Taxonomy (NCBI): domain Eukaryota; kingdom Metazoa; phylum Chordata; class Amphibia; order Anura; family Ranidae; genus Pelophylax; species Pelophylax lessonae. The sequence goes on from NC_138779.1 coordinate 169,298,516, forward strand.
CTGGGGCGATCCAACTTGCCGGGGCGACCTCATAGGCCGCGGCGCGCTGCTCGCACCGCGACCTCGGAGCGGCCGGCACGGACTTCATAACATTGAAGTCTATACTTGTGTCGCTCCTATTAGAACGGGTCCATAGCTTCTCTATGGCGAGCGACCTACGGCGACCTGTCAGGCGACCAGGTCGCTTGAGAGGTCGCCCCAGTGTGAACGGGGACTGAAGGTTTAACTGGAGGTCAATCGAGGGTTAAATGTGCCTGACAGGTGTATACAAGTGTAAATGTGCTGTTTCTACTCACACAGGTCTGGCTTTGTCCTCTTCCTGAATTGAAAAAGGCTTAGGAAAAGAACAGTCCAGATCCTGTCTGTGTTTACAAACAAGACACGGGGCTGTTCTGCGATTAGCTACAGTCGATCAGCAGGTTTATAATCATTTGCTGAAACCAGCTGACAAGCTTGTGCTGTAGGCACAGTAGGGGTCAGCAGAGGGCACACACAAGTGTGGAAACAGGCAGCGACGTACCAGTACATTGCCTAGCCTGGCTCAGGAAAGACAAGGTATAAGGCAGGGGTGGGGAACCTTTTTTCTGCCAGGGGCCATTTGGGTTTTTATAAAATCATTCGGGGGCAGTACAAAATTATCAACTTAAAAAGGTGCCTATTATATTTGGTCAAACATTTAATTAACTCACCCCTAATGTGATGGCTGCAACTGCTTCTCTTTGGTGAGGTGTGTGATGTTAGCTGGTATTGATGATGTTGCTACTCGCAACTGGTTTTCCAGGTTTGTGTCGGTCAGTCTGGAGCTTAGTCGACTCTTTGTGGTGGTAAGTTTTGAAAAGAACTGCTGGCGGGTAATGCTGGTGGTGGGTATAGCTGGCTGGTACTGCGGGCTCAGGCTGGTACTGCTGGCTTGTACTGTGCTGTGGGTACTGCTGGCTGGTACTGCTGTGGGTACTGCTGATTCAGGCTGGTACTGTGCTGTAGGTACTGCTGGCCCAGGCTGGTACTGCTGTATGTACTACTGGCTCTGGCTGGTACTGCTGTGGGTACTGCTGGTTCTGTTGTGGGTACTACTGGCTCTGGCTGGTACTGCTCTGGGTACTGCTGGTTCTGTTGTGGGTACTACTGGCTCTGGCTGGTACTGTTGTGGGTACTGCTGGCTCTGGCTGTTACTGCTGGCTCTGGCTGGTGCTGCTGGCTCTGGCTGGTACTGCTGTGAATGATGCTGGCTCTGGCTGGTACTGCTGTGAGTGCTGCTGGCTCTGGCTGGTACTGCTGTGTGTGCTGCTGGTGGGAAATGCTGGCTAGCAGCGGCGCCGTGCTGGAGGAAGAGGCGATGTTTCCTGTATTGGTCACAGGCGGAGTCAGAACGGAGCCGGAACAATACAGGAAGCATTGGCTCCGTTCTGACAGATCAGCTGAGAAACAGACTCGGCTGCATGGGGGGCCGGACCAAATGACTTCGAGGGCCGCATACGGCCCCCGGGCCTTAGGTTCCCCACCCCTGGTATAAGGGCATAAACACAGGAATGGCAAATGTAGCTGAGAACACCAGGGGGGAGCCAATCTAAATGCAGCATAATAGGTGAATATAAATAGCAGAAAACAAATAGCAACCTACTTAGAACCAGATGAAAAGCTCATGTAGTGCAAGGTAGTGGTGACATTAGATCCATTTAGCCACAGTATGGTTTAAAATCTAAAGCACACTGCTGCTGTTCAGGTTGTTCACAATGTCCAGGAAACCAAGAAGCAGGAAACAGAGAGAATGGACTGTTGCTGGACCGGAGGTGATGTCAAAGCAATGTGGCTACACATTTCAAGGCTTCTGCCCTTTTGTCAAGAGGTTTGACAAAGAAACAAAAGCCTCAAAATGTGTACCCATGCCAAATTAACGTCACTTTGGGTACAGATGCAGATGCTGATGGGGGGGTATAATGTTTTCCAGGCTCCTAGTAAAAGGAATCATAAATGCACATTTTTTACCTACAAAAAGATATGCCGTTTTTATTTTTTTTTAAAGGGGAACTTATCCTTTAAGTCCATTATGGGGATAATATTGCCATAGTCCCAAAAGAACCACAATTTTCCAGGTTCCAATCTCAAGCCATTTTGATTGGCTGTTGTGGGATGACATCACCCCCATGTATGCAAAGGAGTACAGTCATCTATTCACGCAGGCACTGTGCCGTAATGTGAAATGCATTCAACAGAAAACTGTAAGCAGGCAGGTAGATTTATTTTATTGCAGAAGAGACATTGCATGGCTGCTCACAGTTTTTGTTTACATTAGTCGTTAGTTCTGCTGTAATGATTGTCACTTTATACAAAATGATTCTTCATAGTAAGAGCTGTGAACATGTAGAATAGACTCCCTCTAGAAATAGTTCTGGCCAGCTTAGTAGAATGTTTTAAAAGTTACATGTGTATCACCTGAGGCTAAGAACTTCAGTGGGGTTTTATAAGGGTGTATTAGCACTTTAATGAACTCTCTTTCTATTCTCTTCTCTTTTCTTTTTTGTCTTTTCTGTTTTCCTTGCTTTAGGAGCTGTTAGGTCCGTGATCTACCAGAACATACAGATCCTTTCTTGATTGTTGACCCCCCCAGTCATACTCTCCCCTAATATGACTGACTTATATTCTTGCCCTCCCACTTTCAGCTTGAAATCTACCGTACTTTGCAGGGGAATAAATTTGAATATTTATTGTAATTTTACTATGTCTGCTTCCGTCTCCCAGCATTTAGATTCTACTAAAGGGTTGGGGGGGGGGGGGGGGGGTTAACTACAAACTGAGTACAAAAGTCTGTCCCCTGCCAAAAGGCCACAGAGTGGGACACTTTGCTCTCTGCTTTGAAGAAGTGGGTCTCTCTGCAGAGAACCCTGTGGATTGGAGAGCAGGGTGCATACAGGACCTCTGCAGAGGGATCACTGCTTCCCCACAGTGAGAAAGAATGCCACTGTACTAACATGACACAGGCTTTTCTACTAGGGCAAAAAAATTAACTGTAAGGCTTTGCAAACCTTTTTGCTTTATTACACCTGGAATGTATTAGGCTAATTTAAACTAAAAAATGCAATTGGGCTTTAAAATACAATATAGAAAATAGTTTTAATTGGAATAAATAATTAAACAGACATTTTTCATATTCTGATCTAAAAAAAACCTCCATTGACTAAGTATTGTGAATTCTAGATGTATCCCGTGCAATTGAGCTGCTGGAAAGACTGCAACGAAGTGGGGAAGTGCCACCTCAGAAACTTCAAGCCTTACAACGAGTCCTACAAAGCAAGTTCTGTTCTGCAATAAGAGAGGTCAGTTTGTTTAAGGCTGAGATATGTAGCTGCACCAGAAATGTATCCAATCTTAGAACCTCTTGAAGGGAATATATATATGATTTTGTATTTATTTTTGTTACTCTACAATATAATCTTCAAAAGGATTGCATAATGTTCTTAAAAAAAAAAAACAAATATATATATATATATATATATATATATATATATATATATATATATATATATATATATATATATATATATCTACACAGTATATATCAATATAGTGTATATATATATATATATACACAGTGTATATATATTATTATTATTTGGACATTACAGTGGCAACCTGTGAGGCTCTGATGGACTCCATGCCCAAGAGGTTTAAGGCAGTGCTGAAAAATAATGGTGGCCACACAAAATATTGATACTCTAGGCCCAATTTGGACATTTTCACTTAGGGGTGTACTCACTTTTGTTGCCAGCGGTTTAGACATGAATTGCTTTGTGTTGAGATATTTTGAGGGGACAGCAAATTTATATATATATATATATATATATATATATATATATATATACATACAGTATCTCACAAAAGTGAGTACACCCCTCACATTTTTGTAAATATTTTATTATATTTTTCATGTGACACTTTGCTACAATGTAAAGTAGTGAGTGTACAGCTTGTATAACTGTAAATTTGCTGTCCCCTTAAAATAACTCAACACACAGCCATTAATGTCTAAACCACTGGCAACAAAAGTGAGTACACCCCTAAGGGAAAATGTCCAAATCGGGCCTAAAGTATCAATATTTTGTGTGGCCACCATTATTTTTCAGCACTGCCTTAACCCTCTTGGGCATGGAGTTCATCAGAGCTTCACATGTTGCCACTGGAATCCTCTTCCACTCCTCCATGGCGACATCAAGGAGCTGGTGGATGTTAGAGACTTTGCGCTCCTCCACCTTCCGTTTGAAGATGCCCCACAGATGCTCAATAGGGTTTAGGTCTGGAGACATGCTTGGCCAGTCCATCACTTTTACCCTCAGCTTCTTAACCACTTAAGCCCTGGAGGATTTGGCTGCTCAAAGACCAGGCCCTATTTTGCAATTAGGCACTGCGTGACTGTAACGAACAATTGCGCAGTCGTGCGATGCTGTACTCAAATGAAATTGACGTCCTTTTTTTCCCACAAACAGGGCTTTCTTTTGGTGGTATTTGATCATCTGTGCGATTTTTACTTTTTGCGCTATAAACAAAAAAAGAGCGACAATTGTGAAAAAATAACAATATTTTTTTATATGAAATTCTCAAAAAAAAAAAAAATGTAAAAATCAAAATTTTTTAACATTTTAGGCCAATTTGTTTTCTGCTACATATTTTTGGTAAAATATTTTGCAATAAGCGTATTTTGATTGGTTTGCGCAAAAGTTATTGCGTTTACTAACTACGGGAAAGATTTATGTCATTTTTATTGTTTTTTTTTTTTAACTAGTAATGGCGGCGATCTACGATTTTTTTTTTTTTGCGGTATTGCGACATTGCAGCGGACAGATTGGACCCTTAACTGACATTTTTGACACGTTTGGGGGTACCAGTGACATTACTACAGTAATCAGTGCTATAAATATGCACTGTTACTGTAAAAATGACAATGGCAGGGAAGGGGTTAACTTTATTGGTGATCGAGGGGTTAAGTGTGTCCCTAGGGGCGTGATTCTAACTGTCAGGGGGAGTGGCTTGTTAGATCATCACAGAGACATACGATCCTACATAGAAGGATCGCATAGCCTCGGTCATGATCTAAGGGAGAATGACAGACGGCTGTGTTTACATCAGCCGTCTGTCTTTCTCCCTCTCCTGCGGGAGATAGCGAGTGGCCGGCGGACATCGGAGCCGCCGGTCACACGCGCGGGGATGTCCGTGAACGAGCGCACGCTTGCCCCCTAGAGGCTTGCGGGCAAGTGTCGTACCCATCCGTCACTTTGCCCAGGAGAGGTTGACTGCCGCAGTATATAGTCGTGTGGCAGTCGGCAAGTGGTTAAGCAAGGCAGTGGTCATCTTGGAGGTGTGTTTGGGGTCGTTATCATGTTGGAATATTGCCCTGCGGCCCAGTCTCCAAAGTGACGGGATCATGCTCTGCTTCAGTATGTCACAGTACATGTTGGCATTTATGGTTCCCTCAATGAACTGTAGCTCCCCAGTGTTGGCAGCACTCATGCAGCCCAAGACCATGACACTCCCACCACTATGCTTGACTGTAGGCAAGACACACTTGTCTTTGTACACCTCACCAGGACCGCCACACACGCTTGACACCATCTGAACCAAATAAGTTTATCTTGGTCTCATCAGACCTTCCTGTAATTCAAGTCCTTAGTGTGCTTGTCTTCGGCAAACTGTTTGCAAACTTTTTGCGGACTTTCTTGTGCATCATTTCTGGAAAAGGCTTCCTTATGGTACGGCAGCCATGCAGACCAATTTGATGCAGTGTGTGGCGTATTGGTCTGAGCACTGACAGACTGACCCCCCCACCTTTTCAACCTCTGCAGCAATGCTTGCAGCACTCATACATAGTTACATAGTAGGTGAGGTTGAATAAAGACAATAGACCATCCAGTTAAACCTGTGTAGGTGTGTGTGGCTGTAATCATCTCGCATAGCCCTGAATGTTCTGATCCTTGAGATGTACATATAAGAGTCTTTTGAAAGCCACCATACTTCCCGCAGAAACCCCCTCTTGTGGTAGAGAATTCCACAATCTTGTAGCCCTAACAGTAAAGAACCCCCCACGTTGCCTGAGGTTAAAACGCTTCTCCTCTAATCGCATTGTATGCCCTCGAGTCCTCACGCAATCCCTTCGACTGAATAGCTGTTTTTCTATGCCGAGATCCCCATTGAGATATTTATAAATTGCTATCATGTCCCCCCTCAGGCGTCTCTTCCCCAGGGAGAATAAATCAAGTGATTGCAGACGCTCTTCATAATTAAGGTCCTCCAAATCCCCTAATCAGTTTAGTTGCCCTTCTCTGGACTCTCTCCAGCTCCAACACATGAGGACTGGCGACCAGAACTGGACAGAATACTCCAGATGCGGTCGGACCAGAGTTTTATAAAGTGGAAGGATTATAGTCTTATCTCTGGAATACATCCCTTTCTTTATGCATGCTAATATTCTGCTGGCTTTGGCAGCTGCCGCTTGACATTGCATGCTATTGCCTAATCTATCATCAACCAAGACTCCCAGATCTTTCTCCATTTTTGATTCCCCAAGGGTTCCTCCCCTAACGTGTATTGTGCTTTTATGTTTTTAGTCCCCAAGTGCAAAACCTTACACTTCTCCACATTAAACCTCATTTGCCATGTCCTTGCCCACTCTGTTATTTTGTCCAGGTCATTCTGTAGGATATCTGCTTCATGCTGTGCCCTGCCCAATTTTGTGTCATCTGCAAAAACTGATATCAAACTATTGATCCCGTCCTCAATGCTGTTTATGAATAAATTGAACAAGGTTGGTCCCAGGACTGAGCCTTGGGGGACCCCGCTTACCACCTCAGACCAGTCTAAATATGCGCTGTCTATTACCACCCTTTGGACACGCCCTTTTAGCCAGTTTCGTATCCAAGAGCAAAGCCTGCTGTCGATACCTGCAGACCTTATTTTGTAAATTAAGCGCTTGTGGGGAACTGTATCAAACGCCTTAGCGAAATCCAGGTACACCACATCCACTGGTCTGCCCCTATCTAGCTCACCTCCTCGTAGAATGTTAAGAGATTGGCTTGACAAGAACACCCATTTGTAAACCCGTGCTGATTACTGCTGATGTTGTTGTCTTTAGCAAACTCTACGATATAGTCCCTTATCATCCCCTCCAGAAGTTTACATACTATCGATGTCAAACTGACAGGCCTATAATTTCCTGGGATATGCCTCTGCCCCTTTTTGAATATCGGTATCACGTTAGCTTTCCTCCAATCCCCCGGTACATTTCCTGTCATAATACTGTCAGCAAAGATCAGGAACAGTGGTCTAGATATAACCTTACTGAGTTCCTTGAGTACTCTCGGATGTACGCCATCCGGGCCTGGTGATTTGTTTGTGTTAAGTTTATCTAGCCTTTCCCTAATTTCACCCTCTGTTAGCCATAGCGGCAAGACCTGTGTGTTACTACTAACCATATAGTCGTGGTCAGTGTACCCCTCCTTTTCCTGTGTAAAGACTGACAAGAAAAAAGCATTCAGCACGGATGCTTTTTCAGTGTCCTCTGTAACCATCCTCCCATCATCGTTAATTATGTGTGCAATATGCTCTGCCCTAGTTTTTTTGCTGTTGCTATATTTAAAGAATTTCTTTGCTTTTTTTTTTACTATCCTCCGCTATTTGTCTCTCAAAGTTGATTTTAGCCATTTTGATTGTGTTTACTTTACTTTTCTTATTTTCCTCCTTGTATTGCTCGAAAGCCGATACTGTGCCCTCTGATTTATATTTCTTGAAGGCCATTTTTTTTTCCCTAATAAGTTTTTTAACGTTACGGTTTAGCCAGCCAGGTATGGCTTTGTTTTTTCAAAATGTATTTCCCATAGGAATGCACTGCAAGATGCATTTGTTTAATATGTTCCTAAAGCATTCCCATTTTTCCTCAGTGGTCAGTGATCCCAGGGTGGTTTGGTCCCAGTTTACCCTTTCCATCAATGAGCACAATTTTGGAAAGTTTGCCCTTCTGAAGTTTAGGGTTCTTATGTTCCCCACTTGCCTTGTTATATTGTTATTTACACTAAATGTGATCATCCTGTGATCGCTAGAGCCCAGGTTGTCCTGGACTCCTACCTCCGAGATTAGGTCTGGGTCATTAGGGATCAATAGATCCAGGACTGCATTTTCTCTAGTAGGAGAATCCACCAACTGTGACATGTAGTTTTCCTGTAAGGTTTCCGTGAATAGACGGGCCTTCTGTGAGTGTGCAGTCCCCTCTTCCCAGTCAATGTCGGGATAAGCTCCCCAATATGATGACTGATCCCAGTTTTGCCACTTTAACCAATAGTGATAAAAATTCCAGCTCTACCTCCTCCCTTTGGTTGGGTGGCCTATAGCAAACCCCCACAATTACTTTTCCCTTTTCTTCTTCCCTTTGGAGTTCTACCCACACGGATTCTAACTCCATACTCATCCCTTCCGTAATATCACTCCTCTCTATCACCCTTACATTGTTCTTGACATAGAGACATACCCCTCCCCCTCTTTTTCCTACCCAGTCCTTCCGGTACACCGAATACCCTTGGATATTGGCCAGCCAGTCATGTGAGGGGTCGAACCAAGTCTCCGTTATTCCCACAAGGTCTATGTCATCCTCATGTACTAACATTTCAAACTCATCCATTTTATTAGCTAGGCTCCTGGCATTAGCATATACCCCTCTTAGTTTTGTGGAAGTTAATCGTGAATGGTGATTGTTTATTCCTGTTTGGTCTGAGGTTTTCCCGCACAGACCCCCCCAATTGACATTATGGAACTACTGTCGCTGCTGACTCTACTACTGCCTTCTGTCCTTTGCTCCCTCCTGACTGACTCTACTTCTGAGCCTTCCCCCCGTCTCCTAGTTTAAAATCCCCTCCAACTTGGTGGCCATCTTTCTACCCAAAAGAGCTGTACCGTCCCCATTATGGTGCAGCCCATCCTTACTAAAGAGCCGGTAGCCGACTGAGAAGTCAGCCCAGTTCTCCAGGAATCCAAACCCCTCCTTCCTACACCAATTCCTCAGCCACTTGTTAAGTTCCCTAAGCTCCTTCTGCCTCTCCTGTGTGGCTTGAGGTACAGGCAGTATTTCAGAGAAAACCACCTTGGAGGTCCTATTCCTCAATCTATTACCTAAGTCCCTGAAATCATTCTTTAGGATCCTCCACCTTCCTTTTACTTGGTCATTAGTGCCCACATGCACCATGACCGCTGGGTCATCCCCAGCCCCGCCCAATAATCTGTCTACCCGATCCGTGATGTGCCGAACTCGAGCGCCCGGTAAACAACATACTGTCCGGCTAGCGCAATCTTTTCGACAGATTGCTCTCTCTGTCCTCTTGATGATTGAGTACCCAACTACCACGACCTGTCTAACCTTTCCTGAATCTCGGCCCCCTTCCTCCTGGAGCCGCCACTCCCCTGGCAGCTGGGGGAGGGTGCCTGCTCCAGCACTGCCACCCCTGAGCTGATATCCCCCTCAACCTGCAACTTGGCAAATTTGTTAGGGTGTACCAACTCAGGAGTGGCCTCCCTGGCACTCATTCCTCTACCCTTCCTAACGGTCACCCAACTGCCTACCTCTGATGCCTGCGTCTCCTCTTCTCCTCTCTCCTCTATGCTGGCCCCTGCCAGTGCCTGATGGGTAATGTGCAAGCTCCTTTCCAGGTTGTTGATGCAACGCAGTGTTACCACTATGTTTTCTAGATCCAGGATCTGGGCTTCCAGAGCAACAAGTCGCTCACATCCTGCACAGCAGTATTCACCCTCGATTGGTTCATCAAGGAACGCATAGATGCAGCAAGAAGTGCACTGAGTGACATCCGCAATCCTGTCGGACATTATTACCCACTACTCTATGGGGATAATGGTAACGACCTGCTATTCCTTACCTACACTACCTCTATCTCCCCTGGTACTAAACCTGGAGTACTCACCAGTCGCTAAGATACTCACCAGTTGCTAAGATACTTACCAGTCTTCCCAGGTACTCAGTCGCAGAGTACGCTCAGTCAGTCACAGGGCACCGTCAGTCACAGGGCACCGTCAGTCGCAAGGCACCGTCAGTCGCAGGGCACAGTTAGTCGCAGATCGCTATAAGTCGCAGAGCACGGTCAGCCAGTCACAGTCACAGAGCGCAGATTTCTATCAGTCGCAGAGCACAGTTACACAGCAATCAGTCGCAGAGCAATCAGTCGCAGAGCACGGTTACACAGCAATCAGCCGCAGAGCACAGTTACACAGCTGTCAGTCGCAGAGCACAGTTACGCAGCAATCAGTCGCAGAGCACAGTTACATCCGCATTTAGATATTTAACGGTGAGTGTTGTGCGACTGACCGGGCTGTGCGACTGTGAGTGTGATGCGACTGACCGGGCTGTGCGACTGTGAGTGTTGTGCGACTGACCGCGTGGTGCGACTGGGAGTGTTGTGCGACTGACCGGGCTGTGACATTGTGAGTGTTGTGCAACTGAGTGTCAAGTGAGGGTAGCGGAGTGCCAGAGGGTGAGAAGGTAGAGTTAGGAAGCCAGGAAATAGCCCCATAGGATAGACTTAAATCGCTGAATCCCCATTAGATTAGATTAGTAGGTACAATGCCCGGCGGGTGTGGAGATGCGACTCGGTGTACATTTTGTGATATGTATGCGTTCCTCAGTCATGCGATCGAGGGCGAATACAAATGCGCAAAATGTAAGCACGTTGCTTCCCTGGAAGCTCAGGTCCTGAATCTAGGGAAGCAGCTGGCAACACTGAGACGAATGTTCATACCGGAGGAGAGCCAGGATCATACCAGTCAGGTGCAGGCAGGGGTCTGCACAGAGGTGGGCGGAGTATTGGAGGTGCAGGCATCAGAGCAGAGTAGAGGGGAGACAGTTAGGAGGGGTAGAAGGGGACAAGGCAAGGAGGCTGATCCTGGGCTGGAGCACCCCAATAGATACGCCCCGTTGTGTGGTGTTGGGGAAACCAGTCAGGGACCAGCATTGCTGGAGCAGAGCGACGCCCCTAGCTGCCAGGGGAAGAACTCCTCCGGTGAGGCCGGGAGAAAGGAAAAGGAAAGACAGGTGCTGGTGGTAGGGGACTCAATTATTAGAAGGACAGACAGTGTAATCTGTGACAAAGACCGTGTGCGCCGAACAGTCTGTTGTTTGCCAGGCACTCGGGTTCGGGACATTACGGATCGGGTGGACAGATTATTGGGTGGGGCTGGGGAAGACCCAGCTGTCATGGTACACGTGGGTACCAATGACATAGGCAGAGGAAGATGGAGAGTCCTAAACGATTTCAGGGACTTAGGAGCTAAGTTGAGGAGTAGGACCTCCAAGGTAGTATTTTCTGAAATACTACCTGTACCTCGAGCCACACCAGAGAGGCAGTGGGAGATTAGGGAAGTTAACAAGTGGCTGAGGAGCTGGTGTAGTAAGGAGGGTTTCGGGTTCCTGGAGAACTGGGCCGACTTCTCAGTCGGCCACCGGCTCTTTGGTAGGGACGGATTGCACCTAAATGGGGAGGGTGCAGCCGTACTGGGTGAGAGGATGGCCACAAAGTTAGAGGGGCTTTTAAACTAGGTGACGGGGGGGAGGGTACAGATGTAGAATCAGCCAGTGGAAAGCAAGTTTCAGAGGGCAGAAATGGGGGCATTAGCGGTAGGGTGTTCGGAGCTCCTAAACCCAGGGTGGGTATGGGGAAAAATCAAGAGAGCAGCCTAAAAACATCATATGAGGATATATGTAACCGATCAAAATTAAGAGGTTTGTATACCAATGCCAGAAGCCTGGCCAACAAGCTAGGGGAGCTGGAGCTACTGATGTTTGAGGAGGACTTAGATTTTGTGGGGATAACTGAGACTTGGTTTGACAGCTATCATGACTGGATGGCGGCCATTCAGGGGTATTCCCTTTATCGCAGGGATAGAGAAGGTAAAAAAGGGGGATGGGTATGTCTGTATATTAAGAACAGTATACAGGTAAATATGAGGGACGATATTAATAATGGAGCTATGGATGAGGCAGAATCCCTATGGGTAGAGCTTCAAAGGGAAGGCACGGTGGGGAAGGTAATATTGGGCGTATGCTATAGGCCCCCCAACCAGAGGGAGGAGGGGGAGGCGGACCTCATGTTACAGATAGGACTGGCAGCAAGGATGGGAGATGCCATTATAATAGGGGACTTTAATTATCCAGATATAGACTGGGCAGAAGGAACCGCACACTCAGCCAAGGCTAGTCAGTTCCTAAATGTTTTACAGGACAATTTCATGGGTCAGATGGTGAATGCACCGACAAGAAACAATGCGGTACTTGACCTACTGATTACCAACAATACAGACCTGCTCATGGATATAGAAATACGGGACAACTTAGGAAACAGTGACCATAGGTCAATAAGTTTCAGTATTCAAAGAGTGTAATAAGAAATGTAAAGATGAAATCAGGGCGGCTAAAATAGAACACGAGAGACATATAGCGGAAGAGAGGAACCCCAAGAAATTCTTTAAGTATATAAACAGTAAGAAAGCGAGGCCAGAACACATTGGCCCCATAAAAGATGACAAAGGAAATATGTCCAATGAGTCTTCACAAAAGAATCGGGGGGCTACACGAACCTAGCTTTTAAGGCCGAACTAAACAACACACCTCAGGAAGTGCCACCATGGCTAACAGAAGATAGACTTAGAACTAAACTAGAGAAACTTAACATAAATAAATCCCGGGGACCGGATGGCTTGCATCCGAGGGTTCTTAAAGAGCTCAGCCAGGTGATTGCCAGACCATTATTCTTGATCTTTAAGGATAGTTTACAGACGGGTATGGTGCCAGCTGATTGGAAAAAAGCCAACGTGGTACCAATATTTAAAAAGGGGCCGAGATGTATCCCGGGTAATTATAGGCCGGTCAGCCTAACATCTGTAGTCTGCAAGATTTTGGAGGGGATGTTAAGGGACCACATACAAGACTTTAGTAATGAAAACTGTTTTATAAGTAGTAATCAGCATGGATTCATGAAAAATCGTTCTTGCCAAACCAATCTATTAACCTTCTACGATGAAGTGAGCTGCCACCTAGATAAAGGAAAGCCTGTGGATGTGGTGTATCTGGACTTTGCAAAGGCCTTTGACACCGTTCCCCACAAACGCTTACTGTACAAACTAAGGAAGGTAGGTATGGACCATAAGGTGAGTACCTGGATAGAGAACTGGCTCCAGGGGAGAGTCCAGAGGGTGAGGATTAATGGGGAGTACTCGGATTGGGCGGGTGTGGAAAGTGGGGTCCCCCAGGGTTCTGTCCTGGGACCAATCCTGTTTAATTGATTCATAAATGATCTAGAGGAGGGGATATCGAGTACAATCTCAGTATTTGCAGATGATACTAAACTAAGCATGCCAATATCTTCTATGCAGGATGTGGAAACCTTACAAGCGGACCTGAACAAAATAACGGGGTGGGCAACTACATGGCAGATGAGGTTTAATGTTGAAAAATGTAAAGTAATGCACTTGGGGGCCAGAAACCAGAAAGCAAGCTACTCACTAGGGGGGGAACCTCTGGGTGAGTCTAAGATGGGAAAGGACTTGGGGGTACTGGTAGACAACAGGCTTGGCAGTGGCATGCAATGCCAAGCCGCTGCAAGCAAAGCCAAAAGAATACTGGGATGTATAAAAAAGGGGATTCACTCCAGAAGTAAAGAGATTATTCTCCCGCTCTACAAGACTCTGGTCCGGCCGCATCTGGAGTATGCTGTCCAGTTCTGGGCACCGGTCCTCAGGAAGGATGTGCTGGAACTGGAAAGAGCCCAGAGAAGGGCAACAAAAATTAATGGAATGGAGGACATCAGCTATGAGGAAAGACTACAAGCACTGAATTTATTCTCTCTGGAGAAGAGACGATTGAGGGGGGATATGATATCAATGTACAAATACTGTACTGGCGACCCTAGCATAAGGAACAAACTATTCAGAGAAAGGGAATACAAGAAGACACGTGGCCACTCACTAAAACTAGAGGAAAGGCGGTTTAACCTTAAAGTGCATAAGGGGTTCTTCACTGTAAGAACGGTAAGGATGTGGAATTCTCTTCCACAAGCAGTCGTAACAGCAGGGTGCATTGATAGTTTCAAAAAACTATTAGATGGGCACCTTAGAGACCACAACATACAGGGGTATACAATGTACGGTTAAAAGCAAACACACACACGCATCATAGGTTGAACTGGATGGACTGATGTCTTTTTTTCAACCTCACTAACTATGTTACTATGTAATTTCCCCTAGGATTTTTTGTCTCTTTACAGGTGAATTCATTCTTCCTACATTATATGATATAAAATTTACTACACTCATCTCTTTTTTTTTTTTAATTTTCCTAGGGTTATATCTCCGGGAGTATGATCCCATACTAGGGGCCAAGGCTTTTTGATTTTGTGAACGGGATACTTTTACATTGTAATTTTTCCTACTTCTACCCTCCCTCCCTCCTCCTCCTCTCCCCTCTCCCCCCTCCACACCCCCCCCCCCCTCCCTCATCCTTTTCTTCATATTTGTGGGCACCTAGCTCTCTCTTGCCCCTTAGCTAGGGTAGTCTATTTTCCTCCCCTCCATTTCAATCGACATTCTCCTGGGGTTGAGCTCTGCCTTTGCTCGCCCGTCCCTTCCTTCTTCCCTATACTTGGGATGATGGTTAAAGCTCGCTATTGCCTCCATGGGGCCGTCCTCTTAGATCTCTTACTAAGTTTCCCTCTTACCTCCTCCCCCCTCCCTCACGTCGCCTCCCCCCCCCCCCTCACTCGTATCTCCCCCAGTCCAGTCCCCAGATCTTAATTTTTTTTCCTTTGTTTTCTTATTTTTCTTTATCTTCTCCTGCCACTGACTTTTCTCTATTCTAATTCGGCTCACCCCTCCTCCTTTCTACTTCTCTTTCCTACACCCTTATTATATGGTTTTCTTTAAATACAACTATTTTTAGCTACTGTCATCTATTTTCCAAATACTCGGGTCCTATCTCATGGTGTCTTTAGGGGACACCCCATGCCTACATTTTTCTTCTTATCTTATTGCTCCAAACGGAGCATAGTTCTTCTTGATGCCCTATAATTCTCACGTTATATTTGTTTGTATGTTGATTTTCTTACTGTATGGTCTCCCTCCGGGCCACAGTTTGATCCATTTTGGGGTGTCCTGGAGGAGGAGATCATGACCTTTCCTTTACCCGGATTGAACTCCACCTTTGCAATATAGTTCTATACTTCAAACTTGATAGATATGTTTTGTTCCTATTTGGACCCTGTGCTATGCAATGTTCATGTATTTGGGGAATGACTTCCATATCCTTATCTATTTGTTATATGCTCGTAAACTAAAAAAATATTTTGAACAAGAAAAAAAATTAAAGGAACACTTTTTAGCCTCAAGTCAATTAAACTTCTGGGATATCGATCTGGTCAGTTAGGTAGCAGCGGGGGTTGGTAATCAGTTTCAGCTGCTTTGGTGGTAATGAAGGCACATGCCTAAGCGCCCTCTATAGAGGGGAGCTGTGCAGATCCCTTCTCTGCCTATTTGCTTTGGTGTCTGGTGTCCTGTGGTGCATTGACAGGACACCACACACCTCAACGTAAGGCTGCCCTATACAATTGCATTGATGCGGGGAGCCTTACATCAGGGTCCTGCCCCTAGGGGAGTCTTGCGATATTTACCTCTATTGTCAATGCTGAGAGAGAGGAGTTGATAAAAAGTGGTGATTGTTCTAATCCACACACTAATGGCATTGTAGACTGTGCACTTTTTCTTTGAATGTATCTGAAATTTAGAACTGTTGAAATAATAAACTAAACAGTAAACTGATTCTTAATGTAGAAATAATCATTACCCTCGAGTGTTGGGTTATTATGCTGTGCAAGTGGCAGTGCCTGTGCTTGTAGCTGCTGACATTTTTTGTTGTGTTCGGTTACTTGAACTGTTCAAGTTCATGTAAATGTGCATAGTGGCATCATGCAAAGAGTTAAATTTTTCTTTTATACATATGTGTGTGTATATATATATATATATATATATATATATATATATATATATTTTTTTTTTTTTTTAATAAAAGCCATGTGTCTCTGCGTCCGCTTTCCCTGTGTCCGTGGAAATGCGCTACTGCGCATGTGCCCCAGGTCAGCCATTGGGAGAGACTTCGGGCGGGCGGCCGGCGCTGGGTGGGCGTGTTACACAGGAGCGGATCCCCGCCCACTTCACTTCGTCCTCAGGATTGGCTAGCGTTCCGATCCAGCTGGGGAAGGAGAAGTACTTCACCTCGGTGGCGGAGAAGAGCGCGGCTCCGGAGGAAGAGGCCTGTCGGATGATGCCTCGAAGGCATTATCCGACATGACAGAGGCATCATCCGACAGGCCTCTTCCTCCGGAGCCGCGCTCTTCTCCGCCACCGAGGTATGAGGCACTGAGTGGAGGGGCACAGTCATGAGGAGGAGGCATGAGGCACTGAGTGGAGGGGCCCAGTAATGAGGAGGGGTATGAGGCACTGAGTGAAGGGGCACAGTAATGAGGAGGGGTATGAGGCACTGAAAGGAGGGGCACAGTAATGAGGAGGAGGTTTGAGGCACTGAGTGGAGGGGCACAGTAATGAGGAGGAGGTATGAGACACCGAGTGTAGGGGCCCAGTAATGAGGTGGAGGTACAAGGCACAGAGCGGAAGGGTACAGTAATGAGGAGGAGGTACAAGGCACCAAGAGGAAGGGTACAGTAATGAGGAGGAGGTACGGGGCACAGAGTGGAAGTGTACAGTAATGAGGAGGGGGTACGAGGCACCGAGTGGAAGGGTACAGTAATGAGGAGGTACAAGGCACAGAGCGGAAGGGTACTGTAATGAGGAGGAGGTACGAGGCACTGAGTGGAAGGGTACAGTAATGAGGAGGTATGAGGCACAGAGTGGAAGGGTACAGTAATGAGGAGGAGGTATGAGGCACAGAGTGGAAGGATACAGTAATGAGGAGGTATGAGGCACAGAGCGGAAGGGTATAGTAATGAGGAGGTACGAGGCACTGACTGGAATGGTACAGTAATGAGGAGGTATGAGGCACTGAGTGATGGGGGTAGAGCAATGAGGAGGAGGTATGAGGCACTGAGTGGATGGGGACAGAAATGAGGAGGAGGTATAAGGCACTGAGTGGAAGGGTACAGTAATGAGGAGGATGTATGAGGCACTGAGTGGAGGGGTACAGTAATGAGGAGGTATGAGGCACTGAGTGGAAGGGTACAGTAATGAGGAGGTGGTATGAGGCACTGAGTGGATGGGGTACAGTAATGAGGAGGTAGGAGGCACTGAGTGGAGGGGCCAAGTATTGAGGAGGAGGTATGAGGCACTGAGTGAATGGGGTACAGTAATGAGGAAAAGGTATGAGGCACACAGTGAGGGAGGTATGAGGCACACAGGGCACACAATACTTAATAAATATATATAATATAAAATATATATATATATTTCTTTTAACCACTTCAATACAGGGCACTTTCATCCCCTTTCTGCTTAGGCCAATTTTCAGCTTTCAGTGCTTATGCACTTTGAATGACAATTGCGCTGTCATGCAACACTGTACCCAAACTATATTTTTATAATTTTGCTCACACAAATAGTGCTTTCTTACCTGTATAAATTTAGTCAAAAATATATTCTGCTACATTTCTTTGGTGAAAATAACCCAAATCGGTGTATATTATTTAGTCAGTAGGAAAGATATAGAATCCACAAACTATGGTATATATCTTAAAAGTGATCAATCCTGATGGTCTATCTCATTTCTTGACTCCCTAAAATGCAAGGGCAGTAGAATGACCCCTTTTTGAAAATTAGACAGTCCAAGGTATTTAGTAATTCTTTGTAAAATGAAGAAATGAAAAAAAAAAAAATGTTTCACTATTTTTTTTAACCACCTCCCACCCGGGCCATTGTAGATATACGGCCGGGCGGGAGTCTTGTCCTTCTGAATGGACGTTCCGGAACGTCCTTCAGAAGGAGAGAGATCGCGCGGGCGCGCGCAGCGGCGCGATCTCGATGTGCCTGTGTCCCTAGGACACAGAGCAACAAGACTCGGCAGGAGGGCCCTGTGATTGGCCCTCCTGATCACATGACGGCTGTGTCCAATCACAGCCATCATGTAATGTCAATACAGCCGTTGTAACGGCTTCAATCTCTTCTCCTCCTGACAGATCCTGTCAGTGAGGAGAAGAGGAGAGGATCTATTCTGCAGCCGGGGGTGATCAGTGAGTATTTCTGATTACTCACTGATCACAGGGGGGGTCTGTGCTGGTAATCAGATGATTGATTACCAGTGCAGCCCTGGGGGGAGGGGGTGCCACTAGAGCCACCAGGGATGCCCACCCATGACCACCAGGGATGCCCACCATGGCCACCAGGGATGGCAAACAGGGCTCAGAGAGCCTGCCAGTGGTGCCCCCCTATCAGTGCTGCCCACCAATGCCATCTATCAGTGCTGCCCACCAGTGCCCGTTATTGCCATCTATCAGTGCTGCCCATTATTGCCCACCAGTGCTGCCTATCAGTGCCCATCAGTGCCCCTCATCAGTGCCGATCAGTCCCGCCCATCAGTGCCACCTATCAGTGCCCATCAGTGCCGCCGATCAGTCCCCATCAGTGCCGCCGATCAGTGCCCACCAATGCTGCATATCAGTGCTATCTATCAGTGCCACATATCAGTGCCCATCAGTGCTGCATATCAGTGCCACCCCATCAGTGTCACCCCATCAGTGTCTCCTCATCAGTGCCTGTCAGTGCGGCGTCATCAGTGCTCATCAGTGCAGGAAAAAACGTATCCATTTACAAAATTTTTTAACCTAAACAAAAAAACTTTTTTTTTTTTCAAACTTTTCGGTCTTTTTTTATTTGTGCACCAAAAAAGAAAAAACCTGGCGGTGATCAAATACCACCAAAAGAAAGCTCTATTTGTGGGGAAAAAACAACACAAATTTGGTTTAGGTACAGTGTTGTATGACCGCGCAATTGTCATTCAAAATGCAACAGCGCTAAAAGCTGAAAATTGGTCTGGGAAGGAAGGGGGTTTAAGTGCCCAGTATTGAGGTGGTTAAATACTGTCACCAGTGCAGCACAGCGTCATCATATACCTGGTGTGGCGGTGATCAGGGACACTGACTGGTAAAAGTGCGAAAATGTATTTTTTATTTTTCTTAAGACTTTTTTTGAGGAGAGGAGGAGAGAGAAGCGGTAGATCACGTGAGCGGCGAGTGGCATTCTGAAAACTTGTAAAGAATGGCTTATTTTTATAAAACACAGACACAGGGGCACACAGGATTATTAAACTTTAAATTAAACTACAGCAGCAGGGGGGAGGGGAGAGGGGGCGGGCATTGACACAGGAGCAGACAGGCAGTGAGAGAGGGGGAAGAGAGGCCAGAGGACGACAGAAGAGCTGCGGATGAAGGAGGCATGTAAACTGACCATGGTGTCAGGGCTCAGCAGCCATGGTATACCGTGGTCAGTTTACAGAGGGGAGGACATAGGCAGGATCAGCCAGTTATTTTAGGTAGTAGAAGGGGCCAAATTACACAGCAAAGCACTGTGCTGTATAACATGCTTTAAGGGAACAGGATCAATTATTTATTTATTATTTTTTTTATGTTAACAAATGCTTTAAAAATAAATGCTGCTGTTTGTTTTTTAAAAATAAATACTCAAAATAAGTATAATGGCTAAGCCCCTCCCCTTCATGACATTGTTGAAAAGGGGCGGAGCATGGGTGACCTTAAAATGATGCCCCCCCCCCCCCTGAAAAAAGTTCTGCGGACACCTATGCCTATTAGTAAATGTCAAGTCAGGATAGTCACTTTTCCATATTAGAAAATGTTAAACATGGTCCCTAGAGAGCATAGGACTGGAGGATTTAGCCAAGATCCCGTTTGTGTGTAAAAAGAAACAATTGGCAAATGTGGTTGATAGTAAAGATATTCATTTTCTTTCCTGTTATGTAGTGTTTTTTTTTTTTTACATGTTCTGCAAACTAATGCATTTTTAATGAATGTTAGAGTAATGCATACTTTTTTCTAATGTTAAATATATCTATACAAATTATAGTATATGACAAACAATTTTTCATGTCTAATTTGAATGTATTATTTAATTTTTTTTAAAAATGTTTATTGAAAATGTTTCCATCACAAGAAAAGAAACAATAGTACAAGCATTGCAGTAGTACAATCAAACTTTCTGACAGTTCTCATTAGGCATAGTTAATTTTGTGGATTACTTCTTAAGATAGGTGAAAATATATTCCAATTTCCCGCATCCTACATATATGTTACCATGCATCATGGCAGACCCCCTTCCACTGCACTCAGGCACCCCAATGGTTTCAAACTGTGTCCGGGAATGAAGGGGACCGCTGTTAAAGGCTATAATCCTAAGGAAGTTCCTGAGATCTAGAGAAGGTATAAACATATATAAAGATATAACATGTAAAATCTTCTGGGGAATAGGTACTCTCTTGTTGATATTTTAAATCAAGATACAAAAGAACAATCAGCGCAGACAGGTGATAATGTACAAATAAAGTAAAAAACTGAAATGCTAGCTGTACACCGAACCAGAATACACAGCAGATCCCAGACAGAATATATTGCAAAAAATGGTGCAGCGCAAATCAATATAAATAAATAGCAGATAATTATAACAATATTGTTCGGTGTTATAATTAAGCGGATTTATAAACCTCTGATGATTCTTTGGGACTCTTTTAATTAATATTTTATGGACCGTTTTCTTTTTTCTCTGTCATAATATTGTAATAATTATCTGCTATTTATTTTTATTGATTTGCGCTGCATCATTTTTTGCAAGATATTTAAAATCAGTATCATTCTTCTAAATTAGAAGGCAAGAGGAGGCTCTAGGTTGGAGTAACCATTGTGACCACGCAATCTGAAAGCTAGAGACTTTGTGGTCCTTAAATGCTAATAATTTTTCATACTGACACTGTGTATTGACTCGTGCTATGAGTTCGTCCAGGTTAGGAGGTGTAACTGATTCTCTGTGTAATGGATTATGTTACTCATTCTCCTTGTACCATCTGGAGCTTGTCTACCTTTTGACAAACCCTACTTGTTAAGGTCCTATAAGTGATGGGGTTAAATCTAGGAGTCTGTTCGCTAAGAATTTAGAATATATCTTTAAGTCAGAATTAAGCAAGGAGATTGGTCTAAAGTTTGGGGGTTGGTTGGGTTCTTTTCCCGGTTTCGGGAGAGTAATTTGTCAGGTCACCTGTAGCCAGGTGACAACTGCACCCTGTTGGAGGCAGGGGTGCAGCGCAAGGTAGTGAACCCGATAGACTGCTGCGGATGGACCGGAACATGAGCCCAAGATTCCCCAGGGTGCGGAGTCTAAGACCCAGCAGGTGTTCACCAGAGCCTCTAGTGGTGAGGATGGACTTGGCTGCAGCTGGACCCAGGTCGCGGCCCCTGGGGTCTCCCGGGTCATGCTCCATAGGGAGAGAAGAGAAGCAGCCACTCAGGACACACAGAATGGTGATGGGTAAGCCGAGGTCGGGGTAACAGGCAGACAAGGGTAACCAAGGGACAGGCCAAAGGTCAGGGTAACAGGCAAACAGGAATAGTCAGAGATAAGCCAAAGTCGGTACACAGAAAGGTAGATCAAGCACACGGCAAACAGGAAACAAACACTGTTGAACAGCAAAGCAGACCTGAAGTGCACTGGTTAATATAGACTTCCTATGATGACCTGGGTGGGGCAAGGAACCAGAAGTGAAGTCTGACCTCTAATACAGACATGAAGGAACAGGTAAGCTGCCAAACACTATTGCAAATCCATGACATAATTATTACTGCTTCCAACATTTCTTTGGTAAACTGCTCAGAGGGAATTGCTGAATTAAATAGTGTTAAATGAGGGGTAAGGATTGCTGAGAACATTTTGTAATTTTAAGAGGAGAGCCCTTCTGTACCTGGGGATTTATTTAGAGGTAGTCGTTAATGACTTTAATCACTTCTTGGCACTCTATGGGTCGATTTAGGAGGCCAAGGTTTGGAGATCCAATGAGGGAAGTCGTAACTTGTTAAGAAAGGAGGTAATGTCCTCTAAAGAAGGTTGGTAAACGTTGGGATCATCTTTTAAATGATATAATGATGAATAATAGTCACAAAAGGTTTGTGCTATATCATTCGGGCTCATTGCCAGGGTACCAGTTCTATGATGTTTTAATTGAGGGATTGTGGTTCTACCGTGCCCCTGTTTCAGTTGCCATGCCATCCTTTGCCATCCTTTTCCCCGCTTTATTCCTTTGTGAATACGATGACAGTTGCAGTTTCTTCATGTATCTGTCATGATCAGCTAATAAGGTCGTTTTAAGGTCAGACCTCAGCGCTTTTTTAAGTGTGGATTCTTGCGGGGACTTTTTATGCAAGTTCTCCAGCTGAGCAATTTCTGCCAGAAGGGAAGATACATGCTGATTTTTCTTTTTCCTATCTCTAGCATTCATTTGCATCAATATCCCCCTAATAAAGGCCTTATGCACACACCACAATTTAAATAAATTATTTGATCCATCCACGTTAAAGGAAAAAAACTCCTGAACATGAGTTTCCCACTCTTTAGCATATACAGGATCAGCATATACAGGATCAGCCATAATAAATGTGTTGTTCCTCCACAACGAGGCGTTAAATCTGGGATGGCCATCCGCGATTTCTAGGGAAAATGGCGCATGGTAAGACCATGAGATGTTGAAGATTTCAGCTTGGGTAACCTTCTGCAAGGTATCTATTAGTCTAAAAAAGTCTACCCTAGAATAAGAGGAGTGGAGGTTTGAAAAAAATGTGAAGTCCCTTCTTTCTGAATTTAAGCATCTCCATGGATCATTCAAGTCTTCTTGTATGATATATGACTTAATTCCTAATTTCTTCGTGTGGGATCCTACAGAAGTATCAATTGAAGGGTCATTTGTAATATTGAAATCCCCACACAGAACAACGTACCCTTTCTGTATTTTTCTCATTTTATTAATACCTTTCCGAAGGAATCTTTGCTGATGGGTATTTGGTGCATAAAGGGCTACTACCGTATAGGTGACATTGTTCAAAACTGCTACAATGATGACATCTACCTCCCTTCTTTCATGATCGAATCAATAAGTTTGAAGGACAGGGTATCCCTGATTGCTATCAAAACTCCACGTTTCTTCTTGTGATAGTTTGTCTGGAAAATATGGGGAAAGAGTCTATGAGTACATTTTGGTGGGTTTTTCGTTGTAAAGTGTGTTTCCTGCATTCATATTATGTCAGCTTGTTTGGAGACAGTGTCCTTCCATAGAGCACTCCTTTTATGCGAGCTGTTAAGCCCTTTAGCATTAAGAGATAAGATCTTGAGTACCATAAAATAGAGCAAATGTAAAAACTGATCTGAGAAGGCCCAGCGTATATAGGGTGGAATTAGACACTAGTCTAGGTTCCCATTGTTCCTTCTATTTGAGGTTGATCAGAGATGTCGTCCTCTTCCGGGGGGGAGTAAACCCCAGTTTCTCATAAGTTTGAGGCAATCATCAAGAGTTGAGATCCAGAAGGTTCTGTTTCTGTCAATCTCCAATTTAGTGGGAAATTTCCATCTGTATTTTATGTTGTTTTACGTAAAATCTTTGTGAGTGTATTGAGGTTTTTCCGAGCTGTAACAGTTGCTTGGGAAAGATCCTCGTATAGCGAGTAGCCAGCATACGGTTCAGGCAGGGAATTAAGTTGTCTCACGTAGTGCATGAGTTGGTCTCTGATATGGAAAAATTAAATTATCGCTAAAACATCCCTGGGGATTCTTTCCGGTGGAAAAGATGGTTTGGGGAGCCTATGGGCTCTGACAATCACAATTTTCTGAGGTTTCACAGATAAAAGAATTTCTGCAATCATGTTCTGTAAAAATGAGCGGATTTCCGCCACAGGAGCTGATTCATCTATGCCCCTAAATGAAACGCTGTTATGAAGGGAACGATCTTCTAGATCTGCCATCTTTATTTTCATGTTGCATACTTCTTCAAGTAGATCCTTATGAGCATCTACCATTTCATTGTGGGCCTGGGCATAATCACTCATTATATATTCAATGTGAACAACCCATTCACCTAGAGCATCTATCTACTTTAGTTTTCTTCATAAAGCTGGCCATGTCGTGCTGTAGGGCCCTTCTAAGAGTAATAAGCATGTCCTTCATTATATAATCCACTATGGGCTGCCCTGCTGTGGGAAATGCGTCCAGTTGTTCACTGAATTGGTTATCTTCAGTTGTAGTAAAAGGAATAGAGAAAGGCACACTTACTTGGTTGCTGCTTAAGTTCAACTTCCTCCTCTGTCTCAAAGGGCTGCTAAATAATGAAGCCCCTGTACTCTCTGCAGGGTCATGACTGGTCTCTTGGTGTTCCTGCCCATTTGGCTGTGCTGCAGCAGTGGCCACTGCTGTTTGCCTGTGTGGATGTGCAGGGATGACGGCGCCATTTTGGTTTCTCTGCGGGCCCTCTGAACTTAAGAAATTAGTTAGTTTGCAGGGCCCTTCTCTACTCTTCCTCTGCCCCACGTGGAACAGGTATTCTTCAGATGTCCTCCGCTTCAACTGTGGGTATTTTACCAATCTCCCACGTCGCTCGGTGCCGCTAGGTAGATCCCGCTGTGCTGGAGCTCAGAACAAAGCGTCCATGTCCTCCGGCTGCCGGCCACTCCCCCTATTATTTTAATTTTTGAATCATGGTACCGCTATCTTTTCTAGTTAATTCTAAGGGCAGCACAGTGGTTTAGTGGTTAGCACTTCTGCCAACCATGACATCCTGTGTGTTTTTCAAACATGCATGTGGTGCAAAAAGCTGTAGATGGGCTATAAGATATCTCTTAATGTTATATTAAAACAAACTTTAACCACATCTCTCTTACCTTAACAGAAATTTCCCCTTCCCCACTTAATTTGCCCAGCCTGTCTGTGTGTGCAGTGCTGGCAGAAGGTCATCCAGTGCCCAGGGCGAAGATGCCAAACACCAAAACACATGTAACATATGAGTTTATTAACAGTACAATTAAATATGAGGCTCCCAGTGATTTAGAAAGAAATGCCCCAGCATCAATGTGGGGAAAAAATGCCCCTGCGTTGGTTGTGCCACTGGAGTGAAAAATGTGGTGTGACTCTAAGGACTGGTGGTTTGAAGAGAGAGGGGAACTGGGAAGGTGTGGGCTCTGTAGGAGTAAAGCCTCGTACACACGCGTCAAAATTCGGCCGGGAATTTTCGTCCGACGGCCGATCCGCCGATTTTCGGCTTGTTAGTATGATGCTTCCGACAACCGACTCCGACTTTTCGGCCAAAAAAATCCTGGTGTGCAGGCTATAAAATTTTTGTCGACCGTCAACACAACGTCCGATTTTCCTTCAGTCAGTACAGATTTCGTCAGACAAAAATCTAAAAATCGGAACACGCATGATCGGAAGCAAATAACGACCCGGAAGAATTTTCTCAAGAAAACTAGCCATTGTATCAAGAAAGAACTTTCGTCTCGCGGCAGGAAAAAAAAAATTTAAAATGCGGAGCACATGCTCATCTTGGTTAATGTGAGAAAAAAGAAGCTGCTGCTCATAATTCTATACTTTATAGAATTAAAGAGGCATGTATTCTGTTATGATGATGATAATTTTGCTATTCTATATGTTGCATGTTCTTTTGTTTTAAAAATTGTTAAAACACTTCATCATTCTCTTTGGTTTATGAATGGAAAATATCTAACTATTGATGTGTCCCTTTATTCATTTTTTCATTAATGTATAAAACATATATTGCTGCTTACTCCCAATATGCTCAATTTTAAAAAATAAAGATAGGCAAGTAGTTTTTTTAACATTTTCTTTATTTTTGAAATAAAGATATTCAAACATAAATATAGAGATACTCTCCTTATTCAAAATATAACAGAAAAAAAGGGCATTCCCTCCTCATATAACGGATAAATAAATAATAAGGGGTAACAGAAAAAACATATTATAAATTATGTTCATTTATAATTGAAAATATGTGTAGTCGTGTGACCATGGGGGTAGGTGGGGATCAGGGGCATATTGCCACTGACTGCCATGTGGTTGTTGTGGCTGTGGTGGAGGTGGAGGTGGAGGGGGTGGTTGGTAGTTTGACAGGTGGGTGTGCCCATGAATTTCTCCACAGACCCCTTTATTGAGCACCTGTAGGACAAGTACCTCTGCCCTTTGCTGCTGCTGCTCACTCATTAGGCGCAATTTGTTTGCAGTGAGAGAGCCAAATGAGTCAGCCTCATCTGGCTTTCTCTGCAGGGCTTTAGAGGCCTGGCTGAGAAATGCAGTAGTGGCCTCCTTCAAATTTTTTGTTTTTTTTCCTGCGTTTTTGTGGAGGTTGGGTGGATACAGACTGCTCCGCTGACTTCTGGCTTCCACTTGTCTCCTCCACATTGACACTTTCCTGTTGATTAAATTAACAAATCATTATAATGTTATAGTGTATATAAAAAGTCATGTTTGTTTGATTATTTTAACCAAATAACAGACTTTAAATTAAGGGTGAATTATTGGCTTGATCCTATATTTATTGCATCATTATGTTTATTGCAGACAATATATTGTTAAATGCTATACCTGTGTCAAGCTTGGCTCCAGGAAATCTTCCTCCTGGCTTGCACCACATAAGCCCTCAGCCGAAGGGGAAGGGAGAGTCGACAGGGATGGCCTGGATTCGGATTGTTCCGTCAGGAACCGCAGACTCTCGAAATACCAGAGCCTTGGTATATATATTTCGTCGGTACCAGCTCCTGACTTCTCCGACTTGTGTATCTTGTTTAGCTCCCTTTTTATAGGTGCTGCGGAGGTTTCCGATTTTGCCCTTGTCATAACTGATGTCAGCATCATGGCAAATAGGCTTGCATAAATCGGCCAATTTTTGATAGGCCTCACTTTTCAATTGCTTGTTTGAGTATTCCCTACTCTTTACCTTCCACAAACAAGGCAATTTGCGGTATTCCTCAATGAATAGAGGAAAAAAGTCCGGTGAGGTAAACTTGTCTACCATTATTATGTATATTATATTAAAAAAGAATAGCGCGCAAATGCAAAAGAAATTACTACCAAATCTGAAGAGAGTCCATAAATAAAAATGGGGGTTTGGTCCCACCATATGGCCATATCGTGCTCAAGCCCACTACTGCGTCAAAGTACCCCATTATCAGTGGGTCCTACACTATCCATGAAAAAGAGATGAATCCAGCCCTTCTAACCCTTGGAGACAACACTCCTTGCTGGGAAAAATGTGCAAATGCACTACAGGGGACTCCTCCTATATCCATTTGATGGTGGACACTGATTGAGTACAGGTGTATGTGGGGGGTGGGGAGGGCTGCTCAACCTCGATAGTCTGGTCAGACCGAATACATAATAAACAGGCAAAAAATTTGGGGGAGCATACCCATGTATTTCCAAAGCTGCTGCAGCTATGAACCAAAAGACATGTATATTAAAAAAGAATAGCGTGCAAATGCAAAAGAAATTACTACCAAATCTGAAGAGAGTCCATAAATAAAAATGGGGGTTTGGTCCCACCATATGGCCATATCGTGCTCAAGCCCACTACTGCGTCAAAGTACCCCATTATCAGTGGGTCCTACACTATCCATGAAAAAGAGATGAATCCAGCCCTTCTAACCCTTGGAGACAACACTCCTTGCTGGGAAAAATGTGCAAATGCACTACAGGGGACTCCTCCTATATCCATTTGATGGTGGACACTGATTGAGTACAGGTGTATGTGGGGGGTGGGGAGGGCTGCTCAACCTCGATAGTCTGGTCAGACCGAATACATAATAAACAGGCAAAAAATTTGGGGGAGCATACCCATGTATTTCCAAAGCTGCTGCAGCTATGAACCAAAAGACATGTATATTAAAAAAGAATAGCGCGCAAATGCAAAAGAAATTACTACCAAATCTGAAGAGAGTCCATAAATAAAAATGGGGGTTTGGTCCCACCCTATGGCCATATCGTGCTCAAGCCCACTACTGCGTCAAAGTACCCCATTATCAGTGGGTCCTACACTATCCATGAAAAAGAGATGAATCCAGCCCTTCTAACCCTTGGAGACAACACTCCTTGCTGGGAAAAATGTGCAAATGCACTACAGGGGACTCCTCCTATATCCATTTGATGGTGGACACTGATTGAGTACAGGTGTATGTGGGGGGTGGGGAGGGCTGCTCAACCTCGATAGTCTGGTCAGACCGAATACATAATAAACAGGCAAAAAATTTGGGGGAGCATACCCATGTATTTCCAAAGCTGCTGCAGCTATGAACCAAAAGACATGTATATTAAAAAAGAATAGCGCGCAAATGCAAAAGAAATTACTACCAAATCTGAAGAGAGTCCATAAATAAAAATGGGGGTTTGGTCCCACCATATGGCCATATCGTGCTCAAGCCCACTACTGCGTCAAAGTACCCCATTATCAGTGGGTCCTACACTATCCATGAAAAAGAGATGAATCCAGCCCTTCTAACCCTTGGAGACAACACTCCTTGCTGGGAAAAATGTGCAAATGCACTACAGGGGACTCCTCCTATATCCATTTGATGGTGGACACTGATTGAGTACAGGTGTATGTGGGGGGTGGGGAGGGCTGCTCAACCTCGATAGTCTGGTCAGACCGAATACATAATAAACAGGCAAAAAATTTGGGGGAGCATACCCATGTATTTCCAAAGCTGCTGCAGCTATGAACCAAAAGACATGTATATTAAAAAAGAATAGCGCGCAAATGCAAAAGAAATTACTACCAAATCTGAAGAGAGTCCATAAATAAAAATGGGGGTTTGGTCCCACCATATGGCCATATCGTGCTCAAGCCCACTACTGCGTCAAAGTACCCCATTATCAGTGGGTCCTACACTAATATACATGTCTTTTGGTTCATAGCTGCAGCAGCTTTGGAAATACATGGGTATGCTCCCCCAAATTTTTTGCCTGTTTATTATGTATTCGGTCTGACCAGACTATCGAGGTTGAGCAGCCCTCCCCACCCCCCACATACACCTGTACTCAATCAGTGTCCACCATCAAATGGATATAGGAGGAGTCCCCTGTAGTGCATTTGCACATTTTTCCCAGCAAGGAGTGTTGTCTCCAAGGGTTAGAAGGGCTGGATTCATCTCTTTTTCATGGATAGTGTAGGACCCACTGATAATGGGGTACTTTGACGCAGTAGTGGGCTTGAGCACGATATGGCCATATGGTGGGACCAAACCCCCATTTTTATTTATGGACTCTCTTCAGATTTGGTAGTAATTTCTTTTGCATTTGCGCGCTATTCTTTTTTAATATACATGTCTTTTGGTTCATAGCTGCAGCAGCTTTGGAAATACATGGGTATGCTCCCCCAAATTTTTTGCCTGTTTATTATGTATTCGGTCTGACCAGACTATCGAGGTTGAGCAGCCCTCCCCACCCCCCACATACACCTGTACTCAATCAGTGTCCACCATCAAATGGATATAGGAGGAGTCCCCTGTAGTGCATTTGCACATTTTTCCCAGCAAGGAGTGTTGTCTCCAAGGGTTAGAAGGGCTGGATTCATCTCTTTTTCATGGATAGTGTAGGACCCACTGATAATGGGGTACTTTGACGCAGTAGTGGGCTTGAGCACGATATGGCCATATGGTGGGACCAAACCCCCATTTTTATTTATGGACTCTCTTCAGATTTGGTAGTAATTTCTTTTGCATTTGCGCGCTATTCTTTTTTAATATACATGTCTTTTGGTTCATAGCTGCAGCAGCTTTGGAAATACATGGGTATGCTCCCCCAAATTTTTTGCCTGTTTATTATGTATTCGGTCTGACCAGACTATCGAGGTTGAGCAGCCCTCCCCACCCCCCACATACACCTGTACTCAATCAGTGTCCACCATCAAATGGATATAGGAGGAGTCCCCTGTAGTGCATTTGCACATTTTTCCCAGCAAGGAGTGTTGTCTCCAAGGGTTAGAAGGGCTGGATTCATCTCTTTTTCATGGATAGTGTAGGACCCACTGATAATGGGGTACTTTGACGCAGTAGTGGGCTTGAGCACGATATGGCCATATGGTGGGACCAAACCCCCATTTTTATTTATGGACTCTCTTCAGATTTGGTAGTAATTTCTTTTGCATTTGCGCGCTATTCTTTTTTAATATACATGTCTTTTGGTTCATAGCTGCAGCAGCTTTGGAAATACATGGGTATGCTCCCCCAAATTTTTTGCCTGTTTATTATGTATTCGGTCTGACCAGACTATCGAGGTTGAGCAGCCCTCCCCACCCCCCACATACACCTGTACTCAATCAGTGTCCACCATCAAATGGATATAGGAGGAGTCCCCTGTAGTGCATTTGCACATTTTTCCCAGCAAGGAGTGTTGTCTCCAAGGGTTAGAAGGGCTGGATTCATCTCTTTTTCATGGATAGTGTAGGACCCACTGATAATGGGGTACTTTGACGCAGTAGTGGGCTTGAGCACGATATGGCCATATGGTGGGACCAAACCCCCATTTTTATTTATGGACTCTCTTCAGATTTGGTAGTAATTTCTTTTGCATTTGCGCGCTATTCTTTTTTAATATACATGTCTTTTGGTTCATAGCTGCAGCAGCTTTGGAAATACATGGGTATGCTCCCCCAAATTTTTTGCCTGTTTATTATGTATTCGGTCTGACCAGACTATCGAGGTTGAGCAGCCCTCCCCACCCCCCACATACACCTGTACTCAATCAGTGTCCACCATCAAATGGATATAGGAGGAGTCCCCTGTAGTGCATTTGCACATTTTTCCCAGCAAGGAGTGTTGTCTCCAAGGGTTAGAAGGGCTGGATTCATCTCTTTTTCATGGATAGTGTAGGACCCACTGATAATGGGGTACTTTGACGCAGTAGTGGGCTTGAGCACGATATGGCCATATGGTGGGACCAAACCCCCATTTTTATTTATGGACTCTCTTCAGATTTGGTAGTAATTTCTTTTGCATTTGCGCGCTATTCTTTTTTAATATACATGTCTTTTGGTTCATAGCTGCAGCAGCTTTGGAAATACATGGGTATGCTCCCCCAAATTTTTTGCCTGTTTATTATGTATATTATGCCTGCAAGACACAACACAACACAAAACATAGTCAAAGATCATGTATTTTTTCACATAATAAAGATAGGCCCAATGTAAGCTGTATAAGGCCCAAAACACCCGCTTTTGAATCAAAAGTCGTACTTTTGTTTGTTCGGCAGAATCGTGGTTCGCCGATCGATCGTGCTCCTGGAAAAGATCTGTCCGATGGCGAATCGGCGAGCGAACGATCTGGAGCCCTTTAAATACAGCGCATGTGTCAACTTCGCCTCCAGTGGCGTGCTGACGCAGGGGCGTGTACGTGGCGAATATTAAGCTGCATGCGACTCACACACACGTGAGTCGGCGGAAGATTAGTTAGTGGAGGAGATGGCGGAATCGCGGAGTTGTAGTGAAGGCCGCAGTGGTTGGGCTCAGAAAAAAAACAAAGCCACACCTATGAGCAAGGGTGAGATGGTGGAGATGGTGGCCATACTGGAGAAAATCGATTATGATGGGAAGCTGGAAAATTATGACAGGCCCAACTCCAGAAAAGACAGAATTCTTGATAAGGTGATATCAGCTTTAAAGAATATTTATGGTGTGGATCGATCAAAGGACCAAATCAGAAAAAGATGGTCAGATCTGAAACATCGGGAGCAAGAACAGCTAGGTCACATCCATCATATCTTGGAAAAAAGTAAGCAAAAGTTGTGTGTAAGCAATATGTATTGGGTATATTTGGTGTATGTTGTATAGAAATGTCTAGATACTAATGTATATGAAAACTAATTTTTTTATATTATTTGTCATGTATTTATTTTATTGATATATTGATGATTTATTTGTATATTACATTAAAAGACAGGAATCCACACTAAACTATATATGCATATTATTGCAAAGAATTTTCTTTACAAACTCATACTTGTTCCATATTCTTTTTTTCACCTTAAAATAGGGAAAAAACGAAAAATGAAATTAAAGAAAGGCAAAATATGAGGAGAAGGATTGAATCTACAGTGGCTGCTGCATCCACATTGGATGATGAAAATGAAGACATGGGCCCTGATGCTGTGACACATTCCCAAAAAGGTAATTGTTTCCTATGCTGAGTCAATCATTAATGTCCCTACTTTTTAGGAGGTAACCATGTACATGTCTGAATATTTTATGTGAAAATAGCTGTCAAGCAGTGCACCATGTCATAGCAAATTTCCCTCCTGTGAATTTTCTGACATGCAACATTTTTATTATGTAGAGAATGAACCAGGAAAACACACTGTGACCACTAGGGAGGAAATGGCAAGTAGTCCAGAGTGCAGCATGGTGGAGTCAAGTGTGCAGCAAATAAGCATACCACCACAGCAACATCAAGATTGGTAGGCACATAATGTTTATAAATGGGAGACAAAAAATATGTGATTTTGGGATGATTGTTTAACCTTCTATTGTTGTATTTCAGACAAAATGGACATTCCAGATGCCCCCGAGGTTCCCTCATTTGAGCCATGGGATCTGTCACCTCCACCCGGATCAGATGTGGAAATCTTTGATCCAAGATCCCCTGCCATCATTCCGAGTGCGTCTCCAAAAAATGTGGAAAAAGAACCAAGTGTTCACCATTTTTGTTGATTTGTCACTATATGATTCTATATTTGACATATTATTTATAAGTTTAGCGCACCTGATTCACATTTTCTACATCACATATATTTTCCAAGCTTGCAGCTTTTCTTATTGTTCCTGCGCACTTTTTTCACACAACATCCCTGTTTGCTACATTAGCAAGGTGTGAAACCATACAGTGCTAATGTACATAGTATAAAGTGCATTACCATGGGGGAGGAAGAGGTGTAGTTAGCTGTTTGTGTCAACAGGTGGAATCGTTTATGAGCCACAGACACCAGTGTAAAGAGAACATAATGTTTGCACTGTGTACTTTCATAGTAGTATAGGTGTCATAAGGGCAAGCAGGTTACACACAACAATGCACAGGGTAGGTACTAACTATTAATTAGTTTATGATGAACTTGACCCCAAATGTTTAGATATTATGACCTCATCTAGTTGCTTGGCATGTACTTAATATATTATTTTTTATTAACAGGTCATGTTATTCCTAGTTGCACAATAGCCAGGATGACAGTTGAGGCTTTGCAGTGTTGCTCTGAACTGGAAAAAATTAAGGAGGCTGTTACAGCATTACAAACAAAAATGCGTGACTTTGTTGCCCTGCTAGCTAAATTTTAATATTATTTATTTTTATTTGTTTCTGGTTTTAATTGGGATATTTTTTGTTTTCCCGATGTTATTACAAAATTTGATGGCCTATTTTTTGGCCAATACCTGATCACCTGCAAAAGGTGTCCCAAAGTTTCTAAAATTGTTTTTAATATTTTATACAGGGCTCCTATGCATATGAAGCACTTTACAACATCCTAACCCTAACCCTGTGAATGTGTTTTATTAAAAAAATTTTACACTCAACAATGTGTGTTAGAATATTTCTTTGGCTTGCCGTGGGGGGGGGTGGGCGGGGTGAGGCAGGTCTAAAGCTGTGTAAGGTGGCACAAAATGTATGATGGCTGTCCTGTTCACATAGTTGAATGTTAATTAAAGAATTTTAGTTTGTGTGTATAATTATCAGCCTGCCAGAATGATTGTTCCTTCTCGACCAGTGGCCATCTAACAAGTGATATTCACTAGTACACTGAGTGCACAATGATATCTGTGGACTGAGTGGCAATCAGTCTACACATATACAGGTTCTATTTAAAGGACTAGCACTCCTAGGATTGTATATGACATTGAGATGGGTACTAGCATTCAGTGTACGGAGATCGGTGTAATATATAGTGTATCGCAGCTTCGTTTGTCCATTTCACTTTACATTACCTATTTACAACACTTATATCTCTACACTGAGCAAGTTTCACATAACACTGACATCTCCTTACATTGGTGGGCAGTGAGAAGGATGTCATAAATTAACACAACATAACAGGTGGAGGTAAGTTATTACACTAATGTATTAAGAAAAATAAATAGTATGGGGACCTTCTGGCCAATGACCACCAATGTAAGGTGACCTTGGGTGTGACCTACTTTACAATGTGAGAGGGCTTTTAGAAATTAACAAGGGTGCTGAAGGCCCTGGTATTTTGCCCACTGGTAAACCAAACACACTTGGCCAAAATCGCATTTGAACAGCTGGGGAGAGACAACAGTAGATAAACACACTGATGAATGTATTAACCCTTCAAAAGTCACACATATAGAACACATGATGAACAAAAAACATGTTGATTTTGATATGTACCCAAAATATTAAAATACACACTCCAGAATAAATGCAAGATTTTTTAATTGCACAAATAAGATTATATTGATCCAAATTATACTGTATTGGGCAGGAATTGCTGCCAAGAAACGGCCCCTCTCTCCACAAAATATTCAACATATTGTTGCCTAATATCACGGTCACTTCTGGATGGCAAGCCAAAACGGGCTACTTCCATTGATGTCATTGGATCCACTGGCACACTACACTCGGACCTGGCATGGCAGGGTCAATCTCAACTGGCTGCAAACTGACATATGTCTCTGCATGCCTGCACAAATAATTATGCAAAATGCAGGACCACATTGTCAATTTTGTATAGTGCCAGATGGATGGAAGTCAAGAAAATCCGAAACCTTTTGGACAGTATCCTGAAGGCATTCTCCACCACTCTTCTAGCACGGGATAAGCAGTAGTTTAAGATCCTTTGCTCGGGGTGAGGGAAGGGCTTCATAAGATGCTCCCCAAGCGCAAACGCATCATCAGCCACAAAAACGAAACTGAGCCCCTCAATTGTTTGCTCCCTGGATGGCAAGTTGAGAGTGCCATTTTGAAGCCGCCGAGAAAACTCTGTTTGGTCAATGACTCCCCCATCAGAATTGCGGACATTCTTCCCAATGTCCAAAAACAAAAACTCATAATTAGCATTGACAATGCTAAAAAAGCCTTTGTAGTTGTAGAAATAGGAGCCTGAATTTGGTGGTGGAACAATGCGGACGTGCTTGCCATCAATAGCACCCCCACAATTGGGAAAATTCCACTGCTCCTGGAATTGACCAGTAATTTCCTGCCACTGCTCTGCGTTGGACGGAAACTGTCGGGAAAAAATTTAAATACAATTAGTGCTTGAGCACATCACATTATTATACACACATTTGTCAGTAAAATGCTTATGCAACTTTAAGATAAGAACAACATGAAGGGAATCTTCAGCATTTTGGGGTATGACATCTACATACATTTATTTTTCACCTCCTAATGTCATAATATTGTAATTCACCAGCTACAACTTGGGTATATGCTGACTTTTACATTTAGCATGGGTGGGTGGGTGGCTAAAACTATGCTTTTGTACATCATTAAGGGCTTGTGCCCACTGAATGTTTTTACATCAGAAATTAAACATACACAATCATAGGTTTGAATGGATGGACTGATGTGTTTAATAAACCTCATAAACTATGTACAAAAACATTTCTAACGGAATAATTGGTTCTGCGAAAGTCAGAAAATGACACAGATACAATATACTGTTAACAGGCTATGCGTTTAGGGACACATAGGAGAGAATGCTGGGGTGGTTACTGGGTCATTTTACAAATGGTTAGGAAAATATAAAGCTTTACTACTATGTGCATGCGGCCAGAGGGTAGTTACAAAATGACATCTGTAATTTGATGTACATCCAAACTGATCTAAATTAGGGTGACATGACAAATTGTAATGTTCTGGTACCTCTGGTACCTTATTTCCACATTTCTCTCTTAATATTGCGTCCCATCTTGCTATCCAAATGGGACGCATACACCTTTAAGGGCAATGACATCATCGCCGAGTGCCGCTATGAGCGGCTATTTCAATCGCCGGCTTTCTCTCACTCATTGCTCGTTCAAACCGCATGTTCACCGCACCTTCTCTTGTGAAGCTGGAGCTGCTGGCTATTCCCTTTGCCTGAACTGAACCGGAACCTCGCTGCCGATCCGTATCTCGCTACTGGATCACCTCTCACTACTGAACTTTGTTACTACTACCTATCTAGTGATAAGTACCCCACAGGGGATTCCTTACTAACCTGCACTTCTACTGTCATCTACTGCATATACCAGGACTATCTATATCTAAGCTATTTCCTATCATCTGCATAGACTGTTAGCTCTTGGGACTACCATCAACTATCCTTGCACTTGGTTACTCTGTCTTGTATACTCCATCTGCTGTCCCCTACCATCTGCACTATACTTGACATTAGAACCTATCTGCTTACTACCATCACCTAAACACTCTCCTAATACTACTCCTAGGTGCTCACCATACTATAGCCTGTCTCTCACCTATATACTCTCACATATTCTATCCCTCCATTAACATTAGATTGAGTGCATGTATATTGCATAAACAGGCTGTGCACAGTGATGAAGTCCTGAGAGTTGGATATGTTTTTTCAACAGAATCTCTACACGACTACTGAGTCTGCAGCTGCAAATCCATCCACTAACAAAAATGCATGAGCGTTAAGATTGAACGAGCCTTAAAAAATTATGGATTCAGCAGAATTACCCACTCAGGTACTACAATAAAACAGCAAGTAGGTGCATTGATCCTTGCTCTTACAGAGGTAAAAAACGAAAATCAGGCTTTAAGACAGCAGGTTGGCCGTCTCACACAGCTTTCTGCTGCTTAGCCCCGTGAGCCTAAGATAAACCCTCCTCTAGTGTTTACTGGTGATCGGAGTATATTTCGTGAATTTAGAAACGCATGTCGATTGCTTTTCTTGTTAAAACCTCTGACCTACACCACTGACCAAATTAAAGTCTGTACCATTATCTCCTATCTGACGGGTGAACCCCGGGCCTGGGCAGACGCTCTCTTTGAGAAAGATGACCCACTCCTTAACTCCTATCCTTTATTCCTAGCGCAACTCGCTAGTTTATATGAAGACCCCAATAGGCAGAGTACTGCTGATACCCAATTGAGGGCTTTAAAACAAAGAAGGAGACCTGTTGAAGATTTCGTGGCAAATTTCAAAAGATGGTTCCCTGATTCAGGGTGGAACGACACATCTTTGCGAACGCAGTTCAGAGTCGGCCTATCAGAGGCCGTTAAAGACGAGCTCGCCCGAGCGGATTTACCTGGCACTTTGGATGGCCTGATGCAGACCAGTATCAATATTGACAGACGACTGCGAGAAAGAAAGGCTGAGAAGATGGGCTTACCATTTTCCAGTCCTTCTCGGATGTCGCCTGCTGACCCTACTCCTATGGAGGTAGGAATGATACGCCCACCTTTGACCCTTTCCGAACGTGCCAGGAGGAAAACCGAACATCTCTGCATGTACTGCCCATCCTCGGATCATTTGATAAGCGGCTGTCCCCTTGTCCGCAAAAAAAGGGTGAGTGTTCAAATGTCTTGCTAGGGGGACTAACAACTTCCTTTTCTAATCCTTATCTTTTTGTTCAATTGACATTGCAGTGGGACCAAACTAGGATCACCACCAAGGCTATGATCGACACTAGATCTTGTGGAAACTACATTGATACTTGTTTTGTCTCCTTAAATAAAATACCTATTGTTCCAAAACCCAAACCTGTCTCTGTTAGTTTTATTAACGGTACCCCTTTATCCTCCGGTCCCATCACCAATCAGACACAGGCACTCCTTGTAACTGCTGACACGTCTCATGTGGAGACCACCACCTTTGATGTATTAACCTCACCACATTTTCCCATTATTTTGGGACTTCCCTGGTTACACATACATCAACCAATCATCAATTGGAAAACAAGAACGCTAGCCTTCTCCTCTCACTATTGCGAAACTACGTGTAATCTCCCCCCATATGGTAGGATCCTGTCTGTGGTGTCGGATGACATTATACCAAAATGTTATCAGGATTTATCGGAGGTTTTCCTTGAGAAAAACGCTCAAGTGTTGCCTCCCCATAGGGACTATGAGTGTTGTATCGATCTACTCCCTAATAGTAAGTTGCATTTCGGTCACGTCTATCCTCTTTCACAAGATGAACTCTCTCATCTCAAGGAATATCTGGATGAAAACTTGGCAAAAGGATTCATCCGACCTTCTACTTCCTCCACTGCTGCTGGACTCTTCTTTGTCCGCAATAAGGATTCTAGTCTTAGGCCTATCATTGATTTCAGACAATTAAATACCATTACAATAAAGGATCGTTATCCTTTACCTCTTATTCCTGAACTTATCGAACAGGTGCGCGGAGCTTCCTACTTTTCAAAATTGGACCTAAAAGGGGCATACAATTTAATTCGAATCCGTGAGGGGGATGAATGGAAGACAGCATTCAGAACCAGATACGGACTGTTTGAGTACCTCGTGATGCCATTTGGGTTGTGTAATGCTCCCGCAGCCTTCCAACGTTTTATAAATGAGATATTCAGAGACTTGCTTGATGTTTGTGTTGTAGTATATTTGGACGATATACTTGTTTATTCTCATTCCTTACCTGAGCACATGAAACATGTAAGACTTGTGTTGTCAAGACTACTTGCACATAACTTATATGTTAAATCAAAAAAATGTTTATTCCATAAAGAGGAAGTACTATTCCTAGGATACATTATATCTAAAAATGGAATCAAAATGGACATGAGCAAAATATCCTGCATTCTGGATTGGCCTGTGCCAACCACTCGCAAAGCATTACAAAGGTTCCTCGGATTCTCTAACTACTATAGGAAGTTCATTAAGAACTTCTCTGCGATTGTGAAACCTCTCACACAACTCACAAGCACAAAAAAATCATTCAAATGGTCAGAAGAAGCAAATGGAGCTTTCTGTCTGTTGAAATCAAGCTTTACTTCTGCTCCCATACTACGCCATCCAGACCCATCCCTTCAATACATCTTGGAGGTAGATGCGTCAAATATGGCAGTAGGAGCAGTTCTCTCACAACGACCAACAAACACCTCACCTCTTCACCCAGTTGCTTTCTTCTCAAAGTCATTAAGCAGCCCCGAGGTGAATTACCCTGTAGGTGAGAAAGAGTTACTAGCCATAAAACTGGCACTAGAGAATTGGCGACATCTACTTGAGGGTACTCAATTGCCAATCCTTATATATACTGATCACAAAAACCTTCAATACCTTCAGACTAATAGAACTATTTCCCACCGGCAGGTACGGTGGTCGTTATTCTTTTTGAGATTTAATTTTTAAGTAACCTACACACCTGCAGACAAAAATAAAAAAGCGGATGCGCTTTCACGATTAGCCGAGAATGATTGCACCGAGGTTCCCTCAGTCCCTATAATACCACATGAACGTATTGTCGGCGTCGTTCGTTCCCTGAAGGAGGAGATTTTGCACAGCATAGGACTGGATTCACCTCCACCACAACTAAATGCTGACGCAGAAGGCTTCCTTTACTACAACGATAAATTATACATACCCCCTACTATGCGAACCAAGATCTTGGAATTGTCGCATGATGTACCTATGGCAGGACATATGGGTATGACTAAAACTTTCAATCTACTTACTAGGCAGTTTTGGTGGCCAGACATGAAGACCACCGTAAAAAAGTTCGTTTCATCTTGCGATATCTGTGCAAGGTCTAAAATTGACAATACGAAACCATCGGGTCTACTTTGTAGTTTACCAATACCCCAGGTTCCGTGGGAAGTGGTATCCTTAGACTTCATAGTGGAACTACCACCTTCCAAAGGATTCAACACCATCTTAGTGTCAGTGGACCATCTGACCAAGATGGCACATTTCACTCCTATCCGAAGACTACCTTCATCCAAACAAACAGCGGAATTACTTGTGAAACATGTCTTTAAGTTACATGGTATTCCAAAAACACTGCTGTCTGACCGTGGTTCACAATTCATCTCAAAGTTTTGGCTAGCTCTATGTCAGATACTACGAATAGAGCGTAAACTTACTTCTCCTTACCACCCTCAGACCAACGGACAGACAGAGAGAGTTAACCAGTGCATTGAGCAATATCTACGTTGCTATACTTCATATCTACAGGACGATTGGGTGGATCTCCTCCCGCTGGCGGAATTCGCCTATAACAACGCGACCCACAGCACTACTAAACAAAGTCCATTCTACTTAAATTATGGTTTTCATCCCACACTCCTTCCACCACGTATCTTGCCATCAAGTAATCCAGTGGCATCTGATTATCTTACCCAGATAAAGGATTCCCTGGGATTACTCAACAATACCATCTCACATGCTCATAGCCAACAAAAGAGGTACTACGACCTCCGTAGGAAACCCTCTCCCCAATATGCCATTGGGGATCTTGTCTGGCTTTCTACAAAAAATCTGAGATTAAAGATCCCTAGTAAAAAACTTGGACCTCTATTCCTGGGACCTTTCCCAATAAAGAAGCTTATTGGAAAAGCTGCAGTACAACTCACATTACCAACAGACCTCAAGATACATCCCATCTTCCATGTGTCACTACTAAAGCCCCATGTTCCTAACCAAGGAATAAGGCCTACCATATCACCTCCACCTCCTGTACAAGTTGAAGGTGGAGAAGAATTTGAGATAAAGGAGATTCTGGATTCCGGTATCCATAGAAGAAGACTCCAATATCTAGTACGATGGAAGAACTATGGGCCCCAAGATGACACCTGGCTGGATACCTCCGATATACATGCCCCTAGACTGATTCGCAATTTCCACTCGAAATACCCGGAAAAAACAGTTCTAGAGGCCTTCCGGAGCCGGCCTTAAGGGGGGGGGTACTGTAATGTTCTGGTACCTCTGGTACCTTATTTCCACATTTCTCTCTTAATATTGCGTCCCATCTTGCTATCCAAATGGGACGCATACACCTTTAAGGGCAATGACATCATCGCCGAGCGCCGCTATGAGCGGCTATTTCAATCGCCGGCTTTCTCTCACTCATTGCTCGTTCAAACCGCATGTTCACCGCACCTTCTCTTGTGAAGCTGGAGCTGCTGGCTATTCCCTTTGCCTGAACTGAACCGGAACCTCGCTGCCGATCCGTATCTCGCTACTGGATCACCTCTCACTACTGAACTTTGTTACTACTACCTATCTAGTGATAAGTACCCCACAGGGGATTCCTTACTAACCTGCACTTCTACTGTCATCTACTGCATATACCAGGACTATCTATATCTAAGCTATTTCCTATCATCTGCATAGACTGTTAGCTCTTGGGACTACCATCAACTATCCTTGCACTAGGTTACTCTGTCTTGTATACTCCATCTGCTGTCCCCTACCATCTGCACTATA
The DNA here is from genome assembly GCF_965119305.1 of Pelophylax lessonae. Taxonomy (NCBI): domain Eukaryota; kingdom Metazoa; phylum Chordata; class Amphibia; order Anura; family Ranidae; genus Pelophylax; species Pelophylax lessonae. The sequence continues at coordinate 169,339,981 of NC_138779.1, forward strand.
CTTGACATTAGAACCTATCTGCTTACTACCATCACCTAAACACTCTCCTAATACTACTCCTAGGTGCTCACCATACTATAGCCTGTCTCTCACCTATATACTCTCACATATTCTATCCCTCCATTAACATTAGATTGAGTGCATGTATATTGCATAAACAGGCTGTGCACAGTGATGAAGTCCTGAGAGTTGGATATGTTTGTTCAACAGAATCTCTACACGACTACTGAGTGTGACAATTCTGCAGCTGCAAATCCATCCACTAACAAAAACGCATGAGCGTTACACAAATACACGGAATGTAATAAAAAAGAAACATACCTTGATATAGTCCTTCTGCAAGATTTTAATGATAGCAGAGCAGGTCTCGGGGATGATGACTTCAAGAGCTTGGGGGAAGATGCCTGTGGTAAACTTGAAATCCTGCAGGCTTCTCCCTGTTGCAAGATATCTCAAAGTTGCAATTAGCCTTTGCTCAGGAGTAATTGCAACCCGCATACATGTATCCTGCTTCAGAATATAGGGGGACACCAGGGCAAGAAGACTGTGAAAAATTGGATCCTTCATCCTCAAACAATTCCTGAAGTCATCAGGATTATTTTCCTGGAGCTCCCTCAGCAAGCACATGTGGGAAAATTGCTCACGGTTGAGCAACCAATTTTTGGTCCAGGAGGTCCGCTTTTTCTTCCTCTTGCAAAGAACTTGGCTTAGAGCCATAACTCCCAGCCCAACAACAGCAAGAGTAGAATCCTCGGTCTCCATAATTGCTTCTCGAACGATGTCTCGGAAACTAGCGAAATGTCGTTAACCAAACAAATGCTACCGAAATCAGCGCGAGATGCCCAGAAGGGTCACGGCCAAAAACTCACTTCCTCTTTTGTAGCGTTGGACGTAGTGACGTCATTTTTTTTTTCGGTCGACAAAATTCGTGTGCAGTCTAGAGCACATTCCAACCAACAAAACACCACTCTGGACAAAAGACGGACGACCGGTCGTCGGAAACTCGTTGCCTGTGTACGAGGCTTTAGGCTTTGTTCCCAGGCGCAGCCAGGGGGTAGTAAAACCAGGTGGTTGACCTTTGGCTTTATCGCCCCATACCTGAAAACTAACATACTCTTGCTCATGCTTGTATACATGCCACAGAAAAACTTATACAGCATATCACTTTTGATAGGCATTGCCTGCACTGGAAGTGGCTAATGCAGTTCTATGGCTTTGCGCCACTGCTGTGCACATGATTTCATTGTGACAGTACAGCAGTACTACCCTCTTAATTTAGACTCCTCTCATTTCATTAGGGTCCCCAAAGTCTCCCCCTTTCATCAGGGCCCCCACTTCTTATATCAGGGTCCCTAGCGATCCCCTTTAGAGCAGGGTCTCCAGAGAGCCCCTTTGGAACAAGGTCCTCAGAGAGCCCTCTTAGAAAAGGGTCCCCAGAGAGCCCCCTTAGAGCAGGGTTCTCCAGTGATTCCCCATAGAGCAGGGTCCCAAGAGATCCCCCCCTTGATTAGGATCCCCAGAGAGCCCCCTTAGAGCAGGGTCCCCAGAGATCCCCCTTAGAGCATGGTCCCCAGAGATCCCATTTAGAACAGGGTCACCAGAGATTCCCTTTAGAGCAGGGTCCCCAGAGAGCCCTCTTAGAGCAGGGTCCCCAGAGAGTCCTCTTAGAGCAGGGTCCCCAGAGAGCCCCCTTAGAGCAGGGTCCCCAGAAATCTCCTTTAGAGCAGGGTCCCTACTCGACCCTCTTAGGGCAGGGTCTCTAGAGATCCCCCATAGAGCAGGGTCTCCAGAGATCCCTTATAGAGCAGGGTCCCCAATGATCCCCCATAGAGCAAGCTCCCCAGTGATCCCCCATAGAGCAGAGTCTCCAGTGATCCCCCATAGAGCAAGGTCCCCAATGATCCCCCCATAGTGTAGGGTGCCCAGTGATCCTCCATAGAGCAGGGTCTCCAGTGATCCCCCATAGAGCAGGATCCCCAGTGATCCCACTTACAATATGGTCGGAGTTTTCTTAGTGGAGCTACAGGACATACACGAGGAAGCTGAGGTACTGAGACCAGGTGGGTTTGGATGAGGAAGTCCCGTTCTCCTCTTACTCTAAAGGCCAGGACCTAGGGGCAGGGCAAGCACATGATTGGTTGATGGGACGTTGTCGGTCCTACCAACCAGTCACCAGCACAGATAGGATGCGCAGCAGCGGGGGAGGTGGATGCTATTAACTAACATTTTCACACAGACTAGGGCGCTGTTGCTGAGGATCGTGGCCACAGCAGCAGGGACAATGTGACAGAAGGGATTTGGTGGAGCAGTGCATTGTGAAGTTTTCAATCTGGCACCCCCCCCCCCTCCAGCCTCAAAAGACTGTGCCCAGCGCAAGTGTCCCTCTTATCCCTGCCTTGTACCACCCTGTGTGTGTGCATTTAGTTTGCTAATTTTCAGCTAACTGCAGATGCTGCAGTGTGTCCTAAGGGCCAGTTCACACCACATGCATTTTTTTCTGCATCAAAATGCATGGAAAGTAGGTTATATGGTTTCCAGTGGCATAGTTCACACTAGCGTGGTCAGTTTAAGGGCACTCAAGTTCCAGGAATTAAAGTAGACCCTGCTGCACTGGACTGTACTGGAACACAGTAAAATGCATAAAAAATGCACCTTAATGCACTGGAACAAATCCAAAAACGCATCAAAAATGCACCAGACCCCAGTACAGTGAAAAAAAAAATGGGAAAAAAGAAGGAAAAAAAGCATCTGGAATGCATCCAGAAATGCATCAAAAACTCTAAGAACGCGCATGCAGAAATGCACCCGGAATGGATCTGGAGTGTGTTTTTGTGGTGTGAACCAACCCTTAGCCCAAGCAAATGACCAATGTTCTTATGCATTAGCATATGACTGGTGTGGCGGGGATTAGGGACACGGACGGGGGGGGGGGGGGGGGCAGTAGGGTAAAAAGGAAAAATTTGTATACAAAAAAACTTAGATAGCCACAGAACCTGTGTAATTAGTGTGTGTCATGGTTTAAAGGGATGAGGTGGCAACCCTAGGTGTTGGTCATTATTAGGGATGGGTGAACAGTGGACAAACACCCTACAATGCATTGAAAGCTGCACAATGCATTCCAAGCCCTGATTGGGCAAAGCTTTGCCCAATCAGGGTGCAGTGTAAGCTGGTTGTTAAGGAGCAGGGCTGGGCAGCCAGCCGTAGCATCCTTAACAACCGATGAGTCATCAGCTGTCAATAGGTTTCCCTGCTGACAGCTGAATAAGGAAAAAAGGGCAGGGGGTTCCCCCCTCCCCCCCCCCTAAACGTCCACACCTGGCCACACCAAAAAAAGAAAACGGCATGGAGCCCCTCCCAAAATCTATACCAGACACTTACCTGAGTCAGGAGTTCCCTCCTGAACCATACCAGGCCACATGCCCTCAACGTGGGGGGGGGGTGCCTCGGGGTAGGGGGGCTATGCCCCTCCCTCCACAAAGCACCTTGTCACCATGTTCACGGGTTGTCGGGGTCTGCAGGCAGGGGGCTTATTGGAATCTTAGAGCCCTCTATAACATGGGGGCCCCCAGATCCTGGCCCCTCCCATGGGAATGGGTAGGTGTACATCATACCCCTACTCATTCACCAGAAAAGTGTCAAAAAGTAGTAACAACAAGAAACTGTTTAGTCCTTTGATTAAAAAAAAAAAAAAAACAGTGTCCATCGATGTAAATCCATCATCAATCATGCCGCCCACTGGACCCAAAAAATAGAAAAATGCTGGAAAAATTAGGATGTCAGAAGGGGGCAGTGCTACCGGGCGACAGTGCCGAGTAGCCCCCACCCCTTGCTTTTATAAGAACTGTCAAAATGCGGAACAGGCAGACAGTGGGAGGCCTCCCAGGAAGCAAGAGCGGTTTTTATTTTTTACATTTTTTGGGTCCGGCGGGCGTTGCGATTGACGATAGATTTACATCAAGCAACACTATTTATTTTTTTAAATAAAGGACTTGTTCAAAAATGGCGAGTACCGGAGCTATCCCACCTGTTGGCGGAGAACCTGTGGAGTAGATATCGACCCTGTGGGGTACGGGGGTGTGGAGGACTGACATTGTGCACTGGAGGAGGCATGGAGCACTTGGGCCTGGTATATAGTCAGTGTCTAAATGTTACCATGCGGATGCAAGTGTGGGGCCAGTGCGGGCACTGCGGCAATCTGTTGCTGTGGGCAGAGAGGACTGAAGGTCGGCCCAGAAGACTGAGTGTGACACGGGAGACCGGGTCACTCGTGCCCTGTTGGCTGCAGAATCGGGACTCTATGTGGGCAGAGGAAGAGCTGTGCTTAGAGTGTTAACTGTACTGGGCTCTATGCCATCTGCCAGTGATACAGTAGGCAAAGTGAGAGAAAACAGAATTTCCGAGTCTGTGTGCATGCAGGTAATGCGGGCCGGGGAGCGGCCACCTGATGTACAGAAAGCTGCAGTGGTGGAAACCAGATCTGCTCCAATCAAGGCAGAGGGGAGTAGGTGGCCAGCGGTGACCGGGCTGCAAGTGTGAGCAGCGAGGAAGAGGTCTGGGTCATCGATGTGGGGTTTCCAACATCGCTATGGATCCTTGGAGGAAGGACTAGATGTGTGGAGATCGGAGGAAGAGACTGAATGGTACTGGGGGTCAGAAGTTCAGAGCAGTCCAGTCAGTTTAGGCAACCCTGATGAGGAGTCTAGGGATTCTGCTTGTGGAAGAGAATTCCACATCCTTACCGCTCTTACAGTGAAGAACCCCTTACGCACTTTAAGGTTAAACCGCCTTTCCTCAAGTTTTAGTGAGTGGCCACGTGTCTTATTGTATCTCCTTTCTCTGAATAGTTTGTTCCTTATGCTAGGGTCGCCAGTACAGTATTTGTACATTGATATCATATCCCCCCTCAATCGTCTCTTCTCCAGAGAGAATAGGTTCAGTGCTTGTAGTCTTTCCTCATAGCTGATGTCCTCCATTCCCCTAATTATTTTTGTTGCCCTTCTCTGGACTTTCTCCAGTTCCAGCACATCCTTCCTGAGGACCGGTGCCCAGAACTGGACAGCATACTCCAGATGTGGCCGGACCAGAGTCTTGTAGAGTGGAAGAATAATCTCTTTATTTCTGGAGTGAATCCCCTTTTTTATACAACCCAGTATTCTGTTGGCTTTGCTTGCGGCGGCTTGGCATTGCATGCCACTGCCAAGCCTGTTGTCTACCAGTACCCCCAGGTCCCTTTCCATCCTAGACTCACCCAGAGGTTCCCCCCCTAGTGAGTAGCTTGCTTTCTGGTTTCTGGCCCCCAAGTGCATTACTTTACATTTTTCAACATTAAATCTCATCTGCCATGTAGTTGCCCACCCCGTTATTTTGTTCAGGTCTGCTTGCAAGATTTCCACATCCTGCATAGAAGATATTGGCAAGCCTAATTGATCCATGCAACATCAGTGCTCTTTTGTGCCACATCCATGCCACATTCAGGCCATGTGAGTGCTCATCCATGCCTCATCCATGCCACGTCAGTGCTCATCCGTGCCTCGTCAGTGCTCATCTGTGCCTCATCCGTGCCACATAAGTGCTCATCCGTGCCACATCCATTCCATGTCAGTGCTCATCCATGACACATCCATTCTGTATGTGGCTAGGCTGTGTAAAAGTCTCACACATGGGGTATCGCCATACTCAGGAGGAGGAGCAGAATGTATTTTGAGGTGTCATTCTTGCTATGTACATGCTATGTGTTAGAAATATCTTATAAATGGACAACTTTGTGTAAAAAAAAAAAAAATGTGTTTTCATTTTCTTTTGCCATTTTCCAAAAACTTGTGGGAAAAAAAATGACATTTTCAAAAGACGCATTATGCCTATTAAAATATGTGTTGGGGTGTTTGCTTTCCAAAATGGGGTCATTTTGTGGGCATTTCCATTGTCCTGGTGCTTCAGGGCCTTCAAAAGTGTGATACAGTGCAGACACCATTTTTTTGTTTTCTGTCATTTTGAAAGTGTAAATGATGGAAATAAAATCTAACTTTTGTTGACATATTATAAGAATGTCTAATCTGTAATTTGATGCCATTTGGAGATTTTTCCATCTTTCCTTGGCTTCTTTATGCACATTAATACAAATTTTTACCTGGGGTGCCCAAACTTTCGATCCCCACTGTAGGTTGTCAGGAAATGATATGTTTAATTTTTGCTCCTAGAACACCTAGAGGTGCTACTTGAATGTTGGGACTCTGTATGTGGCCAGGCTGTGTAAAAGTCTCACACATGTGGTATTGCTATACTCAGGAGGAGCATCAAAATGTATTCTGGGGTGTAGTTGCAAGTATGCCTATTCAGTGTGCGAGAAATAACTTGGTAATAGGAAAATTTTGTGAAAAAATAAATAAAAACCTTCATTTTGCAAAGAATTGTGGGAAAAAATACAACTTCAAATAACTCACCATGCCTCTTACTAAATACCTTGGAATGTCTACTTTCCAAAATGGGGTAATTTAGGGGGTATTTGTACTTTCCTGGCTTGTTAGTTAAGGTCTCAAGAAATCAGATAGGCAGTCAGTACATCAGGTGTGATCAATTTTTCACGATTGGCACCATAGCGTGTAGACTCTATAACCTTCACAATGAGTAAAAAATATATACTTGTTTGGGTTATTTTTACCAAAGATATGTAGCAGTATAACTTGGCCAAAATTTATAAAGAAAAATTACTAAATTTGCAAAATTTTTAAACCGAAACAAAAAAAATGCATTTTTTTTTTACAAAATTTTCGGTCTTTATTCATTTATAGCGCAAAAAATAAAAAACCTAATGATGATTAAATACCACCAAAAGAAAGCTATTGTGTGAAAAAAAGGACAAAAACTTCATATGGGTACAGTGTTGCATGACTGAGTAATTGTCATTCAAAATGTGAGAGCACTGAAAGCTGAAAATAGGTCTGGTTAGGAAGGGGGTTTAGGTGCCCAGTGGGTAAGTGGTTAAAGTGTTACTAAACCTAGGACCCTGCATTAACTATATCAGGTCTCCCACAGTACACAGAACATGGAAATGCAATCATTTTTGTAAATATAAACTGCTAAATACCTTTTCCTATCAGCAGTTAGAGCAGTCTTGTGACTTTTATCAGTGCCTGGTTAAAGCTTGTAGGAGAAGCTTTTGTACTGCACCAGCTGTGCTATTAGGATGCAGGACCCATGACCCTTTGTCTGGACAGTGTTGATTGGTTATGTGCTGAGCACATGCACTCTCCCAAGAAAAAAAAAAACTCTCTAGCAATACACACCAAACTGAGCATGTGCAGCCTGACTCAAGAAACTCTGTCTTATCTGAACATGTTATGGGGACAATGCAAAAAGAGGAGGATCTGTGCATACATTTACACAATGCAGAGGAATAATCCTTTAGGTTCTACAGTGAGTATAACAAGCATGCTTTACTTCATATACAGACTGATTTTATTGTTTTATGTTTAGTAATACTTTAGGCGTACATACTGTATCACAGTTTATAAATTTGATATGTTGTCTATTGTGAATAAAATATGGGTTCATTAAGTCTGCCAATCATTGCATTCTTTTTTTATGTACTGTAGATTTTACACAGCACACAGCATCCCAACTTTTTTTGGAATTGGGGATGTAGATTAACTGTTGATGAATTGGTGTGACACAGTGGCGTATCATCCATGGGTGCAGGGTGTTCACTGACTACGACCCTTAGGGGGGTCCACTGTGACCCCACGCTGCACCCATGGATGATCCCTCCCTGGTTCCCAGTCGGGGATGATTGGTGTGGTGAGGCGAAATAATGTCCTTTTCTGACCTCCCTGTGTGCTTCTCCTCCAGCCCCCGCCCCATGTGCTCCTCCTCCAGTCCTCCTCTGGTCCCCCCTTGTCCTCTCGCAGCCAGCTTCCCTCCTCTCCCGACGGCTGCAATCATTGGGGGACAATGCTGTGGGCACTCTGCAATCATTGGGGACAATGCTGTGGCGCTCTGCAATCATTGGGGGACAATGCTGTGGGCACTCTGCAATCATTGGGGACAATGCTGTGGCGCTCTGCAATCATTGGGGGATAATGCTGTGGGCACTCTGCAATCATTGGGGGACAATGCTGTGGCACTCTGCAATCATTGGGGACAATGCTGTGGCGCTCTGCAGTGATTAGGGACAATGCTGTGGCGCTCTGCAGTGATTGGGGACAATGCTGTGGCGCTCTGCATTGAAAGGGGCTTGCACGCTGAACTCTGCATTGATGGGGGCACGGAACAGTGTTCATTGCATTGAAGGGGGCACAGCACAGTTGCATTGAAGGGGGCACGCACACTGAACTCTGCATTGTGGGGGCACAGCACAGTGTTCATTGCATTGAAGGGGGCACAGAACAGTATTTATTGCATTGAAGGGGGCACAGCACAGTGTTTATTGCATTGAAGGGGTCACAGCACAGGGTTTATTGCATTGAAGGGGGCACAGCACATTGTTCATTGCATTGAAGGGGGCACAGCACAGTTGCATTGAAGGGGGCATGCACGCTGAACTCTGCATTGTGGGGCCACAGCACAGTGTTCATTGCATTGAAGGGGGCACAGCACAGTGTTTATTGCATTGAAGGGGGCACAGCACAGTGTTTATTGCATTGAAGGGGGCATAGCACAGTGTTCATTGCATTGAAGGGGGCACAGCACAGTGTTCATTGCATTAAAGGGGCACGCACGCTGGTCTCTGCATTGAAAGGGGGCATGCACGCTGGTCTCTGCATTGAAAGGGGGCATGTACGCTGGTCACTGCATTGAAAGGGGGCATGTACGCTGGTCTCTGCATTGAAAGGGGGCAATATACCATCTCCTGTACCATGACCTGTGACATGCCTATACCATATCTGTGCCATGCCTATACCATATCTGTGCCATGCCTATACCATCTCCTGTACCATCACCTGTGCCATGCCTGTACCATCACCTATGCCATGCCTCTGGTCCGACCACATCTGGAGTATGCTGTCCAGTTCTGGGCACCGGTCCTCTGGAAGGATGTGCTGGAACTGGAGAAAGTCCAGAGAAGGGCAACAAAAATGATTAGGGGAATGGAGGACATCAGCTATGAGGAAAGGCTACAAGCACTGAACCTATTCTCTCTGGAGAAAAGACGATTGAGGGGGGATATGATATCAATGTACAAATACTGTACTGGCGACCCTAGCATAAGGAACAAACTATTCAGAGAAAGGAGATACAATAAGACACGTGGCCACTCACTAAAACTAGAGGAAAGGCGGTTTATCCTTAAAGTGCGTAAGGGGTTCTTCACTGTAAGAGCGGTAAGGATGTGGAATTCTCTTCCACAAGCAGTCGTATCAGCAGGGAGCATTGATAGCTTCAAAAAACTATTAGATGGGCACCTTAAAGACCACAACATACAGGGGTATACAATGTACGGTTAAAAGCAAACACACACACACACATCATAGGTTGAACTTGATGGACTGATGTCTTTTTTCAACTTTACTAACTATGTAACTATACCATCACCTGTGCCATGCCTGTACCAGGACTTCAAAGTCACGCAATTTTTTACTGCGTTTTTTGACGCAAAGCAATACCTATTATATTTTTCTTTTTGCGCCCCCCCAAAAATTTTGAGCACCAGCCGCCACTGTATGTGTATCCCTCCATTGGATGCATTAGGCTTATTAGGCTTTAGTGGCAGCATTCCAGTGTATCACCGCAGACAACCATCGCATTATCGTTCTTAGATGCGTCCCCACCTCCGCACATGTTAGGGTGGATTCCTCTGTGTTTCTTGGTTGGCCCCTCCAGTCTAAGTGAATATTGATAGATATTTATGTAAGAGTTTGCTGGCCCACGTTGACTATCTCCTAAGGAAGCACTGATGCGCGAAACATATAGAGCCTTGACAAGTGTCAACCACTGGATCCACAGCCCTGATGTTGTATCTTCTAGTTCCACCATAGGTGTCATTTTTTTGTTGTGAGAGCATGTATTGAGTACTTTTTTGATTTCAAACATCAGGATTTCTAGTGTTATCCAGGGCCGTCAGCACATTGGGAAGGGCATTATCTGTTTATATAGGTGTATACAAATTTTATCCATGTATGTATAAGAGTTTTTTAATCATGTTTGTAATAAAAGTATATTTTTTTATATAATCATTGGTTTACAAGAGTTTTGTGTGCCATCAAAGTCCATTTTTTGTTCCCTTCTTTATGACTATTGAGATTTAGGACGAGGCACTGAGTATTATGCTGTGTCCATAGTACCACTCTATGATGACACTTTATAATCAGTAAACATGTCATTTACCAGCCCCTTCCTTTTCTGAATTGGACACAGTGAGCGATCGCTATCGATCACTCCAGTCTCCTTTGATAACTGAGCATAGTAAACTGTTTACTCTGCTTCAGTTTATGAATGAACAGGAGCCTCTTTCTCCTGTTCATTCATTGTCAATGCTGAGGCTGCTGAGAAAGGGACTGGGGAATTTGTATCCTCAGACCGTTTTCTCTGTTTCAAAGTGGAGATGTCTGTTTAGACCCCTGATATCACACCAAAGCTCACCAACAAAGCTGTTATTATATATATTAAAAAATAATGAAAAATGAAAAAAATGATAAATAAAATGTAAAAAATATTAACTACTTCCCGTCCACGTTATAGCCGAAAGACGGCTAAAGCACGGACCTTAATTGGCAGGAGGGCGTCCATGTACGTCCTCACGTGCATGAGCTGCCTGCACACTCCCTGTGGAGCACGCGGCTTGCTCTGTGATCAGCAAGTCCATGAGACTCCCGACCCGGCCCCTTACCACATGATCAGCTGTCAGCCAATGACAGCTGATCACGTGATGTAAACAGCACCCGGAGATAGTTTTTTTTCTTCCTGACAGCGTCGCCGGCTGCTGTTAGAGGGACATCAGTCCCGAAGAGGAGAGGATATTCTGTGGCCCAGTGCCACCTACCAGTGCCTACCAGTGCCCACCAGCACCACCTACCAGTTCAGGTCAGTGCCACCTGCCAGTGCCCACCAGTGCCACCTATCCGTGCCCGATCATCAGTGTTGAATCAATGTCACCTACCAGTGCCTATCATTGCCACCCATCAGTGCCACCTATCAGTGCCCATCAGTGCCATTAATAAGTGCCCACGAGTGCCACCTACCCAGGGCCGGTGCTAGACTATTCTGCACGCTAGGCAAGACCAGCTACTTGCGCCCCACCCCCATAAATAAATTAAAAAAAACGTCAAAATGTCCCCATTTTGCTATTTTTGCAGCACTTGCATCAATGCATTCTCCATACTCCCCCCCTATACTTGCATTACTCATAGTGTCACGGAGGGGAGGAGAGCAGTGTGTCCGGGTGGGGGAGAGCAGTGTGTCAGGGAGGGGGAGCAGTGTGTCAGGGTGGGTGGGATATAAAAGTATGTCGGGGGGGAGAGCAGTGTGTCAGGGAGGGGGGAGAGCAGTGTGTTAGGGAGGGGGGGTAGAGCAGTGTGTCGGGGGGAGAGCAGTGTGTCAGGGAGGGGGGAGAGCAGTGTGTAAGGGAGGGGGGTAGCAGGGTGTCAGGTGGGGGGTAGCAGGGTGTCAGGTGAGGGGGGTAGAAGGGTGTCAGGTGACGGGGTAGCAGGGTGTCAGGTGGGGGGGACAGTGTGTCAGGTGGGGGGGGTAGCAGGGTGTCAGGTGAGGGGGGGTAGCAGGGTGTCAGGTGGGGTGGTAGTCAGATGGGGGGTAGCAGGATGTCAGGTGGGGGGACAGTGTGTCAGGTGAGGGGGGTAGCAGGGTGTCAGTTGAGGGGGCATAGCAGGGTGTCAGGTGAGGGGGGGTAGCCAGGTGTCAGGTGGGGGGTAGCAGGGTGTCAGGTGGGGGGACAGTGTGTCAGGTGAGGGGGGTAGAAGGGTGTCAGGTGAGTGGGGGGTAGCAGGGTGTCAGGTGGGGGGACAGTGTGTCAGGTGGGGGGACAGTGTGTCAGGTGAGGGGGGTAGCAGGGTGTCAGGTGGAGGGACAGTGTGTCAGGTGAGGGGGGTAGCAGGGTGTCAGGTGGGGGGATAGTGTGTCAGGTGAGGGGGGTAGCAGGGTGTCAGGTGGGGGGATAGTGTGTCAGGGGAGGGGGGGTAGCAGGGTGTCAGGTGGCGGGACAGTGTGTCAGGTGAGGGGGGGTAGCAGGGTATAAGGTGGGGTGACCGTGTGTCAGGTGAGGGGGGTAGCAGGTTGTCAGGTGGGGGGACAGTGTGTCAGGGAAGGGGGGTAGCAGGGTGTCAGGTGGGGGGACAGTGTGTCAGGTGAGCGGGGGTAGCAGGGGGTCAGGTGGGGGGGACAGTGTGTCAGGTGAGGGGGGTAGCAGGGTGTCAGGTAACATAAGGCACAGCAGCAGCACACACAGGTCTCCATGCACTAATCTTACCTCCCCCAGCAGCCACAGCACCGCCTCCTCATGGCTCAGCATCCAGTGTTCTCTGGTCTCTGGGGCAGCCAGATCCCGCCGCCAGCACTTCCCTCCCTGCCGCCTACTGCTCCATGTGACGAAACCCGGAAGTAGCGGTGGGCGGAGCTGCACATCACGGACACTGGGAGAGGAGGGAAGTGCTAGGGGGCCAGCATCCGTGGTGGGGGCAGGAGGGAGAACTGCATCTGTGACTGCGCCCCTAGGCAGCAGTGCACCCTAGGCGACCGCCTAGCTCGCCTAGCAGGAGCGCCGGCCCTGCACCTACCAGTGCCCTTCAATGCTGCCCATCAGTGCCACCCATCAGTGCCACCTATCAGTGCTACCTTATCAGTGCCCATCTTTGCAGCCTATCAGTGCCCATCTTTGCAGCCTATCAGTGGCCATCAGTGCAGCCTATCAGTGCCTATCAGGGCCCATCAGTGCCACCTCTTTAGTGCACATCAATGAAGGAGAAAAATTACCGTTTACAAAATTTTATAACAAACTATAAAAACTTTTTTTTTTTTTTTTTTTTAATTTTCGGTCTTTTTTGTTTGTTCAGCCAAAAAAAAAAAAAAAAAAACCCCAGTAGTGATTAAATACCACCAAAAGAAAGCTCTATTTGTTTGAAAGAAATTCTAAAAATATAATTTGGGTACAGTGTTGCATGACCGTGCTATTGTCATTCAAAATGCGACAGCGATGAAAACTGGGAGTTGGCCTGGGCAGGAAGGGGGTTTAAGTGCCCAGTAGGCAAGTGGTTAACTTAAAAAAAAGAACTCACACAATCCCTCCTGACCTACTAACACTGTCCACTGCTCCAACCTCTTCTTCCCAAAAAGTATTGTAAAAAAAAAGAAAAATAAATAAAAAACTACTGACACTGTCCACTGCACTGCACCATAACATAAAATATTAAAACAATTATTTAAAAAAAATAACAAATAACAAAATTGTAAAAAAATAAAACAAATGAATTAAAACTACTGACATCATCCACTGTCCTACTGACACCATTTGCTGTCCTACTGACACTTTCCACTACCCCCCCCCCCCCCATCTTGTAAAAAAAAAAAAAAGAAAATACAAAAACATTTTTACAAATAATGAAAAAATAAATGAAAAAAATCTGACACTGTCCATTGCCCTACTGACATCTACTGTCTCCCAAACAGCATTTTGAAAAAAATACAAAAAAAAATTGAATTGTAAAATAAAAGTAATTTAAAAAATAATAAAAAATAAAGAACTGCTGACACTGCCCACTTTCCTACTGACACCATCCTGCACATACTACCCACAGCCATACACTCTGTACTCCTCACCAGCATTCTACCCACCTCCTTATACTCCACACTCCTCTCCTGCACATTCTACCCACCTCCATACACTCTGCACTCCTCTCCTGCACATTCTACCCACCTCTATACACTCCGCACTCCTCTCCTGCACATAATACCCACGTCCATACACTCTGCACTCCTCTCCTGCACATACTACCCACAGCCATACACTCTGTACTCCTCACCAGCACATTCTACCCACCTTCATACACTCCGCACTCCTCTCCTGCACATTCTACCCACCTCTATACACTCCGCACTCCTCTCCTGCACATAATACCCACATCCATACACTCCGCACTCCTCTCCTGCACATACTACCCACAGCTATACACTCTGTACTCCTCACCAGCACATTCTACCCACCTTCATACACTCCGCACTCCTCTCCTGCACATACTACCCACCTCCAGACACTCCGCACTCCTCTCCTGCACATAATACCCACCTCCATACACTCCGCACTCCTCTCCTGCACATAATAGCCACCTCCATACACTCCGCACTCCTCTCCTGCACATACTACCCACAGCCATACACTCTGTACTCCTCACCAGCACATTCTACCCACCTCCTTATACTCCACACTCCTCTCCTGCACATTCTACCCACCTCCTTATCAGTGTTGCTCATCTTAGTTTAAAAAAGTAATTAGTTACAGTTACAAATTACTTCTCCCAAAAAGTAATTGCCACATAGAAAAAGTAATTAGTTACTCAGCAAAGTAACTGTGACTTTTTTTTTAATATTCTATAATGCAATTACGTTCTATAACATCTTTAATAGCAAAGATGTTTATATTAACTGATTGAAGAATAAAAACACTATATACAGTATTTTAGAACATTTGGTATTTATTTTAACCTAATTCAATAGATTGCAGCCTGCCATAGATATGAATGATATGCATAGAAACATATAAAAAATAAATATTGAAACGTGGTGACGTGGGTGTGGCACACTGGTGGTGGGTGGCTGCCTGGCTGGTGGTGGCGTGGCACACTGGTGGTGACGTGGGCGGCACACTGGTGATGGCATGGCACACTGGTGGTGACATGGGTGTGGCACACTGGTGGTGGGTGGCTGCCTGGCTGGTGGTGGCGTGGCACACTGGTGGTGGCGTGGGCGCTTGGCACACTGGTGGTGACGTGGGCGGCACACTGGTGATGGCGTGGCACACTGGTGGTGACGTGGGTGTGGCACACTGGTGGTGACGTGGGTGTGGCACACTGGTGGTGGGTGGCTGCCTGGCTGGTGGTGGCGTGGCACACTGGTGGTGGAGTGGGCGCTTGGCACACTGGTGGTGACGTGGGCGGCACACTGGTGGTGGGCGGCTGCCTGGCTGGTGGTGGCGTGGCACACTGGTGGTGGCGTGGGCACTTGGCACACTTGTGGTGACGTGGCACACTGGTGGTGGTGTGGTGGGTGGCTGGTGGGGGTCTGAGTCCTGACTCCTGACTGTCTGTGAGTTTTTTTTTTTTCTTACCTGCTGTGCTGGGCTTGCTGGTGGTGGTGTGGCCTCTGGCCTGGCAGGCACACTGTTGTCCGGGTGAGGTCCCTCTGGCTCCTGCAGGCCTCAGGCCTGCCTGTCTCTGTGCCTCTCTCCTCTTCTGGGCTGGCTGTGTGCGTTGGTCAGGTCGTGCGTAGGACTGTCGTTGGTGGACTGGTGGTGGTGGACTTCCTGCTGGCTGGCTGCTGCCCAGTGCCCTACTGCCCTGTGGTGGTGGAGGTGGTGGACTGGTGGTGGAGTCTCCTCCTGGCCTGGGCTGGACTATATCGTTTATGACTGGTGGTGGTCTCTGGTCTCAGTGGTCTCTAAGTACAGTAAGTTAACTGTGTATACTATATTGGTTGGCACTTGGCAGGCTGCAGGCACTGGCAGTGGCAGACTGGCACAGCACTGTGGGTGGGCGGCAACGGCTGGGTCGGATCTATGCCCTCTGTCCTCTTGCTCCTGGTGCGCTGTTCTGCTGCTGCCGTGCGGCCGTGCCTGTGAGACAGTGTGTGTCGGACCGGCGCCGCGTGACGTCACGTGACTCACTCGATGAGTCAGAGTCTCCTCCTCTTCTCTCTCCAGGACCGCGGACAGCGGTCATAGTCTGGAGAGGGGGAATACAATTACATCTACTGCCATCTAGTGGCGGTAGATGTAATTGCGGTAACGGAGCCGGAGGTAGCGGCAGCGCCGTTACTTGGAGAAAATGAGTAATCTGATAGATTACTCGTTACCATGAAAAGTAACTGCGTTAAGTAACGCCGTTTACTTAAACGCAGTTACTTCCAACACTGCTCCTTATACTCCACACTCCACTCCTGCACATTCTACCCACCTCCATACACTCTGCACTCCTCTCCTGCACATAATACCCACCTCCATACACTCCGCACTCCTCTCCTGCACATAATACCCACCTCCATACACTCCGCACTCCTCTCCTGCACATAATACCCACAGCCATACACTCTGTAATCCTCACCAGCACATTCTACCCACCTCCTTATACTCCACACTCCTCTCCTGCACATTCTACCCACCTCCATACACTCTGCACTCCTCTCCTGCACATAATACCTATGTCCATACACTCCGCACTCCTCTTCCGCACATAATACCCACCGCTATACACTCCGCACTCCTGTCCACTTTTTATCTTGCCCAGGGGTGCACTGATTTCATGATGCGCCCCTGGTGTGACATTTATACTGATATGTCTATGAGTAAATTAGTAATGTGTGAGGTAGAGACTTTTAAAGAAAAAAGTTGGCCTGTGTGCAAGACTATACAATAAATTGTGCCCCTTGGGCAGTGAACATTAAAATGTGACACGCACACACCGCGCGTTGCAACAAAAATGGGCATGTTTCTAACTGTGCTGAATACTGGGCGTGGCTTAAAAAATAAAATAGAGATTTTCTTTTTAGAGATACTTTAAAGGTGAGAAATTTGTTTTGGAAATATCAAGAACATAAGTTGAAGAATTCATACTATCTGGCCATTACATGGAATGCAAGGTTTCTACAGGGAATAATCTTTAAAATATTCAGTGTATTGGGAAAGAAGGGATACCACTCATTGGATGAAGGTTGAACCTAATAGCTAGGGTAAAGAAACATAAGCTATACTTTGTCCCACATGGAACATAATAATAAAAAAATAAAAATGATATATATACACACACACACACACATATATATATATATATATATATATATATATATATATATATATATATATATATATATATATATTTTTTTTTTTTTTTTTTTTTTTTTTTTATTCTATCTTTTCATGTGACAACACTAAAGAAATGACACTTTGCTTCAATGTAAAGTAGTGAGTGTACAGCTTGTATAACAGTGTCAATTTGCTGTCCCCTCTAACTCAACACATAACCATTAATGTCTAAACCACTGGCAACAAAGTGAGTACACCCCTAAGTGAAAATGTCCAAATTGGGCCTAACTAGCCATTTTCCCTCTCCGGTGTCATGTGACTCGTTAGTGTTACAAGATTTCAGGTGTGAATGGGGAGCAGGTGTGTTAAATTAGGTATTATCGCTCTCACTCTCTCATACTGGTCACTGGAAGTTCAACATGATACCTCATGGCAAAGAACTTTGAGGACCTGAAAAAAAGAATTGTTGCCCTACATAAAGATGGCCTAGGCTATAAGAAGATTGCCAAAGATCCAGCCCTCTTTCTCCTCCACCATCATGAATTTCCGCGGGCATCCTATCGCAAATCGATACTTCCACTCCTGCTTACGGCGGCGAAGAGTTGCATTCCCCCGATTTGGAAACAGAGTCAGCCTCCTACGGTGGCGATGTGGCTCCGCAAGGTTGCCTGTCTAAATGAAATGGAGGATTTGGTTGCCACTGCGCACGGTACCAGGGACAAATTTATGAAACGCTGGTATTACTGGCATGACTTCACATTTACGACGGAATACAAAGACCTGCTTGCCTAAGCACTGACTGTGGAGGTGGGTCGAGCCTCCCCGCCCCTTCCCCCCCCCCCCCCCGCCTTTCTTCTGCTTCCTTCCACCTGCCCCTCTGCTGTCTCCTCTTGTCTACCTTTCTTTTTGTGTTTCATACTGTGCTTAGTGTTCACTTTCTACGCTCCCCTTTGTTTTTGACCTGGATACTAGCACCTGGTCTAAGGACATTTTCATATCCTGGGTATTCGGTTATCTGGGTCTGCATTCAGATCTCTCCCCAAGAGGGCATGCCTGTGCCGGACCTCTTGGTACTTATCCTGGGCTCTGGGACTCTGGGGTGGTACATCCTGTCCCCCTGATACCGGCCCACAGTTGGATGCCGGTGGGGCGGGTAGACTTCCCTAGATATGCCCGACGAGCTCCCATGTCAACCGTTAGTCATTGCACCTTCTATCATTGGGGTCCCCTGATAATCTATGTATCTGACAAGGTCTCCGATGCAATCCTATTTTTTTTTTTTCTCACACCATTGCTCGATATTAGAGATACTGTATCTGCTGTGTACATAGACCACTGCTATCTTTCTCTTGATTGTACTTTTTATATTCATGACCATTGGTGTTTTGCTGTATGCCTTCTTGTTTTTTTTGTTTTAATTAAATAAACAAAGAATTTATAAAAAAGAAGATTGACAAGACCCTGAAACTGAGCTGCAGCATGGTGGCCAAGATCATTCAGCAGTTTAACAGGAAAGGTTCCACTTAGAACAGGCCTCGCCATGGTCGACCAAAAAAGTTGAGTGCACGTGCTCAGCGTTATATCCAGAGGTTGTCTTTGGGAAATAGACATATAAGTACTGCCAGCTTTGCTGCAGAGGTTGGAGGGGTGGGGTGTCAGCCTGTCAGTGCACTTCATGCTTCTCTCTGCTGATCAGAATTATAGAGATGCTGATTTCATTTTCCAGTAGGACTTGGCACCTGCGCACACTGCTAAAAGTACCAATACCTGATTTAATGATCATGGGATCACTGTGCTTGATTGGCCAGCAAACTTGCCTGACCGAAACCCCGTAGAAAATCTGTGGGTATTGTCAATAGGAAGATAAGAGACACCAGACCCAACAATGCAGACGAGCTGAAGGCTGCTATTAAAATAATCTGGGCTTCCATACCACCTCAGCAGTGCCACAGGCTGATCGCCTCCATGCCACGCCGCATTGATGCAGTAATTTATGCAAAAGGAGCCTCGACCAAGTATTGAGTGCATACTATACTGTACATGGACATACTTTCAGTAAGCCAACATTTCTGTATTAAAACTCCTTTATGTTATTGGTCTTACGTAATATTCAAATTTTCTGAGATGCCGAATCTTGGGTTTTCACTAGCTGTAAGCCATAATTATCAAAATTAAAAGAAATGCTTAAAAAATAACACTGTGTGCAAATAATCTACATAATATACGAGTTTCACTTTTCTAATTTAATTACGAAAATAAATTAACTTTTTTAAGTGTCCAGAGGGTGGTAATAAATAGCGCATACTCAGACTGGTCTGAGGTGGTAAGTGGGGTCCCCCAAGGCTCAGTCCTGGGACCAACCTTGTTCAATTTATTCATAAACAGCATTGAGGACGGGATCAGTAGTTCGATATCAGTTTTTGCAGATGACACAAAATTGGGCAGGGCAATAACTGCACAGCATGAAGCTGATATCCTACAGAATGAGTGGGCAACGACATGGCAAATGAGGTTTAATGTGGAGAAGTGTAAGGTTTTGCACTTGGGGACTAAAAACATAAAAGCACAATACACTTTAGGGGGGAACCTTTGGGGTAATCAAAAATGGAGAAAGATCTGGGAGTCTTGGTAGAGGATAGACTAAGCAATAGCATGCAATGTCAAGTGGCAGCTGCCAAAGCCGGCAGAATATTAGCATGCATAAAGAAAGGGATGTATTCCAGAGATAAAACTATAATCCTTACACTTTAGAAAACTCTGGTCCGACCACATCTGGAGTATTCTGTCCAGTTCTGGTAGCCAGTCCTCAGGAGGGATGTGTTGGAGCTGGAGAGAGTCCAGAGAAGGGCAACTAAACTAATTAGGGGATTCATAATTATGAAGAGCATTTGCAATCGCTTGATTTATTCTCCCTGGAGAAGAGACACCTGAGAGGGGACATGATAGCAATTTATAAATATATCAATGGTGATCTCAGCATAGAAAAAAAGCTATTCAGTTGAAAGGATTGCATGAGGACTCGAGGGCATACAATGCGATTAGAGGAGAAGCGTTTTAACCTCAGGCAATGTGGGGGTTCTTTACTGTTAGGGCTACAAGATTTTGGAATTCTCTACCACAAGAGGTGATTTCTGCGGGAAGTATGGTGGCTTTCAAAAGACTCTTAGACGTACATCTCAAGGATCAGAACATTCAGGGGTATGAGAGATGATTACGGCCACACACACCTACACAGGTTGAACTGGATGGACTATTGTCTTTATTCAACCTCACCTACTATGTAAAGATATCCAAATTGTTTGAGATGCATGTGTGTGTGTGTGTGTCTATATATATATATATATATATATATTGTGACAGGAAGTCAGGTAAATCTGGGAATGTAGTCACAGGAAGGAGATACATTTCCACCTGATTTAGAAAGTTCATTGATACTATAGGGTGTTGGCTGAAGAGAGAGCCAGCAGGAAGTTGAAAACCATTCAGCTGTTCAGAATGAGGAGATCAAGGCCTCTATAATTTGTCCAGAGAAAATCTATTGAGTGCTGCCTCCTGTCGCCGTGTGGGCTGGGAGAGGAAGGCAGACAAACGGCTGCATCCTGACGCCATGTGGGTAGAGGACAGTCCTGTGTGCCCCCTGAAAGCTGAGTGAGCATGGGGAAGACCTCCTGAAGCGGTGTGCGCTCAGGAGGGTAAAAACGAGTGAAGACGTCTCAAAGGTGAGAAGACGAAGTGTTTCTGTGTGAAAGAAAACAAAGGGACATGTTCAATGGACAATGTTTGTGCTGTGTGAAAAGCAAACAAATGGACATTTGAGTGTCTGCTGTAGGATCAGCAGTGTCGGCCCAACAGTAGGTTGGGAAGACTTCTTAGGTAGGTTCCAGCTGTGAGAAGGTAGACGCCCACAGCGGCCAGGATTTATTTTGTGTTTTATTTTATTTTGATGTTTTTGCTGCATGCACTTGTTTGAAGAATAAACCAAAAACTATTGTTTTCAACCACTCCTCGGCTATCTCCCTGTGTGCCGACCCCCCCAAAGGGGTCACCCATACGCCTACCACCGAGCTAATCCCTCACATATGGTGGAGGTATGCAGTGGGCATAAGCAGAGATCCCTGCAAGGAAGTGCAAATGTTTGATGAACTTTATCTGGTGCATGAGATTGCACAATCTATGTGTGCAGGAGAGAAGATCCTGACAGAAAAAAAAAAGTGTTTTAAAGAGACAGCGGTCTCAAAATTATTTGATGAACTTTGTTGTGTCTGGTGCAAGTGACTGCACAAACTGTGTGCGCAGGAAAAGAGATCTTGCAAGAGAGAGAACAACTACATGTGTTAAAGAGACAGTGGTCTGAAAATTGTTTGCTGGACTGTGAAAAATTTGTTTGTGGAGTTATTGAAGATGGGGCGATCCAAACGCCTGAAAAATGCAAAGATAGATGAAATGAGAGACCGAATTCTATGGATGGAGGGGATGCTACCATTTGAACCAGCCCCATCCATGCCTGAACGGAATCGGCTAAAGAGAAAAGTTGTTGTCCCTAGCAACACTGGGGCAAATGAAACTGCTTTGGAGACGCAGGGTTCTCAGATGAAAAGTAAACCCAAAATGGGGGAGATGCTGAAACAACGGAGCTTTGCAGCTCAACAAAAGGATCACCAAGAGAGCATGGCAGGCTGGAAACAGAGACGCCAGCAGCCAATGGAGGCCATCGGTTTGGAAGTTACAAAAATAGACCTGCAGGAGTCGCAGGAACAGAATGTCGCTCTGAAAACGACATTGTCTCTCAGCGACAACGAGAAAAGTGAAAGAGAGGCTAAATTACTGAGTACTGTGTATGAGCTCACCACTTTGAGCAATGTGGTAGATGAATTACGTGCAGACTGTGAAAGTTGGAAAGGTGAAGCCCAACGTTTCCAGCAGCAGTTAAAGGAGAAAGAAGCCTGTGTGGCAGAATTACAGTCTCATTCCCAGAAACTAGCCAATGAGGTGAAGGCTCTTATGCAGGGAAAAGGAGATTGTGAACATAAGAGGGAAAAAGTAGAGGCACGGCTTCTGGAATCGCAAGTCAAGGTGTCAGAAGGTGACCGATTGTGTGCTAAGCTGTTAGAGAAGGCAAACCGATTGCAGGTTGAGTTGGACAGTGTCACAAATCGGCTTTCTCAAGCAGACAGCAAATCTAGAGAAATTGCGGAAGATTTTTCTATCTTGGAATCGCAGCTGCAAGACACGCAGGAACTCTTACAGGAAGAGAGGTGTCAAAGGCTGAGTTTTAGCACAAAGCTCAAACAAATGGAAGATGAGAAAAATGGCTTCCTGGAACAATTAAAAGAGGAGGCGGAAGCAAAGAAAAACCTATCAGAGCAAGTCGCAACATTGCAAGCTCAGATAGCGGATATGAAAAAACGCATGGAAGAAAGCGTTGCTTCATTACAGTGTGTTAAAGAAGTTTGATCAGATGCTTGGTGAAGAGAAGACTGTGTCTGCAAAATATGCAGAAGAACGCGACCGCGCAGAAGCGGAGGCGCGTGATAACGAGAGCAAAGCCCTGTTCTTGGCTCGCTCTTTGGAGGAAGCTCTAGAGTCTAAGGCTGAACTAGAAAGAGTTAACAAGCAGCTATGTACAGAGATGGAACATGTGGTCAGCTACAAGGATGAGGTTGAGAAAAGCGTTCAGGAGCTAGAAAAGTCTAAACGAGCCTTAGAACAGCAAGTAGAAGAGATGAAGATTCCGTTGCAGGAACTGGAAGAGGAATTCCAGGCAACAGAGGATCTGTCCCAAAGAGGGGATAGTGTGCCTGATGCAGTTTTTAAAAGGATCAGTGTTTTGGGGTCTGTCCTGAGTGAGCCTCAGAAATGTGATGACACGTGGCTTGAATCACCCCTTTGGAATAAACCGTTCCTTCAAAAACTTCAAGCATTGGAAAATGTATCATTAGAGCTTCAGCAAACAAAAGAGTTGTGTAAAAAATGTGATGATTTCTCAGTTCAGGCTGAAAACCTAGTGGAGAAAACTAAAGTGAAGGAAAACGTGAAGCAAATGAATAAGTGCCTTTCAGGGAGTGTTTCCAAAATGGAACTGGTGAAAGACGGGTGGCAGAAGTTTGATCGTGATCTTGAGATGCATTCCATGTGGAATTCAGATAGAGAAAAAGAACTAGGTGACCTTGAGCGGTCAAATAGTTCAGCAGAAAGTGCATTGAAGAAACCTGTAAAAGAATGTGTTGCAGTTCCATGCTTCTTCACTGATGCAGAGAGGAGGTCTATAATGGATACCACCCAGATCGCTGGGTTCAACTGTGTTGTTGCCTTTAACCCCTATGTTGGTGGAAGGAAAGTTGATGATGTTCTGGTTGGCTACTTCTGTGAAGAGTTTGGCAAGAAATATAAACTGAATATCAAATCAAATAGTAGGCCTTTACTGCGACTCGCTCAGGAGGGCGAAAAGTTTAAGAAGTTGATGAGTGCAAATGCTTCAGATCTGCCTATGAATATGAAATGTTTGAATGATATTGATATCTCTGGGAAAAGGAACAGGGGTCACTTTGAAGAAATGTGTGACAGCCTGTTGTCTCAATTGGAAAATCCTCTGCACAGCATCTTAGAGCAAGCAAAGCTCAAGAAGGAAGATCATTCCCTTTTACAACAAAAAGTCAATGATTGTGTACAGCTGTATGGAGAGGCAACTCAAGTCACAGAGGGATGTCAAGAGTCCCTACTTGGAACAAAGCTTAGTGAAGCAAAGGTTCTCAAAGTTTTGTGGAAAACATTTATGGATTGCAGAGAGAGGCGTCTTAAGAATGTTGAAGACATTAAGACTAGCCCAATTGAGTTGCCTATGGATCACGGTCCTCCATGGTGGATTGGACAGACGGTTATGAGGGACAAGCTGTCTGACATTTATGAGAAAGCTGTCAATGAAGATGACAGAAACGAGAAGGAGCAAAATGATGCCAAAAATGCAGTTGAAGAATGTGTATATGAGATGAGAGACAAACTGTGTGGCATTTATGAGAAATCCGTCAATGAAGATGACAAAACAGTTTCATCCGGAAGCTTGAGGATAATAGGAGGCTTATCAGTGAGTCAGCAGTGCCTGACACATGCGTGCCTGGAAATATGTGTCCCAACCCTAGGGTTGAAACAAGAGGGGGGGTATGTGACAGGAAGTCAGGTAAATCTGGGAATGTAGTCACAGGAAGGAGATACATTTCCACCTGATTTAGAAAGTTCATTGATACTATAGGGTGTTGGCTGAAGAGAGAGCCAGCAGGAAGTTGAAAACCATTCAGCTGTTCAGAATGAGGAGATCAAGGCCTCTATAATTTGTCCAGAGAAAATCTATTGAGTGCTGCCTCCTGTCGCCGTGTGGGCTGGGAGAGGAAGGCAGACAAACGGCTGCATCCTGACGCCATGTGGGTAGAGGACAGTCCTGTGTGCCCCCTGAAAGCTGAGTGAGCATGGGGAAGACCTCCTGAAGCGGTGTGCGCTCAGGAGGGTAAAAACGAGTGAAGACGTCTCAAAGGTGAGAAGACGAAGTGTTTCTGTGTGAAAGAAAACAAAGGGACATGTTCAATGGACAATGTTTGTGCTGTGTGAAAAGCAAACAAATGGACATTTGAGTGTCTGCTGTAGGATCAGCAGTGTCGGCCCAACAGTAGGTTGGGAAGACTTCTTAGGTAGGTTCCAGCTGTGAGAAGGTAGACGCCCACAGCGGCCAGGATTTATTTTGTGTTTTATTTTATTTTGATGTTTTTGCTGCATGCACTTGTTTGAAGAATAAACCAAAAACTATTGTTTTCAACCACTCCTCGGCTATCTCCCTGTGTGCCGACCCCCCCCAAAGGGGTCACCCATACGCCTACCACCGAGCTAATCCCTCACAATATATATATATATATATATATATATATATATATATATAGACACACACACATACACACATACAGTATTTCACAAAAGTGAGTATACCCCTCACATTTTGGTATTTTATTATATCTTTTCATGTGGCAACACTGAAGAAATGTAGATGAGTAGTCTAAAAAACACAGAAATGGCACTTTACTACAATGTAAAGTAGTGAGTGTACAGCTTGTATAACAGTGTAAATTTGCTGTCCCCTCAAAATAACTCAACACAAAGCCATTAATGTCTAAACTGCTGGCAACAAAAGTGAGTACACCCCTAAGTAAAAATGTCCAAATTGGGCCCAATTAGCCATTTTCCCTCCCCAGTGTCATGTGACTCATTAGTGCGAATGGGGAGCAGATGTGTTAAATTTGGTGTTATCGCTCTCACTCTCTCATACTGGTCACAGAAAGTTGAACATGGCACCTCATGGCAAAGAACTCTCAGAGGATCTGAAAAAAAGAATTGTTGCTCTACATAAAGATGGCATAGGCTATAGGAAGATGGCCAAGACCCTGAAACTGAGCTGCAGCATGGTGGCCAAGACCATACAGCGGTTTAACAGGCAAGTTCCACTCAGAACAGGCCTTACCATCGTTGACCAAAGAAGTTGGGTGCTCATGCTCAGCGTCATATCCAGAGTTTGTCTTTGGGAAATAGACGTGCTGCCAGCATTGCTGCAGATGTTGAAGGAGTGGGGGGGGGTCAGCCTGTCAGTGCTGTCATCCCAGAAGGAAGTCTCTTCTAAAGATGATGCACAAGAGAGCCCGCAAATGGTTTGCTGAAGACAAGCAGACTAAGGACATGGATTACTGGAACCATGTCCTTTGGTCTGACAAGACAAGGATAAACGTATTTGGTTCAGATGGTGTCAAGCATGTGTGGCAGCAACCAGGTGAGGAGTACAAAGACAAGTGTGTCTTGCCTACAGTCAAGCATGGTGGTGGAAGTGTCATGGTCTGGGGCTGCATGAGTGCTGAAGGCCCTGGGGAGCTACAGTTCATTGAGGGAACCATGAATGCCAACATGTACTGTGACATACTGAAGCAGAGCATGATCCCCTTCCTTCGGAGACTGGGTATTCCAACATGATAATGACTCCAAACACACCTCCAAGACGATCCCTGCCTTGCTAAAGAAGCTGAGGGTAAAGGTGATGGACTGGCCAAGCATGTCTCCAGACCTAAACCCTATTGAGCATCTGTGGGGCATCCTCAAACGGAAGGTGGAGGAGCGCAAGGTCTCTAACATCCACCAGCTCTGTGATGTCGTCATGGAGGAGTGTAAGAGGACTCCAGTGGCAACCTGTGAGGCTCTGATGAACTCTGTGCCTAAGAGGATTAAGGCAGTGCTGAAAAATAATGGTGGGCACACAAAATATTGACACTTTGGGCCCAATTTGAACATTTTAACTTATCTAACTTATAGATAGATAGATAGATAGATAGATAGATAGATAGATAGATAGATAGATAGATAGATAGATAGATAGATAGATAGATCGATCTTCTTTAAAGCGATTGTAAAGGCGCATTTTTTCATTTTTTCTTTAAATAACAAACCCGTCATTCTTACAATGGTTTTGCACAAAGTAGCCCTGATCCTCCTCTTCTCAGGTACCCTCCTGCGATTCTGGCCCCTGCTGAGTGCCCCCACATAGTACGTGGCTTGCAGTGTGTGCAGCTCAGCTCCGCCCCTCTCTCTCCTCATTTAAAAGTGACAGCGACTGCAGGGGAAAAAATCCCCTGTCCACTGTCACAGAGAGGAGGGCCCAGAGACTGAAGGTTTAGGTGCTTAGCAACATGTTACACGCTAAATACAGGTGTAACACGTAACCTGGTACAAAAGGTGGAGATAGCCTTTAACATCTGTTATACTGAATACACTAAAGAAATTGCGTAGAAGATAGATAAAGGAAAAGATACCTTGAATAAGTAATATTCTTTATCAGACTTCTAGATTCCTGACAGTGGAGGTCTATGGAGCAGTGCAAATTAGTTTGGAAAGTTGGAAAAGTTGAATGAGTTATATTCCTTATCAGATTTCTAGATTTATGACAGTAGAAGTCTATGTGGCAGTGCAAATTAGTTTGGAAAGTTGGAAGAGAGCTTTTTTGATAGGAGGTAGCCCACATATAGAGATACCTATCCAGTGCTTCAATTATTTGGACAGGGTATGATGTTTACTTTGATTTTATGTATTTTTCTAATTAATGTTAATATAATAACTGTATGACAATTTGCAAATAGCGTTTTGTGTTCACCGAGTATTTATTAGGTGTAGAAGATTTTAAAGTCATGGCCAAAAATATTGGCATCCCTGCATTTCTGTCAGATAATGCACCATTTCGCCCAGAAAATTGTTGCAATTACAAAACTTTAGGCATTCTCATGTTAATTTCTTTTGTTTATATTGGCATGACACAAAAAAAGTGGGGAAACAAAAAAAGGCCAAATCTGAAGCATTCCATGCAAAACTCCAAAAATGGACTGGACAAAATTATTGGCACCCTCAATTTAATATTTGGTAGCACACCCTTTGAAAAAAATAACTGAAATCAATTGCTTCCTGTAACCATCAATAAGGTTCTTATACCTCTCTACTGGAATTTTGGACCACTATTTTGCCAACTTCTGGAAGGGTTCCTTTTCCCAACTGCTGTTTTGAGATCTCTACACAGGTGCTCTATGGGTTTTAGATCTTTACTCATTGCGGGCTAGTTCATTACTCTCTAGCGCTTTGTCCTAAACCATTTCTGGGTGCTTTTTGATGTGTGCTTTGGGTCATTGTTCTGCTGGGACACCCATGACCTCTGACGGAGACCCAACTTTCTGACACTGGGCCCTACATTGCAACCCAGAATTCTTTGGTAGTCTTCAGATTTCATAATGCCATGCACATGGCCAAGACATCCAGTGCCTGAAGCAGCAAAGCAACCCCAAAACATCAATGAATATCCATCATGTTTGACTGTAGGGACTGTATTCTTTTCTTTAAAGGTCTCATTTATTTTTCTGAAAACAGTAGAATAAAGGGCTTTACCAAAAAGCTGTAAGTTTGTTTAGTCTGTCCACAGCACATTCTCCCAAAAGATTTTTGGTTTCTTCAGGGAAGTTATGGCAAACTCCAATCTGGCTTTTTTATGTTTCTGTGTCAGCAGTGGGGTCATCCTGGATCTCCTACCATAATGTCCCTTTTCACCTTTTCATTCAGATGGCGATGTATAATGCAAATAAGTAAAAATTGGTAACCGCGCTAACACTGTAATAGCTAGAAAGGAGCTGCAGCTTCAGGTGAGACAACACCAAACACAGGTAATAAATATAAATATAAATAAGCTGCGCTAATGAGAGCTGATAAGTAAATAACTACACCAATCACAATGTCATATATGGAAATCACCAAAAGATGACAGTGGTAAGCATCAAGTGTCAAATAAACAACCCAGAAGCCGGATACTGTATACCTGGTGTACACTAGTCATATACAATAATAGGTAGATGTAAACATGATAAATGCAACAAAGGGAAACTTGTATTGGGATAAATATGACCATAAGTCACAAACACGTAAATGAATAGGTATAATAAAGTCCCAAGAAAAAATTCCAAATTCAGTGGAGTGTGAAAAAAGTTCCAGTAAGGTTAATCACCACGGTGCTCTCACACAAGTGACACGCATGTCTCCTTACCAGATACTGGTAAAAACAAGCCTCCAATGATAGATTCCTCACAGCACCACTCTGAATGGATCCCAGCCACAGCAAAACTCTAGGACACAGCCAAGGTAGATGATGTACCAGTAGTAGCCACAGGAAGGAGTTCAGTGCGCCATAAAAAAGAAGGGGACTGAATAGTGTGATAACGTACAACTTTTATTGTTAAAATAAAGAATAACACTCACATATTACATGAGAAAGGACTCGCATGGAAAGGAAGCCGGCCGGCTCAAATGTAGCCCGTCCTCAAGGCAGCGCGGTGACGTCAGCACGCCGTGCCCTACGCGCTCGTGTGCAAGCTGACACAGTTGTACCCTGTGCCTGAAGGTCAGCTTGAATTCGTCTGGAAGTTGACCAAGGTTCTTTATCCACCATTCAAACAATCTTTTGTTGCAATCTTTGATCAATTTTTCTCTTTAGTCCACGTCCAGGGAGATTAGCTACAGTGCCATGGGCTGTAAACTTCTTGAGAATGTTGCGCACAGTGGACACAGGAACATTATGATCTCTGGAGATGGACTTGTAACCTTGAGATTGTCCATGCTTTTCCACAATTTTTGTTCTCAAATCCTCAGACAATTCTTTGCTGCTCTTTCTCTTTTCCTTGATCCATGTGGCACACAGAGACACACAACAAAGGTTGAGTACATTTTTCGCTATTTTTACTGGTTGCCGGTGGGATTTCTGTATTGTCAGCACCTGTCAATTGATACAGGTAAGTTTACTTATAAATTACAGGAGCATCACAAACTTGGAATGCAATTATTTCTTACAATTTTAAAGAATGTGCCAATAAATTTGTCCAGTCTATTTCTGGAGTTTTGCTTGGCATGTGTCAGATGGTTCAGCAACCAATCACACATTTGTGGTCATTCGCTTGTATTGCAAAGAGTGAAACGAAATGGCTACTTCCTACAACACAATGGGATTGATTTACTAAAGCCTGGTACACAGTACAAGTTTTTTTTTTTCCTTTAACCCAGCAGGGCTGAACGAAAAAAAAAAACTGACAAATCAGGAGGAGATGTTGTAATAACTATGCGATTTGAATACAGCGATCCCCCCTGCTGTGCTATTGTGTTCTGACAGGGGGGACTGCCTCCCCACCAGAACACTCGAGACCTGACCTTTTTCAGTCATGCTCCTGCAGTACACATGGGCCGAATGTCGGCCCGTTTATATTGCACAGGTTAATGCCGCCCTACATTCAGCTCATGTATACTAGGCTTAAGGAAAATAGACTGTTCACTTTGCAAAGAAAGTTGCACTGTGCAAGACAATGTTATCCAAAGCTTAATAAATGTGGTAAAATTCCCTTGCAAAGTGAACAGTGGATTTGCCTTTAGTAAATCAACCTGCCCTTAGGCCAGTAGCTAAACATGCTCTAATTTTTAAATGTTTTATTTTTTCATATGTCTTGATATTCTTTCCACACAGGTGTACGAGCAGTTGTATGATACTTTGGATATCACAGGTAATGCAGAAATACGAGCACATGCCACTGCCAAGGTAAGTTTTTGTACACAAAAGAACACCTCTTTTTGTCTATTTGTGTAAAGTATCACATTGTCTCCTTGTGATGAGCCTGTATTTAAAAAAAAACATTATTAAATTAAACAAAAAGGGATTTAACTGTATGCTCAATATGTGTACACTACTGTCCCCTGGCCCAATTAAATAGTATTCAGGTCCAGCTATTGGCCACTCCAGCCAGGCCTGCAGTGCAGATTGGGTTGGAGGACAAGAGGGCTGCAGGAAGGATGAGGGTTAGTTTAGGTTTTTATTTTTAAGAGAGGCCAGAGTCAAGGAAAGACTAGATAGGCTTAACACAAACAAATCACCTGCACCAGATGGCTTACACCCCAGAGTCCTCAAAGAAATCAGGTTATAACTAGACCATTATTTCCAATCTTTATGGATAGAATAAGGACAGGAATTGTACCAGCTGATTTGAGAAAAGCCAATGTGGTACCAATATTCAAAAAAGGGCAGAGACATATTCCTGGAAGCTGCCTAACATCAAAAGGTAAATTATTGGAGGGGATGATAAGGGACAATATCCAATAATTTGCTGAAGATAACAGTATTATTAGTTATCAGCATGGGTTTACGAAGGGTCATTCTTGCCAGACCAATCTGTTAACATTCTATGAGGAAGTGAGCTGCCATCTAGATAGGGGGAGGCCTGTGGATGTGGTGTATCTGGATGTTGCAAAAGCCTTCGACAGTTCCCCGTAAACGTTTAACCTACAAGCTGAGGTATGTTGGAATGGTCCATAAGGTTTGTTCTTGGATAGAAAACTGGTTAGAGGGGCATGTCCAATAATGTGTTATTATAGAGGGGCATGTCCAATAATACTGGTGGGGAGTGGTAGGTGGGGTACCCCAAGGCTCTGTCTTGGGATCAATTATTTTTAATTTTTTTTTCAAATTCTTAATTTAAACAAAGGTATATAAATTATATATATAGAAGCCAAAACAAAGGTGGCTCAAAGTACAGTGCAATGATAGAGACAGCGTAGTCATAATGAACACAACTATGTAGAGCGCTACAAGTCAGGATCACGAGTTGTCTGCCATAATCTAACCATCTTGAACAAGTATGAACACAACAATTTTTTGCTTAATTGAGGGAGGGCATGGGAGGGAAAGGCTGATAGGCATCCCCTCACATAAAAGGGTGGAAGAGGGAAGGAGAGGGGGAAAAAAAAGGGGGGACAGTAGAGCAGAAAAAAAGAATCAGTAAAGAAGAGAGGAAAAACAGAAGGGAGCAGGCCAGGGGGGAGAGAGACCAAAGGTAAGTACCACACATAGATCCAGTACGTCAGTTCTATATCCACACTTCGGTTAACATACATTATATTTAATTTATTCATAAATGAAATCGAGGATGGTATACATAGCTCAATCCAAGTTTTTGTGGACGACACAAAAATAAGCAGGGCAATAACACCACATCAGGATATAGGAATTTTACAGAAAGACCTGAACAAAATAATGGAGTGGGAAACTAAATGGCAAATGAGGTTTAATGTAGCAAAATGTAAGGTAATGCACTTGGGGTCTAAAAACACAAATGCAAACTACTCTGTAGGGGGAGAACCTCTGGGGGAATAAAGGCTGGAGAAAGATCTGGGGTTCCTAGTAGAAGACAGACTGAGCAATGGCATACAATGTCAAGCTGCAGCTACCAAAGCTGGCAGAATATTAGTATGCATAAAAAAAGAAGATATATTCTAGAGATAAAATTATAATCCTGCCACATTTGAGGTATTCTGTCCAGTTCTGGTCAGCAGTCCTCAGAAGGGATGTGCTGGAGCTAGAGAGTCCAAAGAAGGGCAACAAAATTAATACGGGGATTGGAAGACCTCAATTACAAGGAACGACTACAAGAGGGGATATGATAGCGATTTACAAATACCTCAATGGTGATCCTAGCATAGGAAAAAAAAAAAGTTTCAGTCACAGGGAATGTAAGAGGACACGGGGCCACACACAGATATTGGAGGAGAAGAATAGAGTTGAGCGAACACCTGGATATTCGGGTTCGTCGGGTACGACCGAACTTGAAAAAAAAGTCCGGGTTCGTGACCCGGACTTAACCCGAACTTTGTCCCGATCCCGAAACTCACTGAAGTCAATGGAGACCCGAACTTTTGAGCACTAAAA
The DNA here is from genome assembly GCF_965119305.1 of Pelophylax lessonae. Classification (NCBI taxonomy): domain Eukaryota; kingdom Metazoa; phylum Chordata; class Amphibia; order Anura; family Ranidae; genus Pelophylax; species Pelophylax lessonae. The sequence goes on from NC_138779.1 coordinate 169,372,230, forward strand.
TGCCTCTAAAACACACATGGAAAGGGCTAGAGGGCTGCAAATGGCAGAAAAATCATCTTAAGAGCATGGCAAGTGCTCTGCAAACAAATGTGGATAGGGAAATAACTTAAAAGAACATAAAAATAAAAAATAATCATCTTCTTGAATGATGTAGAAGGAGGATGAGGCCCATATGGAGTAGGAGGATGAGGTGGCAGAGGATATGGCGGTGGATATGGCGGTGTAGGTGGAAGCGGCGGCGGCAGTGGAGGAGGAGGACGAGATAGCCAATGCTGGTTTTGGTTTTTAATAAAAAAAAATTTTAAATTCGGGTACACCCCAAAAGAGTAAGAAAGATCAAATCCAACAATGGCTGGGTAAGGCATGTCTATTCTGCACAAGGTACGGACAAGTCCTGTGGGATCCATGCCTGGTTCATTTTAATGAACGTGAGCTTGTCCACATTGGCTCTGGACAGGCGGCTGCGCTTGTCTGTGATAACGCCCCTAGCCGTGCTAAATACACATTCAGATAATACACTGGCTGCAGGGCAGGCCAGCACCTCCTAGGCATAAAGGGAAAGCTCAGGCCATGTGCTCAACTTGGACACCCAGAAGTTGAAGGGGGCAGACCCAGCATTCAGTATGTCTGCTGCCTCCTGCTAAGATGTTTCATATCAGCTGCTGGTGCTGCTGCTTGTTGTGGCGTGCTGACAAAGCTTTTCCACATGTCGGCCATGCCTTCTGAGGTGCTGGCGGTGCCCTGGCAGCGTTGACGACCTCTTCCTCCTCCTCCCCTGCCTTGGCCTTGTGCTTCCACTGTGCCCCCGCTGTCAGGTGGGAATGCCACCAGCAGCGAGTCTACCGGAGTGCGCTTGTGCTCGCGCATCTTGCAATCACGCTCCAGTGAGGGAATTAAGGACGGTACGTTGTCCTTGTAACGGGGTTCCAGCAGGATGGCCACCCAGTAATCAGCACAAGTTACTATGTGGGAAACTCGGCGGTCCTTGCGGAGACACTGCAGCATGTAATCGCTCATGTGTGCCAGGCTGCCCAGAGGCAACGAAAAAGCTGTCCTCTGTGGGAGGTGTATCCTCTGTGTCCTCCGTATCCCTCCAGCCACGCACCAGTGATGGCCATGAGCTGGCCTGAGTGCCACCCTGCTGTGAACATGGTTCCATATCCTCCTCCATCTCCTCCTCCTCCTCCTCATTCTCATCATCCTCTAGAACTGTGCCCCTGCTGGACAATTGTGTCCCTGGCGTTTGTGTGTGCAGGAACCCACCCTCGGAGCCACTTGCGAATGACTGTCCTGAAAGCATTGGAAATGTTACCTTTTCATACTCCTCATCCTGTGCCACATCCTCTTCCATCATCGCCCAAAGTGTTTTTTCAAGAAGGCATAGAGGTGGGATAGTTAAGCTGAGAACGGTGTCATCGGCACTGGCCATGTTGGTGGAGTACTCGAAACAGCGCAACAAGGCACACAGGTCTCGCATGGTGGCCCAGTTATTGGTGGTGAAGTGGTGCTGTTCCGCAGAGCGACTCAGGCGTGCGTGCTGCAGCTGAAACTCCACTATGGCCTGCTACTGCTCGCACAGTCTGGCCAGCATGTGCAAGGTGGAGTTCCACCTTGTGGGCACGTCACATATGAGGTGGTGAGCGGGAAGGCTGAAGTTACACTGCAGTGCTGACAGACGAGCAGCAGCAGAATGAGAACGCCGAAAGTGCGCACAGACGGCCCGCACTTTGTGCAGCAGCTCTGACATATCGGGGTAATTTCTAAGGAACCTCTGCACCACCAAATTCAGCACATGCGCCAAGCAAGGGATGTGTGTCAAACCGGCTAGGCCCAGAGCTGCTATGAGATTTTGCCCATTATCGCACACCACCAGGCCGGGCTTAAGGCTCACTGGCACCAACCATTCATCGGTCTGCAGTTCAATGCCCCTCCACAACTCCTGCGCGGTGTGTGGTTTTTCACCAAAACAGGCAAGTTTTAAAACTGCCTGCTGTCATTTACCCCTGGCTGTGCTGAAGTTGGTGGTGAAGGTGTTACGCTGACCGGAAGAGGAGGCGGTAGAGGATGAGGAAGCGGAGTTAGGAACAGGAGGCAAACTGAAGCGCCCTGCAATCCTCGGTGGTGGAAGGACATGCGCCAAACTGCTAACCGCCTCAGGCCCAGCCGCCACTGCATTTACCGAGTGTGCTGTTAGGAATATATAACGTCCCTGACCGTGCTTACTGGTCCACGTATCCATAGTTAGGTGGACTTTGCCACAGATGGCGTTGCGCAGTGCACACTTGATTTTGTCACCCACTTGGTTGTGCAGGGAAGGGATGGCTTGCCTGGAAAAGTAGTGGCTGCTGGGCACGACATACTGTGGGACAGCCACAGCTAAAGGGCTCTTAAAACTCTGCGTCTGCACCAGCCGGAATGACAGCATTTCAAAGGCCAGGAATTTTGAAATGCTGGCATTCAGGGCCAGGGATCGCGGGTGGGTAGGGGGGTACTTCCTCTTCCGCTCCAGTGTTTGGGAGATGGAAAGCTGAACGCTTCCACGGGACATTGTGGAGATGGTTGTTGGTGACCCAGGTGGTGGTGTTGCTGGTGAATCCTCTGTTTGCGGGGTGGCAGGTGCCACTGTCACTACAGAGGTGGATGAAGAGGCCGAGACTGCAGCAGCAGAAGAGGAAGCAGGAGGAGCCAGAGACCTTTCTTGGTTTTTGAGGTGTGCACTCCACTGTAGCTCGTGCTTTGCACTTAGATGCCTGGTCATGCAGGTTGTGCTCAGATTGAGAAGGTTTATGCCTCGCTTCAGGCTCTGATTGCACAGCGTGCAAACCACTCGTGTCCTGTCACCATCACATTGTCTGAAGAACTGCCACGCTAGGGAACTCCTGTGAGCTGGCTTTGGTGTGCTCGGTCCCTTGCTGCGTTGGGCAGCAGCAGGCGTAGTGTCTAGGGCATGGCCGCTCCGCTTTTGCACCCTGCTCCCTCTTCTGCTGTGCTGGTGGCTCTGTGCGACCACCGTCTCTTCCTCCAAACCACTCAGGTCACCTGCATGACGTTGATTCCATGTGGGGTTCGAGGACCTCATTGTCCTCCACATCGTCTTCCACCCAGTCTTCACCCCTGCGACCCTTGTCGGTCTCCACAATTCGGAATTCCGCAGCAGTTGGCACCTGTGTTTTTCGTCATCATCCGAGACGTGCTACGATGGTCCTCCCATGTACTCATCTGGAAACATAAGTGGTTGGGCATCGGTGCACTCAATGTCTTCCACTTCTGGGGCAGGGCTAGGTGGATGGCCCTGGGAAACCATGTTAACAGAGTCATCAAAAAGAAGAAGAGATTGCTGCATGAATTGGGGCTCAGACTGCTTGGCTGATTTGCAAGGGGGTGCGGTGACAGATTGATGGACATCGGCTGCAGGTGCCAACTCTGACCTTTCAGCAGAAGACTGGGTGGGAGACAATGTGAAGGAACTGGAGGCACCGTTAGCAACCCAATCTACTATCGCCTGTACTTGTTCTGGCCTCAACATTTGTAGAGGCGCATTAGGCCCTGCCAAATACTGCTGCAGGTTCTGTCGCCTACTCGCAGCTGAGGAAGGTGTTTCCCCTGTGCGTGTAGCTGGCACAGATCGACCACGTCCTCTCCTTGCAACAGGAGCTCCACCAGCAACACCACGACCCAGGCAACGTCCCTTATTTGACCTTCTCCTGATATTTATCGAATTTTGGATCTTCCCCGAAATGGGTTTTTATTGCAAGGTGTAATACAACAGTATACAACATTGATGAATAATAATAAAGACGTTGCTTTAACAATACTGTGTGAACCTCAATTTATGACAACTCCACAGCCCTTAAAGTCCCATGGTAAGAAGATTAATGTGGGCTAACCCCCCTCAGCTCTGGGGATGTTTTTTCCAACATTACTTACCCTTTTGGGTCCTTCTCTTTCTCCGTTTTTATAAGTATAATAAATAGGGATGTGGTTGTGGATGTTTGTCCTTAGAACCAATATTCCTCTATGTATTTAGAGATGATAAAAATTACAATTACTTGAGATAGAGGAACAGCTAAAGGAGAGTATTAAAAAATTGGAGGGGTATCGGGATTTAAATGAATATTCAAAATTGAGCGACCATTTAGAGAAAGTGGAAATATTTAAAAAAGAACTAAAAATGGAAAACCAAAAGAAATTTCAGCGCAACTTTTGAATCAGGACAGATATTAGACCTTGAAGGGGGCAGAAGTAGGAGTAGATCTGGAAGTAGAAATAGTACAATAAAGACAGAACTCAGTCTAGCTCTAAAGTTAAGGAATCAGTGTATTTTTTTAGAAGTTCCACCAAAGGGGAAAGAAGATGAGAGAGAAAAATTCTAAAAAGCAAAGTAGAAATAGAGACAAGAGGAGGAAACAAAGAATAGCAGAAGCAAATGGAGAAAAATATAGAAAAGGGCAAGAATTTATCACAAAATTCCAGGAAATTGACACGCAGGCAAGCCAGGTAGATATGCCTTATGAATCACTGAATGTTATCAATCTTACAGAAAAAGTGCTCATGTGACCATATTTCTCTCAAAAAATTTTGGGTTTCTCTCCATGCTGCCCTGGTGACAAATTTGAAGTATACAATGATGTATGCCTGTTTCTTAGGAGTGATAATTTCAAATTCATGTACAATCAGAGGGCAACCAGAGACAGTAGTAGAGACCCCAAAGAATATACTATCCCTGAAATAGATCTTAGAAAAAGATGAGTTAGAATATTAACAGGGAAACACCTGGATAGACTTGGATATTTTAGACCCACTGTCCCCCTCAGGTTTGGGAGACATGTCCAAATCTTTCCCTAATCTAAATAACAATTGTTATCTACAAACCTTTTTGGAAGCTATAACACAGGATATAATAGGTATGGATTTGATGTTTTTTTACACCTGAGGAGGACAAACTAACTGCTGGAGAAAGGCATTTAGAGAACTGAAAGAAATGAAAGGGGTGGTCATTAAGCCCAGTAACAAGGGTGGGAATGTGGTAATCTGGAAAGAAGATTACACAGAAGAAGCATATAGACAACAAAATAAAACGTGCTATGAAAGATGTGGTGAAAATTCCTTTCCCACCCTTGTTGCTGAAATGAATTACAAAATCGTCTGGGCATTTGAAGTAGGATTTATCAAGAAAAAGGAGAGAGACTATTTACAAGTAAGAGAGTACAGTGTCCCAACATTTTATCTGACACCTAAAGTGCATTAGAATGCACACAAATAACCAGGGAGACCAATAGTTTCTGGGGTGGGTGGTCCTACTGAACATTTGGGACAATATGTTGATAGGATTACCCACATGGTAGAGGAACTGATGGAGTTGAAATTACCGAAAGACTGTATATTGGCGGGGGTGGATGTAGAATCTTTGTATATGTCCATCCCCCACCATATGGGGGTGCAGGCTGTGGCAGAGTGGCTGGAGGTGCAACACCCCTTGTCTTGCCCACATAACACATTTTTAAAAGAATTGTTAGATTTTGTGTTACACAATAGTGTTTTCATTTTCGATAAGAAGTTTTACTGCCAGCCAAGGGGTGTTGCAATGGGCACAACCTGTGCGCCCTCATATGCATGCTTGCATTTAGGATGGTGGGAGAGAGAAACTGTTTACAACAACCCAAGATACCAGCAAAGAGTGCAGATGTGGGTATGCTACATGGATGATGTACTGGTGGTGTAGAGAGGTTTAGTGGAGAAGTTCCACCTGTTTATTGCTGAGATGAATAGCAATGATAAAAACATATTTCTTACATACAGAGTGAAACAACACGAGATGGAATTTGTAGATTTGAAACTAAAAAAATAAAAAGTGGGGGACAAATTTGAAACCACCACATAATGTAAACCAACAGCTGGCAATGTGCTTCTCCATGCCACCAGCCACCACCCATGGACATTGATAAAGAGGATCACATATGGGCAGTTCCTAAGGAGTAGGATGAACTGCTCCAATATTGAGGATTATCACCTAGAAAGTATAGATATGAAAAGGAGTTTTATGGATATTTTACACTGTACATGTCTAGTGATTCTTTGCATTATGTGCTAAATGACAATTGAGACTGCTTTATCGCAATTTATTGTATTTTGTATACTTCTTTGTTCTTTGAAAAATCTCAGTCCTAGAAAAATGGCATACACTGGCACCAACTGCAATCACTACTATGTAAACATTGGCATATATTGATGCTGGATAACAAAAAACTGGGGAAAACCCCATGGATGATAGCTAAAAAAAGCTCCCACAGTGGGGAATGCATTGGTGCACAGTGAATTTAATTGCTTAGGCAGCCAGAACAATTGGCTCCCACTCTCGTCATTTAAAGCCAGTGACAAGGGAGTGGGGGGCAAAGCCAAGTCCCACTGTCTGTTTGTATAGGTGCGGACAGCAAGGCTTAGGAGTGAGCCCACAGTGAGCACTCATAGAATGCGGTTTTCTGTGGGGGCACTCGCCTGTAGGGAGGAGACAGGAGCGCCGATAAGGGACCCAAAAAGAGAAGAATTGGGGCCACACTGTGCAGTGGAATTGTAGGTAAGTATAAACCTGTTTATCATTTAAAAAAGTAATTTTCAATCATGATAAAACAAGCCTATACTTGTCAAGTAACCTAAATGTTTTTGTTTCACATATTTGTTGATTGATACAAGGGGTCAGTAATCCTTTTATAATAAATGTGGTGAAAAGCTTAATCCCAAAATACTACAAGCAGCAAACCACTCCTGTGAAAGAGTGATTATAGTGAAGCTGGCCATAGATGATTAGTATTTTTTTATCATTCAGTCAGTGGGGTGAATGGAGAAATTATCAAAGGGGTGACCTTTCATTTCTAGATGATGTTAGTTAAAGCAACTCTGTTAATATTTTATTATGCCTTAATTGGCCCTAATAAGTCCTTATTAAGTCCCTCCTATCTGTATCTGCTGTTACTTTTCTGCTGTTTTTTTAAATTAATGTATTGATTTTTTTCATTTATTGTGTTCATTTTTTAAAGTAGCATTAAAATGCGCACAATTGAAAAAAAAAAAACTGTTTTTATTTCATTTGCAAATAACTATTGTAAATTTTAGTGTCATTTAAATGCACAAGTTCAGAATATAATGTTTTATTCACTAGTAGTTTTAAAACTTAAACTGGTGAAAGTCTATATATTTTTTATGTTTATTATGTCTTTGTGTTTAGATTGCATAAAAATTAAAGTAACTTTTTCAAGAAAATATTGCCAAAGGAGATCCTTGTTTGCCCTGAAAAAAACAAACAAACTACAATACATGTATTACTTTAAAAAAAAATTGTACAGTATCTCACAAAATTGAGCAAACCCCTCCCATTTTTGTAAATATGTTATTATATTTTTTCATGTGACAACATTGAAGAAATTACGCTTTGCTACAATGAAAGTAGTGAGTGTACAACTTGTATAACAGTGAAAAATTTGCTGTCCCTTTAATATACTCAACACACAGCCATTCATTTTAAAACCGCTGGTAACAAAAGTGAGTACACCCCTAAAAGAAAATGTCCAAATTGGTCCCAATCAGCCATTTTCCCTCCCCGATGTCATGTAACTTCAGGGCCGGTGCTAGACTATTTTGCGCCCTAGGCAAGACCAGCTACTTGCGCCCCCCCCCCCCCCCAAAAAAAAAACTGAATGGCTTTGTGCAGTGTCATTAAATAACAGGCCAATACACTATTTGATCAAAGATCCCATTGTGTGACAATCTGTCACAGTGATTTATTTATAATAGCATTTTTTTTTAAATTATTTCACCTGTGTGCCATAATAAAAAATATATTTGTGGCGGAACACCGGGGACTAGATTCCAAGTGTGACTTTTGCAACCCTGGTAGTGCGGGCTGGATTAAGAGCATCATGGGCCTGGTGCTGAGGATTTTGGTGGATCCTGGATTATGAAGTCTCTTTCCCTGTATGCTTGAATAAAATTCTCTACAACCCTTCCTTTTATAACCACAACTTGTGCCCAGGCCATCACCACCCACTGCACCTGGGACCCCTTTCTTCATTATCCACTGTGCCTGCAGCCTCTCTTCTCTCACCACCCACCATGCCTGGGCCCCCCATTCCTTACTATCTTCCATGCCTAGGCACATCTTCCCTCACCACCTAACGTGCTTGTAGCCCCCCTTTATCGCAGACATGCTACAAGAGACGGTTAGAGACCGCACACATGATACAGGAGACGGTCAGAGACTGCGCACATGATACAGGGGACGGTAAGAGACCGCACACATGATACAGGAGACGGTCAGAGACTGCGCACATGATACAGGGGACGGTCAGAGACCGCACACATGATACAGGAGACGGTCAGAGACCGCACACATGATACAAGGGACGGTCAGAGACCGCACACATGATACAGGGGACGGTCAGAGACCGCACACATGATACAGGGGACGGTCAGAGACCGCACACATGATACAGGGGACGGTCAGAGACCGCGCACATGATACAGGGGACGGTCAGAGACCGCACACATGATACAGGGGACGGTCAGAGACCGCGCACATGATACAGGGGACGGTCAGAGATCGCACACATGATACAGGGGACGGTCAGAGACCGCACACATGATACAGGAGACGGTCAGAGACCGCGCACATGATACAGGGGACGGTCAGAGACCGCACACATGATACAGGGGACGGTTAGAGACCGCACACATGATACAGGGGACTGTCAGAGACCGCACACATGATACAGGAGACAGTCAGAGACCGCACAAATGATACAAGGGACGGTCAGAGACCGCACACATGATACAGGGGACGGTCAGAGACCGCACACATGATACAGGGGACGGTCAGAGACCGCACACATGATACAGGGGACGGTCAGAGACCGCACACATGATACAGGGGACGGTCAGAGACCGCACACATGATACAGGGGACGGTCAGAGACCGCACACATGATACAGGGAACGTTCAGAGACCGCACACATGATACAAGGGACGGTTAGAGACCGCACACATGATACAGGGGACGGTCAGAGACCACACACATGATACAGGAGACGGTCAGAGACCGCACACATGATACAGGGGACGGTCAGAGACCGCACACATGATACAGGGGATGGTCAGAGACCGCACACATGATACAGGAGACGGTCAGAGACCGCACACATGATACAAGGGACGGTCAGAGACCGCACACATGATACAGGGGACGGTCAGAGACCGCACACATGATACAGGGGACGGTCAGAGACCGCACACATGATACAGGGGACGGTCAGAGACCGCACACATGATACAGGGGACGGTCAGAGACCGCACACATGATACAGGGGACGGTTAGAGACCGCACACATGATACAGGGGATGGTCAGAGATCGCACACATGATACAGGGGACGGTGAGAGACCGCACACATGATACAGGAGACGGTCAGAGACCGCACACATGATACAGGGGACGGTCAGAGACCGCACACATGATACAGGGGACGGTCAGAGACCGCACACATGATACAGGGGACGGTCAGAGACCGCACACATGATACAGGGGATGGTCAGAGACCGCACACATGATACAGGGGATGGTCAGAGACCGCACACATGATACAAGTGTGTCCTAGCAATTACCAGTGGGGAAAAACATTGATCACTGCACTGTGTAAAGAGGAGTTTAGAATATATTACAAAGTGCCAATAGTCAATTGCTCAAGGACAGTGAATGGTTAAAAAGCCTGACCAGGTAATTCCTTTAAAAATAACAAAAAATGAAAAGGTCAAACAGATCATGGAAGGCTGACACAGGACTCTGGCACAAATTACCCTGAAGTTGAAGTCTTCTAGAAATCTAATCATCCTTCACCTGTCCTGTGTGCTGTGTAAATAAAGCAAAGATAAGAAGCAGTATGAGAAGACGGATTGCCTATAGATAAGAGTACACAGGATGGGAGAACACACTGATGATGATCATCAGTCTTCTGCAGCCAGCATTAGCAGTGAGTGTGTGACAGGCTTCTTGTAACTATGATCATACCTTCTGTATGTTCAGGTATGTCGGATTCTCTCCAGTCTCCATCTCACCCCCATCCAGTCCTGCTTCTGGCCACTAGCATCTTCTGGTCAAATGTGGCGGGCTGGATAAGCTGATTGGCTAAGAAGGAGTGAGAGGTGGAGCAACTTATCAGCAGCCACACCCTCCCACTCAGAAGAGCAGCGCTATTGGCTGCTTGTTACACTGCTCCGTGCCTCTCCCTCCAGCATCTGAAAGCCGGTGGGAGGGAGAGGGGGAAAGCTGCACACAATCCGCTCTGGTACCGTATGGTATTACCATCACCGTCCTGCAGCACCGAACTCCTTGCTCCTGCGGGGAGCAGGGGGGGCGACAAGGAGGAGGAAATTGTGAGGCAAGAGTCAGCTGCGCCCCTAGGCGGCAGTGCGCCCTAGGCCACTGCCTAGTTCGCCTAGCGGTAGCGCCGGCCCTGTGTAACTTGTTATGGTTACAAGGTCTCAGGTGTGAATGGGGAGCAGGTGTGTTAAATTTGGTGTGATTGCTCTCACTCGCTCATACTGGTCACTGGAAGCTCAACATGGCACCTCATGGCAAAGAACTCTTTGAGAATCTGAAAAAAGAATTGTTGCTCTACATAAAGATGGCCTAGGCTATAAGAAGATTGCCAAGACCCTGAAACTGAGCTGCAGCATTGTGGTTAAGACCATACAGCGGTTTAACAGGACAGGTTCCACTCAGAACAGGCCTCGCCATGGTCGACCAAAGAAGTTGAGTGCATGTGCTCAGCTTCATATCCAGAAGTTGAGTTTGGGAAATAGACACATGAGTTCTGCCAGCATTGCAATAGAGGTTGAAGGGGTGGGGGGGTCAGAAAGTCAGTGCTCAGACCATACGCCGCACGCTGCATCAAATTGGTCTGCATGGCCTTCATCCCAGAAGGAAGCCTCTTCTAAAGATGATGCACAAGAAATCCTGCAAACAGTTTACTGAAGACAAGCAGACTAAGGACATGGATTACTGGAATCATGTCCTGTGGTCTGATGAGACCAAAATAAATCTATGTGTTTCAGATGATGTCAATTGTGTGTGGCGGCAACCAGGTGAGAAGTACAAAGACAAATGTGTCTTGCCTACAGTCAAGCATGGTGGTGGGAGTGTCATAGTCTTAGGCTGCATAAGTGCTGCCGGAACTGGGGAGCTACAGTTCATTGAAGGAACCATGAATGCCAACATGTACTGTGACATACTGAAGCAGAGCATGATCCCTTCACTTCGGGGACTGGGTCGCAGGGCAGTATTCCAACATGATAACGACCCCAAACACACTTCCAAGACGACCACTGCCTTGCTAAAGAAGCTGAGAGTAAAGGTGATGGACTGGCCAAGCATGTCTCCAGATCCCTATTGAGCATCTGTGAGGCATCCTTAAATGGAAGGTGGAGGAGCGCAAGGTCTCTAACATCCACCAGCTCCGGGATGTCCTCATGGAGGAGTGGAAGAGGACTCCAGTGACAATATGTGTCAAGCACTAGTGAACTCCATGCCCAAGAGGGTTAAGGCAGTGCTGGAAAATATTGGTGGCCACACAAAATATTGACACTTTGGGCCCAATTTGGACATTATCACCTAGGGTGTACTCACTTTTGTTGCCAGCAGTTAAAACATTAATGGCTGTGTGTTGATTTATTTTGAGGGGACAGCAAATTTAAACTGTTATACAAGCTGTACTCTCACCACTTTACATTGTAGCAAAGTGTAATTTCTTCAGTGTTGTCACATGAAAATATATAATAAAATATTTTCAAAAATTTGAGGGGTGTACTTACTTTTGTGAGATACTGTATATGTGGCTCTCTACTTGACATGTAGATAAAATGTGGCTGAAAGAGTTAGGCGAACAGTTTGAGCCAAGCAAAAGTTGGTCATGAACCCTTCAGCGAACATCTGAATTTGTAGGTATATGTTCGCCCACCAGGGGCCCCTCAATGCACGGCATGTTGCACAGCGCATTCTAAGCCCTGATTGGGCAAAGCTTTGCCCAATTAGGGCACAGTGAATAGCTAGTTAAAGAACGGGCCAGGAAGCTGGCCACTGTGTACTTAACATCTGATGAGTCATCAGCTCTTCGTGTCTGGTATAGATTTTAATAGGAACCTCACTCCAACTTTTTTTTAATAAAAAATGTCCCCCATACCAGACCCTTATCTGAGCATGTAATCAGGCAGGACAAGAAAGGGTGAGGACGAACAAGCGCCCTCCCTCCTGAACCATACCAGGCCACATGCCCTTAACATGGGGGGCGATTTGGGGCATGGGGGCATGTTGATTGGGACAAGGGCCTCTTTCCCACAACCCTGGGCTGTGCTTGTGGAGTTCTGCGGGGAAGGGGCTTATCAGAATCTGGAAGCCCCCTTTTTTAAGGGGGCCCCCAGATCCCGACTCCCCCCATGTGAATGAGTATGGGGTACATAGTAGCCCCCCCCATTCACCAAAAAAAGTGTCAAAAAGAATTAAAAACACGCACACATTTTTTGACAATTCCTTTATTAAAAATAACCCCCCCCCTTTTTACCTGTCAAAACGGCAGAGCAGGCATTCGACATCTAGGCAGAGCGTTTTCTTTCTTTTTTTTTTTTAAGGTCCAGCAGTGCGGCGGGCATCATGATTGACAATGGATCTACAGTACATCTGGTGACATTGTTTTTTTATTTTTTTAATAAAGGAATTGTTAAAAACGTCCTCCTGTCTTTATTTTCAACACTTTTTAATGGTTAATGGCTAGGGGTACAATACCCAATACTCATTTACATGTGGAGTGGGGCTGGGAACTGGGGGCCCCCCTTGTTAAAGCGGGCTTCCAGTTCCCAATAAGCCCCCTGCCCGCAGACCCCCACAATCACAGCCAAGGGTTGTCAGGAAGAGGTCCTTGTACCCATCAATGGGGACAAGGAGCTTTGGTGTGGGGGGGGCAGAGTCCCCCGGTAACAAAGCACCCACTACTTGTTGAGGGCATGTGGCTTGGTGTGGTTAAGAAGGAGGGGGGCACTCGTTTGTCCCCCCCTTTCCTGACCTGTCGGGCTGCATGCTTAGATAAGATTCTGGCATGGATTTTGGGGTGGGGACCCCACACCATTTTTGTTTTTAATTTTAGTGTAGGTCTCCCCTTAAAATCCATATTAGACAGGAAGGGCCTGGTACGGATTGGGGGGGGGGGGCATGCCTTTAGTTTTTTTGTAATTGTACACCATTTTTGTATTGCCGGCAATGGTATTATATTGCCATTAATTTAAATGGCAATTTTATTTTCTTTAATAATGTCAGTTTTGCTGCAGCAGGTTCTATACATGGTACAGATGTGCCATTTTACTGGTAGACTAAAGGGACCCATTCCCCCCCCCCCCCCCCCGGACTATATATATATAAAGGAATTTTTCATTTTTATTGTTTCACTTAAAGCATCATTAAAACCACTGCTCATGTAAAAACAATCTTTTTTTAAAAAGTGTTTGCATTGATACGAATGGCCAATAATTTGAATATAAGCCTTCAAGAGGGAGGCTTGTGATTTTTCAATTTTGGATCCCATAGACTTTAATTTGGTTTGGGGTTCGGGTACAAACTTTTGCGATGTTCAGGAGTTCTGGCATGATCCGAACTGGGGGGGGGGGTTTGGCCCAACTCTAGTGACTAAGGGTGTTCTTAATGCATTATTAGTGATTATCATTTGAGGACTTTATATAAGATATCACATGCAAAAAAACACCCCCAAAGGGAGAGAGGACCTCTACAGGATGCCATGGTATACAGTACTTGCAAGTCTGTATATGAAAGCTTCACTCAATGGATGCAGTGACACAGCCTTTCCCAAACCCTGAAACCCTGAAACATGGCCAGTACCATACTGGCCTAGTGCACATCATCAAAGTGGGCCTGGTAGTTTTGGGCAGCATACAACGTGGCATAAGAGTGGTTTTACTAAAGTACATAGTATCCATATTGTGATTTTGTAGCAATCCTGTGCTTTGCTTGCTGACCAGAATATCCAATCACATTCTAATAAGGCTGCATCAGTGCTGGCTATGTGTCAGTGTTCTGCTTCTGCAAAACCATGAAACAGCTTTGAAGGAAAGAGAGAAACATGAAATCTCCTGTTGCTGATCAACCATGCTAAAAATTCTAGCTTCCTGGTTATCATGCTAAACCTTTTGCTTCAAGTCACTAAACCAGCACAAGAATGCAGGTTACGGCTTCTGACTTTTTTTTTTTAAAGAAGAACTATACAAAGACAATGTCTTGCAAGCATAAAATGGTCACTTCCCCCACCTATAATTGGTCTTAACAGCAAGGAGCACTGGGAGGGCAAACGCATGTCAAAAAAGCCAAGGAATTTCCAGTCACAACATTACCAATCAGCCTACAACCAACCAAATTAACCTAACATTATGCAGTAAAAACAGGGGTTGAGTTGCACACATTTGCAAATACATGCGTAAGCTGCAGGCCCCAGCAAGGCACCCTGATATCTGCAGTCCCTAACTCTACCTTTAAAGAGTCTCCACAGTGGGAGCACATGTAATGTGTGAATGTTGGTCACATCAGCCAATAGTCCGAGTTAGCGCTTCCAATTCTCTATGGGCTATAAATGCAGTTTTGTTTCACTGTTATCATGGCAAAGCATGGATAATTCTAAATAACTGTTGGTGGGTCCTCTAACCTATTTTTTTTCCTTTCAGGCCACAGTGGCTGCTTTTGCAGCTAGTGAAGGTCATGCCCATCCACGCGTAGTAGAACTTCCAAAAACCGATGAAGGACTTGGGTTTAATATTATGGGAGGAAAAGAACAAAACTCTCCTATTTACATCTCACGTATCATTCCTGGTGGTGTGGCTGATCGCCATGGAGGGCTGAAACGTGGCGATCAGCTCCTGTCTGTCAATGGCGTGGTGAGTGAATCTACATGGAAGTTAAAGTAGTATTAAACCCTCTGTATTGTTTTTTAGTTTTACACAATGAGCACAATAAAATAAACATTTCCCAGTAAACTATTTGTTAAAGCTTTTACCCCAGCACTTGCAGTTTACAAATTTCAATGCTACTGGCTCTTGTTCTCTCAGTGCTGCTTCCCCTCTTCATAGGAACAAGTTAACAGTGGACAGTGCAGTCCTCAGTCAGTCTGTTTTTTGTTTATAAATTCTTTATTTTCAATTTTGCAAAGCGAAATTACAGACAAGTAGCCACCTGAGAAAGTCAAAATTGACAAGAGATACATAGAATAATCAGCAGATCATACATACATGAGAATATAAATACTCATAGAGCTACTTGCATATAAGAAGGTACATTAGGAATACAGTGAGGCAGAGAGTTTTAAGCTAGAGACAATTTCTTCATCTCTCAGCTATTTGATTGTGATCAGCATAACAGTTGAATCAGCTGTAAACACACTTTAATACCTTCTTAGACAATGACCTACAGTAGTATATGTCATTAGGGCTTGGAACCTGGCGTCCAACTCAAAATGTCTCCAGTAGCTGACACTGAGCACAGACAGAAAGAATGCCGGATATATTTCAGCAAATAAGCGGAGCAACCAGACGGGTAGGTACATGAACGAAAACTTTGCCTTAGGTATGTCTCAAAGTCAAAAAAGTTCTGGTGGATAAGAGGAAAGAAAAAAGGGAGGAAAAGGAAGACAAGGAAAAGAGGGGGAGGAGGAGAAAAAAAATGGTAGGATATACTGTTAAGAGGAGGGGGGACCTCTGATCCGAAAGCTTGAGTACAGTTATAACAGAATCCCTGCTCCTCAAGAGTCAGTCAAAAAAAGACTGATAAGCTGACGGGTAAAGAAAGTCCGTCCAACAGAACCAGGTTTTACAACATTGTTTTCCAGTACTATTAGCAGAGGCTACAGTCTCTTCCATAAGCTGGGTTTTATTAATTTTGCAGAACCAAAGACTATTTGATTGGGGCAGTGGTTTGTTTCTATAACAAAGGGATACAGGCCTTTGTGGCATTTAGGAGATGGATGAGAAGTGATTTCCCATAACTAGTGATGGGCAAGCTGTCCGGGCCGAGCATTAGTTCGGCCCCCACAATGCACTGTACTGTACTGCACAGTGCATTGTAACAGTCCTGATTGGCTGAAGCAATGCACCCGACTGCTGGTCAGGTGCAAGGCTTTGCCCACACAGGGCACAGAGCACTGTGAGAGCTTTGATTGGACAAAGTCATGATGACTTTCCCATGCATGGCTCAGTGCTTATAGTCCCAGCCCCAAACTTTAAAAGGTTCCTTTTCACGGGACCTTTTGCAATGTGAAGTTGGAGATAGAGCAGGGCTCGGTGACGATACATTTTTAGCCAGCTAGTTAGTGTGAATGTAGAGTGCCCTTGTAGTGTTATTGTAGTGTCAGTGTAGTGTGAGTATACAGTAGTGTAGTGTCAGTGTAGTGCAGTGTTTAACAGCATTACATTTAGTGCTGTACATATTTTTTTTTTTAGTATTCCTGCCCCCTTTTTTTCAATTATCAGCCACAGTTTGTCTTACAGCAAAGCTGATGTTCCCCCTTTTTTATTAATTTTTTTTAAATGTTTTTAGTTTTCTAATTTGTGTCAGCAGCAGTCCCCGATTGTATACATAAACATAGCGAGTTGAGTTGATGCCAAAGAGCTTGAATTTGGTCTCATCTGCCCAAAAATCTTTGTTAGCAAACTACAAACTGGCTGGTACATGTGCTTTCTTGAGCAGGGGACCTTGCGGGCATTGCAGGATTTCAGTCCTTCACAGTGTAGGGTGTTACCAATTGTTTTCTTGATGACTATGGTCCCAGCTGCCTTTAGATCATTGACAAGATTCTCACGTGTAGTTCTGGGCTGATTCCTTACTATTCTCATGATTGAGATTGACAGTTATTTTGTGTTTCTTCCATTTGGGAATTGCACCAACTGTTGTCACCCTCTCACCAAGCTGCTTGGCAATGGTCTTGTAGCCCATTCCAGCCTTGCGTAGGTCTATAATCTTGTCCCTGAAGTCCTTGGACAGCTCTTTGGTCTTGACCATGGTGGAGAGATTGGAATCTGGTTGATTGATTGCTTCTGTGGATAGGTGTCTTTTATACAGGTAACAAGCTGAGATTTGCAGTACTCCCTTTAAGAGAGTGCTCCTAATATCAGCTTGTTACCTGTATAGCAGACACCTGGGAGCCAGAAATCTTGCTGATTGATAGGGGATCAAATACTTATTTCACTCATTAAAATGCAAATCAATTTATAACTTCTTTGAAATGCGTTTTTCTGGATATTTTGTTGTTATTCTGTCTCTCACTATTAAAACAAACCTACTAGGTGATGGGGGGGAGGGTACAGATGTAGAATTAGCCAGTGGAAAGCAAGATTCAGAGGGCAGAAATGGGGACATTAGCGGTAGGGTGTTCGGAGCTCCTAAACCCAGGGTGGGTATGGGGAAAAAATCAAGAAAGCAGCCTAAAAACATCATATGAGGATATATGTAACTGGTCAAAATTACGAGGCTTGTATACCAATGCCAGAAGCCTGGCTAACAAGATGGGAGAGCTGGAGCTGCTGATGTTTGAGGAGGACTTAGATTTTGTGGGGATAACTGAGACTTGGTTTGACAGCTCTCATGACTGGATGGCGACCATTCAGGGGTATTCCCTTTATCGCAGAGATAGAGAAGGTAAAAAAGGGGGAGGGGTATGTCTGTATATTAAGAACAGTGTACAGGTAAATATGAGGGATGATATTAATAATGGAGCTATGGACGAGGCAGAATCCCTATGGGTAGAAGTTCAAAGGGAAGGCACTGTGGGGAAGGTAATATTGGGCGTATGCTATAGGCCCCCCAACCAGAGGGAGGAGGGGGAGGCGGACCTCCTTTGACAGATAGGATTGGCAGCAAGGATGGGAAATGTCATTATAATGGGGGAATTTAAATATCCAGATATAGACTGGGCAGAAGGAACCGCGCATTCAGCCAAGGCTCGGCAGTTCCTAAATGTTTTGCAGGACAATTTCATGGGTCAGATGGTGAACGCACCGACAAGAAACAATGCGGTACTTGACCTACTGATTACCAACAATACAGACTTGCTCATGGATATAGAAATACAGGACAACTTAGGAAACAGTGACCATAGGTCAATTAGTTTCAGTATTAATTATAGTAATAGGAAACACAAGTGTAATATAAGTACACTGAATTTCAAAAGAGCCAATTTCCCAAAACTGCGCTCTCTGCTAGAAAATATCAAATGGGATAGAACCCTGGGAACAAAGAACACGGAGGAAAAATGGGAATGCTCCAAAAGCATACTTAACAAAGGGATTGACCAGTGCATTCCAAAGGGAAATAAATATAAAAGAGCAAAACTAAACCCTGGGTGGCTAAACTCCAACATAAAATTTCATATTAATGCTAAAGGAAATGCCTTCAAAAACTACAAGGCTGAGGGGTCATTGGCAGCATTCAAGCATTACAAAGAGTGTAATAGGAAATGTAAAGACGAAATCAGGGCGGCTAAAACAGAACACGAGAGACATATAGCGCAAGAGAGTAAAAAGAACCCCAAGAAATTCTTTAAGTATATAAATAGTAAGAAAGCGAGGCCAGAACACATTGGCCCCATAAAAGACGATAGGGGAGTTTTGGCCACAGAGGACAGGGAAAAGGCGGTAGTGTTAAATAATTTCTTCTCTTCAGTCTTCACAAAAGAATTGAAGGGCTACACTAACCCAGCTTGTAAGGCCAAACTAAACAACACACCTCAGGAAGTACCTCCATGGCTAACTGAAGATAGACTTAGAACTAAACTAGAGAAACTTAACATAAATAAATCACCGGGACCGGATGGCTTGCACCCGAGGGTTCTTAAAGAGCTGATTGCCAGACCATTATTCTTGATCTTTAAGGATAGTTTACAGACGGGTGTGGTGCCAGCTGATTGGAAAAAAGCCAACGTGGTACCGATATTTAAAAAGGGGACAAGATATATCCCGGGTAACTATAGGCCGGTCAGCCTAACATCAGTAGTCTGCAAGATTTTGGAGGGGATGTTAAGGGACCACATACAAGACTTTAGTAATGAAAACAGTATTATTAGTAGTAATCAGCATGGATTCATGAAAAATCGTTCTTGCCAAACCAATCTATTAACCTTCTATGATGAAGTGAGCTGCCACCTAGATAAAGGTAAGCCTTTGGATGTGGTGTACCTGGACTTCGCAAAGGCCTTTGACACCATTCCCCACAAACGCTTACTGTTCAAAATAAGGAAGGGTAGGTATGGAACATAAGATGTTCCTGGATAGAGAACTGGCTCCAGGGGAGGTAGCAAAGGGTGGTGATTAATGGGGAGTACTCAGATTGGGCGGGTGTGGAAAACAGGGTCCCCCAGGGTTCTGTCCTGGGGCCAATCCTGTTAAATTTATTCATAAATGATCTAGAGGAGGGGATATCGAGTAAAATCTCAGTATTTGCGGATGGTACTAAACTAAGCATGCCAATATCTTCTGGGCAGGATGTGGAAACCTTACAAGCGGACCTGAACAAAATTATGGGGTGGGCAACTACATGGCAGATGAGGTTTAATGTTGAAAAATGTAAAGTAATGCACCTGGGTGCCAGAAACTAGAAAGCAAGCTACTCACTGGGGGGGGTCCTCTGGGTGAGTCTAGGATGGAAAAGGACCTGGGGGTACTGGTAGACAACAGGCTTGCCAAGCCGCTGCAAGCAAAGCCAACAGAAAACTGGGATGTATAAAAAAGGGGATTCACTCCAGAAATAAAGAGATTATTCTCCCACTCTACAAGACTCTGGTCCGGCCACATCTGGAGTATGCTGTCCAGTTCTGGGCACCGGTCCTCAGGAAGGATGTGCTGGAACTGGAGAAAGTCCAGAGAAGGGCAACAAAAATAATTAGGGGAATGGAGGACATCAGCTATGAGGAAAGACTACAAGCACTGAACATATTCTCTCTGGAGAAGAGACGCTTGAGGGGGGATATGATATCAATGTACAAATATTGTACTGGCAACCCTAGCATATGGAAAAACCTTTTCAGTGAAAGGAAATACAATAAGACACGTGGCCACTCACTAAAACTAGAGGAAAGGCGGTTTAACCTTAAAATACGTACGGGGTTCTTCACTGTGAGAGCAGTAAGGATGTGGAATTCTCTTCCGCAAACATCGTATCAGCAGGGAGCATAGATAGTTTCAAAAAACTATTAGATGGGCACCTTAAAGACCACAACATAGAGGGGTATACAATGTACGGTTAACAGCAAACACACATCATAGGTTGAACTGGATGGACTGGTGTCTTTTTCAACCTCACTAACTATGTAACCATTAAAATTATAGACTGATCATTTTTTTGTCAGTGGGCAAATGTACAAAATCCGCAGGGGATCAAATACTTTTTTCATATATATATATATATATATATATATATATATATATATATATATATATATATATATATATATATATCTATATATATATATATATATATATATAATTTTTTTTATTTTTTTTAATCATTTATTTTTTAGTTTTTTTAGCTTTTCAAATTGGGTCAGCAGCAGTCCTTAATTGTACACAGTTTACAGTGCACCAAGTACCACATTTCATTAAATAAAGTGTATCCAATCACCCACTCCCTATTATCTAATACAGTTGTGTAATAAACCCTCCCTCCTTTCATGTCCGGGAGGCAAACAAGGAGAGGCAGACATTCCCATGCCACTGTGAGGGGGCCAGCAGCCTCTGTGTCCACAGGCAAAGTTGGACTTGGTCTGTCCTCAGGCAGGGCACGTTTGTCTCTTTTTACTGATGTTGGCTGTGCCATCCAGCCACAGCATGCAGAGGTGGTAGTGGACTGGCTTACTTAACCATCCTAACCATCCCCAACCAGCTGCCAGAGTGGCTTGTTCTGCCTCCTTGTTCACAGCTACTACTGCCATAGCCACACCATCATGCACAGAGGAGTTAGCTGAATTATTTGAACACAGCATCAGCCACTTGCTTCTTGGGGATTTACAGCCTTTACTTGATTCTAATGTTGGTTCTGAGGTTGAGGAAGGGAGTAACATGAGCCTACAGAGGGAATAGCACTGATAAATGATAAACTGGTAGTAATGTTTCCTCAGCCGCAGCATATTACCAAGTTGGTTTCAGTGACGAGGATGGAAGGGATGATGACGATGAGGTCACTGACTCTACTTGGGTACCTGATAGAGCAGAAAAGGAAATTGAGGCACCCAAACAAGGCAGGACGTCCTCCTGAAGCAGCCATCATGGAACAGTAGGGAGCAGCCACCCTATTCCATCAGGTTGTAGAGCTCTTATCTCCCGGCCCACTACCCAGAGCTCAGCTGTGTGGGCCTTTTTTAGCACATGTGTAGCCGGTCGCAATGTTGCAATTTGCAATTTCTGCCGCAAGCAGATCAAGCGTGGGAAAAACACCAGTCATTTGGATACCACATGCTTGAAAAGGCATTTAACCTCCCACCACTCACCACCCACGCCTCTTTGTCCATAGCTACTCCTGCCATAGCCCCAGCATCAGGCATGGAGGAGTCAGCTGAGTTAGATTAACACAGGGACTTGCTCCTTAAAGATGCACAGCCATTATTTGGTTCAGATCTTGGTTTAGGAAGGTGGGAACATGAGCCTACAGAAAGGGGAGAACACTGGTAAACAACAAATTGGCAGTCATGTTTCCCCAGCTGCAGCGTATTGCCAAATAGGCTCCAGTGATGAGGATGGAGGGGATGATGAGGAGGTCACTGACGCGACTTGGGTGATGAATAGAGCAGAGGATAAAAGTGAGGATGAGGAACAATCCCAATGAGGCAGCCATTATGGGAGAGTAAAGAGCAGCCACCCTATTCCACCAGCTTGTGGAGCAGTTATCTCCCGTGCCACTTCCCACAGCTCAGCTGTCTGGGTCTTTTTTAGCACATGTACAGCCAATCGCACTGTTTTGCGATTTGCAGATCAAGCATGGCAAAAACACCAGCCATTTGGGTACCACGTGCTTGACAAGGCATTTATCTTGCACCACTTAGCCCTTTGGCAAGAGCACCTGAAAGCCACACAAAAGGATCAAATTTCTTCCCCTCACTCCTCACCTTTCATCTCTACCCCCCCCCCCCCATATATCATGACTTCTCAGCAGCCTTCACTGACAGTGAGGATGGTAAAGCAAAGTGTGTCATAGGTCCTTGCAACCAGTCTGCCAGCAGGACACCACCAACTGTAGAATATAGCAGACAAATTTATCTGCCCCAGTTGTTGCAGCGAAAAAAAATACACTCCCTCCCACTCACATGCCCAGCATCTAAATTCCAGCTTGACCAAATTCCTGGCTTTACAGTGCCTGTTTTTGCATCTGGTGGATTCTGCCTCCTCCTTGCATGAAAAGCCATTCCAGTTCTATACCATAATGTGTAAACCAGTGTTTTGGCAACATTGGGCAAGGCAGTCAGCAGAAAGGTCCATATTACTGCTGACACGTGGTCCAGCAAGCATAGTCAGGAACAATATTTTTAGTTCACAGCACACTGTGTAACTCTGCTTGCAACTAGGAAGGATGCAGGACAGGGCTCAGTGCTGAAGCTTGTTTTGCTGCCACGTCTCCATACAGCTGATGGTGATGATGTGAGATCTGTCAGCTCCACCCCCTCCTTCACAATGCTCTCTTCTGCTAAATTGTCCAATGAACCACCAGTACCCCCGAAGCATTCAAGGAGCTTTTCAATGAGTCAGACTAAAAGATGCCATGCAGTGCTTCAGCTGGTCTGTCTAGGGGACAGGAGCCACACTGAAGCAGAGATTCTTTCAACTCTGCAGGAGCAGGCCCAGAGGTGGTTAACACCATGGCAGCTTGAGCCAGGGATGGTGGTGTGCGATAATGGCACTAACCTTGTGTTCGCTCTTCAACAGGGAAAGTTGACACATGTACCATGCCTGTCACATGTCCTCAATTTGATGGTGGTTTCTTAAACAGGTACCCAGGGTTGCAAGATCTTCTAAGGCAGGCCAGAAGAGTCTGTAGCCATTTCAGGCGGTTAAACACAGCCAGTGTTTGGTTGGCTGAAATTCAGAGGGAATTCCACCTACCCGTAAACTGCCTTATTTGTGACATGTCCACCAGGTGGAACTCAACTTTGGCAATGCTGCAGCAGCTGCACATGCAGCAGCTGGCCATCAACGAGTACCTCTGTGAGTATGGCACAAGGATAGGCTCAGGGGAGCTCAGCTTTTTTCTCCCACACCGATGGCAAGTGATAATGGATGCATGCACTGTACTGTCATCATTTGAGAAGGTGACAAGGATGACAATGACAATGCATGCATTAGTGACACTATCCCTCTTGTGTTCCTGCTGGAGCATACTCTGCAGGGCTTTATGGACAGGGCATTTGAGTCAGAGCAGCGGAAGAAGAGGACTTCCTTTTCTCTTAAGGCCCGCTTTATGCAGACACTATTCTTGCGAGGCCACAGAACACACAAAAGGAGAAGGAGGAAGTTTATGGCAGTTGTGGAGGCAATAAAGCAGAGAATGACATACATCAATCTTTAAGAGATTTTTCAGTCCCCAGAAACCTTGGTAGTAATACGTGGCTGGGAGGAGGCAGTTCCAGATAGTGTAATCCTCAGTGATCCCGAGGACTCTGATTCTCATGCCTCCACAAACTTGAAGTGCATGGGCTCTCTTATTCTTCAAAGCCTGCGAAAGGACCCAAAAATTTGTGGCATCAAGGAGAAGGATCATTATTGGTTGACGACTCTGCTTGATCACTGTTACAAGGGGAAAGTCTTGGAACTCATCCTGCCCTCGCAGAGGGAGCACAGGATAAAATATCTTGAGGACACCGTAGAGAGGAGTTTATATAACACATTTCCATACTCAGGTAGGTAACAGTCTAATGCAAAAGGTATTTATGAGGCTTCCGTTGGTCATTGTCAAGGCCATAATTTATGAGGGGAATAGTAACCAGACTGCAATTTGCCCAGACAAATTGGCTTGCTTTATCATAGAGTGAGGAAGGACACATTTTACAGATTGTATTTTGAGACTGTCCACTATTTCTAAAAGGGAAAGAGCAAGTAGAATGTACCTTACAAACAATTTACGCAGAAGATGAAAAAATTGAAGTACTTGACAGCACACTACCTGGCTCGTTCCCCAGGCAGTCTGTGCGTGTGACCAGCGGACCCGATGATCGTCGGTGGAGAGGGAGAAAGGCAGGCAGCTAATGTAAACAAGCCGCCTGTCATTCTCCCCTGTGTAGGAATAGTGATCATACGGTTCTACTATGTAGGACCGTTGATCACTGTTCCTACACCAGTAGCCATATCCAATAACAGTTAGAAGCACGCCCCTAGGGACACACTTAACCCCTCCTTCCCCAGTAAAGTTAACCCCTTCCCTGCCAGTGTCATTTTGCAGTAACAGTTCATATATATAGCACTGATTACTGTAGTAATGTCACTGGTAACCCCAAAAGTGTCAAAAATGTCAGTCAAGGGTCCGATCTGTCCGCCGCAATGTCGCAGTACCGCAAAAAAAATCACAGATCGCCGCCATTACGCGTTAAAAAAAAACCCACCAAAAATGACAAAAATCTTTCCCTTAGTTAGTAAACGCGATAACTTTTGCACAAACCAATCAAAATACGCTTTTTGCGTTTTTTTTTTTACCAAACATATGTAGCATAAAACAAATTGGCTTAAAATGTTAAAAAATGTTGATTTTTAAATTTTTTTTGGGGAATTTCATATAAAAAAAATGTGAAAAATATTGTTATTTTTGCAAAATTGACGCTCTTTTTTTGTTTATAGCGCAAAAAGATGATGATGATGATGATGATGATGATGATGATGATGATGATCCCTTTTTCTGACCCAGTGGACTCCACTTCTGTTGAGTCTCAGCAGCTGTCCCTGTTTGCCACAGGACTGCTGGCTGGGACTTGTTGTTCCACCTTTGAGACTGCAGACAGACCAAAAACTAGAGCAGCTGAGGAGTGTAGCTGATCGCCCCCCTGCAGAGAATGACAAACTGGGATAAAGGGAAACTGTACAGAGAGGGTTTTCCTGCAGGAAAAAACAAGTGTACCTAGGTAGAAGGCAGCTTGTTGTACCCAGTCATTTCAGGGGACAGTTGCTAAATGTGGCTCATGAGATTCCCCTAGCAGGACACTTCGTGATCACGGGGGAGGTATATACATAACTTTTATTGGCCTACCATGTTCGCTGACATAGCTGACTACTGTCGGTCCTGTGCTACCTGCCAGCGAGTTGACAAGGTAGGAGAGGTACACAGGGCCCCACTACAACCTTTCCCTGTGATTGACGAACCTTTTAAGAGGGTGGCAGTGGATATCATTGGGCCCCTAGCCATCCCTAGCAGTTCAGGCAAACGTTATATACTGACAGTTGTCGATTATGCCACGCGTTATCCAGAGGCTGTGGCTCTCTCCTCCCTCCGTGCAGATAAGGTCGCTGATGCTCTGCTGGGGATCTTCACAAGAGTGGGATTTCCGGCCGAGCTCATTAACGATCAAGGCCCCCAGTTTGTGTCTGACTTGCTGCAAGCTCTCAGTCAGAAAATACAGATGACGCATATCATGGCCAGTCCTTATCACCCACAAACCAACGGCTTGTGCGAGCGGTTCAATGGGACCCTAAAACAGATGTTGCGCACCTTTGTGGAATACCAAGGAAAGGACTGGGAACGATATCTGCCTCATCTGCTGTTTGCTTACAGAGAGGTGCCCCAGGAGTCCACAGGCTTTTCACCGTTTGAACTTATGTACGGACAGAGGGTAAGAGGGCCCCTGGACCTAATCCGTGAGACCTGGGAGGACAAAATTGCTGACCCAGAAGTCTCTGTTGTGGATTACGTCCTAAAATTCAGAGACAAAATGGAGACGCTGGTGGGAATTGTATGGGAAAACATGACCCAGGCCCAGACCAAGCAGAAACGTTGGTATGACCGTAAGGCTAGGGACCGGATATTTAACGTTGGTCAGCAGGTGTATGTTCTGCTTCCCCTGCGGCAGAACAAACTCCAAGCAGCATGGGAAGGCCGGTACACAATCACCCAGCATCTGAATAATGTCACTTACTTAGTCAGGTTTGGAGAAGGGAGTAGACGGCAGAAGGCCTTTCATGTGAACATGATTAAAGCCCATCATGAGCACACGGCCTATGCCCTGCCAGTCTGCAGCAGGCCAGAGCCTTAGGAGACTGATACACTTTTAGACCTGCTAGCAGACACCAGGGAGGTGGACTCAGACCTCCCGATAAACTCCAATCCTACTCCCACACAGGTACCTGGACTGAAGAGCGTACTGGCAGTATATGGTAGCAGGTTCACAGGAAAGCCTGGGAGGACACCCCTCGTTTTCTACCAGGTGGATACCGGGGCACATCCTCCCATTAAACAGTTGGCTGTAAGATTCTGGTACCTTTGGTACCCTTATTGCCCATTTTCCTCTTCATATTGCGTCCCACCTTTTTAGTTAGGTGGAACGCATATACCTTTAAGCCGGATGACATCATCGCTGAGCGCCGCTCTGAGCGGCTATTTCAATCGCCGGCTTTCTCTCTCACATTGTTCGTTTAATGTTACCGCATGCTCACAAGCCTTGTCTTATGCTGCCGGAGCCTCCAGCTATTCTCCTTTACCTGGAACAGACCGGAACCTCGCTACTGATCCCGTATCTCACTCCCGGATCACTCCCTCACTACTGGACCCCTCTACTTACTAACCTTACTAGTGATAAGTACCCCACAGGGGATTCCTCCATAACTAACTTACACTATCTACTTCTGCACATTAAGGACTGTTACTATCTATGCATACTAATTCTATCATCTGCACTGTTACATAGATTGCTAGCTCTTGAGCCTACTACCATCTATCCTTGCACTGGGTTAGTCTATCCTGTATATGTCATCTGCTGTCCTCACCACCTGTTACCATACATGATTACTAACCTATCTGCATTTCTACCTATTACCATCTACTACTCTCCTGAACATTACTATCAAGTGCTTATCATTGCTGTCACTGCTCACACCTGTCCCTTCAGCACATCACCTCCATACTGTCATATACATCCCATCACTCCAGGAACATCTTATTGAGTGTGTGTATATCTGTATGCTGAAGCAGACAGGCCCACAGTGATGAGTCTGGAGAGTTGGATCTGGTATTTCAACACATCTCTACATGACTACTGAGTGGAGATTCTGCAGCTGCAAATCCAGCTTACTATAAAAACGCAGGAGCGTTACAGATTGAACGAACCTAAAAAATGGATTCAGCAGAATTACCCACTCAAGTGACACAATTAACACAACAAGTAAATGCATTAATACTTGCTCTTACTGAAGTAAAAGATGAAAATCAGACTCTGAGACAGCAGGTAACCCGTCTTTCACAGCTTACTGCTGCTCAGCCCCCTGAACCTAAAATAAACCCTCCTCTAGTGTTTACAGGTGATCGGAAAAAAATTTGTGAATTCAAAAACGCATGTCAATTGCTTTTTTTGCTAAAACCTCGTACTTACCCTACTGATCAAATTAAAGTTTGTACCGTTATTTCATACTTAACGGGTGATCCACGGGCCTGGGCAGACTCTCTCTTTGAGAAAGATGATCATCTTCTCAACTCCTATCCTTTATTCCTAGCGGAACTCGCTAGCTTATATGAAGACCCCAATAGGCAGAGTACTGCTGATATCCAATTGAGGGCTTTAAAACAAGGAAGGAGACCTGTTGAAGACTTTGTAGCAGAGTTCAAAAGATGGACCCTTGATTCAGGGTGGAATGATACATCTCTGCGAACTCAGTTCAGACTCGGGTTGTCAGAAGCCGTTAAAGACGAGCTCGCCCGAGCGGATTTACCTGTCACTTTGGATGCCTTAATACAACTCAGTATCAACATTGACAGGCGACTGCGAGAAAGAAAGGCTGAGAAAATGGGAATGCCATTGTCTAGTCCTTCTCGGATTTCGGCCGTTGACCCTACTCCTATGGAGTTAGGAACCATACGCCCACCTTTATCAACTACTGAACGAGCCAGGAGAAGATCCAGAAACCTCTGCATGTACTGCGCATCCCCGGATCATTTGATAAGCGTCTGTCCCCTTGTCCGCAAAAAAGAGGGTGAGTGTTCACATGTCTTGCTAGGGGGATTAACAACTTCCTTTTCTAATCCCTATCTCTTTGTTCATTTAACATTACAGTGGGACCAGACTAGGATTACCACCAAGGCTATGATTGACACAGGATCTTGTGGGAACTATATCGATACACGTTTTGTTACTTTAAATAAAATACCTATTATTTCAAAACCTAAACCTGTCTCTGTTAGTTTCATTAACGGTATTCCGTTATCTTCTGGTCCAATCACCAATCAGACACAAGCACTCCTTGTCACTGCTAACGAGTCTCATATGGAGACCACCACTTTTGATGTACTATCTTCACCCCATTTTCCCATTATTTTGGGACTTCCCTGGTTACACACACATCAACCAACCATAGATTGGAAAACACGGACTCTAACTTTCCCTTCTCACTATTGCGAGATTACGTGTAACCTCCCATCTTATGGAAAGATCCTGTCTGTTGTGTCAGATGAGATTGCACCACTATGCTATCAGGATCTGTCCGAAGTCTTCCTTGAGAAAAATGCTCAAGTGTTGCCTCCCCATATGGATTATGATTGCACTATCGATCTACTCCCTAACAGCAAATTGCCTTTCGGTCATGTTTATCCTCTTTCACAGGATGAACTCTCTCATCTCAAGGAATACTTGGATGAGAATTTGACAAAAGGGTTCATCAGACCCTCTACTTCTTCCACAGCTGCAGGACTTTTTTTTGTCCGCAACAAGGATTCAAGTCTTAGGCCTATTATCGATTATAGGCAATTAAATACCATTACGATAAAGGATCGCTATCCTTTACCGCTCATCCCTGAACTCATTGAACAAGTGCGTGGGGCTACCTACTTCTCTAAATTGGACCTAAAAGGGGCATACAACCTAATCCGAATCCGTGACGGAGATGAGTGGAAGACAGCATTCAGAACCAGATACGGATTATTCGAATATCTTGTGATGCCATTCGGGTTGTGTAATGCTCCCGCAGCTTTTCAACGGTTCATAAACGACATCTTTAGAGACTTACTTGATGTCTGTGTTGTGGTATATCTGGACGATATACTTATCTATTCTCGATCTTTGTCTGAACATATAAAACATGTAAGACTTGTGTTATCCAGATTACTCGCACACAATCTATACGTGAAATTAAAAAAATGCCTATTTCATAAAGAAGAAATATTATTCCTAGGATACATCATATCCAAAACCGGAATCAAGATGGATATGAGCAAGATATCCTGTATTCTGGATTGGCCTATACCAACAACTCGTAAGGCATTACAGCGATTCCTTGGATTTTCAAACTTCTATAGGAAGTTCATCAAGAACTTCTCTGCTATTGTGAGACCTCTCACACAACTTACAAGTATAAAGAAACCATTCAAATGGTCAGAAGAAGCAAATGGAGCTTTCCGCTTGTTAAAATCAAGCTTTACTTCTGCTCCCATACTACGCCATTCAGACCCATCCCTCCAATATATTCTGGAGGTAGATGCGTCAAACATGGCAGTAGGAGCAGTTCTCTCCCAACGACCAACAAATACTTCACCACTCCACCCAGTTGCTTTCTTCTCTAAATCACTAAGCAGCCCAGAGGTGAATTACCCAGTGGGTGAAAAGGAGTTGCATGCCATAAAACTGGCACTGGAGAATTGGCAACATCTACTTGAAGGTACCCGATTACCAATACTCATATATACAGATCATAAAAACCTTCAATACCTCCAGACTAACAAAACTCTTTCCCACCGGCAGGTACGATGGTCATTATTCTTCCTAAGATTCAACTTCCTAGTGACCTACACGCCTGCAGACAAAAATAAAAAAGCGGATGCGCTATCACGATTAACCGAAGATAACTGCGCCGAAATCCCTTCTATTCCTATAATACCCTATGAACGTATTATTGGTGTTGTTCGTTCCCTAAAGGAAGAGATTTTGCACAGTATAGGATTGGATTCACCTCCACCACAACTAAGTACTGATGCAGAAGGCTTCCTCTATTATAACGACAAACTCTACATACCCCCTACTATGCGCACCAAGATCTTGGAATTATCACATGATGTGCCTATGGCAGGACATATGGGTATGACGAAAACCCTTAATTTGCTTACCAGGCAGTTTTGGTGGCCTGATATGAAGACGTCTGTACAAAAATTTGTTTCTTCATGTGACATCTGTGCAAGGTCCAAAATTGACACTACAAAGCCATCTGGTCTACTCTGCAGTCTACCAATACCCCAGGTTCCATGGGAAGTTGTGTCCTTAGACTTTATAGTAGAACTACCACCTTCCAAAGGATTTAATACCATTCTAGTGTCAGTGGACCATCTGACAAAGATGGCACATTTCATTGCTATTCGCAGACTACCTTCATCTAAACAAACAGCGGAACTACTAATGAAACATGTGTTCAAGTTACATGGAATTCCAAAGACTCTTTTATCCGACCGTGGTTCACAGTTTATCTCCAAGTTTTGGCAAGCTCTATGTCAAATACTACGGATTGAGCGAAAGCTCACTTCTCCTTACCACCCTCAGACCAACGGACAGACTGAAAGAGTCAACCAGTGTATAGAACAATATCTGCGTTGCTACACATCATACCTACAGGATGATTGGGTGGACCTCCTCCCTCTGGCGGAATTTGCTTATAACAACGCAACCCACAGTACTACTAAGCAAAGTCCGTTCTACTTGAACTATGGGTTTCATCCCACACTTCTTCCACCACGCATCCTACCATCAAGTAACCCAGTAGCCTCGGATTATCTTACCCAAATAAAAGACTCTCTGGGTTTACTTAATACCACCATCTCACACGCTCATAGTCAACAAAAAAGGTACTACGACCTTCGTAGAAGACCTTCTCCGCAATATGCTATTGGGGACCTCGTTTGGCTATCGACAAAAAATTTAAGGTTAAAGATCCCTAGCAAAAAGCTTGGACCTTTATTTCTGGGACCCTTCCCAATTAAGAAACTCATTGGAAAAGCTGCAGTGCAACTCACCTTACCGGCAGATCTCAGAATACATCCCATCTTTCATGTGTCGCTACTGAAACCACATGTTCCTAACCAAGGAATAAGGCCTACCATCTTGCCTCCACCTCCAGTACAAGTTGAAGGCGGAGAAGAATATGAGATTAAGGAGATTTTGGATTCTCGTATCCACAGAGGAAGACTCCAATATCTCATAAGATGGAAGAACTATGGACCCCAAGACGACACCTGGTTGGATACTTCTGATGTTCACGCACCTAGGCTTATACGAAGGTTTCACTCTAAATACCCGGAGAAACCAGTGCTATAGGCCTTCCGGAGCCGGCCTTAAGGGGGGGGGGTACTGTAAGATTCTGGTACCTTTGGTACCCTTATTGCCCATTTTCCTCTTCATATTGCGTCCAACCTTTTTAGTTAGGTGGAACGCATATACCTTTAAGCCGGATGACATCATCGCTGAGCGCCGCTCTGAACGGCTATTTCAATCGCCGGCTTTCTCTCTCACATTGTTCGTTCAATGTTACCGCATGCTCACAAGCCTTGTCTTATGCTGCCGGAGCCTCCAGCTATTCTCCTTTACCTGGAACAGACCGGAACCTCGCTACTGATCCCGTATCTCGCTACCGGATCACTCCCTCACTACTGGACCCCTCTACTTACTAACCTTACTAGTGATAAGTACCCCACAGGGGATTCCTCCATAACTAACTTACACTATCTACTTCTGCACATTAAGGACTGTTACTATCTATGCATACTAATTCTATCATCTGCACTGTTACATAGATTGCTAGCTCTTGAGCCTACTACCATCTATCCTTGCACTGGGTTAGTCTATCCTGTATATGTCATCTGCTGTCCTCACCACCTGTTACCATACATGATTACTAACCTATCTGCATTTCTACCTATTACCATCTACTACTCTCCTGAACATTACTATCAAGTGCTTATCATTGCTGTCACTGCTCACACCTGTCCCTTCAGCACATCACCTCCATACTGTCATATACATCCCATCACTCCAGGAACATCTTATTGAGTGTGTGTATATCTGTATGCTGAAGCAGACAGGCCCACAGTGATGAGTCTGGAGAGTTGGATCTGGTATTTCAACACATCTCTACATGACTACTGAGTGGAGATTCTGCAGCTGCAAATCCAGCTTACTATAAAAACGCAGGAGCGTTACATTGGTCTATGATGTCTCTCTGGAGGTGCTAGCCGACATGAAAAGGGAAGTGGAGGAAATGCTGCAGCTGGGGGTGATTCAGAAGTCCCACAGTGCCTGGGCGTCCCCAGTAGTCCTGGTCCCCAAAAAGGATCAGACGACCAGGTTTTGTGTGGACTATCGGAAGCTGAATGCTATCACCACTGCAAATGCCTACCCATGCCATGGATTGATGAGTTGTTGGATAGGCTGGCGGCTGCCCGCTATATTACAATCATGGATCTAAGCAGAGGATACTGGCAAATTCCTCTAGCCCCTGAGGCTTGGGAAAAGTCGGCCTTCATCACCCCATTCGGCTTGTTCAAATTTACGGTCATGCCGTTTGGAATGAGGAATGCCCCAGCCACCTTCCAGAGGGTCATGAATGACTTACTGAAGGGGATGGAAACCTTTGCAGTTGCCTACCTGGATGACATTGCCGTGTTCACCCCTACCTGGGAAGAACACCTGGGGCACTTGTCACAAGTCCTGGACCGACTGACAGCTGCCAATATGACTGTCAAACCCAGCAAGTGTCAGATAGGTATGACTGATGTCCAGTACTTGGGACAACAGGTAGGAGGAGGAACCTTGAGACCCAAGACTGGGAAGGTTGAGGGCAACCTGGCCTGGCCTACCCCTCAAACCAAAAAGCAGGTTATGTCATTATATTATCAAACTTTATTTTGAAATGTGTTAATCTTGTCCTTAAGCTCTTAATGCAAACTAACAAAGAACCTGTCTCTTGAAGATTGCTACTGTATAGAATAAATCCTCTGAACATTCCTGTCTGTGGTGATAGTGCGTGTTACAGATGATTATTCTAAAATCATAATTGGTATTTCTAAAATTACGAGCCTCCGCTGGGCTCATAACGTAGCGGTGGTGGCAATGAAAGGGTTAATTGCTTAATTAGCCCGGTGACAATCGCTCTCAGCCTGCTGGCATCTAGATTGTGGTCCCGCAAGCTGGAAAATCTTTGTGTCGGGTGCAGCTGAGAGTGGCATTGTTACGCAAGTGACGGCAGGGTGTGAGATTGCCTGGTCCTTGGTCACGAGTTAGTGAGAAGGGCAAGGATCTGATACCCGCCACCGTCACAGGGACCACTCTCCCTGCAATATTTGGTTCTGGAGATGGGCCCCCCCATCCAAAGGAGCTTGCGTCTGTGATTATCCTTTGTGACACCTGAATAACCCAGTCAAACCCATTGGTGAGGTGGAGAGGAGATCTCCACCACCATAAGATTCTTTTTACCTTTGAGGGGATCTTTACCTTCATCTCCAAAGAATTTGGAGATCCGTCCCAGACTTTCAGAAGAAACCACTGAAGGGGATGCTGTCGAAACCGTGCCCAAGGTATGGCTGGAAAACAGGAGGTCATAATGCCCACGACTTGAGACGTCCCTAAGCGAGACCCACTGGTTGGTTTGTAAAGAAGCCACCATCTGAGTCATCTTCAAAACCTTGGCCCTTGGGAGAAAAAAATCTTCTGGTCCAGAGAGGAAATCTCGTACCTGAGGTACGTCACTCTCTGGGAAGGTGTCAGATAAGACTTTTCTTTGTTTATCAACCAGCCTAGTGATCTGAGGAACTCCTGAACTATCTGGAGATCTTTTTCTAGTTTCTGATTTGAGTCTGCCACTACTAGGGGGTCTTCCAGGTAGGGCATAATCAGAATCGACTTCTGTCTTAGAGGGGATAAAGCTTCCCCCAAGACTGTGGTAACAATGCGTGGGGCTGAGGACAACCTGAAGGGCAGCGCCTGAAATTGAAAATGTCAGACTTCCGACCCTAGCTTTACTGCCAGTCGTAAGTACTTTTGGTAAGCTAGGTGAATGGGGATGTAAAAATAGGCATCCATGTTGCCATGAAACATTCCGGGTATAGTAGATTTTCTATGGAATGCACCGATTCCATGCAAAAATGTTTGTATTTTATTGAGCGGTTTAGAGCGTGTAGATTCAGTATCAAACAATAACTCCCTGAGGGCTTCTTTACCACAAAAATGTGGGAGTGAAACCCCCTGCCCTGTTCCGCTTTTTTGGAATCGGGACCAATACTTTCTGATCTACTAAGTCTCCAACCTGGAGACTTAATGCCGCTGCTTTCACTCGATCTTTGGGCAGACTGGTAATTAACCACTTCCATACAGAGCAGTTAGACACCCTTCCTGCCCAGACCAATTTTCAGCTTTCAGCACTCTCACACTTTGAATGACAATTGCTCAGGCATGCTACACTGTAACCAAACAAATTTTTTATCATTTTTTTCACACAAATAGAGCTTTCTTTTGGTGGTATTTGATCACAACTGGGGGTTTTTTTTCGTGATATATGCAAAAAAAGAGTAAAAATTTTGAAAAAAAACACTTTTTTTTAGTTTCAATTATAAAATTTTGCAAAAAATTAATTTTTCTTCATACATTTGGGCCAAAATGTATACTGCTACATGTCTCTGGTAAAAATAACCCAAATTAGTGTATATTATTTAGTCTGTGTGAAAGTTATTGAGTCTAGAAGCTATGGTACCAATTACTGAAAATTGATCACACCAGATGTACTGACTGCCTATCTCCTTTCTTGAGGCCCTGAAATGTCAGGACAGTACAAATACCGCCCAAATGACCCCTTTTTGTAAAGTAGACAGTCCAAGGTATTTAGTAAGAGGCATGGTGGGTTTTTTGAAGTTGTAATTTTTTCCCACAATTCTTGGGAAAATGAAGAAAACATTTTTTTTTCTTTTTTTTCCCACAAAGTTGTCAATTTATAAGCTATTTCTAACACATAGCATGTACACAGCAAAAATTACACCCAAAAATACATTCTGCTACTCCTTCCGAGTATGGTGATACCACATGTGTGAGACTTTTACACAGCCTGGCCACAAAAAGAGACTCCACGTCCAAGAAGCACCTTCAGGCGTTCTAGGAGCATAAATACACATAAAACTTTCTTACTACCTATCACACTTTTCAAGGCCCTAGAGCACCAATACAATGGAAAAGTCCACAAAATGACCCCATTTTGGAAAGCAAACACTCCAACGTATATTCTATGAGGCATTATGGGTCGTTTGAATGTGTCATTTTTTTCCACAAGTTTTTGGAAAATGTGGGAAACAAATGAAAATCTTTTTTTTTTTTTTTACACAAAGTTGTCAATTTATAGGATATTTCTAACACATAGCATGTAAATAGCAAAAATTACACCCCAAAATACATTCTGCCACTCCTCCTGAGTATGGCAATACCACATGTGTGAGACTTTTTCACAGCCTAGCCATATAGAGGGGCCTAACATCCAAGGAGCATCATCATGCATCCTCCTAGCCACTTGCCTAGGCCTATTTTTGACATTTGGTGTTTACAAGCTAAAATCAGTTGTTTTGCTAGAAAACTGCTTAGAACCCCCAAACATTATATATTTTTTTTTAGCAGAGACCCTAGAGAATAAAATGGAGATTATTGCAATATTTTTTATCACACCGTATTTGCGCAGCGGTCTTCCAAACGCAATTTTTTTGGAAAAAATTCACTTTTTTTAATTAAAAAATAAGAAACCAGTAAAGTTAGCCCAATTTCTTTCCATAATGTGAAATATAATGTTACGCCGAGTAAATAGATACCCAACATGTCATGTTTCAAAATTGCGCACGCTCACGGAATGGCGACAAACTTTGGTACTTAAAAATCCCCATAGGCGACAATTTAAAAATTTCTACAGGTTGCCATCTTTGAGTTACAGAGGAGTTCTAGGGCTCAAATTATTCCCCTTGCTCTAACGATCACGGCGATACCTCACATGTGTGGTTTGAACACTGTTTACATATGTGGGCGGGGTTTCTGTATGCGTTCGCTTCTGCGCGTGAGCTCACGGGGACAGGGCGCTTTAAATTTTTTTTTTTTTTTTTTACTATTTATTTTATTTATTATTTTTTATTTTTACACCGTTTAAAAAAAAAAATGCTCATTTTTATTTCTATTAAAAGGAATGTAAACATTCCTCGTAATAGAAATAGGCACGACAGGACCTCTTTTTTGTGAGATCTGGGGTCAAAAAGTCCTCAGATCTCACAAGTACACTAAAAGATAGAAAAAAAAAATAAAAAATTATTATATAAAATGAAAAAAAAAAAAGGACATTTAAACCGGTTGCTAGACAACAACATTTTCCGTAGCTCAGGTCCTCCAAGACCATAGAGTCAAGTGAGGGCAAGCTTGCCCTCACTCGACATCCTGTCTGTGAGGATCTGGGACCGGATCGTTTTCCCCGCTGCCGGCGGGTCCGGTAAGCGGGGAAAAGGACCGGAACACGGCGGGAGGGGGGGGGCGCCTCTTCCGCCATCCCGGAAAGGTGATCCCACGGTGAATCCGCCGCTGGGACCACCCTTATCGGAAAGCCAACCGTCCACCGTTTAAAAAAATACCAGGGTTATGGCAGCTATCTGCTGCCATAACACCGGTATTTAGGTTTAAACGGAGGACGTATATAAACCTTTTTGGACTTGGACATGGTGGCTGTATGAAGGGTGACAGGTACTCGGGTACTTTGTTGGGCAGGTGACAGGTACTCTGGTACTGATGAGCAGGTGACAGGTACTCGGGTACTCTGATGGGCAGGTGACAGGCAGGTGATAGGTACTGATGAGTAGTACTGATACTGATAGGTGATACTGTACTGATGGGTACTGATGATCAGTACTGATACGCGATAGGTACTGATGAGTACTGATGAGTAGTGATGGGTACTGATGAGCAGGCGGCAAGTACTCGGGTACTTCAGGCGTCAGGTACTCTGATGAGCAGGTGGAAGGTACTCGGGTACTCTGATGGGTAGGTGACAGGTACTCAGGTACTCTGATGACGGGTACTCTGTTGACAGGTACTCAAAGTACCCGAGTACCTGTCATCAGAGTACCCGAGTACCTGTCATCAGAGTACCCGAGTACCCGTCATCAGAGTACCCGAGTACCTGTCATCAGAGTACCCGAGTACCCGTCATCAGAGTACCTGTCATCAGAGTACCCGAGTACCCGTCATCAGAGTACCTGAGTACCCGTCATCAGAGTACCCGAGTACCTGTCATCAGAGTACCCGAGTACCCGTCATCAGAGTACCCGAGTACCTGTCACCAGCCCATCAGAGTACCCGAGTACCTGTCATCTCAGTACCTGATGGGCTGGTGACAGGTACTCGGGTACTTTGATGGGCTAGTGACAGGTGCTCTTTATTGGGGGGGGCAATCAGTGTGTTTGGGGTGCACTGTAATTGGTAACTAGCTGTTACCACACTCTCTTCCTCACACAGGATCAGTGTGTGAGGAGGAGAACACGGTGACAGCTAGTTACCGTGTTCTCTGTTGACATTTGTGACCGGCTGTGATTGGACACAGCCGGTCACGTGGTAAAGAGCCAATTTCATTGGCTCTTTACCTAGATCGGGGATCGACTCTGTCCGAGGGACGAGCCTCGTCC
Organism: Pelophylax lessonae; assembly: GCF_965119305.1. Lineage (NCBI taxonomy): Eukaryota > Metazoa > Chordata > Amphibia > Anura > Ranidae > Pelophylax > Pelophylax lessonae. The sequence continues at coordinate 169,410,154 of NC_138779.1, forward strand.
CCGATCGCTGCTCTGCGCGCCCCCGGGGGCGCGCATTGCAGAGAGAACGAGCGGCTCGTGCTGGAGCCGCTCATGTGATCGGCTGTGATTGACACAGCCGATCACATGGTAAACAGCCAATTTCTATTGGCTGTTTACCTTGATCAGGGATGGGCTATGTCCGAGGGACGAGCCTCACCCCCGATCGCCGCGCTGCGCGCCCCCGGGGCGCGCAGTAGAGGGGAGATACGGGCGACGTCATATGACGGCGGCCCGAATCCTTACAACCACTTTGCCGACGTCATTTTACACGACTCGGTATGGAAGTGGTTAACAATCTTTCCGAAGGCCGAAAATTGAATTCCAGTCTGTTACCCTTGGACACTAAGTCCAAAATGAAAGGGCTTGACGTAATTTCCCTCCACTGTGGGAGGAAGGCCCTTAATCTTCCTCCCACTCTGCGAAGGGAGTCATTGCAGCTTTTCGGGGTGTTGAGGAGGGTTAAACAAGATGCTCCCCCTACCCCTGCCTTTGTGGCCAGTCCAATGCTTCTTGGGTCCGGTGTCGCGCGGACCCTGTGGTCTGCCCCTCCCTTAAAAAAAATTCCGGGGATATGGGACTTTTCTTTTATCTGGAAACAACTTCATTTTGTCAGCAGTAAGCTCCAGTGCTTCTGCTATTCAGGGACCAAATAGATGGTCACCTGTAAAGGGAAGACCGCACAGGAGAAGTTTGGAGGTACAGTCTCCTCACCATGTCTTAAGCCAGAGACTTCTTCTGGCTGAATTAACTAAGGCCGAGGTTCTGGCTATCATTCTAACTGATTCAGCAGAAGAATCAGCCAGATACCCTACTGCCTGAAATAGAAGAGGGAAAGTTTTAATAATCTGATCCCTAGGAGTCTCAGCGGAGTCCCGGCGGATAAGTGAGACTGAATTTGTGAAAGCCATAACTCAAGATGTCTGGCTACACAAGTTGAGGCTAAGGCTGGTTTTAGACTCGTGACTGAGGCTTCCCAGGCTCTACGCAGCAAAATATCTCCTCTCTTGTCCATTGGGTCTTTAAGTGTACCCATATCATCAAAGGCCAAATCCGTATTTTTGGAAATCTTTGAAAGAGGGGCATCTAATTTAGGAATCTTGTTGCATGGTTGTGCTGCGTCTTCATCAAAAGGAAACCTCCTTTTTAAATTGTTTAAAAAAAATGGTTTTCTTTCAGAAATCTCCGTTCTAATTTTATTGTATCTAGAAGAGAGCTGTGCACAGGGAAATCTCTGGCCTTCTTCTTATGCATTGTATACATAAGGTCATGCTTAGATAATTTAACCTTCTCCTCCTCAATTTCTAAAGTGACATAGACTGCTTTAAGTAGTTCGTCCACATTTTTGAGTGACAATTTAAACCTGGAGCCTCTGCTGGATTCCCTATCCTTAGGCTCTTCCCCTGAACCTGATTCCTCAAATGAGGAATGGGGGGACTCCAGCTTCTCCCTCATGTCGTCACCACACACACTCTGTGTTGGATTGGAACTAGGCCTTGAGGCTTGAGACTGTACAGGAGTCTGAAATTTATCTATGATGGTTTTAAAGGAGCTAAAGGTAGAGGTTAACTCATCCCTAATGGAGGTCACCATCCTCTGGGAGTATATGGCTGGATCATCCTTAACCAATCTGTCTATGCATGTGCGGCACACTGTTTTGCTCCAAGCGGAACTTAGCTTTGTTCCGCAAACGGCACATTTCTTTTTGGGGGGCTGTGTCTGGACCTTGTCCTGAGCCTGTCTATAACAACAAAAAAAAGCATTTTCTGATTAAGACCCCCCCCCCCATAAACAGGCCCCAAAATAAAGCACCCTTGTGTTAAAGTGAGAAAAAAGTGCCCCTCCTTTACCAGCCCCCAAACAGCCTTATGGAGGAAAAGGAAAAACCTCTACAGGCCTTGCAAGAGGGAAGACTTCCCCAGGCTTACCTGAGAGGTTCCGGTGCCAGAGCCCGCTTCCACCACCTGAGCGATTACTGCAGAGGGATCCATCCTGCTCTGTTGGTGTCCCGCAGCCTCCGCTGGGTCTTCACCTGAACACTAGCTGCCCAGTAATTCTCCTGTTCGCACCTCTGGAAACTGGAACCAGCATTTCCGGTGCCTGCCGAGGATTTCACTGAAACCAGAAGAGACCCTGTCACTTCCTAGGCCAGAGTTGAATGCAGGAGTTCTGCCCCTTCCACCCTGCATGGTGCCAATTTCAAATTTGCAGCGATCATGGGAAAACAGCCTGGCTGCTCCAAGGACGCTGCCACTAACGGTGGGAAGGACTCCCCCTGCCTCCCTGACATCAAGCAATGGTTGTAACCTTCTCCGGGCTGTAAGGACAGGAGAAAAGCGCCCCCCCTGACCAGTAAAGCAGGGGTACCACACTTGGGCGAGGAAAGGTAAGTAAATTATTTCCCAAGTCTTCAGAGGACAGACCATGAGACCGGGGAATTAGGTTCCAGGAAACATGTTACCTCCTGTCCGGAGGAAACATTAATACTGAAGTGTGAGGACTGAGGACCGCCTTATATCTGATTGGTTTTAAACGTGTTTCCTGTCCTGGTAGATGGAGCCCTAGTTCTCATGGGCTGTCCTGGAAGACAACTTGAGAAAAATGGGTTTTGTATGTTGATGGTGCCCAAATACAATGAGTCCACAGATAAAATACTTCAGTGCGCAGGATGGATCCTTTTAAAGTGGTTGTAAACCTACTTTGTTGACATTTACTTATAGGTAAGCCTATATTAAGGCTTACCTATAGGTACTGTAAACATCTAGTAAACTTGCACCGTTTAGGAGATATTTACTTTTTAAGTGCCAAAGACGTCATCGGCGCATGCGCTCAGAAGGAACGGCCACCCGTGCAATTTCCTTCAGAGCCCTGTGCCGTGAACGGCGTCTCCCGCGTGCATGCGTGGGAGTGATGTAATCGCGCCTCCAGCCAATCAGATGGCCGGAGGATTCAAACCAGGAAGCAGGACCGCTGAACATGTCGGCCGTCATGTCGCTGTGCGGGCGGCACTGCGGGGGCTTCGTTCTAAGGTAAGTATTTCATAATGAGTTAGTATGCGATGCATACTAGCTCATTATGCCTTTGTTTTACAGGGGGTTTTTTCTCATTTTTTTCTACAGGTTTACTTCCTCTTTAATTAAATTGCACAGCATTTGCATCTGTGAACCATCTGCTAAAGATTGGAGAGCCACATTAGAATTGCTGTTGCAAAGAACAACAGCTATGCAGCTGTGACCCTGTTTGTAGACTGTAATGGTAGCAGGCCTGTAGCAGTGGTGGGATACAGGGCCATCTTTAATATTGATTAGACCCTGGACAAACATTTTCTTGAGCCCTCCAAAATCCACTTATTACCTATTATTACCTATTACCTTATTACTTATTACGCAATCCGGGCTCAACGGGCTGCTGCTTTGGGCCCCACAACAATGACTGGTTCCAGGGCAGCTGCCCCTTTTGCCCTGTGTTAAAGACTGCCCTGGTGGGATATCTTAAGCTGTGGCAGGTAGAGGGATGTGCTAATGGTGGGTGTGCTCAAGGGGACTTAACCTGGCAATGGTGTTGGAATGTAACATTTTTTGTGACCTGCAGCAGTAAAAGGAGAAGCTTGGGATGCAGCAAAAGATTTAAAGAGGTTGTACACCCGTTCAAAAAAATATTAAGGCTTACCTATAGGTACTGTAAACATCTAGTAAACTTGCACCGTTTAGGAGATATTTACTTTTTAAGTGCCAAAGACGTCATCGGCGCATGCGCTCAGAAGGAACGGCCACCCGTGCAATTTCCTTCAGAGCCCTGTGCCGTGAACGGCGTCTCCCGCGTGCATGCGTGGGAGTGATGTAATCGCGCCTCCAGCCAATCAGATGGCCGGAGGATTCAAACCAGGAAGCAGGACCGCTGAACATGTCGGCCGTCATGTCGCTGTGCGGGCGGCACTGCGGGGGCTTCGTTCTAAGGTAAGTATTTCATAATGAGTTAGTATGCGATGCATACTAGCTCATTATGCCTTTGTTTTACAGGGGGTTTTTTCTCATTTTTTTCTACAGGTTTACTTCCTCTTTAATTAAATTGCACAGCATTTGCATCTGTGAACCATCTGCTAAAGATTGGAGAGCCACATTAGAATTGCTGTTGCAAAGAACAACAGCTATGCAGCTGTGACCCTGTTTGTAGACTGTAATGGTAGCAGGCCTGTAGCAGTGGTGGGATACAGGGCCATCTTTAATATTGATTAGACCCTGGACAAACATTTTCTTGAGCCCTCCAAAATCCACTTATTACCTATTATTACCTATTACCTTATTACTTATTACGCAATCCGGGCTCAACGGGCTGCTGCTTTGGGCCCCACAACAATGACTGGTTCCAGGGCAGCTGCCCCTTTTGCCCTGTGTTAAAGACTGCCCTGGTGGGATATCTTAAGCTGTGGCAGGTAGAGGGATGTGCTAATGGTGGGTGTGCTCAAGGGGACTTAACCTGGCAATGGTGTTGGAATGTAACATTTTTTGTGACCTGCAGCAGTAAAAGGAGAAGCTTGGGATGCAGCAAAAGATTTAAAGAGGTTGTACACCCGTTCAAAAAAAATTTTTTTTTTTTTACAACCTGCAAGAGAAAGACATAATGAGCTAGTATGCATCGCATACTAGCTCATTATGAAATACTTACCTTAGAACGAGCCCCCGCCGTGCCGCTCTCTTACCTGTATGACGAGCGACATGTTCAGTCGCCCGTCTTCCGGGATCGCGGCATCCGGCCATCTGATTGGCCGGAGCCGCGGTGACGTCACTCCCGCGCACGCGCGCGGGAGCCGACGGTCACGGCACGGGGCTCTGAAGGAACGGCACGATCAGCCATTCCTTCAGAGCGCATGCGCCAGTGACGTCACTGGCTGCATTAAAGGTAAATATCTCCTAAACCGTACATGTTTAGGAGATATTTACAGTACCTATAGGTAAGTCTTATCATAGGCTTACCTATAGGTACAACTTCCTGAGGAGGGTTTACTTCCTCTTTAACTAATTAGAATGGCCGGATCCCTCAAATATTTAAACACCAGCAGCAGAGATTTGGCAGCTTCTGCTGATTCAAGGTCATTTTCACAAATTTCAGCCGGTCAACAGTGTACATGGACAGACTCACTTTTTTATGTCTCTCACAAGGCCCCTTGCAGTACTGAATGCACATTCAGAGACCATACTGGCTGCAGGGCAGCTCAATTGCATACCAGGCAAACTCTGGCCAGTGGTCCATCCTTGTGACCTAGCAGTCAGGGGGTCACCCATTCTGAGGGTCTCTACATCCACTCTTAATCCCAGGTAATTGGCCACCATGTAATGGAGCTGCTATATATATGTGCTGGCAGCAGACAGACCTGGACATTAGGGGCTAAATATTTATGTAAAGGCACCACCACTCCTCCTTTTACTGACAATTTGGAATGATTAACAAAAGTTCCTCCACAGGGCATCTCCCAGATGTTTCATCCTCTTTTACCTCTGCGAGGGTAGGATGCTCTGCGACTTTCCCCTTGTAATGTGGATCAGGGAGGGTTGCCAACAAGTAATGGCTAGTGCCACAAATCCTAGGCATTTGATCTTCTTTTTCTAGTGGGAGACTAAGTTTGCGTAAACCTATAGTTTACTTTTAAATGGTTCCATCTAAAGGCAAACGCCACAAAATGCTGCTACAACAACTTTTAAATATAAAAGTTTCCTCCATGCTCCTGTCATTGTACTGGCACCTGTTTTTCCCTAACTTTGTTGAAAAGCCATGCCAGCTGCCATTCCACTGCCCAGTGCATCAGTCAGAGCAACAATAAGACCCTTCTCAGTGCATAGTAGAATGGTAGTTGATGTAGCTTCAAATCATGGAAAGACTGCACATGTCTAATGACTTTGTAGAGCACAACCAAAACGACCACATTGGTCAAAGCCAAAGTCGTAATAAAGTCGCACTCAACCAAAATTGTATCAGAATTATACTAAACTAAATTAATTGTACTATCAAAGTCGCATCAAGTGGCAGAAATCGCATGATTTTGAAGTCGCACAAGTATTAATAGACTCTAAAACCATATTTTATGCTAATATTTTATACATGGGTCTTGTTTTATAAATATATACCTGAACAGTATACTCATTCTGCTTCTTGTCCCTCCGCAGAGTGTAGAAGGAGAACAACATGAGAAAGCAGTGGAGCTTCTAAAGGCAGCACAAGGGACAGTAAAGCTGGTTGTGCGCTACACCCCAAAAGTGCTGGAAGAGATGGAAGCCAGGTTTGAGAAAATGAGGACAGCCCGACGTCGGCAGCAGCAAAACAGTTACACGTAAGAGACAATGGCTGTTATAACTATGCTGTCCTCTCTCCTACTTTATGCTCTCTGAATTTTCACAAGCTAAAATGAAGGGGTTAATATTTGTTCAAAACCGAAATGGAAGCAACAAGGAAGACAAACCAGATAAAGATCTAAGTGAATGTGCCTCATATAGACCATGCTCGCTGTTTAATAGTGATTATAAAATACTGGTGAAAATCTTAGTGGGGAAGGCTTAATAACATAATTTTATCAATTATTCATAGCGATCAAACTGGCTTTATGCCAGGAAAATCAACGTCATTTGATAAAAGAAGAACACAACTGATGGAACAAATGAAGGAATACATACCAGAGTCGAGTGCCCTGGCATCTTTGGATACGGCCAGAGCATTTGACTCTAATGAATGGCTGTATTTACAGAAATCAAAGGAAAAGTTTGGTTTCGGAGAAAGATTTAGAAAATGGATAACCATATTCTATTGTCAATCTCATTCAACTCTTTTGATGAATGTAATCTACAATAAGTTTAAAAGGAGGGACAAGACAGTGATGTCCTCTACCCCCCCCCCCCCATCTATAGCAATAGAGATTCTTGCTTTTGAGGTTTAGGAAATCAGGGGAAATTTAAAGGAAGAGTAATGGGAAATAGGAAGGAGGTCATTGGTCTCTATGCTGATGATATAATACTGTATATGGGAGACACACAAAACTCCTTAACGGAAGCAATGAAACTAATAAATAGGTTTGGGAAGTATTTAGGATTAAAAACCAATTGGCAGAAATCGGTTTTAATGCCATTTAGACACAATATACAGAGGAATGAGGAACAATTTCCCTTGTTGAAGATAGTGAGTTCATTCAAATACTTGGGTATTCAAATTACGTTGGATCCAGAGGAAGCATTGGCAATGAATGTAAATCCCTTATTGGAACAAGTTAAATGCAAGTTGAGGATATGGTCAAAGTTACCACTTTCGGTGGCAGGAACAATAAATTTAATCAAGACAGTAGTGTTAACCAAATATTTATAGATATTCTCTCATTCTTCAGTAGTTATACCAAAATCTATATTTAAAAAGTTAAACTCGCAATTTGTAAAATTTATATGGACTAATGGTAGACCCAAACTTAAAATAACAACGTTACAATGATCGAAAACTGAAGCAGGGATGGCACTTCCAGATATATATTTATATTACCTAGCAGGGCAGTTAAAACAGCTACAGACGTGGATAAGACAGGAAAGAGCAGGAGGAGTGAAAACATTCTTATTGGAAATACTCCAGGTAGAGGACCCAGTGGTAGCATTGGGGGTACAGTCAGCGAGTATTGATCAGCCGAACGCCCACCTGTTCGGTTAGTACCAGAACACCGCGAACAGGGGAAAAGTTCATTCGAACAAACAAACTCCATTGAAGTCTATGGGCTTCGAACGTGAAAAATCAAACATCCTAATTTTGAAGGCTTAAGTGTAAGTTATTGCCCAAAAAAAATGTATGGGGGTCTGGGTACTTACCTGGGGAGCATGTAGCAATGCAAACATTTTTTTTCAAAAACAATAATTTTTAAAGGAGCAGTGATTTACTGATTTTGATGAGGCTTAAAGTGAAACTATAAAAATGAAAAATTCCTTCAAATATCGTGTCTGGGGGGTCCCCTTAATGTGCCTGTAAAAATTCCTTCAAATATCATGTCTGGGGGGTCCCCCTAATGTGCCTGTAAAGTAGCGCATCTGTACGATGTACAGTATCTCACAAAAGTGAGTACACCCCTCACATTTTTGTAAATATTTTATTATATCTTTTCATGTGACAACACTGAAGAAATCACACTTTGCTACAATGTAATGTAGTGAGTGTACAGCTTGTATAACAGTGTAAATTTGCTGTCCCCTCAAAATAACTCAACACACAGCTATTAATGTCTAAATCGCTGGCAACAAAAGTGAGTACACCCCTAAGTAAAAAATGTAAAAATTGTGCCCAATTAGCCATTTTCCCGGTATCATGTGACTCGTTAGTGTTACGAGGTCTCAGGTGTGAATGGGGAACAGGTGTGTTAAATTTGGTGTTATCGCTCTCACTCTCTCATACCGGTCACTGAAAGTTCAACATGGCACTTAATGGCAAATAACTCTCTGAGGATCTGAAAATAAGGATTGTTGCTCTACATAAAGATGGCCCAGAATATAAGAAGTTTTCTAAGACCCTAAAACTGAGCTGCAGCACGGTGACCAAGACCATACAATGGTTTAACAGGACAGGTTCCACTCAGAACAGGCCTCACCTTGGTCGACTAAAGAAGTTGAGTGCACGTGCTCAGCGTCATATCCAGAGGTTGTCTTTGGGAAATAGATATATGAGTGCTGCCAGCATTGCTGCAGAGGTTGAAGGGGTGGGGGGTCAGCCTGTCAGTGCTCCGACCATACGCCGCTCACTGCATCAAATTGGTCTGCATGGCTGTCGTCCCAGAAGGAAGCCTTCTCTAAAGATGATGCACAAGAAAGCCTGCAAACAGTTTACTGAAGATAAGCAGACAAAGGGCATGGATTACTGGAACCATGTCCTATGGTCTTATGAGACCAAAATACATGTATTTGGTTCAGATGGTGTCAAGCATGTGTGGCGACAACCAGGTGAGTAGTACAAAGACAAGTTTGTCTTGCCTACAGTTAAGCATGGTGGGGGGAGTGTCATGGTCTGGGGCTGCATGAGAGCTACAGTTCATTGAGGGAACCATGAATGCCAACATGTACTGTGACATACTGAAGCAGAGCATGATCCCTGTTCTTTGGTCCTGTGGGCCACAGAGCAGTATTCCAACATGATAATGACCCTAAACACACCTCCAAGACGACCACTGCCTTGCTAAAGAAGCTGAGGATAAAGGTGATGGACTGGCCAAGCATGTCTCCAGACCTAAACCTTGTTGAGCATCTGTGGGGCATCCTCAAATGGAAGGTGGAGGGCACAAGGTCTCTAACATCCACCAGCTCCGTGATGTCATCATGGAGGAGTGGAAGAGGACTCCAGTGGCAACCTGTGAAGCTCTGGTGAACTCCATGCCCAAGAGGGTTAAGGCAGTACTGGAAAATAATGGTGGCCACACAAAATATTGACACTTTGGGCCAAGTTTGGACATTTTCACTTAGGGGTGTACTCACTTTTGTTGCCAGCGGTTTAGACATTAATGGCTGTGTGTTGAGTTATTTTGAGGGGGCAGCAAATTTACACTGTTATACAAGCTGTACATTCACTACTTTACATTGTGTCATTTCTTCAGTGCTGTCACATGAAATAATAAAATATTTTCAAAAATTGAGGGGTGTACTCACTTTTGTGAGATACTGATATATTATATATATATACAGTGTATATATATATATAGATATATAAAAAATACACACACACTGAAAAAAATGTGAGATACTTTATGTAGCCTGCTGCAGTAATACTGACATTTCTAAAGTAGGAAATGTCATATACAAATATACATACAAATTTCTTTTTTTTTTTTTTTTACCACAATTAGGCATCAGAATAAAAACGCCCCCACCCCAATACCGACAATATACATACAAATTTCAAATGGCATGTACTTGTCAGGTGCAGAAAAATTGGGCCTTTGTTGTTGGTGGTGCCTGAACACCGTAACCCCTCACAGTTACTCTTGCTGGGTGCAGGAATGGGCCTTGCTGCTAAAAATTTCATACAAATTTTGAAATCTCATGTACTTGTTATACAGGTGCAGAAAAATTGGGCCTTGGTTGTTGGTGGTGCCTGAACACCCCCAACCCCTCGCAGTTACTCTTGCTGGGCACAGGAACGGGCCCTGCTGGTAAAAATTCCATACAAATTTTGAAATCGCATGTCATTGTCATACAGGTGCAGAAAAATTGGGCCTTGGTTGTTGGTGGTAAACAGAGAAGAATATTCAGCGCTAGATCTCACTCACTTAAACCTAGAACAGTTGCTGCTGGACACTGAAGGTCAAACCAAAAAACCTCAAAAGTAATAAACATCTTTATCATGAGATTTTTAAAGAGGGCGATAGTCTTTTGACCCACACTTTCTTTAAACCAACTGATAGGAATTCCTATATATCGAGGAATAGCTGCCATCATCAACTCTGGCTATGCAATATTCCTAGAGGACAATTTATGTACATCAGGCGCAATTGTTCCTTGGAAGAAGACTATCTTTCCTAATCTCGGATATTAGCCACCAGGTTCCAAGATAAGGGTTATGACCATTCTCTTATTAATAATGAGATAGAAAAAGTGGGACTAATTGACGGGGAAAGTATTTTGGCAGGTACAAAAGGTGACCCAGAGCAGTGAATATGGCCTGATATTGGATTATAATGTCCAATATAAAAAGTTCGAACAAATCATTTCTAAGTATTGGCCTATACTTCAACACGACTGTATACTTGGCCCTGTCCTTCCCTCACGGCCCAAGTTCATCTATAGAAAAGCCCCTTCTCTGCGCAATCGTGTTGTGCCAGGGGTAGTGGATCCCCCAGTAGCCTCTGATAATAGACTGCCCTTTCCTAAAAGGCTTTTATGCATGCGGCAAATGTGCGGCATACAATAATTCAAAAAATTTAAAAAAGAAAAAAAGAAAATTCCCTGCCACCACCACCCAGGAGGTTCACGATATTAGAGATTTCATCACCTGCACCACATAAGGCGTTGTATATATGCTGGAATGTGGATGCGGGTTGCAATATATAGGGAGAACATCTAGGGCCCTCCATGTACAAGTAGGGGAACACATTAATAAGATCAAACTAGGTAAAACCAACCATAGTGTCCCTAGGCATTTTAAAGCCTGCCACCAGCGTAATCCAACTGGCTTGAAATTTTGGGGTCTGAAGAAGGTGGCGCGGCACTGGAGGGGAGGCAATTATATACGCCAACTCAGTCGCAGGGAATCCTATTGGATTTATCGCACACATGTATTAACGCCTGGAGGTCTCAATGTAGACTTTGATTTAAATTGTTTCATTTCCAAAAAGAAGGGGTGTCATTGTCATCACGTCACAACCTTATATATGTATTTTAAATATATATTTTTAAAATCTAATTTCATTAGGTTTTTATTCCGTTTCCATGGTTCAAGTGTCCAGCTTGATGAGCGAGCATCTCTTTTATCCTTTCCGGTGTCGCCAAGATGGGGAGCAGGTCTTCCTGAAAGGAGAGGGGCATGTAGGTTCTATCTCCTTCCTGGCTACAGGCTTTGGCGTTCAGGTGCTAAGTCACTGTATATTTATTGAGCGGGGATTTGATATAACTCCAACCCCACTGATGAAGTCACGCCCATTGACGTAACGGGGGAAGGAGATTTGACGTCACCCGCGGCTGCCCAGCATGATCTACATTCTGTCAGCTGTGTCTGCATTTGGCACTGTGATAGTGCCTTGCTTGTGGGTAATTTTACTTGTATTGCCTTGAATAAAATGTGTTAAAGACAGAGAGCATTAGATCGCTTTTTATTTTATATGACTCCGGATGATCTGCCCAAGCTGTGCAGGGATATCTGTGTGAGGACCTGATTCACCGTTGGTTATTGATTGGCCTAGTGACCCCTAGTGGTCGAATAGTGGAGGTGAGAGGCAGTGTGTTTCTTGGTGGATGGGCTCAATACACACGGAACGACATTGCATGGAGTGTATTTCATCTATCTTCACTCTATCTTCACTCAAGGCCTCCTTTCCTGAATACTTACCTGCTCATGCCTATGAACTCTTATGGCTTTTATCTTTGTTTTATTTTAATCATTTAGTTTATATGCACTGCACTATTTTTTATATTTATTGGTTGTTGGTGGTGCCTGAACACCAAATCAAATGTACTTGCCATACGTGTGCAGAAAAAATGGGCCTTGGCTGTTGGTGGGAGAAGGAACGGGACCTGCTGGTAAGAATTCCATACAAATTTGAAATCGGCAAAGATTAAGTGTTGTATGTGTTCTTATCAGTGATCTAGTGGGGGCACTCTGCTGTCATCTGACCTGGCCAAGGTTGGGTGTCAGCTATGCAAACCTGCTGGAGTGATGAGGACCTGGAAGGTTAGTATCGGCAGGAACTGAAACTGAAATTGGGCCTTTGGTGTTGGTGCCTGAACACTGTAACCCCTCACAATTAATCTTTCTGGGCGCAGGAACGGGACCTGCTGGTAAAAATTCCATACATATTTTGAAATTGAATGTACTTGTCATAAAGGTGCCAAAAATTGGGCCTTTGCTGTTGGTGGTGCCTGAACACCATAACCCCTCACAATTACTCTTGCTGGGCGCAGGAACAGGACCTGCTGGTAAGAATTCCATACAAATTTGAAATCGCATTGTACATGTCATACAGGTGCCAAAAATTGGGCCTTTGGTGTTGGTGGTGCCTGAACACCGTAACCCCTCACAGTTACTCTTGCTGGGCGCAGGGCACAGGGACAGGGCCTGCTGTTAAATATTACATACGAAATTTAAATTGTATGCACCTGTCATACAAGTGCAGAAAAAAGTAGGCCTTGGGGGTTGGTGGTGACCTAAACCAAAAACATTGTTGGAAGCTAGCAGAATCAAGGTTGAGGAATGGGATAGGCAGCATATGCAGTTTTCAAGGGGTGGCAGACCCCTAGCAAATTCAATCAGTTACATCAGCATCAGGGGCTTGATAGTTGCTGTTGATCCAGGACTGATTCATTTTGATAAAAGTGAGCTGGTCAACAGAGTCTGTGGACAGACGCACTCTTTTGTCCATCACAAAACCTCCAGCAGCACTGAACATCCGTTCAGAAAGCAAGCTGGAAGCAGGACAGGCCAGTAGCTCTATTGCATATTGAGCAAGTTCTGGCCAGTGGTCCATCCTCAAGACCCAGTAACCCAGTGGATGCTTACTTGGAAAGGTCTCCAAGTCTGCTCTTGCCCCTAGATAATCATGCACCATATGATGGAGACACTGCCAATGGTTGCCTAAACCTAACAGCCCTGGGTGCTGCTGAGGACTAAAGAACTATTTAAAGGCATCGGTCAGCCAGCCGCCTTCTCCACTGCTCCTCCTTTGGCTGAACGATGCCTCAGAAACACGTCCAGAGAATGTTAACCTCCCAGTGTCTGGAAAGGTGTTACACAAATTTCTTTTCAAGGCCTCCTCAAGGTCTTTCATCCTCTGCTCCCTCTGCAAAGGCAGGATGAGCTCTGTAACTTTACCCTTGTAACGTGGATCAAGAAGGGTTGCCAACCAGTAATTATCCCTCTCCTTGATAACACAAATCCTCGGGTGCTTTTGCAGGCTTTGCAGAATCAAGGAGCCCATGCAACATAAGTTTGAGGAGGCATGAGCTTCTGAGTTCTCTGGGGCATTAAGGATGATATTGTCAGGAGCAACCTCTCCCCAACCACGTACAACTCCTGAGGTTTCTGGGGAATGACAACCATCCCTTTAAGACTGCTTTATGCTATCCTCTACATCCATGCTGCCACAATCCTCCTTCTCCTCTTCCTCTTCCTCCTGTGTGTTTTGTGTCCCTGCAGGCATGATATTTGCGTAAAGGGGGCCTTGTGAGGAAAGGACGTCCTCCTCTTCCTCCCGCTGTTCTGCCTCAAGTGCCCTGTCCATGATTCCGTGAAGCGTGTGATCCAGAAGGTAGACAGAGGGATAGTGTCACTGATGCATGCATCGTCCCGGCTCACCATCCTTGTGGCCTCCTCAAATGGTGACAAGATGGTGCATGCATCCTTTATCAAAAGCCGCTGGTGTGGCGAAAAAAAGACAAGCTCCCCTGAGCCTGTCCTTGTGCCATACTCACACAGGTACTCATTGATGGCCCTCTGCTGCATGTGCAGCCACTGCAGCATTGCCAATGTTGAGTTCCACCTGGTGGGCATGTCAAAAATAAGGCGGTTGGTGGGCAGGTTGAATTCCTATTGAATGTCAGAAAAGTGAGCACTGGCATTGTATGAACACCGGAAATGGCCACAGACTTTTCTGGCCTGCCTCAGATCTTGGAAGCCTGGGCATCTGGTCAAGAAATGCTGCACCACCAGATTCAGGACATGTGCCAAGCATGAAACATGTGTCTAGTGTCCCTGTCGGAGGACGGAGAGAAGATTGTTGCCATTGTCGCATACAACCATTCCTGGCTCAAGCTTTCGTGGCGTCAACCATCTCTGAGCCTGCCCCTGCAGAGCTGACAGAATCTCTGCCCCGGTGTGACTCCTAGTCAGTCCAACTTTAGCACGGCATGGCATCTTTTAGCCTGACTGCTTGCGTAGCCCCTTGAACGCTTAGGGAGCACTGCTGCTTCAGAGAACAATTGAGCAGAAGAGGACATGGAGGAAGGAGAGGAGGAGGAGGAGGTGGTGGAGTAGCCAGATGTGGCAGAACCAGCAGCATGTCACTGACACTATGATCGAATAGTTCAGGTGACTCCTCTGTGCATGATGGTGGGGCGACAGAAGGAGTAGCTGTGGAGAAGCAGCTTGTGAAATGGGCCGCTTTGGCAGTGGCAGTGGAAGGCAAATTAGTATAAGTGTGGGTGCCAGAGGATGAGGAGGATGAGGACGGCTTATTTATATACTCCCCCAACTGTTCTACATGTTGTGGCTGAATAACACGGCCAGCACAGGAAAAAAAGGACAGGCCTGCAGAGGATGCACCATGTTTGTGACCACCACTTTTCACTGTGGACACAGAGGCTGCTTGCCCACCTTTCATGGCCTGTGAGCGTCTGCCTCTCCTTGTCGACCTTTCGGACATGATGTGGATTTTGGGGGGTTTTTATTACTGGTTGATCAATAAATAATCTATATATCATGCACTGCTGATATGTACTGAACTGACTGATAGATACTGAATGGCCTGATATATACTCAAGTGGCCTATATATATGAAGATATCAACATATGGTCGATACTGAATGGCCTAATATATAATCAATTGTCCTATGTTTATAGAGAGATCAATGTATGCTCTATACTGAACTGACCAATAGATACTCAATGGTCTAATACAGTGTTTCTCAACTCCGGTCCTCAGGGCACACTAACAGGCCAGGTCTGCAAGAAAACTGAAATGCATCACAGGTGATATCATTTGCTGCTCAGTGATTGCAGTATTCTAGTCTGCATCTCCCCAAGGTAATACTTAAAATCTGGCCTGTTAGTGTGCCCTGAGGACCGGAGTTGAGAAACACTGGTCTAATATATAATCAATTGTTATATATATAAATATAAAGAGAGAGAGAGATCAATGGATGTTCTATACTGAACTGACTGATAGATACTCAGTGGCCTAATACATACTTAATATATATAGAGAGAGATCAAGGTATTCTCTTTACTGAACTGACCGATAGATACTCAATGGCCTAATATGTAATCAAATGTCCTATGTATATAGAGAGATCA
This sequence comes from Pelophylax lessonae, assembly GCF_965119305.1. NCBI lineage: Eukaryota > Metazoa > Chordata > Amphibia > Anura > Ranidae > Pelophylax > Pelophylax lessonae. The sequence continues at coordinate 169,425,895 of NC_138779.1, forward strand.
ATGTATGCTCTATACTGAACTGACCGATAGATACTCAATGGCCTAATATATAATCAATCGTCCTACATATATATAGAGAGAGATCAATGTATGCTCTATACTGAACTGACCGATAGATACTCAATGGCCTAATATATAATCAATTGTCATATATGTAATCAAATGTCCTATGTATATAGAGAGATCAATGTATGCTCTATACTGAACTGACCGATAGATACTCAATGGCCTAATATATAATCAATCGTCCTACATATATATAGAGAGAGATCAATGTATGCTCTATACTGAACTGACCGATAGATACTCAATGGCCTAATATATAATCAATTGTCATATATGTCAGTATATATATATATATATATATATATATATATATATTATGACTAGTACTAGTCTGTATAAAATCCTATCTGCAGTCAGTGTATAATGGATGCAGGTTTATACTTGCAATTCAGGATGTCACGAGGCACTCTTTTACACAGCAGTGTCCACTTGGGATTATCCGGTCACCCAGGCAAAGTATCTCCTCCTCCCACTCCTGCATCACAGAGGATGATCGGCTCTCGCTGCTCCTGGTCAGTCAGTTCAGCTTCGCCCGCTCTGTACTCAACGCCACTGGATCTATCACCGACCGGTGATTACCAGCATCCGCACCGATGAGGACGGGCTCCGCTCTCTCTCTAGGCCGCACTCTTTGGCCTCCGTCACCAACAGTGTCCTCTGGCACCTCTCTGACCGATCTGTCCTCCATGAGTCCCGGAAGCAAGAGAGCGCGTGCTCGGCCCGCAGAGAGGTATATCGGCTCCCCATGATCCTTCACTCTCCCGTGGCTCCATGGGAGTATAGTCCCATCCACGCAACAGCCTGCCTTCAGATCCAAACTATATCCCCCACAATCCAATTTGTCAATTTCTGGGGAAAGCCGATCCTTCTTGTAAGGAACCTTAAAGGTGCACTCTGGTTGCATCATAGCGATAAATTAAATGTATGTATTTATGACATATATGCATATGTAGTAGTCCAAATTTGGCTACATTATTATCGCAAAAAATAAAAATCCCAGTGATGATAAAATACCACCAAAAGAAAGCTCTATCTGTGGGAAAAAAAGGACATACATTTTGTTTGGGTACAGTGTTGCATGACCGAGCAATTACCAGTTAAAGTCGTGCAGTGCCAAATTGCAAAAAATTGCCTGGTCATTAAGGGGGTAAAATCTTCCGGGGCTGAAGTGGTTAATTACATGGGTTCTGTGGCTGATTAAGGTGGTAATTAAATTCAGTGCCTTATCTGCATTCAATTAGCCCCAGAATCTGTGTAATTAATATGTGTTCGGGTTTAAAAAGATAAGTATACATACAGCTAACAGTGAAATTTGAAGATGTAAAAAAAAAAAAAAAAAAAGAAAACAGGAAGAGCAACACCAGAGTAAACCTTTGTAGAGGGGATGGATCATTATTTGGGAAGGAAAGGGCTAGATCTGAATAAGAAGAAAATGAAGGGGAAAAACCTTGTCTGAAACTTGGAGCTAAAAGAGAGTGAAAGAACAGTACTGTTAAATCCAAATTCTTGCAGTACCTTTATCAAATATCCCCAATGCCATCTATCAAACACCTTCTCTGCATCCAAAGTTAAGAGCAGAGAAGTCATTTGCTGAAGTTATGCATACATATCAAGTTTATGAACCTTGCGGTGCCTGCCTTTTTTTGACTAATTCCACTTGAACAGGTATAACCAGTTGGGGAATTATGTCCAATAGGTGTTCATCTGTAATTGTAGCAAACATTTGAGATCACTGTTCACTAGTGAGATTGATCTACAGCTTTGGGAGGATTCCAACTCTTTGCATGGTCTCCAGCTTTGTTATAGTTTAGTATTAAACAAGAAAATAAAATGTTTAGAAAGCTCCAATGTTTTGTTATTGGATAAGGATTGTTTTATTTTGATAAATACAGATTCTGTAATTGGTTGGCATTTTCTTTTGGTAGGTCTTTGGAGTTTAAGAAATTGTCCGTAGACTCTGTTATTGGTTGTGAAATTAAAGCAGAAGAATTTTTTTTTTTCAATAGCGGCAGTCACACCACTTACCTGTAATATGTCCCACATCTATTAGGCAGCTGGATCCTTTAGAAATATACTTTAGCAGCTGCTGAACTTCTGGTGCTGAGAGAGTTTTAGCTTCAAGTCTTTTGTAAGCTGCAGTGAAAAGGTCCTAATGGCAGCTGCCCCCTCCTTCCTCAGGTTGAGGAAAGTCCATGCATTTCTTACACTGCATGTAATACAATCTGTGAATGGGGGAAACAATCTTGTCATTTATTAGACTCTCCCCCATTCAGAGATCATATTACAATAACAATAAACTATGGACAGGCTTTTCTCAATGGATGAGATGGAAGGCGAGGAGGAATAAAAGAAGAATTTCGGCTACAGCCTGACTTGTCTTAAAAATGCTTCCTCCCCCTCCTAACACCTATACTAACTAACCTGTGTAAAAAGATGTTGTGTTGGTTTTCACCGTCACTGAGGGTGAAAGACAGATACTTAATGGTTTGGATTGCTTCAAGTGGCACAATATTTGTCAGCAATATCTCTCCTGAACTATGACGATTTAATCCCACTTTACACTGTGTATTCCATGTATTTCAAGGAAGGAGACACACAGACTGTCCTTGGCAGGCTTTTTCTATTGTCTGTTTGAGATGGAATGTGTATTGTGTTAAAAGTCTACCTGTCCCATTGTTAAATGTTAATGACCTCACATTGTTCTGTCCAAATGGCCAGATAATTAGTTCTGGTTAATTCTGCTTCTGTATAAAATTTCATCTGCATATGATAATGTAATCATTCAACCCCTGACCTGTATGTAGTAATTTGATCAGGAGGGGGATGTGCTCATGTGTGTATAAATCGAGTGTGTGTCTCTTCAATAAACAGTCTGTTTTTACCCCTTCATGAAGTCTCGACTCATGTTTGGGGGGAACCTGCTACAAGGGATTGCTATGCTCTTTATACTCCCTTGGATAATCATTAAGCTCTTGTAAGAGCTTGTTCCTGCTTCACTCTCTGTGGAAAGAGAGGTTCACCCACTGGAACCTGGAGCCTTGTCGTATGTCCAGGGTGGGTAGGAGGCGTCGAGACCCCGACCAAGCTGCGGCGGTTCGTGGAGTCTGAGGTGGCTGTGGTGTCTGGTGGAGTGCTTGGAGCCCTCGGGAAGCACTAGGAGCATCCGTCAACGGAGGTACCCAGTCGGGGTGCCAGTTGATCCGTAACAGATGTATATAGTGATCTACTGTATTTTCAGCCCACTCCTATCCAGTCACATGATCCTCTGTTTCAGCCAGCAGAGGCTGCATAGGAATAGAAAGAACACTGTCATTGACTGTGAAAGCCGGGGACAATGATGTCACCCTTAGGCTCCCATAGTGCAGCCATTGTAGGCAGTCCCTGCTTGCTGACACTGAAACTAGGTAAGGGGTGTACATGCATCTTTTTTACACAGGTTAGCTAGATATTATAAGGGCAGGAAGCATTTGTAAGAGTAGTTGAGGTTTAGCTGAAATTCTATCTTAAATTGGGAAAGGTGCTATAATAGTTGCTAAATGCGTTTTCAATTGCATAGTGTTCATCGGGTTTTCAGATGCTGTACGCATGCTATATTTGTTTTGTTTGGTCTTAAATTGGGATGTCAGCAACCTAATTAAAACGGTGGTTAACTTGAGTAAAAGCAACCTGCCAGGCTTTTCTACATGCGATTATTCTGCCTGCTGGGAAGGCTCCCTGCCCTATCCCCCTTCCGAAAGAATACAATAGGGCTGTGGGAAGCCATTTCCCCAGTAATCAAGTAATTTTCTTTCATTCCTACCATGGTGTAGAGAGAAAAAAAATCAAGTTATTTATGCCTTACTGGTTCTTGTGCTGTCAATGATAATGATCCTAATTCTTGGCTACATTTTAATAAGGTAATTGAGATTTGGTGGGATGAGTTGAGTTTTTTAGGTGTTTTAAAGTCTTTAATTTGTTCACATAGTTTAATATGTGATAAATACTTTGTTTCCTCTTCCCCTATATTAAATTGTATCATTCATTCCTCTGATGCACCTCCTATGGGCATTCCATAACAGAAATGTCTATACCAAGAGTATTATTTTAAAAGTTTGTAACATGTTTGTTTGGTTAGTTTTTGATGGTTGTAGTAGACATGGCCTGACCAAGTCTTGGATTTTTGTCAATTTTCCTTATGCCCCCTTCACACTTTTTGCTTCAGAATGTAATGCTTATACAGCACAAATATAGCTGTTTGTTTTACAGCATAAATCATGAAAGAAATAATCTGAATAACCATTATGAACAACATTTTTATTGATTTTATTCCATATACTGTTTAAATTGTGTGCAGTAGACTTGAATCGTTGCAATAGGTCTGTTCGTTTGCGGTCATCCTAGTATGCAATAAATAGCAGATTGATAAAAAAAAAAATAAAAATCAGCTTCGTTAGTTAGAAACGCACAATTATCAGTTCCAATTTTCCTTTTAAACACTGAGGCACCAGTTCACTAAAGCAGGAATTACTGTGAAGTGTGGCTAAGTGAAACGTTGCCTGGTTTACTAAAGTATAATGTGAAATTTTTGCTCCATCATCCAATCATGTGAAGGCATCACTTTATGTTTTTCATCTCCCTTGCACATGAGGGAAAACAGAATCTTTTTTTTTTTTTTCATCTCACCTATCTTTTTAATACATTTGGCTCCAATATTTTGTACTTGTCTACTAACCCTAACTTTTGTCTTGCAGGTCTCTCGAGTCCCGAGGGTAACGCTTGTGCATTCTTGATGACGCTTAAGCTCCGGACCTTTCACTCTGTATTTATTAACACAAGTCATATCAGATCTGTATACACTATTTATTTCTGTTGTGGGTGTGTACCAGAGCATTGCAAGGTGTGTGCTTGTGTGTAAACATACATTGCCCCCAAGATGAAAAGGTATAGAATTCTGGAAGTATTTGAACAATGCATCCTTTATGTTGGGGAAACTGATTGGACTTTGTTAGGCAACTCTTTATGGACATTAAATTTATTTCTGTTGCAGTCGAAAGTCACAAAGAAATTTTACCTTTCCATAATGCATTTGCAGGGAAATAGAAAAGTTAAGTTGGTGTGCAGTACCTTCCAATAGCCTGTAGGTATTTCAGAATTACAGGTATATACTGTATATTATTATTGGTTTTTATCAGCAAGGTACCTTTAACATAATGTTATACAGTAGATCCAACAGGTAGAGTTCACTGGTATCTGTTAGCCACTTTCCACACTACAATTGAAAGTTTGTTAAAAAAAAAAAAAAAAGATTTATATTGGAGCTGTAAACACTTTTATTTATTTTTTTACTTTTGAGCAGAGTTGGGAAGCATTAGAAATTACACAAATTACCTTTTTAGTTTAAAAGTGTTGGAGCATCAAACTTGTATTGCTTAGATTGATTGAAAACGTAGACGAGTGAGCAATTTCTTCTCAGTGATCCTCACACAGTTCCATCTGTAATGTTACAAAGTCTACAATGAACTGGGAAAAATATGTCAAGAAATGCAACGTGCATGTGTGTGTGTTTATTATAGAAACAACTTAGCAGCAACAATCAACTGCAACAATAAATTTTCTTTATTGATACATCATCCTCTGTTACCATATTTAAAAAGTTCAAAGCATTTTAAGAAACACAAGGTAACAGTTTTATATCAATCTGCTTGACCCTTGCCATATATTAAATGCTCACAAAATTTCACTGACCAGACAAGACACAATTATTATTATCATTAACTTTTAATACACCTTTCTTTTCTTCTTGTCATAGAGCCAACAAGGATGGATCTTTCACACTACTGTGCCTGTAAAATCAAATACATACACAATAAAGATCATATTACCCATTTATAAAAAGAAATTCAGATCGAAATCTACATTCAGTTCGAATGGTTGTGGATTTTTTAATTTATTTATCCAGTTGACCTCACTCTCTTTCAGAAAAAGTTCTCAATCCCCACCTTTCTGCAATATAGGAATATATCAATGGCCATAACGCATATGTTTGACTCTTTTCTAAAAAAGAGTGCTGAGCATCAGTAATTCCATCCATTTATCCCTAATACAATACCTGTGTTGTGCAATGTGATCCTTAAATTAGTATTAGTCAGATTTTTTTATTTGCCATCTGTGTCCCATTGTAGAGATTTTCCTTCACTTCCTGTCCCATAGCTAAATGGGAAGTGAGAGGAAATGCTTGCAAATTCAGGGAATTTCTTAGGGAGCCCAAGGTCACCAGTACTAGTGTTCCCTTTGGAAGATTTCCCCATTATTACTTTTCTGGGGACAACCCAAAACTTGGGATTTTCTTATACTGTACTTTCACTTTTAATTAAAATGGTAAACAGGACAAACAGACAGTGTGAATCTCCCTAAAAGGGGCACATCACGGCTCTGTCCAAAACTAAAAAAAGGTTTTGCCTTTAGTTATACTTTAAGCTTCTGTGAGGTTTCTCCAAAGTAGCTAGAGCCCACAGACATTTAATAGTATATGCAACATACACAAATTGATATGTGGAATGACGTTTAATAGAAATTGAATATCCTTTATAAGGATGATTAAAGGATTTTCCTGTGGTCATGTGGAAACATTGAAGACAAGTTAGAATTAAAATACAAATATAGAGTCTCAACTGCTGACACTGAATATATCTGTGTGGAGTGTGATAGGAGTCTTTGAGTGTGCCATAAATTATACACCAAATAAAACGTAAAAATACAACATACATTCTTTATTCTGTTACATAGTAAACTAGAAGTTAAAAATATTAACATAGTATGTAGAATATGTGAGACTCGATACATTCAAAAACCATATAGTAATGTATGATACACGATCAGCTATTGTTCACAACAGATGCGTATGCAGGATTACCGCATTTTGCTTTTCAGTACTTCCTCAGAATATATGCCAGCGATAGACATATAGTATAGCTGTATATATTGAAAGTCAAAGACCCCTTATAAGACACAAACACCATAACAGAGATAAACATACGGGGTAAAAAAGTATCTACATCAAAGCTACTCATACCTTAGAGCAGCTATGTCCAAACTATGGTCCTCCAGCTGTTCAGGAACTACAATTCCCTTCATGCCTAGTTATGTCTCTGAATGTCAGAGATTTACAATGCCTCATGGGGATTGTAGTACCTGAACAGCTGGAGGGCCATAGTTTGGACACCCCTGCCTTAGAGGAACACCCTGATAGTTTGGCTTCACTTTTTAAAAACAGCATACCCCAAATGTCCGAAATGCTGGCTCTATATATCCGTGTTTTAATTAAGGCGGGGTTACCACAAACTCCCCTCTTGTCCCCCATGCCCTGCCTCATGATGGCACGCAGACAAGTGCACCCAAACAACAGAAGGTTCTTTCCCCTAAAAATGTCAACAAAGGCAGACACGGGCATGACGTAATGATGTATTTAAAGCCGTAAGTAGGTGAACGGCCATAATGAAAAAGGGAACTGTGCCTATACAGTACACTATGAATAATGTAATAGCCAGAAATGCTATTACGAAAGAAAGAGAGAAACCAAAACTTTTCACACACAACAAAGAACTTGGAAAGCCGCATAGCCAACCCACGTTTAGTTGCCAACATTGTCTATAAATAGAACCACACATACAAACATAAGGCATAAACACCAAAAAATACACAGAGACTGCCTACTAGACATAATAGTGCAGACATGACCCCCTCCAGACAATGAATCCACAATAAGGGGGAAAAAAAAAGAAGGGGGGGGAGGAAGACCCCTCCTGCATATCGAATATTCCAATGGGTGCTTTACAACAAACATTATGTTATACAGTACATTAGACAAAAAAAACTAAATAACACAGCCACATATAACTTATTGAAACAAACTTTATTAAATACACGAAAAGGGAGGGAAAGGTAGGAAGGGGAGAAGGGTCTACATTTTCTACCCCTATCTACTTACCATCACTTCCATCTGTACCCCCTAAGAAACAGGAGGGATGATAATAAGCGAAAAGCCAGAAATCATTAAAAGGTATCAAATATGGCAAGAAAAAAGAGATATAATAAAATTAACCCAATACCTAGGACATATGGTATATTATAATGGAGAGTTGCTCGATTTATGCTTTAAGCTCCAGTTTTTTACATGTTTGTAAAGTAAAAAATACAGCCACATTCCCTCTGTAGAATAGTCCTATCTAAATTTCCCCCCTCGGGGTGAGTTCTCTCTAGAGCTGTGAAACGTAAACCCTTAGTTATATGTTGATGGAATTTGGCAAAATGTCTCACTACTGGACTAACCAAGCCTTCCCCCTGAATGTCCTTGACATGGTCGTCCCGTATATGTTCCCAAGATCTACATTTCGTCTTCCCCACGTAGAAACAATTACATGGACACTTCAGCAGGTAGACTATTCCTATTGTTTGGCAATTAACAAAGTGTTTAAAGTGATAGTGTTGTCCATTGAGTAATGTCCCCACCTGATCTTTGTCAATAAATTCACAATAATGGGAATTTCCACATGGAAATGTGCCAGAAAGGAGAGTATGGCAAAAAACGCTTCTCCCATCTGATTTAAAGTGACTGGGGACAATAATGTCCCGTATGAATGTATTTCTCCAAAAGATAACTTTAGGAGTTGTATCCACCAGTTCTTCCACTACCTCATTGTCTTTCAGAATATGCCAGTGCTTGGTGGCCGGGATGTGATCGAGGCTGGACATGTTCCCTCGGAGCTCCGCATTCACCTGACCATTATCCGCTCTGCAGCGGGGTTTTACCGATCTAGTGCCACTCTCACTTACCTTGGCTGATCTGGGAGTGTGCCGGTATCATGGCGGGCAGGAAATTGGTGTCTGTGCTGCAGCCTCTGAAGCAGCAGAGGACCCAGAAGACCAGGAGCGCATGTGAGCCCTCCACCATCTTGCTGCCACGTGTGGTCTCCTCCCCCTCCTCTAGCAAGCGGGGATGGATTTAAAAACACAGTCTCCCAGCGGGGCGGCTCAGGCCTCATGCTCCAGGGTCATGTCTCCGGTGATCACTGTGCAACTGGAGGGTGAGACTCAGGCCGCAGACATTACTAAACCTATCCTGAAGGCCATAGATGGTTGCCGCGCTGATGATTCGCATTGATCACTTGGCCTCTCATACGCCATGACCTGGATAAAATCCGTGGCCGCCTGACGGGAGCTGAGTGGAGAATTTCTGAGGTGGAAGACACGGTTGCCATGCACAGCACCCAACTTGGGGAGCTGCAGTATCAGGTGAGTGCCCTGGCTGCCAAGATGGGAGTTTGCTGAGAATTGGCAGCGTCGGAACAATATCAAAGTAGTGGGCCTACCTGAGAAGGCTGAGGGGGCTCATCCAACTGTATTTGCTGTGCAGCTCTTTAAAGATCTCTTGCAGCTGCTGGATGTCTCCCCCACATATGTGGTTGAGAGGGAACATAGAGTACCAATGGGCTCGAGACCACCGGGGGCCCCACCGAGGCCTTTCCTGGTCTGCTTTCTGAACTTCCGGGACAGAGACAGGATCCTGACGGAGGCGCGCAAGAGAGGGTAATTGAGACTATCAAAATGAGAATACCAAAATTATGCTCTTCCCAGATTTTGCTTTCGAGACGCAGAAGAGGCGCCGCTCCTTCACTTAAGTTCACAAGCGACTACGTACCAAGGGCCTGAAATACAGCATGCTCTATCAGAGCAAGCTTAGAGTGAAATATCAGGGTGTGGTTAAATTTTTTGAATCATCTGGAGAGGCTGCAGACTGGCTTGATTCCATGTAATGTGGACTGCCTGCTTTTTTGCCCTTTCTGCTCCTGCTGGCCTGGCTGTGTAAACTATGGCCCTGATCCTGCATTTTTCCCTGTGCCCATTCCTTTCTCCCTATCCTATGGACGTTTTGATATGGACCGTGGAATGCTCCGTTCACCAAGTTTGCACTACACTGCTGTTTCCCTTGCCATCAGGCAGGTGAGGATGCACCTGTACCCCATTGTTTGGAGGTCGTTGCATTGGAGCTGTGGCGTGACCATACCCTATAGTCTTATAACTTGTTGAATTTGCTGTTTTTTTCTTTTGCTTTTTCTTTTTTGCCCCTTTTTTGGGCAGGAGACTGCTTTGAACTGTTCTAGCCACGCTACGGAGCCTTTGGCTGCAAGTTTTGGGGATAAGCTGGATGCTGTTTTGTGTTTGGGTATTACAGCAGGGTTTGTTTTCACAGGTTTCAGGCACCCCAATGTCCGTGTTCATGTCTTATGGGTCCTATTGCTACGCACTGTCATGTGTTACTGTCCCTCGGGAGGTAGATCTGTGTTTTATTGCTCGCTCACAACCCTTCGGGGTTGGCTATGCAATTTAATTATTTACCATGGCTATGTCACTTAAGATTTTGTCTTGGAACATTAGGGGCCTAAATGACAAAGTTAAGAGGGCTGCAATATTTGCTTATTTGAAGGAGGCTCGACCACACATTGTTCTTCTGCAAGAGACTCATCCGGATGGGAGCAGGGTTCTTGCACTCCGTAGGCCATGGCTTCAACATATGTTCCATGCGCCTTTCTCCTCTTATGCTAGGGGAGTATCTATCCCAGTTGCTAAAAGCGTGCCCTGCACCATCCAGAGGATAATCTCTGAACCGTGGGGGAGGTATCTTATCTTATTTTTGGACATTTCGGGTGTAGCCATGGTTATTGTATGTATTTATGTGCCTCCGCACTTTCACTCGCAGATCCTATATGATCTCCTAGTGAAACTGGTTCCTTATCTGCACCTGCCAGTAATTTTCACTGGGGATTATAATGCTGTCATGGATGGTGCTTTAGACACCTCCAATCCCTCGTGGGCCTCCGCTCTGGACCTTGTGTCCTGGGCCTCGGCTGCCTAGCTCATGGAGGTCTGGCGGTGTAAAAACCCGGGGGTGCTGAGCTACTCCTGTATGTCTCGCACCCACAGAACTGCCTCATGCATTGATTTGGCTTTTGCAAATGGGGCATGCCTGCCTTTGATACGGGCGGCCTCTTATCTGGCGGGGGTGTCTAAGATCATGAACCGTTGATTACTATCTTGGTGGTGGCCAGAGCTGTGGGGGGTGCCTGTCCTCGGTTGGCTCCAGGCGGAGCAGGTGTTGGAGAAGGTCCAGCCTCACATGTCTGAATATTGGGAACATAATATTGATTCAGCTGGGGACACTGTGGCGTGGGACTCGTTTAAAGCGGTGATGAGGGGACAGTATATTTCTGCCATTAAAGCGGTTCGCACTGATCATATTTCTACTAGGGAGGCTTTGAGGCCTAGAGAGAGAGAATGTGAACGGGAGTATGCAGATGCTCCTGGTGCGGTGGCCTTCGCCAACCTGGAGGCAGGTAAGCGCCAGCTGGCCTTACATGATACATCTTTTTGAGAAGGGGGACAAAAATGGCTAACTTTTGGCGATGCTGGTGGTTGATGTGTTCCCTGTGTCCGTTCTAGTTCTGGGGATATACTTACTGATCCTGATGACATTATGGCTAGGTTTGTAGAATACTATCTTTCGGTGTATGTTTTCATCCCACCTTATGACCAGTCGTAGTTGGTGGCTCTCCTTGACGCTCTCCCCCTGCCCTTGTTTGAGGCGGATGATAGGGCGTGGCTTGACCGTGACTTTACACTCCCGGAAATGGGGGCCGCCATAAGGTCCTTCCCTCCCCCCCCAAAAACCTCCGGGCCCAGATGGGTTTGCGGCGGATTGGTACAGACATCACTTAGACACCCTTGCCCCCCGGTTACAGGCTCTATATGCTTACTGTTTTGATACTGAAGTCTTGGCCCCTTCTATGTTGGAGGCCTATGTGGTTCTCATCCCTAAGCCTGGCAAGGACCCCGCGGACTGTGCATCATATAGACCTATAGCCCTGCTTAATGCTGACTTTAAGATACTTACGAACATCTTAGTGACTAGCCTGCCACGGTTCTCCCATCCTTGGTTGATATTGACCAGACCGGTTTTATGCCGGGTAAATTCACAGACACCAACCTACGTCGCTTAATTACTCACCTTCAGATTTCTCACAAACATACTGGGTCCATTGTTATTGTGTCCCTTGACATAGCTAAGGCTTTTGACTCTGTTGACTAAGGATACATGGGGTCGGTGTTGCAATACATGGGGTTCGTACCTCAGCATAGGAAATGGGTCTCCCTTCTTTATAGCATGCCTCGGATGGCTCTAAAAATAGGGTCCTTTATCTGGTTTTTCACCATAGGTAGGGGTACACGACAGGGGTGCCCTTTTATCTCCTTTTTTGTTCTCCCTGATGATTGAACCCCTAGCGATTGCACTTTCAGAAAATCTACTCTGGAACCAGCCTCCGAAATGGTTTATCTGGGACTGACTCTGTGAGGGTGTTTCTTCCCCCGGAAAAGCTGCAAAAGTTGCAGAGGGCAATTCAGTTGCTGTCACTCTGTCCTCATTGCAGACTTGCATGTGAGCTCTAGGCCTGATGCTGTCTATCTTTGGGGCGGTTCCGTTTGCTCAGTGCCACACAAGACCTCTGAAAAGGGAAATTCTTGTCAAGTGGAACAAGGATCCAAAATCTTTGGACAATCTGATTCGGTTGGGTCAAAAGGCAAGAAGTGCTCTTCTGTGGTGGCTCCGTTCCTTGGCCCTGCGTCAGTGGTTTACGTCAATCATCAAGGGGGCACCAAGAGTGTCCTGGCAGCCCAGTAGGTGGCCAAGATCTTAATATGGGCAGAAAAATTAGTTTCAGCCCTCTCTGCCGTGCATATACCCGGAGTGGAGAACTGGCAGGCGGATTACTTGAGTCGTTCGGTATTGGATCGGGGGGAATGGTCCCTGCACCCGGAGGTGTTTCACCTGTTGTGTGTCTGGTGGGAGACACCCCATGAAGACCTGTTAGTTTCTTGGCTCAACGAGAAGGCACAGAGGTTTGTAGCCAGGTCTCGGGATCCTCTGGCTGACACCACAGATGCACTGGTGGCTCCTTGGGGTCAGTATCGGTTGATCCATGCGTTTCCTCCGCTGAAACTTCTGCCGCGGCTTCTGCGCTGAATAGAGGTGGAAGGGATTCCGGTCATTCTGGTGGCCCCAGACTGGCCTCGCTGGTCTTGGTATGCAGATCTGGTAAGGTTGGTTGCCCATGCCCCTTGGAGACTTCCTCTCAGGGAAGATCTGTTGTCTCAAGGGATGATCTTCCATCCTGCTTTACAGTCGCTGGCTTTAACGGTGTGGCTGTTGAAATCCAGGTATTGAAGATTAGGGGTCTTTCTGACTCAGTGATTCCTACACTGTTGAAGGCTAGAAAATCTACCTCCAAGAAGATTTATCATCGTACGTGGAAATCATACATCTCATGGTGTGAATCAATTAAGGTGCATCTATGCTCCTTTTCAGTGGCTAGGATATTGGCTTTTCTCCAAAGAGGGGTTGAGCAGCGGTTGGCCTTGGGTACTATTAAAGGCCAGGTGTCGGCTTTGGAGGTGTTTTTTCAACGCCCCTTTAGCTACGCATTCGTTGATTCACACTTTTATCCAGGGAGTTCATCATGTGGCTCCTCCGATACGGTCCCCGTTACCTCCGTGGGATCTTAACTTGGTACTGTCTGTTCTTCAAAAACCTCCCTTTGAAAACTTAGAGAGATTCCTCTGTTTCACTGTCACAGAAGGTAGCCTTTTTGGTGGCTATTACCTCTGCCTGCAGAGTGTCTGAATTGGCAGCACCGTCCTGCCGTTCTCCTTCTCTGGTGGTCCACAGAGATTAAGTGGTACTTCGACCTAATCAGTAGTTTCTTCCTAAGGTGGTTTCTGATTTCCATTGAATGGTGGGAAGATAAGTGGATAGGGGTAGAAATGTAGGTCATGACCCTTCTCCCCTTCCTACCCTCCCCTCCCCTTTCATGTATTTAATATAATTTGTTTCAATAAGTTATATGTGGCTATGTTATTTCGTTTTTTTTTTTTTTTTTTTTTGTCTAATGTACTGTATAACTCAATGTTTGTTGTAAAGCACCCGCTGGAATATTTGATTTGCAAGAGGGCTTTTCTCCTCCCCCTCCCCCCTTCTCCTTTTTTTTTTCCCCTATTATGGATTCATTGTCTGGAAGGGGTCATGTCAGCACTATTATGTCTAGTAGGCAGTCGCTGTGTATTTTTTGGTGTTTATGCCTTGTATGTTTACATGTGTGCTTCTATTTATTGACACTGTTGGCAACTAGCAGTGGGTTGGCAATGCAGCTATCCACATTCCTTGTTGTGTGTGTGATGTTTTTTGGCATTTCTGGCTATTAGATTATTCACAGGGTACTGTATAGGCAAAGCTCCCTCATCCATCATGGGCAATCGCCGATTTCCTGCACGACTTTGATGACGTCATTACGCCATGTCAGCCTTTGCTGATGTTTATGGTGCAGAGCGTTCTGCCGATTGGGCGCGCTTGTCTGCGTGCCATCATGAAGGCAGGGTGTGGGGGACAAGGGGGGAGTTTGTAGTAGCCCCACCTTAATTAAAAAACACAAATATATAGAGCCAACATTTCAGACTTTTGGGGTATGATGTTGTTCAACGGTGGAGCCAAACTATCATGGTGTTCCTCTAACGTATGGGTAGCTTTTATGTAGATTCCTGCAATGCTGTTTCTTGGCCTAGGCCTAGGGCGGCACTTTGCAGGGGGGGGGGGGTGGCAAAAAAACTCCCCTGCACAAAAAAAAACAGCCTGCTCCCAAATTAAAATAGTCACTGCTGGCAGTGGCGGGGCTATGGGGGTGTAGGGGGAGCGTACCGCACCCGGGTGACACCCACCAGAGGGGTGACCTCTGGGCCGCATGTCCTAACCACTGATTGTGGTGTGTGTCACCAGCGCTGAGGGGGCCATCCACACGTTGACAGGAGGGGCTAGATGGAATCTGATTGGCCCGCGCCATCAATGTTATGGTGCTGATCAATCAGAATACCTCTTCTGTTGAGAGTTACAGATGTAGGTTTTGCCGTGAGGTTTTCAAATCCTCAGACTTGTGAAGTAGCGTCCGGACAGTGGGGGATCGCAGAACATTGGAACAGGAGGACGGGGGGGGGGGTGTCCAGTGAACATACGCTTTAATGTCATGCTGGGATCCAAGGATGGCAGAGGAGCAAAGGGCTGAGGATTCCTATGGGTCTACCCTTGATAAAGTCACGCGTCTGTTGTGACGCAACGCGTCGGGAGAAGCCGGGTGACGTCACTTCCGGTCTACGGCTGAGACTGGAAGCATCTGTGGACACCGCATCGGCGGTTTGCTTTGCTGCTTGTTCCTGCTTGCTTACCCTTACTTCAACTGTAAGTGTTTTTATTGCTTGCTTTATTAAAGTATTTACCTACTACACTATGAGGGGGCTCTTGTCATTTTGATGATTTAGTGGCATAGGAATACATCAGGATAAAAGTCCCCTTAAGGAGAGGAATTTCCACTACAGACAACTATTCTATGATCTGAGGAGATATCCACTGTCCATTCCCAGCTATACTTCAATGGAAAACCCCCTGATGTCCTTGATGGTGATCTAACACACCAAAAACGCTCTTTTGAGTGATAATGGAGGTGAGCGGCCATTGCACTTAATCTAGGATTAGAGCTCACAAATTAATTGCACACGTATATCACTGGATGAGATTCTTTGTTTTATACACTGGAACACCCTTGAACTCTTTCACCCCATTTTGCATTTATTTATTTATGCATATCTATTTTGTGCACACCATCCAGTGACACATGGACTATTTATGCTGTACAGTGTTTTTATATGCTACTTTATTGCATCACTTGCACTTTTATTTATTTGCTGTTCAATATTGTCATAGTCACTTTTATGTGTTGATTTATTGCGTCTTTTGCACTTTTATGATTACTTATTTATCACTTCACTAAGCACTTCAGCACTCATTTGCATATTTTTGAATATTTATCACCTATTAGCTATTTAGCTAATTTTATGATCTTCATTGTATATTTCATATTATATATATTGTTTATTCATCATATATTTCTTGTGAACACCTTTCATCCACTTTGTGTTTTGTGGCCCACCATTTTAGAAATTGAGCGCTGATTCCCCCTTTCCTTCACTTTTTAACAGCAATCGGCAGCTGATTTCGGTGCTCCACTCATCTACTTGTGGTATTTATCTACCTCATTGGTAGCGCATAGGTCCCTCCTATTTTTTTTATGTTGAGCGATGCTATCATGAGCCCCCCCCCCCTGTTTTCTTTTTTGGTCCCCCCATGACCCCACCCAGACATTCTCTTTGGTAAGCTATGGATTCGTAGGTTTCTTCCCACACCACCCTCCCTCTCCCCCCCCCCCCTCCTTCCTTTTTGGCTCCTTGTTCCTTTCTTCCCCCCCCCCCCCTTATATTCCTTATGGCTGTTCACTTGCAAATGTATTTTGTCCATTCTATCTTTTTGCTGTACTACATCTGGTATTTACGGTAGATATTTTTTTTAACATCTTTGAATTTCAATATATACAAATATACAATATGTCTTTTGCTGGCATGCATTGTGAGGAAGCACTGAAAAGTGAAATGCGGTAATCCTGCATACGCATCTGTTGTGAACAATAGCTGATCGCGTATCATACATTACGATATGTTTTTTTGAATGTATCGAGTCTCACATATTCTAGATTCTATGTTAATATTTTTAACTTCTAGATTTTACTATGTAACAGAATAAAGAACATATCTTGTATTTTTACGTTTTGTTTTATTGTATAATTTATGGCACACTCAAAATCCCCTATCTTACTCCACACAGATATATTCAGTGTGAGAAGTAGACACTCTATTTTTGTAGCTTCTCTCACTCTCTCTGAAGTCCTGCTTGTTGCTGTTGCTCCCTGCTGTGCAGTGTGCTCCTGGAGGTTGGACAGTATGACTGTTATTTGTCTCAGATTCTGACTTTGTCTGCTGTCTGCCTCTGGAAGTGTTGCTTGAGCTCACCTGCTGCTGCTTCTGAAGTAAGTGAATAAGGCAGATGTGTCTTAAAGAGACAGTGTACATGTTTTTTTGTGAGAGGTAATATGATTTTCTTCATATATTTTGTGCAAATATGAGCTTGCCACACCTGTTAGTGGCACAGAAGACTAGCAAAGGTAGGAGGGGCAATGTGAGACATGTTTTTAAAAAGTGCTCAAGGGCTGCAAGTTTTAGTGTTTTGCATTATTTTAGGAGCAGAAGCCCTGAACGCAAATGCTCCAAAAAACAGACCTGCTAACAATCATCTTCTCCTGACCTGGACAATCTGCATTCCACAGAGTCCTCCACATGGAAGCATGCTCCCCAAGCAGTCCATGTGGCACTTGCTCAGAGGCGATTATGTCAGCGTGATAGGAAATGCCTCACCAAACTCAGGGCGCATTTTGGGCCTGAATGCAGTCTGCAGTGGCAAAGAAATTAAATTGTATGGATTGCCTCACATGAATGTGGATTCTAAGCTCTATTAAGGAAGCTATAGCAGAAAGTATGCTGCAAAAAAAAAAAAAGAAAGTAAGGCTCCATGTACACAGGTCGTTGTTAAAAGTCCCTTTGAATGCTGGAATTTTTAGGACGTTTAAAACGTCCATTCGGTCGCGTTTGTACCCGCGTTTAGCGGGTGTTTAGCGGCGTTTGCGTTTAGAACCGTTCCTAGAGGTCAAAAAAATTATTCCCCTTTAAAATGGAAAAACGCGAATGCTAAACGCGGGTTATCGCGTTCAGACGCGTTCGGACACGTTCAGACGCGTTTGTGCGTTTGAAACGCCGGGAAGCACACGTTCGAACGCAAATAATTGCGTTCTAAAAAAAGTCCCTGAACGCAACTGCCTGCAAATGACTGTAAACGACCTGGTGTACATGGACAGATAAGATAAAATGTAGATGGGTTCAGGGGCTTCTGAAAAAATCGCCCAACTGCTCCTAAACGGCCATTTCCAGCGTCCCGTGTACATGGACCCTAAGAGTTGAAGGATAATTGAAGAAAGGTCAGGTGCACATACTTCATTCATTTCATACTTTTGATTCCAATCTCATTGTCTCCCTTAGTATCGGGGGCCAGAGGCCTTACCACTGCAAAAAGTGCACAGATATTTCCAAATGTGGAAAAAAAAAAGGGTCTTTTTCCCCATAATGACAGAGCGTAAAGAGCTTGTTGATGAAGGATGGCAGAGACCTCATCAGAAGACCAATTTACAGTAACAGGTTCTCTAGGGTTTATCCAAATAAGATGGTTAAAGCATGTTTATGCACTGCACTTCCAGGGGGTTCAGGGCTCATTAAGTGTCTTTGCCTTTTCATAACTCAGTTGCTTTTTTCCCATGAAAGGAAAAGTGGACTTGTTCACACCAGATGCAGGCCAGTATGTTTTTATTCTGCATCAAGAATGCATAGACAGTGTTAAACTTGGATTCCAATGACCTAGATCACACCAGTGCAGCACATTCTAGTGCAGTCAACAAAACTAGAATGTTACATTGTTTCTGTATGAAACACATCTGGAAAGTGGCAAAACGCATTGGAATACATCAAAAATACTCATGCAAAAACCCATCCGGAACGCAGAAATTATGGTGATCTGGCCAGCAGGCTTGTAGAGAATTTATACAGTGACAAGTCTTGCCTGTCAATCAGCAACAGCGTTAACTTCAATATATAAACTGAATATGGATTAACACCTCATCTGGTGAAGGCTTCTACACAAGTCTTCAACATTTCCTATAATGGGAGGGTGTTGTTTGACCAAATGCTGGACAACACAATTAAGCGAATGACAGGAGGAAAAGTCTGGACTGTGGCCACGAACTAGTAAGAGGAGGCAGACGTCTTTCACTCAAGCCTATTGGACTAAAAAAAGGTGCAGGGGGCCAAATCTTGTAGGACAGACTGCAGAGTTTACAGATCACAGTGGAGGGACACACACACACATCATAGGTTGAACTGGATGGACTGATGTCTTTTTTCAACCTCACAAACTATGTAACTTTGTAGGTGCCTCAAAGTTACTTTTTACATGAAATTAAGTCCAGCGCAAGTTGCTAAAATGGCTGGAAAGTCTGAAGGTACAAATAACCAGTCTCTTCCAGTTGGAGTCCGGAAGCCTGAGTGAAGTTGATGATTGTAACCTAATTTATACTGCTACATGGCCATCATGCCAGTGACGCCAAAAACATAGAGTCTGGGGGCTTTTCTCCCCAGTTTTTTTTTAGTACCTAAGGCAGAAGCCTTTCTATCCTATTTCACTTTGAAGGAATCAAATTTGTACATACACACCAAGAGGTTCAAGATAGAGTCCATGCAGACAGTCACAGGGATAGTTCAGCAGGAGGACCAGTTAGTGTCAATAGACCTATCTAACTCCTTCTTCCATGTCCCAATCAATGGTGAGCACCAGAGGCATGTGAGATTTGCGGTGGCCAGATGTTACATCCAGTTCTGGTATCTGCCTTTTCCAGAATTGGCACAGCCCCAGGAATCTTTTGAGGATCTTGTTGGCATTGGTGGTGCCTTGGGTCAGGTGGCACATGAGGGTGTTTCAGTTTGCCTTCTTCAGTCTATGGGATGGGCTGTCTATGGATCAAAATAGAAAGAAGCCTCTTCTAGCATTGCAAGCCTTTCAGGATCTTCTTTAAGGGGGCATGAGTAAAGTAGATAATTGACAACAAGACAACAGCAGCCTATATTGCCTGCCAAGGGGACACCAAAAGTCTTTTCCGGTTACATCTTGCATCAGAAACTTTTCACTGGGCCTACGTTGGTCTTCTTGTCAGGAAAGCAAAATCAACTAATGGGTTGGTTAGGCGGAATATTTTTCAACAAGTACCTCAAACCAATATTGCCCCTATGGAGCTTTTCAGTAGTAGTTCTCAGGGAGATCCAATGAATGCGCAGCTTCTAATATTTTTAACAGGATACAAATGCAGACTCCATCATACAAGATAGGTTCACAGTGCCATGGGATTTTCAGTTTAATCTTTGTCTCTCTCAGGTGTCCTTGAATATACAGTGCCTTGCAAAAGTATTCGGCCCCCTTGAACTTTTCAACCTTTTGCCACATTTCAGGCTTCAAACATAAAGATATAAAACTGTAATTTTTTGTGAAGAATCAACAACAAGTGGGACACAATCATGAAGTGGAACAAAATTTATTGGGTATTTCAAACTTTTTTAACAAATAAAAAACTGAAAAATTGGGCGTGCAAAATTATTCAGCCCCTTTACTTTCAGTGCAGCAAACTCTCTCCAGAAGTTCAGTGAGGATCTCTGAATGATCCAATGAGGACCTAAATGACTAATGATGATAAATAGAATCCACCTGTGTGTAATCAAGTCTCCGTATAAATGCACCTGCACTGTGATAGTCTCAGAGGTCCGTTTAAAGCGCAGAGAGCTTTATGAAGAACAAGGAACACACCAGGCAGGTCCGGGATACTGTTGTGGAGAAGTTTAAAGCCGGATTTGGATACAAAAAGGTTTCCCAAGCTTTAAACATCCCAAGGAGCACTGTGCAAGCGATAATATTGAAATGGAAGGACTATCAGACCACTGCAAATCTACGAAGATCTGGCCGTCCCTCTAAACTTTCAGCTCATATAAGGAGAAGACTGATCAGAGATGCAGCCAAGAGGCCCATTTTCACTCTGGATGAACTGCAGAGATCTACAGCTGAGGTGGGAGACTCTGTCCATAGGACAACATTCAGTCGTATACTGCACAAATCTGGCCTTTATGGAAGAGTGGCAAGAAGAAAGCCATTTCTTAAAGATATCCATAAAAAGTGTAGTTTAAAGTTTGCCAAAAGCCACCTGGGAGACACCCCAAACATGTGGAAGAAGGTGCTCTGGTCAGATGAAAGCAAAATCAAACTTTTTGGCAACAATGCAAAACGTTATGTTTGGCGTAAAAGGAACACAGCTCATCACCCTGAACACACCATGCCCACTGTCAAAGATGGTGGTGGCAGCATCATGGTTTGGGCCTGCTTTTCTTCAGCAGGGACAGGGAAGATGGTTAAAATTGATGGGAAGATGGATGAAGCCAAATACAGGACCATTCTGGAAGAAAACCTGATGGAGTCTGCAAAAGACCTGAGACTGGGACGGAGATTTGTCTTCCAACAAGACAATGATCCAAAACATAAAGCAAAATCTACAATGGAATGGTTCACAAATAAACATATCCAGGTGTTAGAATGGCCAAGTCAAAGTCCAGACCTAAATCCAATCGAGAATCTGTAGAAAGAACTGAAAACTGCTGTTCACAAACGCTCTCCATCCAACCTCACTGAGCTCGAGCTGTTTTACAAGGAGGAATGGGCAAAAAATTCAGTCTCTCGATGTGCAAAACTGATAGGGACATACCCCAAGCGACTTACAGCTGTAATCGCAGCAAAAGGTGGGGCTACAAAGTATTAACTTAAGGGGGCTGAATAATTTTGCACGCCCAATTTTTCAGTTTTTTATTTGTTAAAAACGTTTGAAATATCCAATAAATTTCGTTCCACTTCATGATTGTGTCCCACTTGTTGTTGATTCTTCACAAAAAATTACAGTTTATATCTTTATGTTTGAAGCCTGAAATGTGGCAAAAGGTCAAAGTTCAAGGGGGCCGAATACTTTCACAAGGCACTGTAAAGGTGCTGCTGAAAATGTGGACAGAACAATTCCATGCCATACACATGCTTTCCTCCTACTGAGAAGGCTTTGGCTTTCACTGCTCCCCCAGATGTCATCAGCACCACCAATCTCATTTCTGGTCAAAATAAATATTTTATGGCAAGGTCAGTGACAGCACCCCAATCCAATTAGATTGATTTTAATAGCCTGTCTATGGAAAAAGCTAGACTAGGGGTGCAAGGATTCTCATCCAAGGTGGTTCAGACCTTGGTGAAGACCAGAATACGAGAGGATATGAAGGAAGTTTGTTTTGTTTGCTTAGCAAAAGATTTTTCTTTTGTGTCCCCTGCTCTAGCCAATATCCTGGACTTTTTACAATAAGCACAAGAGGTTGGTCTGGCATACAACTACATCTTATCTTTCACAGGCTGCAGATGGGTGGAAAAGTCAGTGACCAGATGCTTCTTTCAGGTGACAATCTATATATAAAAAAGGAGTGATATTTGCGCTTAAGACAAAAAATACTAAGACAATATAAAATATATGTAAAAAAATATACTAAGTATATTACACGCGCCAAAGGAGGGAAATCTATATAAATGTATAAGGACCTAGTATAGGTATTTGATATTATAAAAATAAATAAGGTGAAAGTGAGATATGATATATAAGTAAAATTAATGCAGCTGCTATATTAAAGTGCGGGTGCTAATAGTGAAGTTGTGGTAATTACAAGTGTGTGGTTACCTATAGCGCTTGCTAAAGTATATCACCCTGAATAGTAAAAAATGTATCTCAACATATGTGACAATAAATATGATAAATTATTAATTAATACTATGCTTCATAAAAATCTGAAAATTATTCAATATATAGTGACTAAAGTCATGTGCCCAAAAAGTTGATAAATATATGATAAAACAGTCCTCGTAAATAATATCCACCAAAGTGAAAAATTATAATAAATAGAAATAAATATATACAATGTGAAGATATTAATGATGAACAGTCCAAAAATATTGCATATAAAGTGCAGGTGCTTCTTTCTTTTCTTTCCTAGATATCCCTTCACTGTGGAAATAAATACATTTCAAACTCCAGACAATGTGGGTCCTATATGCCTTACGGCATTAGGACCAATCGTGCTTGAAAAGACCCTCTCCAGGTCCGGGTACGTTCCCTCCTGGAAAATAAAGCTGTCCCTCTGCAGTACCACTCCACTGCAGGTGAGCTCCAGAAACGGGTATATCTCCTTCAGCCACAGTGCGCCTCCTTGGAATAATACTCCCCCTGCAGATCACCTCCAGTCACGGGTGTATAACAAAGGAATAAAAAGCCAGATAGTGCAGTATTGTTTTCAAATGGTTTAATATTGCACACAACCCCGGTCACTCCAAAAAATATATAAAATATACAATCCCAGTGAGGTGATAAAAGCAGGTAAAAAAACACATCAAAAAGGCTTGATAAAACCAACTGGTGAGGCAGACGTGAATATTAATCCATAAAATCCATAAAACAAGCAAACAGAACCGTCATACACGTGAGCTGCAAGTGGAGAGCGGTAGTTCCGGCTTGTGTTCCACTAAGCCCGTATGACGTCACGACGTGCGTTCCACCGTGACGTCATACGGGTTTAGTGGAACGCAAGCCGGAAATACCACTCTCCACTTGCAGTGTTGAGAGCACTGAAAGCTAAAAATTGGTCTGGATATAAAGGGGGTTTAAGTGCACAGAAGGCAAGTGGTTAAAATAGGTACTGGTAATAATGGAGCCTTCCTTGATCTCTATCTTAAGGTCTAGGAAGTTGATACTCTGCTTACTGGCCTCATGTTGTAATAATAGATGACGTCCTCCTCCTCTGGAATGGTGACAGAACATCTTTGGATTTGTTCATGGAAGAGCTTAACTGCAACTCATTGGGCATAATATTACAACATGAGGCCAGTATCCAGAGTATCAACTTCCTAGACCTTAAGATAGAGATCAAGGAAGGCTCCATTATTTCCAGTACCTATTTTAAAAGTACTGATCGCAATGGCTTTATTAATCAGAGTAGTTGCCATCACCCCTCCTGGCTAGGTTCGGTCCCCAAGAGCCAGTTTCCCTGCTAAGGAATGTGAGGAATGTGACTAGGAACCATCATTTACGCCGAGCGCTGTTTGCTCTTATGCCTGTTTGACCACTCTGTGACAGGAGGGTCAAAAGTTCCGGTAAGAGGCTACGGGTGTCAGGACAGGGTGTAACTCATCTCTCTCACTATTCACTGGTGATTGGCTGATTGGATCGGGTCCTTTCTCTCTACCTGCAGTTCTACATCATTAGATTGTTCATGGACTGTATTACTGTGATGGATTGTATAATATATGTCTGACACAGCTCCTAATATACATCGACAATCTATATATGACCTTAAAGGAAATCCTTGTTACCTCTGTGGGACTTAAGCCCCGTATACACGTACCGATTGTCGGCCGTAAATATTCGGCCGACGACCGATCGGCCGATTGTAGGCTTGTTAGTATGATGCTTCCGACAGCCGACAGCGCATTTTCGGCCGAACAGAATCTGTCGTGCAAGCATTAAAATTTTTGTTGGCCAACACCAGAACGGCCGATTGTTCGCCAGTCAGTACAGAATTCGGCCGACAATCAGCAGATTTGCAAGTCTGGGCATGCTCAGAGAAGAAAAAACACAGGGAATGTTAACCATCACATGACATCACTTCTGCAGTCGGCGGACAAAATTCGTGTGCAGTCTTTTGCACTTTTCAGCGGACAGGACAGCCCTGGACAAAAGACGGCCGATCGGTCGGCCGACGATAGGTACGTGTGTAGGAGGCATTAGGCTTGGATATTAAAGCACTGGTACCAGCACCCTTTGCTCAAATGGATTCATTTCCATTAGGTTTCCTCACAGTAAAACTAGTTTTTCTGACAGCAACTACTTCAGGCAGAAGCATGTTAAAGATTGTAAAACTTTTCTGCAAGGGCCCTTTTGTGCCTTTTTTTTTTTTTTTTTTACCAGAAATAGTGATACTACGTCTATCTCCAAAGCTCAATTTTAAAGTGGTATCCAGTTTGCAGCAAAACTGGAAAGTGGTCCCTCCGTGTTTTTGCTCAAGAGTCACTGAGTGCACAGAAGGAAGACTTCAGTTCCCTACACGTGGTAAAATACTAACAGAGTACTTGGTCAAAAGAGGAAAGTGCACAGTCTTTTCATTTAGCCATCAGGTCCTCAAGAGTCATCCACTGTTGGGTTGCCAGGTTGATTTAGATTGGCCTGCAGGATGTAGGCCTTTCTGCTCTGAAAGAGTTGCAAGCTTAGTTGACTAGAGGGGCGGAAACCTTTAACCTTTGGGGCAGTTATCCCAAGATTGCTTGGAAAATATATGTAAGACAGGTACTGTAGCTTGAAGTTCTTGTGTGGCCTTTAATTAATATTACAAACTAGATGTGCAGTCAGCAGGTTTGGGACAAGAGAGATCAATTATTTTTGTCTTTACCATTTTTTTTTTTTCGATTGTCAGTCTCTATTCATTTGTGTGCTGACATGAGATGGGCCAGGAAAACGGAAAATTGTTATATATTTACTGTAATTTTCCTTTCCTAGCCTAGCTTCATGTCAGCGGTTCCCTCCCTCCCTAGTGGCCTGTCGCAGGCTAGGTTATCGAACACTTCAGTTGGGGAAGGAGTTACCTTATATTTAGCTAGGAAGAGGTGGTCCTGTGGGCTTCAGATGAGGCATTAACCCATTCTGTTCTGACGTGAGGATAGGCCAGGGAAGGAAAATTATGGTTAGTATCTGATAACAATTTTCCGTTTTCTTTTCTCCGATTGAATACTTCCATTTTCAATCTGTAATCTATTATGCTGCAACATAGTGGCTGGATAGCTCCTCTCCTGTAATCTCTTATGCTAGCCATACACCAGTTTGAGAATCATTCAAAGGTGCTTTCGAAAAACAAACACGCGGTCGTGAAAGCAAATGATATTGCCATCATGTAATAACCGAATTTTAAACGAAAACTCGTTCAATGGACATAAATTATTATGTTTTTTGTTGATTTTTTCCTTCTGGGTCACATTTGCGCAGTCCCAACTGTTCAATTTTTAATGGGCCAGAAACACATTAACCCTTCAAATTTTATCATCCGTTCAGCAGACTTTTTCCAAACTTTTCCTTCAATTTCTTGGCGCAAAAGACTTTCTAATGATTTTTCATCTACTGTATGGGCACCATTACTCATATCTTTTAATCTCTCTCTTCTTGTATCTGAATCACTAACTATTCTAGTAACCTGCTTGAAGTGTGATTTAGGAATAGACTTATATACCTTAGGTGAATGATGACTATGCTACTATGACATGGTAAATAGATGTCTATAGACCAGAAATATCCCAAGTGACTGAAATTGCATTACCTGGAACATTACCTTTTTTACATTTTTGCTAAAAATTTGCAAGTAACCTATAACACCAGTGATCAAATGATTAATAACTCTGTCGTAAAATCTGGCGAAACTTCTTTATAGGACAATACAGAGTCAAATCTAGCTACTTAGCAGTTGCTTGGAGTACATATATACAACGCTCACCACAACAAGCCTGCACCATCTACCACCTGCTCATATATACTATTTATCATACTGCATACAAGATAGAGTTGTTTATTACAGAGTGTAATTAAATGGTTGATGCATTCTGTGGATCATCCACATTTCTGTATTCTCTTAGGTTAAAGAAGAACTATAGGCAAAAGTTTTTTTTTCTCTTTGGATAGTGTAAGAAAGGGTTACAACCCCTGTAAGGTTTATTTTTGCCCTCTTTGTCCCTTTGGGGAGATTTACCGTCACTTCCTGTCCCATAGATAAACAGGAAGTGAGAGTACATCCTTGCAAATTAGGAGAATCTCTTGGGGACCCCCAGGTCACCAGAACTAGAGTCCCTATTAGAAGATGGACAACCCAAAGTATGGGATTTTCTTTTACTTTTACTTTCAATGATAACAGAAAACAGCACAAATAGAGGGGATGAATCTCACTAACACAGTCAGCAATAAAAAACTGACAGTTATTGCAATCCATCCTCATTCTATGCAAAACTAAAAAAAAAACTTTTCTTATAGTTACACTTTAAGTTGCAAATGTTCATTGCAAGGTACCCTGTAGGAATAAAGCCCTGAGGAAGGGAATGCAGATCCTTGAAATGTGTCAATCCTACATTTGCACACCATAATATGCTATTGTGTCTTATACAGTATTAGGTTTTTTTCCTCTGTTAAGTTTCTTTACCTTCTTTTGGTTAAGCCATTGCCCCTGTCCACAGAGGGGTGTGGTAATGACTTTTCATTTCTAATTAACCCAAACTGCGTGACAGAGACTTCCATAGCTTCATGTTGTCAAGCAAGCAGTCTGCATTATTTCAATAACTCTATTTTTAGTTGCACTAGCCTTAAAGCTATCTGCTTTTGATTTAAATACTTATTGCTGTATGTGGGAGATTTTGCATCCCTGTCCCAAGAAAGCTCTGTTTGTCAGAGATAAGGTGGCACTGGAACAGTAAGCGAGGTTCAACCTTCGAAAGGGGATACAGACCGCAATACAAGCCTGGATTTTATCCTTCTCCACTCTGCAAAAAATGTATTTACGTCTGTTTGTATTTTCTGCCCTGTCAGTAAGGAGAAATCTCCCTAATTATGACACAGACAACAATAGCACCTGACACTGTAGCACTGCCCCCTTGAGGTTTGCTGGTTTTACATACTTTTGGATTCCCCTGGGTTACCTGTATCAACTGCTTGCAGAAATCTTAGCACTTTATTCTCTAGGCTCAGTCAATAAACAGTCTAGGGGTTGCTGTTTTTGTGGTTTTATTTTATATTGGGATGAGTGGGATACTCCAACAATCAAACTATTCAAAATGCTGAGGACATCTGATTGAGAATGCAGCAAGGCCTGCAGCTTCATCCTGCCACTAGATAAATCTGAGGTAAATGTTCCTTTAGGTATTTCTCTTCAGGGCACACACCTAGCACCCTCTTTCTTTTCCTCCAGCTGACACCTATCCACTGACTACACTACTCCGGAGTGGCTCCCTTCCTGGGCAGACCCTTAGGCAAAATCCTCTGTACTCAGGATACTGCTCTCCAGGTTCTCGCAATGCCTCAACTCCTCCAGTCAGCTTCTCCTGGACCTGGGTTCAGCTCCACACTTCTGGCTCACCAGGCCAATTGCCCATGACCACACTCCAGCTACTTCAGAAGAGGAGGCAGCCTCCACCCTCCTTCCAGGACTCTGCTTCCAGCCAAAGACCTCGTGCACATGCGCCTGTGACTTTTTATACCACACCCCACAATGCACAAAGACAGCAGTCTGAGCCAATCCCTGGGGCTGTATCAAGCCTGTGTCCTCATTGGCCAGGTTTTCTCCACTGTCCAATGTGCCTCCCCAATGGGCACAGTAGGGACACTCCCGCAGACCATATGAACATATGAACCGCACACTGAGCAGACCTAACTCACAGATCCTGCATCCCTGTTAAGCAGAGTGCAATATAGAATTTACCTGTTGCTCCTCCCCTAATAGGCAGACATAGCCAAAAACTAAAATCTCTAGCACCTACATAGGAGGGTGCTACACACATTCTTCCCCTTCCCCACTCTATCCAAAAACTAAAACTCATGATAACCTTACTTAGTTACATAAAGGTTTAAAAAAAAAAAATTCTGTCTAGTTCACTCAAAGGAAAAATAAAAATCTGTGTGTGAAAAGAGCACCCGCAGTGTATCATATGACTACTTTATATTCAGTTAATGGTTAAATTAGCACTATTTACACATTGTATCAAACAGCTGTTATTTGAAGAAAGCATGCTACTCACCAGGGGGGGAACCTCTGGGTGAGTCTAGGATGGAAAAGGACTTGGGGGTACTGGTAGACAACAGGCTTGGCAGTGGCATGCAATGCCAAGCCGCCGCAAGCAAAGCCAACAGAATACTGGGATGTATAAAAAGGGGATTCACTCCAGAAATAAAGAGATTATTCTTCCACTCTACAAGACTCTGGTCCGGCCACATCTGGAGTATGCTGTCCAGTTCTGGGCACCGGTCCTCAGGAAGGATGTGCTGGAACTGGAGAAAGTCCAGAGAAGGGCAACAAAAATAATTAGGGGAATGGAGGACATCAGCTATGAGGAAAGACTACAAGCACTGAACCTATTCTCTCTGGAGAAAAGACGATTGAGGGGGGATATGATATCAATGTACAAATACTGTACTGGCGACCCTAGCATAAGGAACAAACTATTCAGAGAGAGGAGACACAATAAGACACGTGGCCACTCACTAAAACTTGAGGAAAGGCGGTTTAACCTTAAAGTGCGTAAGGGGTTCTTCACTGTAAGAGCAGTAAGGATGTGGAATTCTCTTCCACAAGCAGTCGTATCAGCAGGGAGCATTGATAGTTTCAAAAAACTATTAGATGGACACCTTAAAGACCACAACATACAGGGGTATACAATGTATGGTTAAAAGCAAACACACACACACATCATAGGTTGAACTGGATGGACTGATGTCTTTTTTCAACCTCACTATCTATGTAACTATGTAACTATGAAGAACACATTGCACCATTTTTCTTGCCACTTTGGAAAGCAGAAATGCTTGTACCCAGGTCAATGTCATGCTGGAGCTGCACCTTTCTTGTGTGAGTGGCCTGACCCCAACTTTGTTCAAATAATAAAACAACATGATTATAATGCATCTTTATCTTTATCTGCAGAAGTAATCAGTGGTTTACAGCCACAAACACAATAATCAGGCATCTGAAAATGAATACTGTAATACAGAAAACCAAAAGAATCTTCCAGACTTTTTTTTAACATTTTCCTTGTAGCACAGAATGATCATATGATCTGTAGCTGGCCAAAGGGAGATTCTCATCTTATCAGAAGTCCTGCCTATAGTATGACAGATTTAACATTTTGCCACTTGACAGATTTATATGTTAGAACTAAAAAATGAAAATTCTTATAATGCATCTTGTATTGCACAACAGAAGACCACATTGTTTTTTTTCTTTTACCTGAAAAAAAGAGTACTTATACTGTATTAACAAACATAATGCTGTAAAAAAAAAAGTGGGGTAGGAAAGAGTAATACTTAAATTCTTTGTCTTTGGATATTTATAATGATGAAGATTTTACTGTATTTTGATAGTGTCCTAAGATGTTTTCAGGGATGAAGCCCCTGCAGTCACCCCCTCCCCAACTAGTCTCATTACACCTCTATGCAGGTGATCTGCAACATTTCAGGTCTCTTGAAGCACTCCAGCATTGCAACAGTCTGTTAGCATATTAGTGCTGATAATGTTTCTAACATGTCAATGTTTCTGAAAGGAACCTCATCAGCGTAGCATAGAAGGTGTCATTATTGGCCTCTCCTAGAAATGCTAGGGGCCTGGCTGTCATTCCTACCCTAAATCACTAACCCATAAAAGTATGAATATACAGTAAACGATCTAGAGGAGGGGATATCCAGCACAATCTCTGTATTTGCGGAAATATACTAAACTGAGCATGCCAATATCTTCTATGCAGGATGTGGAAACCTTACAAGCGGACCTGAACAAAATAACGGGTTGGGCAACTTCATGGCAGATGAGGTTTAATGTTGAAAAATGTAAAGTAATGCACTTGGGTGCCAGAAACCAGAAAGCAAGCTACTCACTAGGGGGGGAACCTCTGGGTGAATCTAAGATGGAAAAGGACCTGGGGGTACTAGTGAACAACAGGCTTGGCAGTGGCATGCAATGCCAAGCCGCTGCAAGCAAAGCCAATAAAATACTGGCATATATAAAAAAGTGGATTCACTCCAGAAATATATTATTCTCCCACTCTTAAAGGCTCTGGTCCTGCCACATCTGGAGTATTCCGTCCAGTTCTGGGCACCGGTCCTCAGGAAGGATGTGCTGGAACTGGAGAGAGTCAAGAGAAGGGCAACAAAAATAATTAGGGGAATGGAGGACCTCAGCTATGAGGAAAGACTACAAGCATTGAACTTATTCTCTCTGCAGAAGAAACGCTTGAGGGGGGATATGATATCAATGTACAAATACTGTACTGGCGACCCTAGCATAAGGAACAAACTATTCAGAGAAAGGGAATACAATAAGACGCATGGCCACTCGCTAAAACTAGAGGAAAAATGGTTTAACCTTAAAATACGTAAGGGGTTCTTTACTGTCAGAGCAGTAAGGATGTGGAATTCTCTTCCACAAGCAGTAGTATCAGCAGGGATCATCGATAGTTTCAAAAAACTATTAGATGGGCACCTTAAAGACCACAACATAAAGGGGTATACAATGTACGGTTAACAGCAAACACACACACACACATCATCGGTTGAACTGGATGGACTGATGTCTTTTTTCAACCTCACAGACTATGTAACTATGTAAATATGCAGTTATGACCTTTCTCTAACATTAGTGATTCATTTAATTGTTCTAATCTAGATCATGCCCAAGGGTTAGCATGACAGCCAGATGACTGCCAGTCAAGTAGTATTTTTAGAAGAAGGTCAACAGTGGCAAGTCATCATATTCCTCTCACAATAAAAAGCACTTATAATACAGAATCTCCCAATATATCCATCTGGCACTATACTAGTTATCTGTCATCATGACTACATAGCAGATTAGCTTGTGGATGACTAGCCACCAGGGATGAATGGGGTAATAATAACTGAAATAGATTTTTTTTTTTGAAAAATTACTAATTTGGTATTCACTGAGATTTTTCGATTTTACCATGTGGACTGCTTAGGGAAAATGCTATGTCTTTACTTTCTTATTTATTTATTTATTTATTTTTTTACAAGGCCACGTATCACCATCTAAGCGGTGATATTGTGATCACATGGCTTTCTTGATTAAAAAAAGACATGTCAGTGAAAATGCTTTGTCCATAAACAAAGCAACACAAACTTACAATTTCCACTGTCACTCTATGTACCTAAAAAAAAAAAAAATTGAGAAAATCATAAATATTTACCACATTTTTTTTCCTTTTTGTTTATCTGTAAAAAAAATGTATGGTTAGGTTTAGGACTAATCTACCATCATGTTCCCTGCCATGAGGGATTATTTTTTGGCAAAATAACTGGTCTAGGTTAGTTGAAAGGAGCTTCCCCCACTCTCAAGAGCCAGTTAAAGCCCTTCACACTAATAAAGCCCAACTTTGGGATACATTTTTATGTTTTATAATGGTACCCTAAAAAGGTTTAAAGATCAATACAGCTCTTGCTGCAATACTCATATCCTGTCTGTCAGTAATTCCTTTTTGCCACTAAATGTCCCCAGTCTTCTGGGTGAACGATGCACACAATCGTTCCACCTAGAAGACAGAGGACATCCTGTGAGTGCAGGGCAATATGGACCCATTTCCTGAGGGGTGTTACTACGGATCCTAGTGCTTAGATTGTAATGATGCAGAGAGTTATTACATCGCTCTGCATCATATAGAACTGCCCACTGCTGGGAGGAGATCTGAAGAGGAAAATTACCCCACGCATCATTTGACTGGGCTGAATATATCCTAAAAAGGTAAGTATAAAATACAAACCCAATTCCAAAAAAGTTGGGACACTACAAATTGTGAGTAAAAAAGGAATGAACTAATTTACAAATCTCATAAACTTATATTTTATTCACAATATAATATAGATAACATATCAAATGTTGAATGAGACATTTTGAAATGTCATGCCAAATATTGGCTCATTTTGGATTTCATGAGAGCTACACATTCCAAAAAAGTTGGAACAGGTAGCAATAAGAGGCTGGAAAAGTTAAATGTACATATAAAGAACAGCTGGAGGACCAATTTGCAACTTATTAGGTCAATTGGTAACATGATTGGGTATAAAAAGAGTCTCTCAGAGTGGCAGTGTCTCTCAGAAGTCAAGATGGGCAGAGGATCACCAATTCCCCCATTGCTGGAGCAATATCAGAAAGGAGTTTCTCAGAGAAAAACTGCAAAGAGTTTCAAGTTATCATTATCTACAGTGCATAATATCATCCAAAGTTTCAGAGAATCTGGAACATTCTCTGTGCGTAAGGGTCAAGGCCGGAAAACCATACTGGATGCCCATGATCTTCGGGCCCTTAGACAGGACTGCATCACATACAGGAATGCTACTGTAATGGAAATCACAACATGGGCTCAGAAATACTTCCAGAAAACATTGTCGGTGAACACAATCCACCGTGCCATTCACCGTTGCCGGCTAAAAAACTCTATAGGCCAAAAAAGAAGCCAAATCTAAACATGATCCAGAAGCACAGGCGTTTTCTCTGGGCCAAGGCTCATTTAAAATGGACTGTGGCAAAGTGGAAAACTGTTCTGTGGTCAGACGAATCAAAATTTGAAGTTCTTTTTGGAAAACTGGGACGCCATGTCATCCGGACTAAAGAGGACAAGGACAACCCAAATTGTTATCAACGCTCAGTTCAGAAGCCTGCATCTCTGATGGTATAGGGTTGCATGAGTGCATGTGGCATGGACAGCTTACACATCTGGAAAGGCACCATCAATGCTGAAAGGTATATCCAAGTTCTAGAACAACATATGCTCTCATCCAGACGTCGTCTC
Source organism: Pelophylax lessonae (assembly GCF_965119305.1). Taxonomy (NCBI): domain Eukaryota; kingdom Metazoa; phylum Chordata; class Amphibia; order Anura; family Ranidae; genus Pelophylax; species Pelophylax lessonae. The sequence goes on from NC_138779.1 coordinate 169,459,235, forward strand.
TTTCAGGGAAGACCTTGCATTTTCCAACATGATAATGCCAGACCACATACTGCATCAATTACAACATCATGGCTGCGTAGAAGAAGGATCTGGGGACTGAAATGGCCAGCCTGCAGTCCAGATCTTTCACCCATTGAAAACATTGGCGCATCATAAAGAGGAAGATGCAACAAAGAAGACCTAAGACAGTTGAGCAACTAGAAGCCTGTATTAGACAAGAATGGGACAAAATTCCTATTCCTAAACTTGAGCAACTTGTCTCCTCCGTCCCCAGACGTTTGCAGACTGTTATAAAAAGAAGAGTGGTAAACATGGCCTTGTCCCAACTTTTTTGAGATGTGTTGATGCCATGAAATTTTAAATCAACTTATTTTTCCCTTAAAATGAAAAATGTTCTCAGTTTAAACATTTAATATGTCATCTATGTTGTATTCTGAATAAAATATTGAAATTTGAAACGTCATTGCATTCTGTTTTTATTCACAATTTGTACAGTGCCCCAACTTTTTTGGAATCGGGTTTGTATAACTAGCCTAAAGTACATGCTAGTATGGGAGTATGAGAGTAGTAGGGGAGGGGAAGAGAGGTGACTTACTTGTGGCAGGCAGAGCACAGAGCACAGAGCACAGCTTGACTCCGATGCATTTTGGCAAAATTAAAAAAGAAATTAAAAAAATCCTTTCGCTGATCCCTACTAGCCACAATCATTTTTTAATCTGATTTAAAATGTGGATAAAATCTGGGAATCTTTTTTTTCTTCCACTTAACATGCATGTGTTTTCTGTTTGTTTGGTCTTCAAACATTTATTTAAAATTCAGGGAGAAAAATTAGTCAAATTTAATAAAAATGTATCAACTTTTGATTTAGCCAGAAATGATAGTCAAACTGATTAAATTAAAGAAAAAAAAAAATCAATATACCACACACATTAAAACCTCTTTGAAAATTGCGTTTATTTATTTTGACCTGTGAAATGTAGTTGACAGAGCATCACACATAGGCTTTTTTAAAATGATTAGAATGTGTATATGCACTTCATGGCCTCATGTACACTGCTGCTGATAAACTGACCTTTAGAAGCAGTTGGGCGTTTTTTTTCAGCAGCCCCTGAACTCTCCTCTATGTTATTTTACCTGTCCATCTGAGTCGGTTATAGTCGTTTAGAGGCAGTTAAGTTTAGTGGCATTTTTTTAAAGCAAAAAAATTGAGGACAGGACAGAAATTGATTGGCATTTGAAACACCAAATGCTTGTAACAGCATGCAAACGCATCTAAACGCGGTAACTTGCGTTTATAAGCATTTTTTTTATAGGTGTTTTTAACAGGGATACATTTCTGATCATTTTACAATGTAAAAATGCTTCTAAGCGTAAACGCAGCTAAATGCGCATAAACGCGACATGTAAACGCGGCATATGAGATGTTTTTAACCGTCGGTTACTAGCTGTCAAGTTCCACCATTCAGGAGAGGTTTTCAAACGTCCCGTGTACATGAAGCCTAAGCTGTCCACTTACAAGCAACTTGAATATCATGATATCTTCTTCCCAGCCAAAAGTGGCCCAGTCTGCAAAATATTCAGCCATTTAGGCCTCGTTCGCACCATATGTGCATAAAAACTGATGGAAAAAACACACAAATCTGACTTGCGTAGAATATTTTGAGCTTGTTCACACCATGTGCAGATGCTTGCATTTTTGTAACATAGGTCTCTGCAAGGACACATAAAAACACAATTGTTTTCTAAGTTCCCTGCACAATTTATGTGCAGAGAAGATATGCACATGATTCGTGTTGTGGTGTGAACAGGGCACATAGAAAACAATTGTTTTCCTTGTGCCCTTGCAGAGACAGGTGCAGAAAAACTCACATCTCTGCACATGATGTGAAGGAGGCCTTAAGGTGATGGACACTGATGACAATTCAGGCAATTTGCAGACTGCACATATTTTAATGGGACAATTGGAATAATCATGTGAGGGACACATACCGACCATCACATCTTCCATTCTAGTCATTTGATAATCAAGCAGGTATTTTTTAGCCTTTAAAGTCATTGGTGAGCCTGCACATTTGCAAATAATCAGCAGAGATGGTCTAATATGGTCTTCGAACAAGGGTTTGTTGTATGGGCACTTACGTGGAATACAGCAGGCTTTAAGTGAGACACTGCACTTCGGCAGCACTGGAGAGGAGAAGCTGCTCTGAAAGTGATAAAGATAAAAAGACAAGGTGCCTCTAAGTGCAAAGTTAAAAGTATAAAAACACTCACATTTGGTAAACGTGACATGGACATAGAAAAGATCTGTCTAGAGTCTTCCTATCCGCTGTGCTAAGTGGTTGCAATGAGGACTTTCGGTGATCCGCTTCCTGTAGATGCGTCCTTTCGTCTGTGTCTCAGCTGAGTCGGCATGAGATTTCCTGAAGGCAGGGTGGGGACGCAGTGGCCGGTGTCCAATAGAGAGGGTGGTGGGCAGTTACATGTTTCGGAGCTTAGCTCCTTCGTCAGACCTCCACCTGCTGGAGGTAAAAGGACATTCATATGGGCAACTGAAACCTGCATTTTTAAGTTTGACAAGCAAAGATTTTAGTCTTAGCCTCAGAATATCACTATAAGTGACACCAAACTCCTTACAACAGCCACCTACAAAAAGGGCAGAACTTAGTGGTATAGTGGGGACACAACTCCCGTCAAGGTTCTTGCTTTGTTTCATCCTGTTTTAAATCCTTCTGCAGCTTCACCTATAATTTGCATACTTTGATTTTGAGCGTTGCACAGATGTCACATCATCTTGTGGCATATGTTTGTAACTGCTTTTAAGGGAGGGTACGTTCACACTGAACATGGGTTTGAAATTGTGCAAATTCAGCTGAACTCGGACTATTTCAAACCCGCATTTCAGTGCGAATTTGGGGGCGAATTGAATGAGATCTGTGTGGGTTCATAAACAGATGTCTATTGAAATCGCCCTTGAAGTCACCAAAAGCAGTGCAGGAACTACTTTTTTAAATTGGTGCAGCACCGCAAAGTTGGCATCTCACTGATTAGGACAGTGCCATTGAAAGCAATAGGCTGCATATTGGCATGTCAAATCTGGCCGATGTGAACGGGGGTTCAGTGTCCATAGATATGTGTCTACACTATCTAGTGCAGTGTTTCTCAACTCCGGTCCTCTGGGCACACTAACAGGCCAGATTTTAAGTATTACCTTGGGGAGATGCAGACTAGAATACTGCAATCACTGAGCAGCAAATGATATCACCTGGGATGTATTGCAGTTTTCTTGCAAACCTGGTCTGTTAAGGCCCGTACACACGATACGAAAATCGGAAGTAAAATTGCGTCCGGCAAACGATCTGCCAATTTTCGGATAGTTAGTATAGTGCTTTCGACAGCCGATTACGAATTTTCGGACGACAAAAACTGGATGTGCAGACTATAAAAATGTTTTCGTACGTCAACACAACGTCTGATGTTCGTTTAATTAGTACAGTTTTAGTCCGAAAAAGAGAGCAAGACTACACATGCTCGGAAATGAAAGAACACATACAAAACAATTCAACACATGACATCACTTCTGAAGTAGAATTCTGTCGTATGGGAATTTTCGTATAAAAGTAACCACTTTCGACATGAGACTAGCATGCAACAAAAAACGGACGAAAGATCGTCCGATAATCTGATCGTGTGTACGAGGCTTTAGTGTGCCCTGAGGACTAGAGTTGAGAAACACTGATCTAGTGATACTATTTTCTGGGAAATTCCCAGTCACACCTATGGCTAATTACCTTGAGTGCTATAAGAGTGCTATATAAAGAAGTGCTCAGCTGCAGCAAGATGGCTAAGCAAAACTGTCTCTTTAAATAATAAACATAGTCCCATAGTTACATAGTTAGTGAGGTTGAAAAAAGACATCAGTCCATCCAGTTCAACCTATGATGTGTGTGTGTGTTTGCTGTTAACCGTACATTGTATACCCCTTTATGTTGTGGTCTTTAAGGTGCCCATCTAATAGTTTTTTTAAACTATCGATGCTCCTTGCTGATACGACGATCCACATCCTTACTGCTCTTACAGGGAAGAACCCCCTGCGTATTTTAAGGTTAAACCGCCTTTCCTCTAGTTTTAGTGAGTGGCCACATGTCTTATTGTATTCCCTTTCTCTGAATAGGTTTTTCCATATGCTAGGGTTGCCAGTACAGTATTTGTACATTGATATCATATCCCCCCTCAATCGTCTCTTCTCCAGAGAGAATAAGTTCAGTGCTTGTAGTCTTTCCTCATAGCTGATGTCCTGCATTTCCCTAATTATTTTTGTTGCCCTTCTCTGGACTTTCTCCAGTTCCAGCACATCCTTCCTGAGGACCGGTGCCCAGAACTGGACAGCATACTCCAGATGAGGCCGGACCAGAGTCTTGTAGAGTGGGAGAATAATCTCTTTATATCTGGAGTGAATCCCCTTTTTTATACATCCCAGTATTCTGTTGGCTTTGCTTGCAGCGGCTTGGCATTGCATGCCACTGCCAAGTCTGTTGTCTACCAGTACCTCCAGGTCCTTTTCCATCCAAGACTCACCCAGAGGTTCCCCCCCTAGTGAGTAGCTCGCTTTCTGGTTTCTGGCACCCAGGTGCATTACTTTACATTTTTCAACATTAAACCTCATCTGCCATGTAGTTGCCCACCCCATTATTCTGTTCAGATCCACTTGTAAGGTTTCCACATCCTGCCCAGAAGATATTGGCATGCTTAGTTTCGTATCATCCGCAAATACTGAGATTTTACTCGATATCCCCTCCTCTAGATCATTTATGAATAAATTAAACAGGATTGGCCCCAGGACAGAACCCTGGGGGACCCCGCTTTCCACACCCGCCCAATCTGAGTATTCCCCATTAATCACCACCCTTTGCAACCTCCCCTGGAGCCAGTTCTCTATCCAGGTACTCACCTTATGGTCCATACCTACCTTCCTTAGTTTGAACAGTAAGCGTTTGTGGGGAACGGTGTCAAAGGCCTTTGCAAAGTCCAGGTACAACACATCCACAGGCTTACCTTTATCTAGGTGGCAGCTCACTTCATCGTAGAAGGTTAATAGATTGGTTTGGCAAGAACAATTTTTCATGAATCCATGCTGATTACTACTAATAATATCATTTTCATTACTAAAGTCTTGTATGTGGTCCCTTAACATCCCCTCCAAAATCTTGCAGACTACTGATGTTAGGCTGACCGGCCTATAGTTACCCGGGATATATCTCGGCCCCTTTTTAAATATTGGTACCACGTTGGCTTTTTTCCAATCAGCTGGCACCATACCCGTCTGTAAAGATCAAGAATAATGGTCTGGCAATCACCTGGCTGAGCTCTTTCAGAACCCTCGGGTGCAAGCCATCCGGTCCCGGTGATTTATTTATTTATGTTAAGTTTCTCTAGTTTAGTTCTAAGTCTATCTTCTGTTAGCCATGGCGGCACTTCCTGAGGTGTGTTAGTTAGCTTGGCCTTACAAGCTGGGCTAGTGTAGCCCCCCAATTCTTTTGTGAAGACTGAAGAGAAGAAATGATTTAACACTACCGCCTGTCACCCTGTCCTCTGTGGCCAAAACTCCCTTATCGTCTTTTATGGGGCCAATGTGTTCTGGCCTCGCTTTCTTACTGTTTATATACTTAAAGAATTTCTTGGGGTTCTTTTTACTCTCTTCCGCTATATGTCTTTTAAATGTATTTCCCTTTGGAATGCACTGGTCCCTTTGTTAAGTATGCTTTTGAAGCACTCCCATTTCTCCTCCGTGTTCTTTGTTCCCAGGGTTCTATCCCATATGATATTTTGAGAGTGCAGTTTCGGGAAATTGGCTCTTTTGAAATTCAGTGTCCTTATATTGCCCTTGTGTTTCCTATTACTATAATTAATACTGAGACTAATTGACCTATGGTCACTGTTTCCTAAGTTGCCCTGTATTTCTATATCCGTGAGCAGGTCTGTAAACCACTAAATGGAATATTTTTTTTTTTCAAAACAAACATTTTGACTTTCAAATGTTTACATGAAGAGGGAGATAAAGTGCAGCTAATGGCACTTTCAAAGTCTACTGGTAAGTTTTGAGAATAATGGAAATAAAACGAATGTATTTTATTTCAATTTTAAAAACATATTAAAGAGCTCTTGCAAATCATTTGCACCTTTTAAGCCAGCAGAGGGCACTAAAAGTAACGTTTTCAGTTCTATTTGGAAGACAAATAATATGCTGTGCCTTTTCTAGTTATATTGTCTTTACTGTGAACATGTAATATTTAATTTTCAGTACAACTAGTGTTTTATGTCTTATGCTCGACACATCTAAAAAAAGCAAATAAAGCCAATGTTGTTGGGTAATCCTCTATTTGTTTCAATTGTTGACACAAACATGTACTGCTACAATCATGTACATGTGCAGTATCACAAGCAGGGTTGCCACCATATTTTACATTTTTGCCCAGAAGAAATAAGATGTTGGTAGATGCTAGCAAGTTTAGGGGACTAGGACATGCTCTATCATTAAACCAATAGCTTATAAATAAATCATATCCGACAACTAAATAATAAAACATACAAAGCAAATTAGAATAGATCAAAAAAGCTGAGCTGTAAATGTTCCATTAAATCTTTGCCTCTAGCATTATTATTTCTGCAGTTACTACTGACTAGTTTACAGCATAGGATTTTAAAATGTTTTTTGTCTACTGGGAAATGCCAAATAAGACATGTCTGAGCTGTAAAAAAAAGTGAACGCAGACAGTCACTACTTGCTTTTACAGCCTAAATTACACCTATGATCATTTATATACAGCAAATTTGCATTTGACTGACACGATGGAATGGACATTCCTTAAAAAAAAAATGCACTAAATGTAACAGAAAAAAAGTAGGTTGTAGAATTAAATGATGTTGAGATGAAAGTGTTAAGCACATTTTAATCTCTGTTGATACAGTCTATTTAAATCACCTAACATCTTCTCATATTTTGCATAAAAGCTAAGTTCTAAGCCTATGCAGACAAGGGTCTCCAGTAAGTATTAAAAACGTTCATAAATGTTATTGTAATGGAAGCCAGGCTAAAATAGTTAGCAGATAGCAATCCCCACGTCTTACCTTGAGATGGAAAAATATGTATTTTCTTCCTGTAATACCAGGAGTGAGCATACAACGGTTTTCATGTACTTGCAACAAGGCAAAAAGTGGGGTTTACTAATCGGAGAGTATTTTGGTCAGGCTTCCAGGGGAACTCAAATGGCTTACAGGCCTGACAATAAAAATGAATGTATAGTTTTACAAAGCTACTTAGTTTTTTATAACCTACTGGGGCCCTTGATTGCATAGACCATCCTTTTTCAACCAGGGTGCCCAGGCACACTGGGGTGCCTTGAGGCTTCTTCAGGGGTGCCTTGGCAAAATGCTTAAAAATTGATCAACGCATTTTATACAAGCCAGCAGGTGGATGAAGCCTGCCTTTTATAGTTACACTGTCATGGTCTTACCTTCTTGCTGTTCTCCTTCGTTTGACATGTGCTGGTGGCCATCTTGGTTTCTGGGTTTCTTGTAGCCTCCTACTCTGCGGCTCCTCCTTCCCACTGGGAGGAGCTGGTTGCCTAGCTCATATATATAGGAGGTCTCTGGCTTCAGTTCCTTGCTTGGTCCTCCTGTGTTCACATGCTTCTAAGACTGCTGCTGCTTCTGGTTCCTGATTCTGGCTTCGTCTGACTACCCTGCTGGTTCCTGATCCTGGCTTCGTCTGTCTACCCTGCTGGTTCCTGATCCCGGCTTCGTCTGACTACCCTCCTGGTTCCTGACCTCTGGCTTCGCAAGGACTCTGCCTCGGTTTCGCCATCCGTTTGGACTTTTGCTTTACAGCTTGATTTTCAATAAAGCCTTCTAATTTTCACTTATCTGTTGTTGTACGTTTGGTTCATGGTTCCGTGACATTAGGACCAAGCCATGAATTCTGACGGTACAGGGCCATCCTCGCTACCCACGCTGGTTGCCAGACTTGATCAGCAGGATCACCTGTTGGGTCGGTTCGCCGTGGCGTTGCAAACCCTGCTTGAACGCACGGCTCATTTCGCTCCCGCTGCCGATGGGTCGGTTGTCGCTCCTGGGCCCGCTCCTACTGCCGCTCCGGTTGTTGCGCCAGAGTCTACCCCGACACCTGTTGTTGCGCCTGTGGTGTTTCGGGGTATGACCGGTTCTTCCCCCCTTCCACAGCGCTTTGGGGGAGAGCCAACTCAGTGCCGAGGTTTCCTTAACCAGGTGGGCATTTATTTTGAGTTGCTGCCACATGCCTTTCCTACTGAGAGATCAAAGGTGGGCTTCTTAATTTCACTGCTCTTGGACAAGGCCTTGGCCTGGGCCAGCCCTTTATGGGAGAACAACAATCCGGTGGTTGCCGAGTTTTCCGGTTTTGTTGCTTCTCTTCGGAGGGTATTCGATGTGCCGGCTCGTGCTGCCTCTGCTGCGAAGCTCCTTATGTCCATCAGACAGGGTTCACGATCCGTAGCTGAATACGCCATTGAGTTTCGTACCCTGGCAGCAGAGGTGGGCTGGAATAATGAGGCTCTGGTCGCTGCTTTCTCTCATGGTCTCTCGGATGCCTTGAAGGATGAGGTTGCAGCTAAGGACCTACCAGTGGAGCTCGAGTCTCTTATTTCTTTCCTGATTTTGATTGACACCAGACTCAGGGAGAGACCTTCCTTTAAGGAGAGTCTGCGGAGGCCTCCTAACAGATTGGCGCCTATCTTTGCTGTCCCACCCGTGCCTCCCTCTCCTCCCACGCCTCCTGGGGATGACTTGGCTGGGGATGAACCCATGCAGCTGGGCTTTGCTCGCCTGTCCGAGGGGGAGAGGGTACTCCGGAGACGCGAGGGCCGATGCATGTACTGTGGTCTCGGTGGGCATTTTCGGTTGGCATGTCCGAACCGTCCGGGAAACGCTCGCACCTGAGATCCTGTCGGGGGCAGATCTTGGGTGGAGTCTCCTCGTCCCCGGTTTCCCGTGTTGACAAACCACTGATCACTGTTGTCCTCTCCTGGGTCGGGGGCTCAGTGACGACCCAGGCGTTGGTGGACTCTGGTGCTGGTGGTTTGTTCATTGATAGTGTGTTCGCTACCGCCAATTCCATTCCTCTGCAGGCCCGAGGTTCTCCACTGGCTCTTGAGGCGATAGACGGCAGACCCCTTCTGCCGCCACACGTGACTCATGAGACCCTTCCAGTGGGGATAGCCATTGGTGCCGTTCACAGAGAGTCGGTCTGCTTCCAGGTTATTTCGTCTCCACACTACTCGGTGGTCTTGGGGTACCCCTGGCTCCAGAAGCATAATCCGACTTTCGATTGGAGATCGGCCGAGATCCTCTCGTGGTCACCACAGTGTGGGGCTAGTTGCATCCATGGGCCTGTCAAGTTGCTGTGTACTTCCTCGGGCTCTCTGTTGCCTCCTGAATACGAGGAGTACCGGGATGTATTCGATAAGGTGCGCGCGGTTGCCCTACCTCCGCACCGCCCATACGATTGTGCCATCGAGTTACAACCTGGTGCCGTTCCTCCTCGTGGCAAGGTCTATCCACTGTCGGTAGCGGAGAATGAGGCCATGGAGGAGTACGTGAAGGAGGCGCTTTAACGCGGACACATTCGCAAATCCTCGTCCCCGGCAGGGGCTGGATTTTTCTTTATGAAAAAGAAGGCCGGTGAGTTGAGGCCTTGCATCGATTACAGGGGTCTCAATCGCATCACGATCAAGAACGCTTACCCGATACCCTTGATTTCCGAGCTGTTCGATCGCCTTAAAGGGGCCACGGTCTTTACCAAACTCGACCTGAGGGCGGCATATAACCTCGTAAGGATCAAGGCGGGCGATGAGTGGAAGACCGCGTTTAACACCAGGACCGGTCATTATGAATCCTTGGTTATGCCCTTTGGGTTGTGCAATGCGCCCGCAGTCTTTCAGGAATTCATCAACGATGTTTTCCGTGACCTGTTGCAGCAGTGTGTGGTGGTCTATTTGGATGACATCTTGGTATATTCTGAATCCATGGAGACCCACATTCTGGATGTCAGACGAGTGTTGCAACGGTTACGAGAGAACAAGCTGTTCGGTAAGCTTGAGAAATGCGAATTTCACCAATCCCAGGTAACCTTCTTAGGTTACATCATTTCCGCTGAGGGGTTCTCCATGGATCCTGAGAAGGTTTCGGCTGTCTTACAGTGGCCCCAGCCCAGTGGTCTTCGCTCCCTGCAGCGCTTTTTGGGCTTCGCCAATTATTATCGGAAGTTCATCAGGGACTTTTCCATGCTAGCCAAGCCTCTCACGGATCTGACCAGGAAGGGCAGTAATTCCCAGGTCTGGCCGCTCGAGGCCATCCGAGCTTTTGAGGCTCTAAAGTCCGCCTTTGTGTCGGCTCCAATTCTGTCGCATCCTAACCCTGGGTTGCCCTTTGTCCTCGAGGTGGACGCGTCTGAGACGGGAGTAGTCGCCCTTCTGTCTCAGCGTAGAACACCAGAGGGTCCTCTGCTTCCTTGTGGGTTTTACTCCCGGAAACTGTCTTCCGCGGAGTGCAACTATCAGATTTGTGACAGGGAGTTATTGGCCATCGTGCAGGCCCTTAAAGAATGGAGGCACTTGCTCGAGGGTTCGGTGGTTCCGGCCCTCATCCTGACGGACCACAAGAATCTGACCTACCTTTCTGAGGCCAAGAGATTGACACCACGTCAGGCCAGATGGGCTCTGTTCTTGTCACGTTTTAATTACGTGGTCTCCTACCTACCCGGTTCCAAGAACATCAGGGCGGATGCCTTATCACGGCAGTACTCCGACCTGTCCAGGGAGGAGTCGATTCCGACTTCGGTCATACCTCTGAATCAGATCCTGGCCGCCATTCGCACCAGCCTGACCTCTCCCCTGGGTGAGCAGATTTTGGCGGCTCAATCTGGTGCTCCCTCTGGGAGACCCAACGGCAGATGTTTTATGCCTGAGGAGTTGCGCACTCGGTTGTTGCGAACCTACCATAACTCCAAGACCGCGGGGCATCCTGGAAAGAATCAGCTGTCCTGGGCTGTTTCACGTCTGTTCTGGTGGCCTTCCCTACGTTCCGACATCGCCGCATATGTAGCGGCATGCTCCGTTTGTGCCCAGAGTAAGTCCCCTCGGCACCTTCCGTTGGGCCTTCTGCAACCCATAGCCACCGGGGAGCGCCCATGGTCACACCTGGGGATGGATTTCATTGTGGACCTCCCTGCATCCCGAGGTCATACGGTCATTCTCATGATTGTGGATCGGTTTTCCAAAATGTGCCACTGTGTTCCTCTCAAGAAGTTACCCTCTGCACAGGAGTTGGCCACGATTTTTGCCAGGGAGGTCTTCCGGTTGCACGGTTTGCCCAAGGAGATTGTGTCGGATCGGGGGAGTCAGTTTGTGTCCGGGTTCTGGCGCGCCTTTTGCTCCCAGTTGGGGATTCATCTCTCCTTCTCCTCGGCCTACCACCCTCAGTCCAATGGGGCCGCAGAACGATCCAATCAGGCCTTGGAGCAATTCCTTTGTTGCTATGTCTCCGATCACCAAGACAATAGGGTTGACCTCCTGCCTTGGGCTGAGTTTGCCAGGAACACGGCGGTGAACTCTTCCTCTGGGACGTCTCCCTTCATGGCCAATTATGGGTTCCAACCTGCCGTGTTACCGGAGGTATTCTCTCCCCAGGATATTCCGGCTGTGGAGGATCACCTTTCCGTCCTACGTGCTTCTTGGGTACAGATCCAGAAGTCCCTTGAGGTCTCTGCGCAGCGCCAGAGACTCCAGGCTGATCGCAGACGAGCGCCTGCTCCTTCCTACCAGGCCGGAGACCGTGTATGGTTGTCCACCCGCAACCTCAACCTTTGAGTGCCCACTCCCAAGCTGGCGCCTTGCTTTGTTGGTCCCTTCCGAGTGCTTCGCAGGGTAAACCCGGTAGCCTATGCCCTTGCGCTTCCTCCTGGCATGCGGATCTCCAACGTGTTTCATGTCTCCCTGTTGAAGCCACTGGTGTGTAATCGTTTCACTTCCTCGGTTCCTCGGCCTCGTCCAGTCCAAGTGGGCAATCGTGAGGAGTATGAGGTGAGCAATATCTTGGACTCACGCCTGGTCCGCGGTCGGGTGCAGTTTTTGGTTCATTGGCGTGGTTATGGTCCAGAGGAGCGTTCCTGGGTTCCCTCCGCAGATGTCCATGCTCCTGCCTTGCTCCGTGCCTTCCACGCACGCTTCCCTCAGAAACCGTTCTTTACTCCGCAGAGGAGGGGCCCTTGAGGGGGAGGTACTGTCATGGTCTTACCTTCTTGCTGTTCTCCTTCGTTTGACATGTGCTGGCGGCCATCTTGGTTTCTGGGTTTCTTGTAGCCTCCTACTCTGCGGCTCCTCCTTCCCACTGGGAGGAGCTGGATGCCTAGCTCATATATATATAGGAGGTCTCTGGCTTCAGTTCCTTGCTTGGTCCTCCTGTGTTCACATGCTTCTAAGACTGCTGCTGCTTCTGGTTCCTGATTCTGGCTTCGTCTGACTACCCTGCTGGTTCCTGATCCTGGCTTCGTCTGTCTACCCTGCTGGTTCCTGATCCCGGCTTCGTCTGACTACCCTCCTGGTTCCTGACCTCTGGCTTCGCAAGCACTCTGCCTCGGTTTCGCCATCCGTTTGGACTTTTGCTTTACAGCTTGATTTTCAATAAAGCCTTCTTATTTTCACTTATCTGTTGTTGTACGTTTGGTTCATGGTTCCGTGACATACACAAAGCCACTGGTGTTTATTGTGCACCATTACAGCTTTCTAGAAACTGGCATCCTAACAACCTATGATGTCATCAGTTGAAAGGATGATGTCAGTTGCCTCCACAGCATCCTTGTTTGACCCTCCTCTGTCCCTCTCCCTCAGCACTGGGGTGACATTAGCTGACTGATGGAGAGAAATTGAGGGAGAATCTAAACACTGAAATACTAGTCAGCACCAGTGTGTAAAAGTGCATTTGCTTTGGGAGAAAAAATTACCTCTAATGTTGGGTGTCCTAGATGTGTGGGTGTTGTTGCATTATGTAAAACTATTAGAATAGTTTTTTACATTTTAGAATGGGGTGCCTCAAGACTGTTCATCATTTTAAAGGGTGCCTTGAAGTCGTCAAAAATTTTAAAGGGTGCCTTGACTGAAAAAAGGTTGAGAAACACTGGCATAGACTATTCTCTGAAAAAGGTGAACGTAACAGAGCTGGTTAAAACCATAGGTCGAGGGTTCCCTGGGTAATTTACAGGGTATGTGAGCATACATGTTTGTACCCCCAAATGCCAGCTGTTGATATCTGCTGCTTGTTTGTCACATTTAAAGTGACAACAGGCTAAAAAGATTATTCTCCATTGCAGTTTCATGGCCATATTGTTTTAAGGCTATCCAAAGCTGAACTTTTTATACATTTGGTTGGCAGTTATTGCTTGAATTTTTTGCTATCTGCAAGAGTCTTTAGTGGTGAAGAGTTTGTACTCTGTACTCCATCTGGAATACAAGCTCACCATAAAGTTGAATAGAGATAGCAGAGTGCATTTGTGGGCCTGGAAGATAAGCGGCTGTGCAGTGTAACTTGGGATGATGGGGAGGGCTAGGGGTAACAAAATATTTAATGTTTGGTAAGAAAATATAACTAAAATATAAATATTTATAAATTATATATAAAATACATTTTTAGTCCAGATATCATTCAAAAGGATGCCAAATATCAATATTTGTTTGGTAATTTGATCATTTTTTGGCATAGACTTTGAAGGGCTAGATTTTGTAGATTCAACCAAACACATATACAGTATCTCACAAAATTGAGTACACCCCTCACATTTTTGTAAATATTTTATTATCTTTTCATGTGACAACACTGAAGAAATGACATTGCTACAATGTAAAGTAGTGAGTATACAGCTTTTATAACAGTGTACGTTTGCTGTCCCCTCAAATTAACTGAACACACAGCCATTAATGTCTAAGCCTCTGGCAACAAAAGTGAGTACACCCCTAACTGACAATGTCCAATTTGGGCCCAATTAGCCATTTTCCCTCCTTGGTGTCATGTGACCCATTAGTGTTACAAGGTCATAGGTGTGATTCGGGAGCAGGTGTGTTAAATTTGTTGTTATCGCTCTCACTCTCTCAAACTGGTAACTGGAAGTTCAACATGGCACCTCATGGCAAAAGATTCTCTGAGGATCTGAAAAAAAGAATTGTTGCTCTACATGAAGATGGCCTAGACTATAGGAAGTTTGCCAAGACCCGGAAACTGAGCTGCAGCACGATGGCGAAGACCATACAGTGGTTTCACAGGACAGGTTCCACTCAGAACATGCCTCGTCATGGTCGACCAAAGGACTTAAGTGCACGTGCTCAGCGTCCTATCCAGAGCTTCTCTTTGGGAAATAGACACATGAGTGCTGCCAGCATTGCTGCAGAGATTGAAGGGGTGGGGAGGTCAGCCTGTCAGAGCTCAGACCATCCGTGCACACTGCATCAAAATGGTCTGCATGGCTGTCATCCCAGGAGGAAGCCTCTTCTAAAGATGATGCACAAGAAAGCCCGCAAACAATTTGCTGAAGACAAGCAGACTAAAGACATGGATTACTGGAACCATGTCCTGTGGTCTGATGAGACCAAGATAAACCTATTTGATTCAGATAGTGTCAAGCGTGTGTGGCGGCAACCAGGTGAGGAGTAAAAAGACAAGTGTGTCTTGCCTATAGTCAAGCATGGTAGTTGGAGTGTCATGGTCTGGGGCTGCATGAGTGCTGCCGGCACAGGGGAGCTACAGTTCATTGAGGAAACCATGAATGCCAACATGTACTGTGACATACTGAAGCAGAGCATGATCCCCTCCCTTCGGAGACTGGGCCGCAGGGCAGTATTCCAAGATAACGACACCAAACACACCTCCAAGATGACCACTTTCTTGCTAAAGAAGCTGCGGCTAAAAGTGATGGACTGGCCAAGCCTATCTCTAGATCTAAATCCTATTGAGCATCTTTGGGGCATCCTCAAACAGAAGGTGGAGGAGCGCAAGGTCTCTAGCATCCACCAGCTCCATGATCTCCATGAGTGGAAGAGGACTCCAGTGGCAACTTGTGAAGCTCTGGTGAACTCCATGTCTAAGAGGGTTAAAGCTGTGCTGGAAAATAATGGTGGCCACACAAAATATTGACACTTTGGACATTTTCACTTAGGGGTGTACTCACTTTTGTTGCCAGCAGTTTATACATTAATAGCTGTGTGTTAAGTTATTTTGGGGAGACAGCAAATTTACACTGGTATACAAGCTGTACACTCACTACTTTACATTGTAGCAAAGTTTCATTTCTTCAGTGTTATCACATGAAAAGATATAATAAAATATTTACAAAAATGTGAGGGTTATACTCTCTCTTTTCTTTTGTGAGATACTGTATGACCAAGTCTGTCAAACATCAGCTTGCCAAAGTTTTTATTGTAAGTATAAATGGATCCACATTTTCTGATCTTTCTGGTAGGTGAGAAGATGGAGAACGTATCAAAATGGGAGGGTCCACAACACAAGGGGATCCTGCTGGTTGTTTTTAGAGTTTCCCAGCAATCTGCAGATTTAGGTTTTACCAGAAGGATTGAAGGGAAAAGAGGAGACAAAAAAGGGAGTATTGGGGTAGAGAAAATATATTTGCACATAGAAGGTTAAAAGGGAAGGAAATGAGGAGTTTTCCAAGTGAGGGATGAAGGAGGTGGAAGAGGAGAGGGGCTGCAAAAGAGTAAGAGGAGAGGGAAGAAAATAAAAATGAACAGTTTTTACCATATATTTATTTATGCCAGATTTGTCAAAAGATCAACTATTGTTCTTGGCATCTGCCATAAGTTCTGTGCCATTGTGACAAATGTGGAGGGGCAGCCTAAGTTTTTATGTATACAGCCAACCTTGTTGCTCAGTGAGATTCATACCAATGCCAGCATAGTATATCAAGGATGTTTGCACCCTGTGTGTCCACCCTTGCACCACCACCACCAGTCAAATTCCATTTAAAGTGCATGTAAATCCAGTCACTAAAATCTTGTACCCCATATCTAAAATCTCAGCTTTAACATGATAGTATATTTTCAATATTTTAAATTGTCAGCTTTAATTTATGTAATCCCTGGTGCCTTTGCCATGACACTTCCTGTTTAGGGTGACACTGCTCTGCTTCTGTCTTCCAGTTGAGCTCCTGTGTTGTCACCCTTTTAAATGGGCTCCTGATGGAGGCCACAAGTGGCTGCTTCAACATACATGGGCTACCGTTTTCGCCATGAGGAAGAAAGTCCTTCCTTTAGTCCACTAGTGTAAATAAGAAGAATTCTGCAGAAGATCATCAGTACTGAAATGCAGAGAATATTTAAAAAAAATAAAAACTAATATGTACAAAAAATTATAATTCTAATTATTTAGGCTTTGCATCTACTTTCCATAGCCAGGACAGCTAAATGTCCTTAGGGTGGCAACTCTGAGTTCAGGCCAAAGACCAAAACCATGTTCTTCCTTTATCTGGAACGGCAATAAACTTTGAACTTTGTGTTGTCATTCTGAAACCATACTGGTGTTCGTGTTAAAAAAAAGTTGAGAAATATCCTTCCTGTATCATTTATGCTTAAATACTATTGTAATACCCTGCATTGTGTAATAAAATATTATTGTTGCTAATGGAATCAGATTGTTGATTAAAGTACAAATGGTTTGTGAGCAAGAAGTACTGGACATCTCAAAGGAAAGGGAAAGCCATGATCCTCTATGTGAAAAATGTTCTTTTCAACAAGTGAGATTCCTTGCATAATTTGCAAAAAAATTATGACAGTAGGCAGGCGATTGGTTGTCAAGGAAAACTAAAACTGTTTTCCTTTGGAACACTGACTAAATTATGAACACTAAATCAAATAAATGCAGAGCAAAATTTTAAAAACACAGGGGAGTGAATAGCTGTTACCCAAAGCGACAAGTCAGATTGCTGGCTTATTTTACTAGTGAAATTGGTAATACTTGCAGTTTTAATTATTTCCTTTAACTTAATCGTACAGGACACAGGCAACATACACCATGGGTTATATGCACATAATTCTAGAAGATTAGACATTGGCAAGCTTTTGAGGATATACCCCCCTAAAGCACCACCCCTATAACCCTACCCCACTTCATGAATCATTTTTTCCCTAGTGCCTGTAGTTAATGGATCTCTTCTCCTATGTGGAGAGATCAGCTTTTTTTTTTTTAGTTTTTCTTTATTATTTTATTTGACGTCTTCTATCACCACTCCTTAGAGTGGGTGGATGTCTGTTATAGCTTCCCTGTCTCTGAGTAACAAATGTCCCATAAGGGTGGGTTAAATCTGTGACTTCAAGAGGGTACAAAATAGAATTCAATGCTCTGCCCCCTTACCACTTTCTTCTTTCAAATCAGCCAAAGACCATACAAGGATTTTTAAAAGGTCCTGAACCACCTCTTGTTCCAGGGAGTCATTGTGCCAGTAGCATCTCAAGACTGGCTTCTACCAAAACCTGTTTATGGTACCAAAGCCCAACAGGGTTATTCATCCTGTTTTTTACCGAAAATCCCAATACAAACTCCTACAAGCTCCAAGATTCCACATGTAATCTACAAAATCAGTAACAGCCTCTCGGAGACAAGGGGAATACTGTGCATCAGTGGATATCCAGGATTCCTATCTGCATTTTCCCATTTAGGCACATAAACAGTGCTTTCTGTGTTTAACAGTGGGTTCAACGCATGAACGTGTTAAACATTGATTTATTTGGATTGTCACTGTATTGTTTGGATTGGGTTAGTTGGTTAAAAATGATCAACTTACAGGCGGTGCTGATTGTATACACTTGATTCATACTTTCTTAAAGTTTTTCCAGGCAGACATCCAATCTTCATATGTAGATTTTGACTGCTAGATACTTGCAGAAGCACTTTGAACTTGTGTATTTTGATCCCTGTTGTTTTTGGGCAGGTTAACACAGTTCTCTTTGCCTAGCTGTTGCCCCCTCTTTGCATTAATTGCGTGGGGATGTCCAATAGTGTATGAATATGTTCCCTGTATACTGTGCTGTACGATTATGATAAAATGAATTTTGACCTACCTGTAAATTCCATATCTTGGTCTACAGTACAGGACACAGGGCACCCCTTTACTTTCCTTGCTTTACTATGCATTGCTTGCTACGAAACTGAGGATTTATGAAGTTAGGTAGGAAAGCACCTTAAGGGGGAATGTCCTCAAAAGCTTGCTAGTGTCCAATAACCTGTAGGTATGCTTCTATAACCCATGGCGTAGGAATATATTGCCTGTGTCTTATGCTGTACTCCAAGATTTAGAATTAACAGGTAAGTCACAATTCAATTTTTTCACCGTTCAGCCCCACAGGCACAAAAAACGTTTCTGAAGGGACAATACCTGTGTTGCCAACTGCTACTAATATGACCTTTCTTTTGTATTATAAAACTTGAAATAGCAAAATAATTGAAACATGGTTCCTATTGGCAACAAAGAATACAAGGGCCAGTGTCAAATGAAAGTTTAAAAAAATCTTATAATTGAAACAGTATTAAACCCAAATACAAAAATGAAATATATTTCAGCTTACCAATCCTTAGATGTGGTGTCTGCATTAGTAATCTATTTTTAGACTTTTGTCCTTTATTTCAGCTGGTGATCCAGACTTTAACACACTTTCTGTCTTGGGGGGGTTTATTTACTAAATCTGGAGAGTGCAAAATTAGTTACAGTTCTGCATAGAACCAATCAGGTTCCAGGTTTTATTGCCAAAGTTTAACTGAACAAGCTGAGGTTAGACTCTAATTGGTTTCTATGTAGAAATGTGACTAATTTTGCACTCTTTAGCTTTAGTAAATAAACCCCATGGTGTCTGCATTCTGGATGAAGTAGTAAAGCGAAAGCCTTTGGACAGCAGCATTGTCAGTCTTGGGAGAGGGTAGCGGATTTGTATGGATTTGACTAACAAGTTGAGGCTGAACTTCAGCCAACATTTATAAGCAGTTAAAACATTTTTTTTTTCCTCTTTAGGGATAAAAGTTTTACCTAACTGAATAAAAGCTGAACATTGTAAGCACCTCCGTGTTAAATGGCTTGTCTCAACCATAACTGGTGGTTTGACCATAAATGCCCACACAGAATGTAGGTTAAGACATAGTCCACTAGACAGTATGCTCACTATGGCAAGGTAACTTAGAATATAGTTAGATGCCTTTAGACAGGGATTATAATCCCTGTCTAAAGGCATCTAACTATATTCTAAGTTACCTTGCCCTAGTGAGCATACTGTCTAGTGGACTATGTCTTAACCTACATTCTGTGTGGGCATTTATGGTCAAACCACCAGTTATGGTTGAGACAAGCCATTTAACACTAATCAGCAAAGTCAGCAATAAACAGTTTATATAAGCATTAACTGCAATGTGAATAATAACACTATAACTAGTTTAGAATGCACTCTAAGAGAATGGCTAGGATATGGTGCAATGTCCCCTGAGAGGTACCTTCCTCGCATAAGCATTAGATGAAAGTCTTTGTGTAACAGTCTTTAGACCTATCTTTTCAGCCGGCTAGTGCTGGGGCCCATTGTTGCACATGAGACTAGTCCCAGTCAAGCCTGCAGGCAGCAATAAGGCTACTAGATGGCTGGATGGTCAGTTCCTAAATAGCTCAGTCTCTCTAGCAGCAGGTAGTAAATCTCTACAGCAGCAGCTCACAAGTCACAGCGATACTGTAGCTAACCATCTGGTCACACACTTCAATTAGTCCATTCTCTGCTCTGCACCCAGGTGACTCTGGCTGTCGGCACCCCTGAATTAAGCAATCCAGATCCTGCTCAAGCTGCTGTTATGCAGCAGTGGTGGTGCACACTGGACAGCGATGAGCACTCTCCTTGCTCCCTCATGGCACAACAAACTGTGTTCTGTACAGCTTTAGAAAATGCAGCCCTTCCCCTCCTTATGGAAATCTCCCTCAGGAAAATGCAGCCCAAAACTCTTGACTACAGTAGTTCCCACTGTGCAGTGCTGTCTGACTCAGTCTATTGAAATCTTCCTGCTCAGTAACTCCCTCTCTTGCTAACATAGCTGTATTATTCAGTTCAGCACTAAAGGACAGCAACTACTAAGAACAGCTGCAGAAAGTGTTTCTCTCACTCTCCATTCTTAGCTAAGCCCTTGGCTACACCTCTAACTGCTACTTCGTCTGGAGAGCTTGGAGGAAGGAGAAAAATAACAGATTTACTGATTGAATCACCAGATAAAAATAAAGGAATAAAAATCCTAAACTAATGGGCTCAAACTTTCAGGAAAGAGCTTTGATGTTGAACCCCATGAACATGTGGCTGTTAGCCATCCCTCTCAACCACTTTTTCAGCAGCCCCTCAGCTCTTTCTGTGGGAGACCAGACACTTTATTTGTCATTGCTCTGCAGCACTCTTGGCCACAGCTTTTGCATTAGAACACAAAATCTCCCTGCATCTTCAGGCTTTCCACTTAAGTATTTCTTATCTGGTGCACCAAAATCTAATAGCATGGGAGTGCACCAGTGTTCACTTTCGCATAAAATTTCTATTTAGTTTTAGTCATAGTCTTTTAACTAAAATTCCATTCTAGTTTTTTTTCCCATTTTAGTCATCTGCAATTGTTTTAGTTTTAGTCATATGTAGTCAACTAAAATCTCTGCTCTGGTTTAGTTAAATTGTAAAATATGTTTTAAGCATCTCTCTAGAATTTACAAACTCATTGTATACTCCTGGAGAAAAAAAATTAATATCTTTATTGATTATGGTATTATGGTCACAGATACAGATTTAGCTGCTCTAAATGGTCTGAGGTGGCCTTTAATGCACAGTGCTCTGGACGGTTTAAGCAGCCTTGTAATGTTGCACAGTGCTCTGGATGATGGTCTGAGGAGGCCTGTAATTCACAGTGCTCTGGATGGTGGTCTGAGGAGGCCTTTAATGCTGCACACTGCTCTGGACGGCAGTCTGAGGAGGCCTGTAATGCTGCACCATACTCTGGACGGTGCTCTGAGGTGACCTGTAATGCTGTAAAGTGCTCTGGAGATGGACAGTCTGAGGAGGAGGCCTGTAATGCATTGAATACAGTGCTCTGGATGGTCTGAGGAGGCTTGTATGCACACAGTGCTCTGGGCAATGGTCGGAGAAGGCCTTTAATGCAAAGTGCTCTGGGATGGTGGTCTGAGAGGCCAGTAAGGCACAGTGCTCTAGGGCTGTGGTCTGAGTGGAGGCCTGTTGTGCTGCACAGTGCCCTGGATGCCGGTGGTCAGAGGAGGCCTGTAATGCACACAGTGCTCTGGACGGTGGTCTGAGGGGAGGTCTGTAATATACATACTCACAGAGCTCTTTCCTGGATGGTTGCGAGTCGGGAGTGGGTCTCGCGTCGGGAGGCCTATAATGCACAGTGCATGGTCATTTCCTGTTCCAACATGACTGCACACCAGTGCACAAAGCAAGGTCCATAAAGGCATGGATGAGTGACTGGCCTGCACAGAGCCCTGACTTCAACCCAATGAAACACCTTTGGGATAAATTAGAGCGGAGACTTTGAGCCAGGCCTTCTTGTCCACATCAGCACCTGACCTCACAAATATGCTTCTGGAAGAATGGTCAAACATTCCCATAGACACACTCATAAACCTTGTGGACAGCCTTCCCAGAAGAGTTGAAGCTGGTTTAGCTGCAAAGGGTGGGCCAACTCAGTATTGAACCCTATCCACTAAGGCTGGGATGCCATTAAAGTTCATGTGCGTGTAAGGGGCTGGGCCAGATGTCTTTGTGAGAGGGTGCTTCAGCTGAGAGCTCCAGCTCCCAAGGCTCTCTATCCTGCTCAATCCTGCAGATATCCTCGCCATTCTGCTCAGCAACTTGCTGCCACTGAATCTGGAACCTTTCCCCGACCCATCCATGCCATATAAAAGGAAATTGAGATGGAAATGGCATTTTCCCAAGCCCCAGAACTTGCCAGCTGGACCTTGTGCGGTGGCCATCTTGCCTTCTCCCACGTGGTTAGCTGTGTTCTCTCAAGGCCTCATGGAGCTGCCACAGACCTCTCTGATGGATCAGAATCATGGCACACCTAGTCACCCTCCAGGCATGCCCGGCCAGTCCCTGGGGAGGGATCGGCCCCTTTCACCTGATGAGACCACCACCATCCTGGCAGGCATAGAGGCCTGCAAAACCTCTTTCATGGTTCACATAGACTCCCTGGCCCTGGAATGTGGACCCCCCCCAATGACCTGGATACATTTAGGGGTGCATGACAGAGGCAGAATCCAGAATCTCTGCAGTGGAGGATGTGTCGACCACCACTGCCTGCACCATTGCAAACCTGCAACGTACGGTGAAGGTGCTCACGGGTCGATCGGAGGATGCTGAGAACAGGCTCAGACGGAACAATGTCCGGGTGGTTGGCCTGCCTCAAGGGACTGAAGGGGCTTATCCGGTCACTTTTGTGGAGGATTTCTTTAAACAACTTCTGCGCCTCACCCAGGTTTCCCCCACATATATCGTGGAACGTGCGCACAGAGTTCCAACTGGGCTTTAACTGTCTATAGCACCTCCACTGCCGTTTCTGGTTATTCCCTAACTAGAAGGAGAGGAATCTCATCCTCGCTGCAGCCAGGAAGAATCCACAGCTCAAGTAGGAAAATGCCACTCTGCACCTGTTTCCTGACTTCTCTCCAGGGATTCAGCATCGCAGGGGCTTTTTTGTTGATGTCCGTAAGAACCTCATAGAAAGGGGGTACTCCTAAAGTATGCTGTACCCCATTAAGTTGGGAGTTGTGCATCAAGGCTCTGTTAAAGTTTTCACTACCCCATAGAATGCTGCTGATTGGCTGGACTCCATAGGGTGATCACTTCACATACAAGTATGAATGTTCATATCTGTGGTTATGCTTAACTTTTGATCAACCTGTGGGAGCCTGTTGCCCTCTTCCCTTTTGTCTGTTCCTTAGTGGCCATAAACCGTTAATGAATATGAGGCTCCAATTGCCCTTGGAACTTGGGCAGTATCCTATATAAGCTCAGGTTTGGGAGCCAGAGGAGACTGTGTTTGGTAAGCCTCTCTGCCCCCCTCCCCCCTTCCCCTGGTCAGGGCTCCCCCTGTTTTGTTCCCCTAGATCTAAATATTATATGCATTTTTTCGGATATAAAATCCCTTGGTTGGCGGTACCCAATTTTGCCAGGTATTTCTTTGCACACAGGTAGTTTACTCAGCCAGAAGATAATACAGCATTAAATCTAGAAGCCACAGTTGTAGGATTCTATGATGCATTGTCCCATTTTTTGTACCGGGGGAGGGGAGCCCCTTTGAGATTTGACTAGAAGGGCTGAACTCTAAGGCAGCATGGTGTCTCCATATACTCCTCTGTGGCGCAATCCCTGACTGTCCTATTTTTTTCCTCTTATCCGGACCCAATCACTTGGACCAGATATAAGATAAAAGCAGTGGGCACCAGTGGCGGCCGGTCTATAGGGGGCGCAGGGCCCCCCCCCCCCAATCAGCATCTTCAAAGGAAAAAAAAAAGTACTGGAAAAAAAAGTACCTTTTAAAGCCCGCTAGGGGCGCCGGACCTATTGAAGTCTATGTGGGGTGGGGTTTGGCATCCCACGTGGTTAGAGCAGAGGCGCCGATTGGCGGCCTTCTGGGTGTCATCGGGGCGCAGATCAATGCGCCCCGACACTCCCCACTTCTAGTCCTGTGATTGGTCCAGACACCAGGAGCAGGTAAGTGAAGCCGCTGCATGAGTGTGTCTCCTCTGCCGCCGGCCGCCACTGCTACACATGGGTGCCCCATGGCATGGCTGGGGTTAAGAAGGGTGACCCCCCCTCAGCCCGGCTGTCTGATCTGCTTTCATCGAATTGACCAGCACTCCCGGGGGAATGTGTCAGTGAGCGTAGGAGCGGCGGTGTTCGGAGCTGTAACACCCTAACATGCTGAGCTATCTGGGAGGTCTATACAGGGTGACCTATATAGGAGCCCCCCTCCTCTATGTGCAGCTAATGCACAGGCCAGCCTCGGAGCCCTGGCACTATTCATTTCATTCCAGGAGAAAGGATGATGTCATGACCACAAGTTCCCAGTGCCTTTCTCCCAGGAAGGTGGCAGACGTTGTCACAGGACAAATACACAGCCATCTATTCACGCTCCGATGGCCAATGCTGTAAATCATGCCGGAGCCACACAAGTCATTTACACCACCAGCCGCGGTCGTTTGAGATTTAACTGCCTATTGTGGGAGGATAACCAGGCACTAAATACTGGGGGGGGCTGCCGATTGCCGATTAACACACACATGAATGAGTGCTGTCACATGGAGCTAGATAATGGATAACTGATCTATGGAGGGGAACAGCCTGGATCAGATCACCTCCAATACATAGAATAAAGTCTACAATTCATCCAAATCAGGAGCATAGGACCTGTTCTATTACAGAAGACTTTACATGGGGTATATTTATATATATATATATATATATATATATATACACACACCTTCTTAAATTCTATACCACACTGTCCTTCTCACTTCACAGCTCAACAAAATAATCACTTAAATGCGCATCAGACCTGATTTAGCACTCTTATATAGACGTAGGGTATGGGGAACTGCTATATGAAATGTATATGTACCTGGATCCCTAGGAGCTGTCCTAACTAAACAGGTTTATACACAGACCCAAGTTATGAAGACCTACTAAAAGAAGTTCCCCTAGAACAAATGTAATAGATATACCTGGGGATGGCATACAGGGTAAGAGTAGGCAATGAGAATACCCTCCCCACCCACCACCACTTCCCCAGCACATGTCATAATTAAGGTGAAATGGATGGAAAAGCTTGGCATAATTCTCTGCAATGATGACCTGACTAAAGAGCATAAAGCATTAAATAGCTTTAATTGTATCTTTACACCTAAATCCAAAAGAACTATCATAATGACTAAAATAAATAATCTTACTGACATCCCTATACCTGAATTCTGAGGACCTATCATAATGAACAAATAAAAAATATTACAGACACCCCTATGCCTGAATCCTGAGGACCTATAATGACCAAATAAAAAATATTACAGACACTCCTATGCATGAATCCTGAGGACCTGTCATAATGACTTAAAGAAATAGTCTTACAGACACCCCCATACTTGAATCCCGAGGACCTGACATAATGATTAAATTAAAATAGTCTTATAGATACCCCTATTACTGAATCCTGAGGACCTACCATACTAACTATGTAACTAACATGTCTGATCTGTGTGCTCTCTTCATTGCACTGAAGGGGGCATGCTGGTCTCTGCATTGAAAGGGGGCATGCTGGTCTCTGCATTGAAAGGGGGCACACTGTTCACTCTGCATTGAAAGGGGGCACGCTTGTCACTGCATTGAAAGGGGGCACGCTGGTCTCTGCATTGAAAGGGGGCACGCTGGTCTCTGCATAGAAAGGGGCCACGCTGGTCTCTGCATTGAAAGGGGGCATGCTGGTCAATGCATTGAAAGGGGGCACGCTGGTCACTGCATTGAAAGGGGGCACGATGGTCACTGCATTGAAAGGGGGCACGCTGGTCACTGTTTTGAAGGGGGCACATTGGTCACTGTGCATTGAAAGGGGGCACGCTGGTCACTGTGCATTGAATAGGGGCACGCTGGTTACTGTGCATTGAAAGGGGGCATGCTGGTCACTGTGCATTGAAGGGGGCACGCTATACCTTGATTACTGAAGGCCCCTTTCACACTTTTGTGACCTCAAAGTCACGCAATTTTTTACAGCGTTTTTTGCCGCAAAGCAATACCTATTAAATTTTTCTGTTTGCGCCCACCCCCCCCCAAAAAAAAATTTGAGCACCAGCCGCCACTGGTGGGCACAGTGGTCAGGATGGTGTATTGTTGACATTTGAAGAGCTTAAATGCAAATACCAGCTCCCTAACTGGCACCTATTTCGTTTTCTCCAGTTTAGGCCTGTTTTTTCTGCCCAGTTTGGGTCTTCCAATCTGGAAGTGTGGGTTGGTGACCTGGAATCCCTGCTCAGAGATAAAGACCTATCTAAAGCCCTGTCTATTATTTATAAGGAATCATTCATAGAAACTACCACGGTTTTGGCCTCCTGTCACACTGCATGGTTGTCAGATTTTTCCCACAGCTTGATAACGAGGACTGGGATGATGTATGTAGCGCCACGTTTACTAGATTGTTGTGGGTGCATGATCACTTGATACAGTTCAAATTCCTCCACAGAATATACTACACTCCTGCTAAACTGGCGAGGTTTTTTTCCTACGCAAGCTTCGAACTGTTGGTGGTATGATGCCCCTGGGGAAGATTTTCTGCACACCTTATGACATCGCCCCTACGTCTGGCAGTTTTGGGTGGAGGTGATGAATTGTGTTAGGTCGGTCACAATGATAACCATGAGATCTTCTATAACAGTTTGTCTGTTAGGCCTGGTAGACACGTTCGCACCCAAAAAGGTGATCCATACTTTGCTCACCCTGCTTCTGTATTATGCACATAAAATGATTATCTTGTCACAGAAGAAACTGATGGCCCCCGCCATCATGTCCTGGAAGGCATTATTAAATAGGGCTTTGCCAATGTATAAAGCCACATATCATATTAGAGGGGTACCTGATAAGTTTAAAAAGGTATGGGGTGTTTGGATAGAGGATAACTCCACAGTGTTGGAATAATTGCTCCCTGGTTAAGGGTTCCTTTTGTGGTGAGGTAGCTGTAGGAAATGTAGAGATGTGACTCGTTGTACGTGGCACCACATCCAAGAAATATTCATAAAAGGAGAAAATATGATCCCAAATAGGAAGGAATACTCATTAAGATATAAAATCACCATTTTTCATTATAACAACATGATAAAAAGTGTTAAAAACTTATCAAAGAAAAAACATACAGTAGATAATATGCAACATGACCCCCATACGTGGATGGCTGAGGTATAGGGTTATACAGAAAAAACAATGCCCAAAGCTACAGAGAACTTGTTCTTTGGAAAACAGAGTTTGTGATGATCTCATATGTCAGGGCCAAACAGGAGATCAGTGTGCCATCTACCAAGAGATCACTACGGGTTTTGCTTATAGCTTCTTTAGGGGATCCTATTGATACTAGGAGATACAGCATAATTACGATGTCATTTTTGATATTCAAGTACAAGCATAAATTTCCACATTAGTAATACATTATATTACATTCCTCAATGGAAATTTTGTAAAGTCCAAAATAAGAACAATGTTTACACAAATAAGTCAAAGCCCAAGCCCAGAAAGGGAGCATGGAACACCTAAACCAATAGGGTGGCAGAGAGGGAGTCACGTGCAAACAGCCCTGAAATGAGTGTGGATTGGGCACAACACAGCCAACAAGGAAACCTTGCCCTGGGGCCAAAATAAACCTAACCACTCAGGCCGTCTCTGTGCCCCCCCTTATATATATGGGAAGGAGAAAATGGGTGCCATGGACACTGCTCCTCCCCACGTCCGCTGCACTACGTGACTTGCGGTGTGGTCACAGCCAGGAACGTCTCTGCACGACAAAAAGTGTTAGCCACGCATGTCCGGAAATGGCAGGGCGGGTCATACAAATGCTCCCCGTAACACTTCCGTAACACTTCCAGGTAGGGTCAGCTAATACTGGAAGTGATACATGTCATGCGTGCAAGGGTCCCCCCTGTGATATACAGAATGGGGAAACCTGGAGCATAGTAGCCGCACCCGGCCAAGGACCGCATTCCAAATCCTATCCCATCCACACCAACATCCACACCAGTCACCCCCCACCACACAAACAACAACCCACCATGCAAACAGGAAAGAGGGGGAACCACATACAGCCGCGAACCACAGAGGCCCACCATAGCCAAACAGAACACATCCCACATCCACCCATAGCCAACCACACAGACACATCCAAAGTCCCCCAAACATCACACGGGAAAGGGATGCAATCTTCCTACCCTATGGCTGAGCAAAAAAAAAAAGGTACACCAATGTCATCTCAACCAGTATGCTGTAACACGCAATAATCCCATCTTAAATATACCCTGCCAGGTATCAGGATACCCCATTCTCCTAAAGCAAGGGTCCAACCAAACTTCTATAGTCTGGTTAATAATGCCATTTAACCTTACAGCCATTTGTGAAGTTACATAGTTAGCCAGGTTGAAAAAAAGACACATCTGGCCCAACCAATAAAAAACAGTAAAGAAAACACAACCATATAATCCCATATACACAATCCTATACCCCCAGTTGATCATAAGGAAGGTGAAAAACCCCAGAAAAGCATGATCCAATTTGCTACAGCAGGGGAAAAAATTCCTTCCTGATCCCCCGAGAGGCAATCAGATATTCCCTGTATCAACTTTACTTATAAAATATTAGTACCCAGTTATATTATGTAGACCTAGGAAAAAATCCAGGCCTTTTTTAAAGCAATCTACTGAGCTTGCCAGAACCACCTCTGAAGGGAGTCTAGTCCACATTTTCACAGCTCTTACTGTAAAGAAACTTTTCCGTATTTGGAGACAAAATCTCTTTTCCTCTAGATGTAAAGAATGCCCCCTCGTCCTCTGTGTTGACCTAAAGTGAATAACTCAACACCACTCAACACCAAGTTCACTATATCGACCCCTTATGTATTTAAACATGTTGATCATATCCCCCACCCCCCCTTAATCTCCTCTTCTCAAGAATAAATTCAGTTTCTCAAATCTTCCCTCATAGCTGAGCTCCTCCATGCCTCTTATCAAAACAAATTTGTTAAATCTATGAAAACAAAGGGCAAATACACAAGAGGTGGGAAAAAGAGACCAAAAAAGCAAAAGAAGACAAAAAATGAGTCTATAGATGTCAAGGTGCACCCTGGGATCGCATAGATTTTACATTAATGAATGGAAACCTATATCCTCCCATGATGATGTAATCAATGCTATTATAGAAAGGGTTTATAGCTAACACATTCATTCAAACCCGGGGACCACCTGACTTGTAAGGTGACTATCGTTTTGGTTTCTAATCTGAGGAGTTGGGGGTCAATGTTCCCCCCTCTATCCGATGCAGGGACATGTTCAAGTGCAAAGAATTTCATTGCCGATAGATCACAATTATGATACAAGCCTACATTTCTAATGATAGCTGACTCTATTTTGCCATTATTAATCAAGTATACAGGGTCCTGAATTAATTTCCAAAAGGCCTCTGGGTTTTTTCCAGCATAGAATGCATTGCATTTACATGTTATTATGTATACCACCCCTATTGTTTGACAGTCTATACAGTATTGGGGGTCCATGTTGAGCCATTGGGTAAAATTAGGTATGTATCTGATTTCACCCATTCTCAGAACTTACATCTCCCACACAGAAAAATGCCCCTTGTTTTTGACCTAGCATGTAAAGGTGTGGAGCTTTTTGGAAGATGGCTCCTTGTTAAACGATCAATCTTTTAGGGATTTCGCCATTTTATAGGTGACTGTTGTTTTTTTTGCTCACATATTTGGCCATAATGGCATCCTTGGTAAGGAGATGTCAGTGTTGTGCCAATATGGCACATATCTGTGAGTGTTGTTTGGAAAACATAGTAATCAATCTCGTCTGTTGAGATTAAGTATCCCGTTTTCTGGAGTGAATAAGGGAGTTTATTGGAAAGTTCCTGCGCTTAGGTAATAAATATCTTAAGAAATATTATACTGTATATTAAAGATAATATATAATAAAAACTGGAATAAGCTGCTGCTGATAAAAAAGGAAGAGACCTTTTACATAAGTTAAATAGGTAAGTATCAGCGCTGCTCAGTAATTAATATTAATATTGGAGAGTTTATTTACTGTCACCAAGCACTGGACACTTTGAATAATATTTATTTGGATTTATTTATATATTTATGCAAATTAGTTCAAAAGTAATATCACATAGCACTTTATAATTATTTATGGATATTTTGTATATTAGTTATCTGGTTTTATCTATGTACTTATGGTATTAAGATAATATCACTTAGCACTTTATAATATACTTCATTTATAGGGTATATTTCACACGGTATGGTATGGTATTTTTTAGAATTTTTGCACATATTTAAGCACAATATTTGCACATATTAATAGCACGATATTAATTACTGAGCAGTGCTGATACTTACCTATTTAATTAATGAATCAGGGAGTGTCTGTTTTTTTGTTTGGCTATATTAAAGGTCTTTTTGAGACAGGTCTTGGTATAACCCCCGCTTAAGAAGTCTTCTCTGCAATTTCTTAGCTCATATCAAAAAGTCTTCTTCCTTAGAGAAATTTTCCATAAGGGATACTCTGCACCAAAGATTTGGGATGAGCACTTGTTGCATGTAATATAGTATTGGCTGATGACAGTTTCCTATATAAATCGGAAAAGAGGTTACTGTGTTCATCCACCCCAATCTGCACATCTAGGAACATAACCCTATCCTGGCTGCATTCCATGGTAAATTTGAGATTAAAGTCATTGCAGCCAAGGTGATTCATAAAGGTATTTAGTTCTGATCTTGTGCCATCCCAAATAATGAGGACATCATCGATGTATCAGCGCCACGATACAACATGGCACAGCTCCACGATGCGTCCTCACTAAAAAACAAATGGCATTCCCACCCCCAGGTACAAGCTGGCCTACAATGAGACACATTGTGTCCCCATCGCCACCCCCTGCACCTGGAGGAAGTGAGAACCCTGAAACACAAAGACATTGTGGAAGAGAATATACTCCAAGAGCTTTAGGACAAATGAGTTATAAGGCCATAGAGATCTTTGTATTTCCCTCAAGAAATCACCAATGACCTATGTATGTGGTATTGAGCTGTATAGAGCTTCAATATCGATACTGACCAGCAATGCACCTCAGGGCACCCGAAGGTCCTCCAGGGTGCGCAACAGGTCCCTGGTATCCTGTATGTAGGATGGGAGGGAGGATAAAAAAGGCCTCAAATAGTCATCTATAAGTTCAGTCAGGCAGCCCAGACCCAGGAAAAAAGTGGGGGTGACAGGATATTTGACATTTAGAAAATTCCAGGTATCCTTGTCAATGAGGGCTGAAGAGTAGGCCTCATTTACAATGATTCTGTATTTCTCATAGTATCTTGGGAGAATGATTTCAGAGATTAATTTGTACCATTCTTGATTGGCAAGTATCCTTTGGCACATAGTGATATATTGTCCCCTATTCATTAATGTGACGAGACCCTTGCTCGCTCTGTCCGCTCTCCCGACACTCCTCTGTTTCTAGTCAGTCAGCTTGCAGATCGCATCGTCTGATGGTTCGGGCAACCAAGGATCCAGGATCCGAACTACAGCTATGTGCCGTTCGGAATCCATTAGAACAAACACCAAGCAGGCTGTATGTAAGTTCAAACAGGAAGACCATTTATTGGAAGAACACAGCACACTTTATACAGAAAGTGGAATATCCATGCAAATGAGGGCTTGAAATGAGTCAACAGGGATTGGTCAGATAGCTTTGACCAATGCAAGGAGACAGAAGCCCCAGGGGGCAATCAATGTACACAATAGTCAGACACAGAACAATGGTTGTCTAACGAGCCCTGAATACACATTACTCTGTGTCAATACCTCCCTTAGCAGACAACAGGTGCGGTCATTAGCATTAGCCCATCTGACAATAGTTGAATGGGGAGCCACCCCAGACAGTCCGGCTCCTCAGAACTTCCTGGGATGACCATATTAGGAGTGAGCTTCCTGCTCAGAAACCTCATGGCAAAGGGAACAATTGACCTTGCTGACAAAAATGAAGCAATTCACCATCTGTCCTTAAATTCCAGTGATGGTGAACACCATCACATATCTTCCCCCGGGTAAACAGTCCAACAGCCACAGTGGGACCCCAAACGGGTCAACTCGAGGATGTTGGAAAAGTAGTCTTAAGGTTCTAGGTCTGTCTGCCGGGATAACCCATCCGCATTCCCATGTATATTCCTGGCGTAGGGGTGTGGGGCCTTTGTGTAATTGAGAAATCTACACGTATGTGTCTTCCATCAAGTTCCATGCCATTTGCATGTTCTTTTGCCTCCTTTGCGTCTTCAACATTTTCAAAGCAGACAAATGCGAAACCCCTGGAACGCCAAGACTGCCGATCATACACAATGGATACATCAGCCATTGGACCATATGTTGAAAATACTTCTCTTAGATCTCGCTCTGTTGTGTAACAACTTAGGCCAAACACGCCCAAACAGCAGTTAGGATCAGGATTTCCCGGACGCACTCTACTTCCTATATGCCGCCTTCGATTTGACATGGGAGAGCGACTGTGGCTGTGACGTCTGGTGGTCCCGGCCATGGTGGCCTCTGGGGCATAAGGGGAAGTTAAATGGCCCAAATCGTTTCCCAAAAGTACTTCTGCGGGTAACTCGCGTAGCAATCCCACTCGCACATATCGCTCCCCTGAGCCCCAATCCAAGAGGACTTGGGCGGTGGATAAACGTAGCACCTGGCCCCCTGCTACCCTGACTGCAACAGTCTGGCCGGTCCGGGCTGACTGGGGAATCATGTGAGGCTGGATGAGGGTAATCGTAGCCCCGGAATCGCGGAGTCCCTGGGCCGGCTGCCCATTAACCCATACTGCCTGGCGATGGTGCTGCCGATTATCTCCGGCAGCAGCTTGGACAGGATCCACTTTGAAAAGTTCGCCGCACTCTTCCTGAACATCTCGATGGTTGGGCTCATTCTGGTAGCAATGAGCCGCTGGTCTGGATGGATGATTAGTCTCTCGATACCTCGTGGATTGGCTAGGGCAATGTCGTTGCAGATGACCGGTTCGGTTACAGGTATAGCACTTAGGTCCGGTAGGAGGGTTGGGTCGGGCTGGGGGTCTCGAGGCAGACCACGGAGGTACTGAAGTCGGCTTAGAGGCTGGTAAACTGGGCCGAGATAGTGGATAACGCTCATTTTCGCCTGACCTTCGAGAGTCCAGATATTCATCGGCCAGAGTAGCCGCTTGCTGTACCGTCTGTGGTTGTTTATCTCGCACCCAATCCCGTACTACCGGAGGGGTGTGGTTAAAAAACTGTTCTAATAGTACTAGCTGGGTGATGTCCTCTATGGTATGAGCGTGGCTTCCCTGGAACCAGCTCTTAAGGTTCCGTTGCATATGATGTGCCCACTCCACGTATGTTGTGTTGGTTTGTTTCCGGGATTCTCGAAACTTAATCCGGCTGGCTTCGGGTGTAATGGAAAATCGGGCTAGCAAAGCTTCTTTTACCCGGTCGTAGTCTTTAGCGTCTTCGTCCTCCAGGGCCCGAAATGCATCCGCCGCTCTGCCAGTTAAATTACTCGCCAGTAAAACGACCCAATCTTGGGACAGTACTTCATGTATCTGGCATAGTCTCTCAAAGTCCTGCAGGAATGCGTCAATTTCCTCCTCTCCTTCCTTAAATAGTTCGAACGCCCGAAAGGGCAACTTACGGAAAGTCGCTGCATCTTTAGGCGTTTTCTCCGATTGCCGTATTTCTTCCATTCTCTGCTCATGCTGCCGCTCTCGTTCCCTCTCTTGCCGCTCATCCTGCAGCTGGATGTCTCTAATGGCAGTCTGTATGGCGGTCTCTGATGGGTTAGCACCATATAATGCCAACCGCTCCCGAACTCGTTGCTGAAAAAAGTCTTCAACTGACCGGGGTCCTGCATCACCATCCCTCTGATCCATCTCGGTTAGCTCACTGATCAGGGTGGCCTTGTTCTTTGTCCCACTGGTCCCTCCGCGGCTCTCAAGTAAGTCTTTCAGCGTGGCTCTCCTGCATGCTGCATAGCTGGTCATTGACTCTGGTGGTTTGGAGTGTCCCGGTACTGGAGAGCAAATCCCACCGCTGCCAACCAATGTGACGAGACCTTTGCTCGCCCTGTCCGCTCTCCCGACACTCCTCTGTTTCTAGTCAGTCAGCTTGCAGATCGCATCGTCTGATGGTTTGGTCAACCAAGGATCCGGGATCCGAACTACAGCTATGTGCCGTTCGGAATCCATTAGAACAAAACAACAGTCAGGCTGTATGTAAGTTCAAACAGGAAGACCATTTATTGGAAGAACACAGCACACTTTATACAGAAAGTGGAATATCCATGCAAATGAGGGCTTGAAATGAGTCAACAGGGATTGGTCAGATAGCTTTGACCAATGCAAGGAGACAGAAGCCCCAGGGGGCAATCAATGTACACAATAGTCAGACACAGAACAATGGTTGTCTAAGGAGCCCTGAATACACATTACTCTGTGTCAATACCTCCCTTAGCAGACAACAGGTGCGGTCATTAGCATTAGCCCACCTGACAATAGTTGAATGGGGAGCCACCCCAGACAGTCCGGCTCCTCAGAACTTCCTGGGATGACCATATTAGGAGTGGGCTTCCTGCTTAGAAACCTCATGGCAAAGGGAACAATTGACCTTGCTGACAAAAATGAAGCAATTCAACCCCTCACCCATCTGTCCTTAAATTCCAGTGATGGTGAACACCATCACAATTAACACCACATTGCCTCCCTTATCCGAAGGTTTAATAATTAAATCCGGGTTGTTTTCTAGCCTATTTAAGGCATTTTGTAAAGATGTAAAAATGCAGGATCCACCCTGAAGGCGCTCTAATAAGCTGGAACCTACCACTGTGCCTAAGCATTAAAAGACTAATAATGGTAAATAGTTGAACAATGTAAACAAGATAAATGTGTATACAAAATGAATAGAATAGGCAGATATAGCAATCAATGAAAATTAGCAGCTGCCACTTTAAAAAGAATAAATAGTAAAAACATGTCTACCTCCTTGAAATCAAATCAATGAAAGTTAACAGTGGCGCATTACAAATCTCACCTGTGAACAAAAGTGATATAATAATTAATATCGTAGGAACAATCCATATAAATAAATACATAAAAAATTAAAGCGTTCATATATAGAATAATTCTGAACTTCTGAGCTTGGCTTTCCCCCACACCACGTGAATCAGTATCACCGCTCCCTTTTGGTCATTCACTCACCAGATATATGTCAAATAATCGCATATCCAGCAACAGCAGACAAAAACAAACCTTTTAAAGGTTACCAAATTATTCCAAACGATTGCCACCAGCTAATGATACTCAAAGTAATGAAGCTCAGATGAAAGGAAGAAAACGGAAGCGATCCATAGCGTGATACCATAAAACTAACTAAGCTTTTATTCACACAATTTCTTCATACATTCAACTTACATTTCATAAATAATATGCCGGCAGATAAAATGATAAATACCCCTGGTAAATCGTGGTATCGGTTGCGGGGGATGAGTCAAGACCAGCTCCATGTCTCAGCTGTTTCTTCTCTGGGCTTCGTAATGCCACTTCCGGTTTGGATGTCAGTAAACAGATCTAGTTGTCGTGCAGCCATGTTCCGACGCATTTCGTCATTCCGACTTCATCCTGGAATTGGCTGCACTGCATGGCAATGACCATTATATATGCTTGAATATGTTAATGAGATTCAGTCAGCCAATTAACAATTCAGTGTCTCCAATCAATGCCATCTTAAGAGCATTAAAGGGCCCTCGGCAATGCAGTGCACTGGTGCCCCGCCTACACTATCACCCACGAGAATAAAAATGCAAATGATCGATAAGTCAATATTTATTGATACAGCAGTGCCAGGCTAATGACAGCTTCCAAGTTCGGCGGCTGGGTCCGGTGAACACACACACGGACAGGAGTCAGACTTGACTGTCCTGTGTGCGCCTGTTCCCGTGGAGGTGGACACTCATTCCTGCAGTTGTGGGCTTCCCCTCCGCGGTCCAAGTGGCCTCACAGCAGTGCAGGGCCAACAGGCGCTTGCCACCTGCTAAGTTTGGTGTCAGGATGCACACAGGAATCTGAACTAATGCTTAGCTGGGGCTGGGTCGCTGGGCAGGTGGGGCCCCCCGGGCAACTGCCCAGCGTGCCCATTCGGTAAGATGGCCCTGTCTCCAATACCAAGATGTATTCAGCTCATGTAGCATATACTTAATACAGTTAGTTCATGGTAATAATTATAACAATAAAATGCAATAAAATACAGAATTATCCACTAGGGTTTACTTTAAACCAACTGATAGAAACAGTTATTTATCCATCATCCATCATGGATTAGGAACATCCCTAAGGGACAGATGTTATGAGTTAAAAATAATTGCACTAAACAAGAAGACTTTATTAGTCAGTCATTGGTGTTAAAAGATAAATTTTTACAAAAAGGTAATAAAGAGGAATTTCTAAATAAAACAATCAGTGAAGTGGCACTTGTACCAGAGGAATTTCTAAATAAAACAATCAGTGAAGTGGCACTTGTACCAACAGCTGACTGTTTGAGGAATAAGAGGCCCATAAAGGGATCAGAGATGAATCACCATCAATGGAGTTTAATTTCCAATTCCATCACCAGTATAAGTATTCTGAGAATATATTCAAAAAACACTGGTACATTTTGGGTATGGACAAAGATTTGAGACCAGTCATTCCCAACATTCCTAAATGTATTTATAGGTAAGCTCCTGAATTTTGGTAACCAGGTGGTTAAAAAGATTTTGGATCCCCCTGGCCAACAAAAAATTCAGATTAACAAAAAAGGTTTCTCCCCATACTGTAAATGCATTTCTTGTAGGATGGTATGGATTAGCAATAGAGGTAGAACTTCTTTCACCAATATTGACAATGAAGAGTTTGGTTTAAAATAATTCATTACATGCAATTCAACACATGTGGTTTACTTACTATGGTGCCCCGTGTGGTCTCTATTATGTTGGAAGAACCAAAAGACTATTGCGAATTTGTATTTCCGAACATATAGCCAACATTAAAAAAGGTTTTAAAAAGCAGTGTTTCTTTGCATTTTAGAGAAAAACATAATAGAGACCCTCCACTGTTACAATTCTGTGGAGTTGATTGTGTTTATTCCTCTTGGAGGGGCTCAAACCGAGTTAGGGCCCTATCGCAGAGAGAAACTAAATGGATTTTTTTTATTAAAAAGCTGAGTTTCTGAGATATAGATATACATTTCTCATGGAGTTTAATTTTTGGTTAAAATTAAAATATTTTTTTTATATATTATTTTTTTATGTTTTAGTAAATATGGCAGGGGGATCAAGAGTTAATGGATGTTTACTTGCTGCTTCTTGCAAGACATTGCATTTTATTGTTATAATTATTACTATGAACTAACTGTATTAAGTATATGCTACACAAGCTGGATACATCTTGGTAGCGGAGACACTTAATTGTTAATTGGCTGACGGAATCTCATTAACATATTCAAGCATATATAATGGTCATTGCCATGCCGTGCAGCCAATCCCAGGACGAAGTCGGAATGACGAAATGCGTCGAAAATGGCTGCACGGCAACTAGATCTGTTTACTGAAGTCCAAACTGTAAGTGACGTTACGAAGCCCAGAGAGGAAACAGCTGAGACATGGAGCTGGTCTCGTCTCATCCCCCACAACCGCTACCACGATTTACTAGCGGTATTTATCATTTTATCTGCCGGCATATTATTTATGAAATGTGATTTGAATGTGTAGCAGGTTTTTCAGGCATTGGGCCTGATGTGGGTCTGCCATGGTTACCGGTGACACCTTCAGCCCATTTAAGCTGAATACCCAAGTGTGAGATTGGAGACAATGACCATTCCGGCATCTTTGGTTTGTTTTATTTCTATGTTATTGGGGATGGGAGAAGGGAATGAGTGGGATACTCCTCTGGCTCAACTAGGTACAAATGGGACACTTTGTGGAAAAATGCCTTTCAGCGATGTCTTGGCGCCGGCTGGATGCCGACCAACACTTGCTGGCGCTCAAAAAAACACTGACTTGCTGAACTGAACCTGAACTTGACTTCTCAAGTCTGCTGCTCAGCTCAAAAGTCCTGGACCGTACTTAGGCTTGACTTCTGACACTCTGGGTAGCTCAAAAGTCCTGCATACAGCTCCCTCCAGTCTTTCCTGACTGAGGTAGCTCCTGTAACTGATTGTGATTCTGCAACTCTCAACACTGTACACTGCACGCTGTACACTTTAACACTTCAGGACCCAACCACTGGCGCCCCCTTTACAATTCAGGGTCCTCTCACTAGGCATCCCCTCTACACTTCAGGGTCCTCTCACTAGGCACCCCCTCTACACTTCAGGATCCTCTCACTAGGCACCCCTCTACACTTCAGGGTCCTCTCACTAGGCACCCCCTCTACACTTCAGGGTCCTCTCACTAGGCGCCCTCTCTGCACTTCAGGGTCCACACATGGGCACCCTCTTTTACATTTCTTCAGGGTCAACACTGGCACGCCCTTTACTTTTACTCCTGCACCGGCTAGCTAGCTCCTGGATCTCCACGACCTTCACCGAAATGGTCCCCTCTCTCTCTCTAGGCAGACCCCAGGGGCAGTTTGCAGTACTCACGAACTGGGAATGCTTTCCTGAAGCTGGACCCCTCTCAACTCTGCTGGTCCTCGGCACACCAGATCCTCTCTGCAGCTCAGCTCAGCCCTCTGTCACCTGAGGCAAGCTGCCTGGGACACCCGATCCTGCTGACAGGAGGAGAGGCAGCTGTACTCTCCCTCCTGGGACTCTGCTTCCCGCCAAAGACGCTGCATCATGCGTTCCCCCTCAAACTTATACCCACTCCCAGAATGCTGTGTGGCAGAATCTGCCTTTCTGGGGTCGATACAGGCCTGAGTGCACCATTGGCTGGGTTTCCTCCACTGCCCAATGAGAACCCTCTCATGGAACACAGTGGGGAGACTCCCCAGTCTCAGCAGCTACACCTGGGAGACATGACAGCCTAGCTGAAAATCATGGCCCTGCTGTTAGGCAGCCAGGGCCCACTATAATTTACCTAGCAACTACTTTGTAGGGTGCTACAAATGTATGAAGGAATTGTGTGAATAAAAGTTTAATTCGTTTTACGGTATCACGCTATGGATCTCTTCCATTTTCTTTCTTTCATCTGAGCTTCGTTACTTCGGAGCACCAATAGTTGGTGGCAATCGTTTGGAATAATTTGCTTACCATTAATGTTTTTGTCTGCTGTTGCTGGATATGCAATTATTTTACATATATCTAGTGAATGAATGACCAAAAGGGAGAGGTGACACTTATTCACGTGGTGTGGTGGACAGCCAAGCACAGAAGTTCAGAATTATTCTATATATGAACTCTTTAATTTTTTATCTATTTGTTTATTTATATGGATTGGTCTTACGATATTAATTTCTATATCACTTTTGTTCACGGGTGATATTTGTGATGCTCCACTGTTCACATTCATTGATTTGATTTCAAGGAGGTAGACATTTTTGTAAAGATGGTTTTTAGTTATATTGTCCGGATTGGGAGGCAGTGATATGGTTGATTTTTATAGCTAACCTTTTGTACAAATGCCCAGATGTTGACATTTGACTGTAATGAAGGTAAAAATTGTGATTTATTTTTATAGGTAATGGGGATATCCTCTTCTAAGGAGTCCTCATCAATCTCTGATTGCTCATCTACCTGTCTCTCCTCATAAAGTAGCATAAGATCTCTTAAAGCTCGACAGTCCTTTATAGTAAAATCCTTCCATAGTTCGCTGTCTGCCTTAGAGGCTGAGGGTGCTCCATAGTCCTTGTCGTGCATTACCTGTAGCAAAAGTTTTCTGGCAAAGAGATTAACATCTTAGATAGCTTCAAACTTATTGATGTTCTAATATCGACAGAAACGTAGGCCTAATTGTAACACCTTGGTCTCATCGGCAGACAGTGAATTTAAGGACAGATTTATGATTTACATTTCATCCGTTCCTAAATTATCTTTGTCACAAATGCTTCCAGGTTGCCTTGTTTCTTGATGTCCCCCAAAGGGAAAGGTACACCTTTGGAGACTGTATCTTGTTTGAATCTTTTTTGCCATTTGTATTACTCACTTTCAGTGGTGGCCGGTGTGTTGGGGGTGCAGGGACGCCGCCCCACCTATCCACGCTTCTGGCCCCCTAATCTACATGCGGGACGCCGGACGCATGGAGTTCAATGGGGCATTTTTTTTTTTTTGCATCACCTGATTAGAGCCAAAGGCTCTAATAGGCTTCAGCAAAGGGTGGACCCAGAGCAGTGCGCCCCGAGCACACCCATTGTGTGACAATAGCGAAAATTCGCTATTGTCACACGGATCCTCCCCCTGGCCAATCAGGAAGCGGGTCTGATACACGGTTCCTGATTGGCCGAAAGGCAAACCCCATGCCATTGGCTGGGGAGGAGGTGGGAGCCGGGAGGACTGAGGACTCGAGGAGACGCCGCCCACGCCGGGGAACTGAAGCCGCGAGCCGCCGCTGATCTCTAAGAGAATGAGGTGAGTCAGCTTGGAGAAGTTCGGAGGGGAGAGATCTCTGGCAAGGTTCTGTGATGATCAAGTAAGGTCCACATGGCAGTGCAGCTCCACCTCTGTCCGATATCACAGGAGATGGCAGATGTTGGCTCAGCCTGGGTACAGACTCTGTACAGTGTATACAGTCAGTGTACACAGCACTCACTATTATTTCTTAATGAAACTTCCCAAACAGCTTCACTCAGCAGCTGCACCTGTCACAGAGCTGACACTTCCTCCCACTCCATTCTACACTACACTGATCACGTGTTACACTGACACCTACATCTTATTCTATGGACCAGTTGGCCATGCCTTTGTCACCTGCTGGACTGCTTCTTCTGGAGATGCTTTTGTCTGGGCTGTCTGGAGGTAGACAGGTATTGCTGGATCCTGCACACC
Source organism: Pelophylax lessonae (assembly GCF_965119305.1). Classification (NCBI taxonomy): domain Eukaryota; kingdom Metazoa; phylum Chordata; class Amphibia; order Anura; family Ranidae; genus Pelophylax; species Pelophylax lessonae. The sequence continues at coordinate 169,500,104 of NC_138779.1, forward strand.
TTTAAGAAAGAGGTTTCCTTGTTTGTTTTATATTGCCAATACAATTATATAAAGTGTATCTAGACCCAAAACTAGAAATGTGATAATATTGGGGATTATTAGTCCTTGGTGTGGTGGCTGCATTTGTTTCTTGTTTGTTTTTTTGGGTTTTCTTTGTTTGTTTTTTTTATTATTTATTTGTTTATTTATTTATTTCAAGCTTCTTTTGCTTGCTTTTTACCTGGTAATCCTGCAAATAACATATTTCCTGTCCCTGGGTGGCCATTAGTCGTCCACTCCTATGTATTGACTCGGGAGCAATGGTTGTCACCCTACCCCGACACTCCCCACTGTAGTCCTGTCCTGGCTGTGATTGGTCCAGACTCCAGCCTGGACCAACTATTCACGACATCCCGGCTGACGTCGTTGTGGGGGCGGTGCGTGCGTCAGTCACTCACCATCACCGTCCGTCTCCGTCACCTTCCCGGTTCCCGCCGCCGTCAGAGCGAAGAAGAGAGGAGCAGCGCGTGGACGCCTCACAGTGTGGAGTCACAGGAGTCAAGTCAGCCGAGCCGGCTCACTGCCCAGGAGAGCAGGTAAGTGAAGTGATTGAAGCCGCTGCAGTGGGTAACTCAAGAACTCTAGGAGACGCAGGGACTGAAGAGAAGCCGCCCCCACAGGTAAGTGTCTCGGGGGGGGGGGCTTGGCACGCTGATCTCTGCATTGAAGGGGGCACGCTGATCTCTGCTTTGAAGGGGGCACGCTGGTCTGTGCATTGAAGGGAGCAAGCTGGTCTCTGCATTGAAGGAGGCACGATGATCTCTGCATTGAAAGGGGGCATGATGGTCACTGCATTAAAAGGGGGCACGCTGGTCTCTGCATTGAAGGGGGCACGCTGGTCTCTGCATTGAAGAGGGCATGCTGGTCTCTGCATTGAAAGGGGGCACAATGATCTCTGCATTGAAGGGGGCACGCTGGTCTCTGCATTGAACGGGGGCACGCTGGTCTCTGCATTGAAAGGGGGCACGCTGGTCACTGCATTGAAAGGGGGCACGATGATCTCTGCATTAAAGGGGGCACGCTGGTCTCTGCATTGAAAGGGGGCACGCTGGTCACTGCATTGAAAGGGGGCATGCTGGTCGCTGTGCATTGAAGGGGGCACGCTGGTCACTGTGCATTGAAAGGGGGCTCGCTGGTCACTGTGCATTGAAAGGGGGCACGCAGGTCACTGTGCCTTGAAAGGGGGCTTGCTGGTCTCTCTGCATTGGAAGGAGGCACGCTGGTCACTGTGCATTGAAAGGGGGCACGCTGGTCGCTGTGCATTGAAAGGGGGCACGCTGGTCTCTCTGCATTGAAAGGGGGCACACTATACCTTGATTACTGAAGGCCCCTTTCACACTTTTGTGACCTCAAAGTCACGCAGTTTTTTACAGCGTTTTTGGCCGCAAAGCAATGCCTATTATATTTTTCTGTTTGCGCCCCCCCCCCATTTTGAGCACCAGCCACCACTGCTCACTTTACCGTCATTCTTCTTGTGCTCATCTGTGATTTTGAAAAGAGAAAAGGAAGGAGAAGGTCCATCACCATATGTTTGATCACCACCACCTGTGATATTTTTGAAAGAAAAAGAGTTAAATTGGTTCATTTGTGCACCCAAATGAATGTCTTCAGTGGTAATAAGTGGTTTAAGGTTTTGTCTTATGTGTATTAGCATTGACTCTTTTGTGTTTCCCTCCTCCTTGTATGTGTGGACGTGTGTATTGAGGAAGACTCACTAAGATGAGAAGAGAGTGATGTCATTGACGTAGAAATATCGGTGTCAGATTCCATGTACTCTGAAGTGCTCTTGTGTGAAAATCTGAATGATGGACGGTCTGTTTTATTTTTCCTTTTATACGACCATTCATAGGCTTGGCCTGTGCTATAAGCCAGTAAGTCTCTAGACATTTTTTTGTTTTTGTCTGTGATCATTTTTTTGTTATGTGTCTCTATAAATTCCTGTAGAGCTTTCTGTTGAGTCTCATAGTTACCAGATGTGTTGATGCCAGGAGTTTGTGCCAAAAGTGTTTGTATTTGCTCCTCTATCGCTAATAGTTCAGTATGATAATGCCCTTGTAATAACTGCATCATTTAGAATGATATAATAGTAAATATTCAGCGCTGAACTTACAATAATGAATACCTAAATTGGGATTGACAGCTGAACTCTAAAGGACAATCTCATAAAGCCTCTAAGAAAAATCATAAATAAAAAGTGCAGCGCAATCATATTAAAGCACACATAATGAACCATAAAATGGATATGTTAAAATAATAATGTATAAATAAATGCAAGTCCACTAGTATAGGAAAGCAGAGTTCCAGTCCATAGAATTCAGAGACAGATAGATGGAGGGTTCCTCAGTGAGGGCATAGAACGAGGATCAGAGTGCTGATATCAATACATATGATGACTCCTTAAGTGCTCCTACATTCCCATCACCAAGGCATAATCTGCCTCTCACCTCCTGACCCAGACGCTGCAGGGTCAAACAGCATGAAAACAAAGATCCGAAAGCTGCAATCTTCAGACACTCAAAGATGGCTATTCTGGACTTCTTCCACAATTTTGCACATGTAGGCGGAAAGGAAGCAAGAATTGAATGCTCTCCGTAAGGTTAAAAGAAATTTTATTGCAGTAAAACCAGCGCACTTACATTAGGATAATAAAATGTAAGCATGTAGCAGACAGGGTGTGCATCTGTGTGTTCCTTGGTGTACCAAGATGACCGCAGGTCACGTGGTTTCCCCCGTACGTGTTACGTCCTGTGTTGGCGGGACTTCATCAGCGGGGATAAGGAAGCTTACAGCGGACCTGGCTTATATTATTGTAACTCCGCCTATGATCTGATTATGGCGTTAATGGTTGCCAAGGAGACACACCCTTCCTCGCGTTCAGAAGAAGCGCCTCATCAGCCAGTGGAGACAAAACAAAACTTTGGCCAAAACAGCCAGCTAGCATGACATATTCTTAATATAGCTATATAATATAAACCAACATCAATTCATAAGAATTCATATAACAGGGAAACAATCCTCATGCTTTGTTGGTCTTACTTAAATATTAAAGTAATAAGAAAACTCATATATATATAATTCCTTATGTGGATGTCCATCTAGGATTAAAAAGTAAAAATCACTGTCAGATGGAAAAGGTCCATATACCTGCAATAAATACAAATTGTGCAGGCAGGACAGAATTACAGTGATCACCAATGAACGCGGCCTTCTAGATAAAAACCACCAGGTGGTAGCAACACACCCTGTGCACAAATCCAAGAAACAATCCAATATACACAATTGATATAATAAAAGGGCACTCTAACTCAACTAAACATCAACAAATTAACACCATTCATTGAGGAACTCTCCATCTATCTGTCTCTGAATTCTTTGGACCGGAACTCTGCTTTCCTATATTAGTGGACTTGCATTTATTTATACATTATTTTTTTAACATATCCATTTTATGGTTCATTATGTGTGCTTTAATATGATTGCGCTGTACTTTTTATTTATGATTATGATCATTTAGAATGAACTGGCTTGAAGATTTTGTTCCCATGCCTCCTTCAGATCTTTTTTCACCTGAGGTATTGTTAGGAAGATTTGAATGTGTAGCCCAAACGGACACATTGGTGTTCTATATATTTCTCAAAGAATCTATTATGCCAAGACAAATTTGACTTTCCCCGCATGCCTGGAAACGTACCCGTGCGCGAGCAGTGTCTCTAGCAGCCACTTCCTCCTTCCCATATATATATATACAGTGCATTGCGAAAGTATTTGGCCCCCTTGAACTTTTCGACCTTTTGCCACATTTCAGGCTTCAAACATAAAGATATAAAACTGTATTTTTTTTTTTTTAATAATCAACAACAAGTGGGACACAATCATGAAGTGGAAATAAACAAACAAATAAAACAAATAAATAACAAATAAAAAACTGAAAAATTGGGCGTGCAAAATTATTAAGCCCCCCTTAAGTTAATACTTTGTAGCGCCACCTCTTGCTGCGATTACAGCTGTAAGTCGCTTGGGGTATGTCTCTATCAGTTTTGCACATCGAGAGACTGACATTTTTGCCCATTCCTCCTTGCAAAACAGCTCGAGCTCAGTGAGGTTGGATGGAGAGCATTTGTGAACAGCAGTTTTCAGTTCTTTCCACAGATTCTCGATTGGATTCAGGTCTGGACTTTGACTTGGCCATTCTAACACCTGGATATGTTTATTTGTGAACAATCCCATTGTAGATTTTGCTTTATGTTTTGGATCATTGTCTTGTTGGAAGACACATCTCCGTCCCAGTCTCAGGTCTTTTGCAGACTCCATCAGGTTTTCTTCCAGAATGGTCCTGTATTTGGCTCCATCCATCTTCCCATCAATTTTAACCATCTTCCCTGTCCCTACTGAAGAAAAGCAGGCCCAAACCAAGATGCTGCCACCACCATGTTTGACAGTGGGGATGGGGTGTTCAGGGTGATGAGCTGTGTTGCTTTTACGCCAAACATAACATTTTGCATTGCTGCCAAAAAGTTTGATTTTGGGTTCATCTGACCAGAGCACCTTCTTCCACATGTTTGGTGTGTCTCCCAGGTGGCTTGTGGCAAACTTTAAACAACACTTTTTATGGATATCTTTAAGAAATGGCTTTCTTCTTGCCACTCTTCCATAAAGGCCAGATTTGTGCAGTATACGACTGATTGTTGTCCTGTGGACAGAGTCTCCCACCTCAGCTGTAGATCTCTGCAGTTCATCCAGAGTGATCATGGGCCTCTTGGCTGCATCTCTGGTCAGTCTTCTCCTTGTATGAGCTGTAATTTTAGAGGGATGGCCAGGTCTTCGTAGATTTGCAGTGGTCTGATACTCCTTCCATTTCAATATTATCGCTTGCACAGTGCTCCTTGGGATGTTTAAAGCTTGGGAAATCTTTTTGTATCCAAATCCAGCTTTAAACTTCTCCCCAACAGTATCTCGGACCTGCCTGGTGTGTTCCTTGTTCTTCATGATGCTCTCTGCGCTATAAACGGACATCTGAGACTATCACAGTGCAGGTGCATTTATACAGATGCAATGTGATATGGAAATACTCGCGCCAAGGAGTGCAAAATAATATCTGTGGGAAGCTGCAATGTAATCAGGTGCACTAAAAATTAGTGATCTAAGATTGTGAACAGAAAAAAACTTACTGTGCTACCCTTTTTAACTAGTGAACAGCTCTTAATATGGGTTGTAATTTGACAATGTGCAGTATGGTGAGTGAAAATATAAATAAATAAATAAAAAGGTAAGTATGGATCACTCCAAACTCAAATGTAAAGTGCAATAATGCCCATAAGATATAAAATAAATACAATAACAATATTAATATCAAAATGGTGCAACAACAGCATATATAGTTTAACTTGAATAGTGACAGTCCATTTAGCGTGACTAAAGTGCAAAGTGCTGGAAAAAAGTCTCTTTGTGCAGATTTCAAACGGTGGTGACTCCTGTGACCCTCTGATCACCCTCCAGTGCTCGAAGGTAAGGTATCCCACTTACCAGATATGGTGGATTCTTATGGCATACGCCAAAAAGAATCTGTAAGCGTTTGTGTGTTTCTCCTGACCTCAGATGGTCCGGTTCTGTGTTTCGCCCATATGTACTCGGGATAAACAAGAAAAAGAAATGCTCCTCATAGTGTAGAAAGGTAACGACCTTTATTATCACTCGAACACATGCATGAAAAACACACTCTTCATGTAAAAACACATCCAATAAAAGTCCTTTAAAACTGTGGTGAAAAAACTCCAAAAACTCTTGTGCAAATATCGCAAGGAAAACCGTGATAGGTCACAGCAAAAAATGTGGGGTACCCATATGGATACTAGTACCGCTGCTGAGCTTCCATAGTGCCTCGCGGCACGGTATGTCAGGACGCTGTGTGATTACCGCTGAGTTCGCCGTACCCGGAAGTGGTGTGGCGGCGTGCGGTCCAACGATAGCTCAGAGCGAGGCAGCGTGCGTACCAACTTGACGCGTTTCGTCAGAGATGTGACGTCTTCGGAAGTGGTACGTGCGCTGCGTGTCAACTTGGTTTTTTGCGGAAGGATCATGGTTCAGCCCACCTTGATCCCGCCTCATTAATTTATGCAAACCGGAAGTAATTCATTGTATCCGCGATCTTATTTCTATGTACATATTACTCCCATTTGTTATTGAGACTAATTGCGAATAGCTTAATAATTAATTTGGGACGGCCTGAAACCATTTAATTTAGATTCATCCCGATGCCATTTTTTTACTATTGTGCCATAATGTATATATGAGGATCAATCAATTACTTCCGTATGGAGCATAATCGATTGTCATTACATTCATAATTACTAAATCACTCTTTTTCCAACAATAATAATTTACATCATTATCATTATACTTATAAAACATATTACAATACACTAAAAGTTTAATTGATAAATGGCTCACTCAATACTAAAAAGACCTATTACAATACACTAAGGAATTTATTCAATGTGCAATAAATATTGATAAAATATAATATATAAGTCCCCTTACATTATTTACATTAAAAACCCCTTGGTATGTTGCAAGTATTAAAATTGATAAAAAAGTATATGTCCATTTACATTATTTGCATTAATACCCCTTGAAATGTTCCAAAATGCTAGTGAAATTAATTACTTAAAATTGGGAACCCCTTAATATATTCAAAAATTTGTTATGAAACAGTTTATGTCTAAATCTTTGTTCATTCCACCAGGTTGTAATGTGCCTAACTCACATATCCAAAAAGGTTCGTTTTTGGATATTGCAATTTTTCTGTCTCCTCCCCTCCAATGTGGATCTACCATGTCTATGCCGCAAAAACGTAATAATGAGGGGTCCCTATTGTGATGGGTCCTGAAATGCATAGAGAGGGTATGTTTCTTATATCCTCTTCTAATGTTACCCAGATGTTCACCTATTCTTGTGCTCAGTTTTCTAGTAGTGCGGCCTACATATTGCAGACCGCATGGGCATGTGGCCAAGTAGGTGACATGGGTGCTTGAACATGTTATTAATTTTTTAATTTCATATTCCTTGGAAGTAACGTGAGAAACAAAGGAAGTTTGTTTTCTAGCCCTTGTTCTCACTGTGTTGCATGCCTTGCATTTTTTGCATGCATAAAAGCCCTTAAAATCCAAAAAGGTGGATACCATCCGCCTTGGTGGATCAGGAATGTTATGGGCTAACTTATCTTTCAGGTTAGGTACTCTGCGATAAATGAATTGTGGCTTTGGTGGTAGTATAGTTTTTAGAGTGTTATCTCTCATTAGTATGTGCCAATGTTGTTTAAAGACTTTTTCTACCTGTTTGTAATTTCTATGGTACTGTGTGATAAAAGCTAGATTAAAGTGACTGGTGCTTGGATCATTAGCCCTGTTTTTATCTTGCAATAGGATGGTCCTGTCCTTATTTTTTACTTGATCTCGCAATGTGATTAATTTTTGTGTGTCATATCCTTTGTCTGAGAATCTTTCTATGAGGGTATTGGTCTGCTCAACATAATCCCTGTCATCCCTACAGTTTCTTCTCATTCGTAACATCGGACCCTTTGGGATTCCCTCAATCCATCTAGGGTGATGACAGCTGTGGGTGGGTATGTATCCATTGCGGTCTGTGCTCTTAAAAAAAGTTTTGGTATAAAATTTCCCCTCTCTGATATAAATAGTCAAATCTAAAAAATTTACTTCATGTTTGTTATATGTCCCAGTAAAACTTATCTTATAGTTGTTAATATTCATGTTTTCCATAAAAACTTTTAAAGACTCCTCTGTTCCGGACCACACAATAAAAATATCGTCGATGTATCGTTTGTAAATTAAAAGATTCTGGTTGGGTGTGTGGAATATTTCTTCATGTTCCCATTTACTTAAGAAAATATTAGCAACACTGGGGGCATATTTCGCCCCCATAGCAACACCTCTGTGCTGTCTGTAATATTGTCCCTCATGCCAGAAATAGTTGCCTCCCATGGCCAAATCTAGCATTTCTCCCATTAAAATTTGTTGTTCTGATTTTAAATCTGTTTTATCTTTTAAGGCCCACATTATTGCTCGTAGTGCATCCGTCTGATCTATATTAGTATACAGCGACTCAATGTCGACTGTAGCCATGATCAAATTCGGAACACACTCTGTTTGGTCTAATATGTTAATCAGTTGTTTGCTATCCCTAAGGTAGGCCGGATAGGACTGTACCAGAGGCTGCAAGTAAAAATCCAAATATTCTCCTATTCTGGAAAAGATGGAATTTATTCCACTAATAATGGGCCTTCCTGGTGGGGCTGTGGTGCTTTTGTGTACTTTCGGGACTTGATATATTACTGGTAATCTTGGGTGGTCCGGAATGAGGTATCTATACTCTTTTTTGTTTAGAATACCTCTTTTGTGTGCTTTTTTCAATAATAGTTTGACTTTGCTTTTATATTTACTTGTGGGGTTGTGTTTTAATTTCTCATAGGTAGATATGTCTTGCACCAGTCTGTTCAGTTCTTGTTTGTACATTTCTTTACTTAATATAACTATCCCCCCTCCTTTATCTGCGGGGCGGATAACGATGTTTTTCCTTTTTTCTATTTGTCTAATACCTTCCCATATATCCTTTTTTGATCTTGCTTTGTATTTAGTGATATTCTTTAGATCCTGAGCTACCATATTTTTAAAAGTGTCCGTGTAGTGGTTGTTTAGGGGTTTAGGATTTAAAGTTGATTTATTTTTAAAATTGCTATGTTTAAAATCACTAGAAGTAGTGGGCATAGGGTTTGCATCCTTTCCTACATTACCTTCTTTTTGGTGGAAGTGTTTTTTTATATTTATTGTTCTTATAAATTTTTGCAAATCTATAAATGTTTGGAATTCATTAAATTTGTTGTCTGGGGCATATTTTAATCCTTGGTCTAGGACTATTAGTTCTTTCTCTGTAAAGGTCTCACTGGTCAGGTTGAAGATACCCTGACCTAATGATCTCTTTTTCTTTTGGTGGCGGCCCCCTCTACACCCTCTCCTTCTCCGTCCTCCCCTCCATACTCTGGCTGGGGGGGCGGAGGCGGAGGTGGAGGCGGTGGAGGGGGGGTGGATGCTGATAGGGGTAGGGTTGGTACCAGGGTTTCCCCCTTCCCCCCCTTCCCCTTCCACGATATTGGGGGTTCCATCCTCTGTTTCCCCTGTAGGAATGCGGAGGTCCTGGGGGGTTGCCATACCCTCTGTGTTGAAAATCCTGAGGGTGAGGATAATAGGGGTAGTTTGATGGGTGATAATTGCCCTGTCCATTGTCCCTATATTGGGGGCTATTATAATGGTTATTGGATGGGTGTTTGGGTATCTTCACTGTTTGGGGGCCTCCAGGTGTTTTCGGTTTATTTTCTATTCCTGGTTGATTAGGCCTCCTTGGAGTATTACTTATGCTTGTACTCGGCTCCTGTCTATCTCTGGCAGGAGATGAATCCCTGGAAATGGCTTCAGGTTCCTCCAGAAGTTCTTGCCACTTATACACCAGTTTTGTTTCATAATCCTTGGTGTCTCTCTGGTATTTTTTTACCTTTTTATTTTGCGTGTCCCTATCCAGTTTTTCCAAAAAAATCTTTCAAATTTTTATACCTATCTTTGTACTCAGTGGATTGTGTATATGGTTCTAGTTGGTTTTTTATGGTTTTTATTTTCTCCTTAATATTTAATAGTTTTTTCTTTCGTCGAGTTACTATTAGCTCTAATAGCTTAGTTTCGCTTTCTTTAAAAAAGTTGTACCATTCCTCTTCTAGTGTTTTATCTTCTATACCATCATTGGGGGCTAAGTCCCACCTTAGCCTCCTAGGTGTAATGTCCTCCTTGATATATTTTTCCAAGGTGGTAATGTCCCACCAAGTTCTTATCTGTTTATCCATGTTATTTTTCAATACTTTAAATAGCTGTTCCAAATTGGGTGTTTTGGCTTCAATTTGACCACCTGAAAAGAGTAGATCTACATCTACTCTTTTGTTGTCAGCATAGTCAAAAATATTGCCAAGGTCCATGGCTGCGTGTAGCAATTAGTCACCAGTGTGAACTAAAGAAAGTGCAATGTGATATGGAAATACTCGCGCCAAGGAGTGCAAAATAATATCTGTGGGAAGCTGCAATGTAATCAGGTGCACTAAAAATTAGTGATCTAAGATTGTGAACAGAAAAAAACTTACTGCGCTACCCTTTTTAACTAGTGAACAGCTCTTAATATGGGTTGTAATTTGACAATGTGCAGTATGGTGAGTGAAAATATAAATAAATAAATAAAAAGGTAAGTATGGATCACTCCAAACTCAAATGTAAAGTGCAATAATGCCCATAAGAAATAAAATAAATACAATAACAATATTAATATCAAAATGGTGCAACAACAGCATATATAGTTTAACTTGAATAGTGACAGTCCATTTAGCGTGACTAAAGTGCAAAGTGCTGGAAAAAAGTCTCTTTGTGCAGATTTCAAACGGTGGTGACTCCTGTGACCCTCTGATCACCCTCCAGTGCTCGATGGTAAGGTATCCCACTTACCAGATATGGTGGATTCTTATGGCATACGCCAAAAAGAATCTGTAAGCGCTTGTGTGTTTCTCCTGACCTCAGATGGTCCGGTTCTGTGTTTCGCCCATATGTACTCGGGATAAACAAGAAAAAGAAATGCTCCTCATAGTGTAGAAAGGTAACGACCTTTATTATCACTCGAACACATGCATGAAAAACACACTCTTCATGTAAAAACACATCCAATAAAAGTCCTTTAAAACTGTGGTGAAAAAACTCCAAAAACTCTTGTGCAAATATCGCACATTGGAGGGGAGGAGACAGAAAAATTGCAATATCCAAAAACGAAACTTTTTGGATATGTGAGTTAGGCACATTACAACCTGGTGGAATGAACAAAGATTTAGACATAAACTGTTTCATAACAAATTTTTGAATATATTAAGGGGTTCCCAATTTTAAGTAATTAATTTCACTAGCATTTTGGAACATTTCAAGGGGTATTAATGCAAATAATGTAAATGGACATATACTTTTTTTATCAATTTTAATACTTGCAACATACCAAGGCGTTTTTAATGTAAATAATGTAAGGGGACTTATATATTATATTTTATCAATATTTATTGCACATTGAATAAATTCCTTAGTGTATTGTAATAGGTCTTTTTAGTATTGAGTGAGCCATTTATCAATTAAACTTTTAGTGTATTGTAATATGTTTTATAAGTATAATGATAATGATGTAAATTATTATTGTTGGAAAAAGAGTGATTTAGTAATTATGAATGTAATGACAATCGATTATGCTCCATACGGAAGTAATTGATTGATCCTCATATATACATTATGGCACAATAGTAAAAAAATGGCATCGGGATGAATCTAAATTAAATGGTTTCAGGCCGTCCCAAATAAATTATTAAGCTATTCGCAATTAGTCTCAATAACAAATGGGAGTAATATGTACATAGAAATAAGATCGCGGATACAATGAATTACTTCCGGTTTGCATAAATTAATGAGGCGGGATCAAGGTGGGCTGAACCTTGATCCTTCCGCATAAAACCAAGTTGACACGCAGCGCACGTACCACTTCCGAAGACGTCACATCTCTGACGAAACGCGTCAAGTTGGTACGCACGCTGCCTCGCTCTGAGCTATCGTTGGACCGCACGCCGCCACACCACTTCCGGGTACGGCGAACTCAGCGGTAATCACACAGCGTCCTGACATACCGTGCCGCGAGGCACTATGGAAGCTCAGCAGCGGTACTAGTATCCATATGGGTACCCCACATTTTTTGCTGTGACCTATCACGGTTTTCCTTGCGATATTTGCACAAGAGTTTTTGGAGTTTTTTCACCACAGTTTTAAAGGACTTTTATTGGATGTGTTTTTACATGAAGAGTGTGTTTTTCATGCATGTGTTCGAGTGATAATAAAGGTCGTTACCTTTCTACACTATGAGGAGCATTTCTTTTTCTTGTTTATCCCGAGTACATATGGGCGAAACACAGAACCGGACCATCTGAGGTCAGGAGAAACACACAAGCGCTTACAGATTCTTTTTGGCGTATGCCATAAGAATCCACCATATCTGGTAAGTGGGATACCTTACCTTCGAGCACTGGAGGGTGATCAGAGGGTCACAGGAGTCACCACCGTTTGAAATCTGCACAAAGAGACTTTTTTCCAGCACTTTGCACTTTAGTCACGCTAAATGGACTGTCACTATTCAAGTTAAACTATATATGCTGTTGTTGCACCATTTTGATATTAATATTGTTATTGTATTTATTTTATATCTTATGGGCATTATTGCACTTTACATTTGAGTTTGGAGTGATCCATACTTACCTTTTTATTTATTTATTTATATTTTCACTCACCATACTGCACATTGTCAAATTACAACCCATATTAAGAGCTGTTCACTAGTTAAAAAGGGTAGCGCAGTAAGTTTTTTTCTGTTCACAATCTTAGATCACTAATTTTTAGTGCACCTGATTACATTGCAGCTTCCCACAGATATTATTTTGCACTCCTTGGCGCGAGTATTTCCATATCACATTGCACTTTCTTTAGTTCACACTGGTGACTAATTGCTACACGCAGCCATGGACCTTGGCAATATTTTTGACTATGCTGACAACAAAAGAGTAGATGTAGATCTACTCTTTTCAGGTGGTCAAATTGAAGCCAAAACACCCAATTTGGAACAGCTATTTAAAGTATTGAAAAATAACATGGATAAACAGATAAGAACTTGGTGGGACATTACCACCTTGGAAAAATATATCAAGGAGGACATTACACCTAGGAGGCTAAGGTGGGACTTAGCCCCCAATGATGGTATAGAAGATAAAACACTAGAAGAGGAATGGTACAACTTTTTTAAAGAAAGCGAAACTAAGCTATTAAAGCTAATAGTAACTCGACGAAAGAAAAAACTATTAAATATTAAGGAGAAAATAAAAACCATAAAAAACCAACTAGAACCATATACACAATCCACTGAGTACAAAGATAGGTATAAAAATTTGAAAGATTTTTTGGAAAAACTGGATAGGGACACGCAAAATAAAAAGGTAAAAAAATACCAGAGAGACACCAAGGATTATGAAACAAAACTGGTGTATAAGTGGCAAGAACTTCTGGAGGAACCTGAAGCCATTTCCAGGGATTCATCTCCTGCCAGAGATAGACAGGAGCCGAGTACAAGCATAAGTAATACTCCAAGGAGGCCTAATCAACCAGGAATAGAAAATAAACCGAAAACACATGGAGGCCCCCAAACAGTGAAGATACCCAAACACCCATCCAATAACCATTATAATAGCCCCCAATATAGGGACAATGGACAGGGTAATTATCACCCATCAAACTACCCCTATTATCCTCACCCTCAGGATTTTCAACACAGAGGGTATGGCAACCCCCCAGGACCTCCGCATTCCTACAGGGGAAACAGAGGATGGAACCCCCAATATCGTGGAAGGGGAAGGGGGGGTAGGGGGAAACCCTGGTACCAACCCTACCCCTATCAGCATCCACCCCCCCCCCTCCACCGCCTCCACCTCCGCCTCCGCCCCCCCAGCCAGAGTATGGAGGGGAGGACGGAGAAGGAGAGGGTGTAGAGGGGGCCGCCACCAAAAGAAAAAGAGATCATTAGGTCAGGGTATCTTCAACCTGACCAGTGAGACCTTTACAGAGAAAGAACTAATAGTCCTAGACCAAGGATTAAAATATGCCCCGGACAACAAATTTAATGAATTCCAAACATTTATAGATTTGCAAAAATTTATAAGAACAGTAAATATAAAAAAACACTTCCACCAAAAAGAAGGTAATGTAGGAAAGGATGCAAACCCTATGCCCACTACTTCTAGTGATTTTAAACATAGCAATTTTAAAAATAAATCAACTTTTAATCCTAAACCCCTAAACAACCACTACACGGACACTTTTAAAAATATGGTAGCTCAGGATCTAAAGAATATCACTAAATACAAAGCAAGATCAAAAAAGGATATATGGGAAGGTATTAGACAAATAGAAAAAAGGAAAAACATCGTTATCAGCCCCGCAGATAAAGGAGGGGGGATAGTTATATTAAGTAAAGAAATGTACAAACAAGAACTGAACAGACTGGTGCAAGACATATCTACCTATGAGAAATTAAAACACAACCCCACAAGTAAATATAAAAGCAAAGTCAAACTATTATTGAAAAAAGCACACAAAAGAGGTATTCTAAACAAAAAAGAGTATAGATACCTCATTCCGGACCACCCAAGATTACCAGTAATATATCAAGTCCCGAAAGTACACAAAAGCACCACAGCCCCACCAGGAAGGCCCATTATTAGTGGAATAAATTCCATCTTTTCCAGAATAGGAGAATATTTGGATTTTTACTTGCAGCCTCTGGTACAGTCCTATCCGGCCTACCTTAGGGATAGCAAACAACTGATTAACATATTAGACCAAACAGAGTGTGTTCCGAATTTGATCATGGCTACAGTCGACGTTGAGTCGCTGTATACTAATATAGATCAGACGGATGCACTACGAGCAATAATGTGGGCCTTAAAAGATAAAACAGATTTAAAATCAGAACAACAAATTTTAATGGGAGAAATGCTAGATTTGGCCATGGGAGGCAACTATTTCTGGCATGAGGGACAATATTACAGACAGCACAGAGGTGTTGCTATGGGGGCGAAATATGCCCCCAGTTTTGCTAATATTTTCTTAAGTAAATGGGAACATGAAGAAATATTCCACACACCCAACCAGAATCTTTTAATTTACAAACGATACATCGACGATATTTTTATTGTGTGGTCCGGAACAGAGGAGTCTTTAAAAGTTTTTATGGAAAACATGAATATTAACAACTATAAGATAAGTTTTACTGGGACATATAACAAACATGAAGTAAATTTTTTAGATTTGACTATTTATATCAGAGAGGGGAAATTTTATACCAAAACTTTTTTTAAGAGCACAGACCGCAATGGATACATACCCACCCACAGCTGTCATCACCCTAGATGGATTGAGGGAATCCCAAAGGGTCACATGTTACGAATGAGAAGAAACTGTAGGGATGACAGGGATTATGTTGAGCAGACCAATACCCTCATAGAAAGATTCTCAGACAAAGGATATGACACACAAAAATTAATCACATTGCGAGATCAAGTAAAAAATAAGGACAGGACCATCCTATTGCAAGATAAAAACAGGGCTAATGATCCAAGCACCAGTCACTTTAATCTAGCTTTTATCACACAGTACCATAGAAATTACAAACAGGTAGAAAAAGTCTTTAAACAACATTGGCACATACTAATGAGAGATAACACTCTAAAAACTATACTACCACCAAAGCCACAATTCATTTATCGCAGAGTACCTAACCTGAAAGATAAGTTAGCCCATAACATTCCTGATCCACCAAGGCGGATGGTATCCACCTTTTTGGATTTTAAGGGCTTTTATGCATGCAAAAAATGCAAGGCATGCAACACAGTGAGAACAAGGGCTAGAAAACAAACTTCCTTTGTTTCTCACGTTACTTCCAAGGAATATGAAATTAAAAAATTAATAACATGTTCAAGCACCCATGTCACCTACTTGGCCACATGCCCATGCGGTCTGCAATATGTAGGCCGCACTACTAGAAAACTGAGCACAAGAATAGGTGAACATCTGGGTAACATTAGAAGAGGATATAAGAAACATACCCTCTCTATGCATTTCAGGACCCGTCACAATAGGGACCCCTCATTATTACGTTTTTGCGGCATAGACATGGTAGATCCACATTGGAGGGGAGGAGACAGAAAAATTGCAATATCCAAAAACGAAACTTTTTGGATATGTGAGTTAGGCACATTACAACCTGGTGGAATGAACAAAGATTTAGACATAAACTGTTTCATAACAAATTTTTGAATATATTAAGGGGTTCCCAATTTTAAGTAATTAATTTCATTAGCATATTGGAACATTTCAAGGGGTATTAATGCAAATAATGTAAATGGACATATACTTTTTTATCAATTTTAATACTTGCAACATACCAAGGGGTTTTTAATGTAAATAATGTAAGGGGACTTATATATTATATTTTATCAATATTTATTGCACATTGAATAAATTCCTTAGTGTATTGTAATAGGTCTTTTTAGTATTGAGTGAGCCATTTATCAATTAAACTTTTAGTGTATTGTAATATGTTTTATAAGTATAATGATAATGATGTAAATTATTATTGTTGGAAAAAGAGTGATTTAGTAATTATGAATGTAATGACAATCGATTATGCTCCATACGGAAGTAATTGATTGATCCTCATATATACATTATGGCACAATAGTAAAAAAATGGCATCGGGATGAATCTAAATTAAATGGTTTCAGGCCGTCCCAAATAAATTATTAAGCTATTCGCAATTAGTCTCAATAACAAATGGGAGTAATATGTACATAGAAATAAGATCGCGGATACAATGAATTACTTCCGGTTTGCATAAATTAATGAGGCGGGATCAAGGTGGGCTGAACCTTGATCCTTCCGCATAAAACCAAGTTGACACGCAGCGCACGTACCACTTCCGAAGACGTCACATCTCTGACAAAACGCGTCAAGTTGGTACGCACGCTGCCTCGCTCTGAGCTATCGTTGGACCGCACGCCGCCACACCACTTCCGGGTACGGCGAACTCAGCGGTAATCACACAGCGTCCTGACATACCGTGCCGCGAGGCACTATGGAAGCTCAGCAGCGGTACTAGTATCCATATGGGTACCCCACATTTTTTGCTGTGACCTATCACGGTTTTCCTTGCGATATTTGCACAAGAGTTTTTGGAGTTTTTTCACCACAGTTTTAAAGGACTTTTATTGGATGTGTTTTTACATGAAGAGTGTGTTTTTCATGCATGTGTTCGAGTGATAATAAAGGTCGTTACCTTTCTACACTATGAGGAGCATTTCTTTTTCTTGTTTATCCCGAGTACATATGGGCGAAACACAGAACCGGACCATCTGAGGTCAGGAGAAACACACAAGCGCTTACAGATTCTTTTTGGCGTATGCCATAAGAATCCACCATATCTGGTAAGTGGGATACCTTACCTTCGAGCACTGGAGGGTGATCAGAGGGTCACAGGAGTCACCACCGTTTGAAATCTGCACAAAGAGACTTTTTTCCAGCACTTTGCACTTTAGTCACGCTAAATGGACTGTCACTATTCAAGTTAAACTATATATGCTGTTGTTGCACCATTTTGATATTAATATTGTTATTGTATTTATTTTATTTCTTATGGGCATTATTGCACTTTACATTTGAGTTTGGAGTGATCCATACTTACCTTTTTATTTATTTATTTATATTTTCACTCACCATACTGCACATTGTCAAATTACAACCCATATTAAGAGCTGTTCACTAGTTAAAAAGGGTAGCGCAGTAAGTTTTTTTCTGTTCGCATTTATACAGAGTCTTGATTACACACAGGTGGATTCTATTTACCATCATTAGTCATTTAGGTCAACGTTGGATTATTCAGAGATCCTCACTGAACTTCTGGAGAGAGTTTGCTGCACAGAAAGTAAAGGGGCTGAATAATTTTGCACGCCCGATTTTTCATTTTTTTTATTTGTTGACAAAGTTTGAAATATCCAATAAATGTTGTTCCACTTCATGATTGTGTCCCACTTGTTGATTCTTCACAACAAATTACAGTTTTATATCGTTATATCGCAAAACAGGATGTGAATCGTTGACCTACTTCCGGTGGGCGTGTAAGATTACTGGCATGAGGCAATTGGCTGAAAGAGGGGATTGAATTGTATATTAAGATATCCATTAGTGCGATTGCGACCCTATGACCCTTGACAACGACGGCCTGTGTGCTATCGAAACCGGATGGGACCTAGGAGTGGAAGCGCCACCCGATATCCCCAGCATTTGTTTGATCCAATGCCTGTTTTTTTCCTGCTACATGTAAGTGTATCTACCTTATTTCAATAAATATTGCCTGTACGTACTTCACTATATTGGCCATTCCTTTACTTTACACTGCTGAGGAACGTGAGGCTGGCTAAGGATTCTGAAGTTATATATTATACTGGCGATTGCAAGGTGGATCCTCCAGGAGGGCTCTAATCTACTGTGGAATATTGGCTTTTGATGAATATCATTCTGCTTACACTGACCCCCTATAACTAATGGGTCGGTGATTTCTGGTAAGCCTTTTCACACATTGGGTGTCCATGTGGTGAAGGGATTGAACATCTGGTTGTGTGTGGAAGAATCCTTTGGAGACTGCACTAAAGTCTGTTGGTGCATGGGACTCTATATGTGATTTTTTCACTTATTGCGATTTTTTCACTTATTGCTGCTGCACTTTATATTTATTTTACTGTGCATGGGACTTTATATGTGATTTATTTCACTTATTGTTGTTGCACTTTATATTCACCACTGTTAATGCACTTTATATTTATATTCATATCAATTGTTATTAGTGATTTATTTTTAATATATATACTATTACCTGTTAATGGTTCACTATATTAAAACACTACACTTAGTGCACTTTAGATGAGCGCGGCTCTGTACACCTCTATAGGTGTATTTAAACCACTCTCACATTATCTACGATTCAGCTGCAGCTCCTTTATATGGTTCACGCCTATATGTTGCACTTTATGATTCATTAATTCTGCATAGAATTCACACGGTACACAATTTATTAAATTTTTAGCTTTATTGTCATTTTAATTAAATTTGCCATTTGCGCAGGTACTGTTGGCGATTAACGGCAACATATATATCTATCATCCATCTGTTTGTACAGTGTACCTGCAGCAATGGACATTTTTAATTTCTTGAGTGACAGAGACTCAAAGGATCTCTTTTCTGCAAAAAACCTAGCTTCCAAGGACATGGAACAAAATGTAAAATCTTTAAAGAACTTACTAGATAAAAAGATACGGGTTTGGTGAGATTTGGCTACTTTAGAGCAATACCATAAAATGAAGATGACACCTAGGAGATTGAGGTGGGATCTCGGTCCAAATGATGGATTAGAAGATGCCGACCTCAATCAGGATTGGTATAGTTTCTTCAACTCCTGTGAGTCTAGGCTACTCGGCCTTATTATTGCAAGGAGAAAAGTAAAAATGTCCGCACTAGAGAAAAAAATCAGTGAGCTTAAGACCAACCTTGAACCCTTTAAGGAAACCCCTGAATTTATAGAAAAAAGTGCACAAAGTCAGAAATTCCTAGAGAAAGTCGATAGAGATACCAGAAATAAAAAAATCAAGAAATACCAGAGAGATGTGAAAGATTACAAGGATCTGAAAGTATATAAATGGCAAGAGGTACCTGCGGAGCAGGCCTTGAATTCCGTCCATTCTTCTCCTATTCGGGAGAATGGGTTGGAAAGATTTATCAACCCCAATTACACACCAATAGGGGGGGACACCTGGCTTTGATTTGGAGGGACCGGATGAGTTCTACCTTTCTAGGCCGGATGTCCATGAGCCTCCATACTATAATGGTCATAATCCATCACAATATTTTGACATACCCACACATAATAGATACTCCTCCCTCGCAGACTCCCCATATCAATACCAATACCCACAACAAGGGGGTTTTCAGGGCGGGGGGAGGGGCGCACCTCCAGGCCCAAGGGGAAGAGGTTCAGGTCAACCCTACAGAGCCCAGAGGGGCCACAGAGGTGGAAAAAGGGGCCAGCAGGGCCACCGGGGACAGGGTTCCCAGAATTGGTGGAGACCCCCCCACCACCCACAGGGACCCCAAAGGCCCCAATGGGAAACCGACCCCTACCATATCTCTTGGGAAAATCAAGAAAATCGAGAAGAGGGTGCAGAGGGGGGAGGAAACAAAACAAAAAGAAAGCGGGAATATTAGGAGGCGGAATTTTTAATCTCAGCAATGCTGTTTTCTCACAAAATGAATTAAAGGTATTAGACCTCGGGCTAAAATATGCACCAGATAAAGGGCTTAATAAATTCCACACTTTTGTGGATATTGAAAAGTATATTAGGAAGTTAAAAATAAAAAAGTTTTTTATTGATAAACCAGCCAGCGGCATTGTACCGGAAAGTGAATATGCGAATAGTGGGCTGAGAAATTACTCTACCTTTAACCCTACTGTCTCATCCAACCACTATATGGAGACATTTAGAGGTTTGGTGGAAGATGATATTCGCAAATTAAAACCTAAACATGTATTTGCGAAAAAGGACTATGAAAAGGGTATTGAGGAACTAGAAAAAAGAAAAAATATTGTTATAAGACTCGCCGACAAAGGTGGCGTTGTCGTAATTTTTAATAAATGTGACTATCTGAAGGAATTGGATAGGTTGGTTGGTGATGTGGTAACATACAAAAAACTGAAAAATAATCCCACCGCCAAATTGAAAAACGCTTTGGAAAAACTGGTAAAAAAGCCTAAAAACAAAGGTATTTTAACAAAGACAAACTCTTTTCAAGCAGCTTTACAAACACGGATATACAACGTCATATGAGCTATTATAAAACCTCAGGTATTTATATGGGACCATGTTTGATATATCTTTTTCATCAATTGTTTGTTCCCATATACCTACAAATATATAATATATACACCTTCCTATATATATTGTTTTAGCTGGAACCTAAAGCTATACAAGCCTGCTACCATTCTCTACTCTCATCTCCTCCTGTGTCCATTTGCAATCACTGAGTGACAAGTCATTTGGTAGGTACAAACATATATGATTATGGGAATATGATATATAACCCTGTACTACATTGTAACTAACCAAGTAAGCCCCCGCACTCGCAGGGGAGACTATATACGTCACCAATATTCAGCCACCAAGTAATTTCCATCTAACCATGTTTCCAGGGGTGCACGTGGGCTGAGGGATATTAGTGTTGGGACTGCTGTGCTACCTATATGTGAGTGCTCTGAATAATATCACTGTATATGCAATGCTAACTCTCTGTATTTGATATGTTTATAGATGACAATCTTTATTGAATTCTTTTTGCCCCTGAGGAAGCAATACTCTTTTGCGAAACATGTCGGGCTAGAATTCCAGTAGAGGCATAACAAACCTCATACCTCAATAAGGAGAATCTTATCAATGACGAATTTGGAAAGTCACCAAGTTGTGTAAAAAATAGCATTTGTATCTGTTGTCTATATATGATTTGTGTATGTTTGATAATATTATGTCAATAGTATCCAATTGTCAATACTATTGGTCTTTTTAAAGGAGCAAAACTTAATAAAAATATATCTTTGATTTTATATATTTAACTTGTTTCACATCATTAGAGTATGATACCATTAAAGTCCCACCAAGCCCTCTCCCTTTTTCCAACGTCCTCATGGACATTGGTAATTTTATACAAAGAAGGAGGCAAAGTATCTAGTACCTGAGGCACCAAGGTTACCCACTATATATCAGCTTCCCAAAATACATAAGCATAAGACGAATCCTCCAGGGAGGCCAATTATTAGTGGGATAGGGTCCATATTCTCCAGAATTGGGGAATATGTGGATCACTTCCTACAGCCTCTGGTGCCCACATACCCCTCACATTTGAGGGACACAAAGCATCAAATTAACATTTTGGAAAATCTTCAGGTTAACAGTGACACATTTATGGTCACTATAGATGTGGAGTCACTTTATACGAGTCTAAAGCAACAAGATGTGCTTTCCACTACCATGGCTGCCCTTGATCGAAAAACTAGTATGAGGAATAACCAGAAGAAGTTTATACATGATTCATTGAATTTGGCAATGAGCAATAATTTCTTCTGGCATCAAGGTTCCTGTTATAATCAGATCAAAGGGGTAGCCATGGGAGCTAAGTATGCACCAAGTGTGGCCAACATTCTGTTGGGAGAGTGGGAAGACAAAGTCATCTTTTCCAGACCAGATCCCTCCCTGAGGTTATACAGGAGGTATATTGATGACCTCCTGGTCCTCTGGGATGGATCTGAGGACTCTTTGCGGAGTTTTATAGAAGGACTCAACAATAATGAATTTGGTTTGACTTTTACAGCCTCTTGGAGCAAAGAGGAAGTACACTTTTTAGACCTAACATTGGAGTAATATGGTAACATCATTAACACCAAAACCTATTTTAAAGTTACCGATAAAAACAGTTACATCCCCGTCACAAGCTGCCACCACCCACAATGGTTGGGAGCAATCCCGAAAGGGCAGTTTATGAGGATCCGACGTAACTGTAAAAAGGATGAGGATTACATAACCCAGTCGGATATACTCATCAAGAGGTTTACGGAAAAAGGTTACAATAGAAGTGATATACAAAAAGTGAGAGATAAAGTCAAAAAAATTACAAGAAAAGATCTATTGAAGGATAAACCAAAGCAGGCCAACAATAAAGGAGAACTAGCCATACTTGCCAGTTTTTGCAGAAATTATAAACAAGTGGAGGCCATTATACGCAAACATTGGCCCATTCTCCAAAAGGATAGAATTTTAAAAGATTTACTTCCTAGTAAACCCCAGTTTTTATATCGGAAGGTTCCTAATCTGAGGCATAGTCTAGCCCCGAATGTTGCTGACCCTTCCAAAAGATTATTAACATTTTTAAATATAAAAGGCTTTTATCCATGTAAAAACTGTAAAGTATGTACAACCACTAGGAATTTTAAGAAATTATCCAAATTTAAATCTCATACCACCGGGCGGGTATATGATATAAAAAAGTTCATATCTTGTTACTCTACACATGTAACGTATCTGCTATCCTGCCCATGTGGTCTCCAGTACGTTGGAAGGACTACCCGTCAATTAAAAACGAGAGTCAACGAGCACCTTAACAATATTTTAAAGGGATTTCCCAAGCACAGCCTTTCGAGGCATTTTGATACACACCATAATCGCAATCCACGACTATTAACTGTCTGTGCTATAGATAAAATAGAACCCCATTGGAGGGGGGAAAATTTGACCCAACGTATTTCAATGAATGAAACTAAGTGGATACATCGGTTGAATACTTTACAGCCTTACGGCCACAATATAGATATTGACTTTAATTGCTATATTTCTAATTATTGATTCTAAATTATTTATTATAATCAGCACACCATTAATATATATTGCTCAATATTACATTTTAATAAATATTAAATCTTAATAAATTATTTTAATATATTTATGCATACATGTGTCAGAAGTTACCCTAGACTTGTCAAATTCATATTATGGCTATGATCAATAGACAATAGGGCATTCACATCACGATTTATGATTTTAATATATTTATAGTTTTTAACAATTTTATTCATGTTTAATTATTCCCAATGTACTTAGATTAATAATTAATAATAATTATACCCGCCTTTTAAAATATTCCCGCCTCTGTAGATTTTATGCCATGTATTGTGTATAATAGTAGTAATCTTTACCCCAGAGTTTTTAAACACAGTTAAAAAAAAATAAAAATTTAAACACAGTAAATTATTAATAATTTGTCTTTATTACTATACTTGTTAAGAATATTCATTATTACGTTCGGCTGTGTAATCTTTCTCTGATACCAATTGCCCATAAGCTTGCCAGCATTATAGTATGGTTGTTTAACTATGACGAATGCTCAATCTAGCTGGTGGTCTATGTATTAGTCCTTATTAAAACCATAGATTGTGCTATTACACCAATTTGAAAACGAGCACTTGTGCTGACAATTGTTCGTTCTCTTTCCCATTTGAGTAAGGGCAGAAGTGAGCTTCTTAGCATTACCATGCCCTACTTCCGGGTTATGTACCATGCCCTACTTCCGGGTTATGCGAGTAAGCATAGTGATGTAACATTCTGTTTGCATCTCTCCATGCTGATTAAACACCGGAGTAAGGGCGGAAGTGAGTTCCTCAGCATCACTCTGCCCTTCTTCTGGGTGACTCGAGCAAAACAGGATGTGAATTGTTGACCACTACTTCTGAGTGACTTGAGCAAAACAGGATGTGAATCGTTGACCTACTTCCGGTGGGCGTGTAAGATTACTGGCATGAGGCAATTGGCTGAAAGAGGGGATTGAATTGTATATTAAGATATCCATTAGTGCGATTGCGACCCAATGACCCTTGACAATGACGGCCTGTGTGCTATCGAGACCGGTCGGGACCTAGGAGTGCAATCACACTGCCATGTTATTTCTGGGACCGGATGAGATGCATTGAGATGTGGAAGCGCCACCCGATATCCCCAGCATTTGTTTGATCCAATGCCTGTTTTTTTTCCTGCTAAATGTAAGTGTATCTACCTTATTTCAATAAATATTGCCTGTACGTACTTCACTATATTGGCCATTCCTTTACTTTACACTGCTGAGGAACGTGAGGCTGGCTAAGGATTCTGAAGTTATATATTATACTGGCGATTGCAAGGTGGATCCTCTAGGAGGGCTCTAATCTACTCTGGAATATTGGCTTTTGATGAATATCATTCTGCTTACACTAACCCCCTATAACTAATGGGTCGGTGATTTCTGGTAAGCCTTTTCACACATTGGGTGTCCATGTGGTGAAGGGATTGAACATCTGGTTGTGTGTGGAAGAATCCTTTGGAGACTGCACTGAAGTATGTTGGTGCATGGGACTCTATATGCGATTTTTTCACTTATTGCGATTTTTTTCACTTATTGCTGCTGCACTTTATATTTGTTTTACTGTGCATGGGACTTTATATGTGATTTATTTCACTTATTGTTGTTGCACTTTATATTCACCACTGTTAATGCACTTTATATTTATATTTATATTCATATCAATTGTTATTAGTGATTTATTTTTAATATATATATACTATTACCTGTTAATGGTTCACTATATTAAAACACTACACTTAGTGCACTTTAGATGAGCGCGGCTCTGTACACCTCTATAAGTGTATTTAAACCACTCTCACGTTATCTACGATTCAGCTGCAGCACCTTTATATGGTTCACGCCTATATGTTGCACTTTATGATTCATTAATTCTGCATAGAATTCACATGGTACACAATTTATTTCATTTTTAGCATTATTTTAATTTAATTAAATTTGCCATTTGCGCAGGTACTGTTGGCGATTAACGCCAACATATATATCTTATATCTTTATGTTTGAAGCCTGAAATGTGGCAAAAGGTCGCAAAGTTCAAGGGGGCTGAATACTTTCGCAAGGCATTGTATATGGGGGAGGCACAGAGACGGCATGAGTGGACCTCTAATTTATTCCCTATTTGGAGGGGCTTTTTGCAGCAAGGATCACCATGGGCATGAACAGAGGCTCTATACACAAGGTTAGTCTCAGAACCATGTTGTAGGACTGGAACACTATTCCTATCGCCACCTGATTATATAGTGACACATACTTAGCCTATGATGTATTATGTTTACAGCAGATTATATACACAAGGGACCCTCAAGACATTGGGGACAGCATGATTCCACCCCAATTTTGAATTTGGAGTTCATCCACTTGTTGTTTCTTCAAGTAAGTCCCCTATATAATATATACACACATGGCGTACAGAGATTGACATTGACCTGATGTTGTATGTTCACCTATCTGCTAAGCATGCGTGGCTGTATTTCTCTGTGGATCACGGAGAAATGCTGTCATTCAGAATAGTTAATATACATTAACCCAAACCTACATTATATTTATTCATTTTTTAGGTTTAATTTGGCCCCAGGTCGAGGCTTCCTTGTTGGCTGTGTTGTGCCCAATGCACACGCTATTGATTCAAGTGTTCAATGCTCCCTTTCTGGGCTTGGGTAGGTGCCAATGTGTACTCCAACATTTATTTATGTAAACATTGTTTTTACTTTGGAACTTACAAAATGTCCATTGAGGAATGTAATATAATGAATTACATATGTGGAAATTTATACTTGTACTTAAAAATCAAAAATTACATAGTAATTATGCTGTATCTCCTAGTACCAATAGGATCCCCTGAAGAAGCAATAAGCAAAACGCATAGTGATCCCTTGGTGGGAGGTACACTGATCTCCTGTTTTGCCCTGACATATGAGATCATCACAGACTCTGTGTTCCAAAGAGCAAGTTCTCTGTACCTATGGGCATTTTAACAAGTTTTTCTGTATAACCATATACCTCACCCATCCACATATGGGGGATGTTGCATATTATCTACTATATGTTTTTCTTTTATATGTTTTTAACACTTTTTATTATGTTGTTATAATAAAAATGTTCGATTTTATATCTTATTGAGTACTCTTTCTTTCTTCTTGGGATCATTGGTAGGAACCGGTAAAGTGCTACATATTTTCCCCTTTTTCACTTTTGTGGTGAGATGCCGGGGCTGATTTGGCCTTGATGGGCGCCTAATTCAATTTCTCTTGGTTTTACAGGGGGGATATGATATTGTTTATTCTGAATTTGTACTGTAATACTGTCACGGCACTGCCGCATACTCACTTGTGTCTGGGAGCCTGTGGCGTTCTCGCAACAGAGTTTCGGTGCTTGCCGTCTTTAGAGACACCTCCTCCGGGTCTGCAGTGGTTCCTTCTCCTCCCCTCGCCTCTGAGGACCGCAGCAGGCAAACTGTCGTGGCAAGATGGCGGCCGCCATGCGGTTCCAGTGTCTTACACAGAGGGAGAGAGGAGAGTT
Organism: Pelophylax lessonae; assembly: GCF_965119305.1. Taxonomy (NCBI): domain Eukaryota; kingdom Metazoa; phylum Chordata; class Amphibia; order Anura; family Ranidae; genus Pelophylax; species Pelophylax lessonae. The sequence continues at coordinate 169,526,872 of NC_138779.1, forward strand.
GCAGATCTGGTAAGGTCAGGGTCTATGAAGCAAATCAAGATGGCGCTGGGTCTCTAACCTCCCTTTATAGCTTCTGTCTGCCCCATCTACTGGTGGGAGGTGGCGGGTCATGTGATCCTGGCTCCCTATATAAACCAAGCACACCTTCCAGTCAGTGCGTGGTTATTTTCCTTGCTACTGTGTGTCTGCTGTTGCTTTGCCTGTGTTCCTGGTTCCTGATCCTTTCTTCCTCAGGTTGATACTCCTTGATTGCCTGCCTGACCTGACTCCAGAGTTGTCGAGTTTACTTCCTCCTCTTCATTAAAGGCCTCCGTGCCACCACAGACCCTACGGGGCCCTGTTCCCACTTCCAGGGATTCCTGAGGGTCGTGATTGTAAGGGAGTGCTGTTCCACTGCAACTGGGTTCCCTCTCCACTGCAAGACCCCAGGTGGTGTGTGACATAATAACCAACCCCAAAAAATGGAACCCGCAGGAACAGCCAAATCTATTGCCGCTCTCACCCAACAGATGACAGCCTTGGCTCAAGCGGTCCAAGATCTGCAAGCCAGTAACACCGTGCTTCTTCAACATGAACAAAGAAGGGCTCAGTCCCTACCCCTTCCAGACTCACCCCCAGCCACTGGTCATGTACTGACTGCATTCCCAGAACCGGCCATTCCTATGCCTGACAAGTTTACTGGAAAGAAGTCTGAACTGCGATCATTCATCACAGCTTGTGAACTACTCTTCGCTCTAAAAGCACACACCTACCCCAATGATTATGTGAAGGTCCTCACAACCATTGCCTTGCTGTCAGGTTAACCTCAAACCTGGGCACATCAACTCCTGCACTCAAAAAGTTCAATATTGGACACCTGGGACTTTTGCCGCAGCTATGCGCACATTATATGATGACCCTTTAAGACCCTCCGCTCCTGGCTCAGACCTCTGTTCCCTCCGGCAAGGAAGAAGACCTGTGGAGGACTACACCACGGATTTCCGGGAGTTGGCATCTGACACCGGTTATAATGAAACTGGCCTGATAGAACAGTACCAACTAGACCTATCCAAGCCCTTAAAATATGAATTAGCCAGAGTTGGGGTACCCACTTCCTTGGAGGGTCTGATCCTCCTAGTCACCCAATTAGACCGACACTTCAGTGAACGAAGAAGTGAGAGACGGGCCCCAGCTAATCTCCGGTCCTTGGATTTACCAGGGCCTGTGCCTTCTGCTTCTCCGTCCTCTTCCTCATCTGAAGAACCTATGCAAATAGGCATGGTTCGTCGTCCACTAATGGAAGAAGAACGCAAGAGACGCCGTTCTCAAGGACTCTGTCTCTATTGTGGGAAAGCCGATCACCAACTTCGGTCATGCCCAGTCCGACCCACAACCTCACCTGGTAAGGGTTCCTTAGCCCCTTCTTCCTGGACTTCTACTGTTCCATCCACCTCTTCTTACTTATCTGTTTCACTTTCTCTCCAGTGGGGAAGTAGAGATCTCCAGATTACAGCCATCATCGACTCAGGAGCCAGCGGGTGTTTCATAGACCAGACCATGGTCCGATCACATCATCTGCCTATGCAACTTAAGTCACAACCGTTATCCCTATTCGTGGTAGATTGGACTCCTATCAAAACTGGACCGGTACTACATGATACTGGCCCCATCTGTCTCCTCCTTGGTCACCACAAAGAGACCATCAATTTAGATATTGTACCCTCATCGATATTCCCACTCATCTTCGGCCTTCCTTGGCTTCGTACCAACAATCCAGCGATAGACTGGATTAAGGGCACTCTCACCTTCTCTTCTACCTTTTGCACTACCACTTGCTTAAAAGATACACCCAAGCATCTACTCACGATGAACTTTGACCCTCCAGTTATCTTGCCAGACAAATACAAGGAATTCCAGTCTAGTCTTTAACAAGCAGAATGCAGATCAGTTGCCCCAGAGACGTCCAATCGATCTGCTCCCAGGTGCCCCTATCCCCATGGACGTGTATTCCCTCTCTCTGAAACTGAACTCACACACCTCAAAGAGTACATTACTGACAGCCTCGCCAAAGGTTCCATCAGACCTTCCACGTCACCAGCGGGAGCAGGTATATTTTTTGTTGGTAAGAAAGATGGAGGTCTTTGCCCATGTATTGACTATCATGCCTTGAATAACATCACTATTAAGAATCGATATCTCCTACCTCTGATACCCGAGCTCCTAGACCAATTAAAGAAAGCAAAGATTTTCTCGAAACTAGACCTACGAGGGGCATATAACCTGGTCTGTATACGCAAGGGGGATGAGTGGAAGACGGCATTCAGGACACCCTACGGACATTTTGAATACCTTGTCATGCCCTTCGGGCTCTGCAATGCTCCGGCCACATTCCAGCACTTCCTGAATGATGTCTTCTGTAAAATACTGGATTCTTTCGTCGTAATATATCTAGACGACATCCTGATCTTATCCTCTTTTTCTGCTGAACATAACTAGCATATGAGAAGGGTACTTCTCCGTCTCTGTGAGACTATATGCCAAATTGGAGAAATTTGTTTTTGATACAGAATCTGTGGAATTCCTGGGGTACTTGATCTCTCCGGGGCAAATACAAATGGACGCTCGAAAGATCACAGCTATCCTGGAATGGCCTATCCCTAAAGACAAGAAGTCTGTACAGCGCTTTATTGAGTTCGCCAACTTCTATAGACGTTTTATTAGAGGTTTTTCCCAGGTATGCTCCCCCATTACATCCATGACAAGAAACCACGCCCGCTTCAAATGGACCAGCCAAGCTCAAGAGGCCTTTGAGAAACTAAAAGAACTGTTTACCCAGGCTCCTATTCTCATTCAGCCCGATTCCACAAAGGCCTTCTTCCTTGAGGTTGATGCCTCCGATATTGCCATCGGGGGGGTATCCTGTCCCAAAGAGGAGAGAGGGATGATCGACTTCACCCCGTGGCATTCTACTCACGGAAACTCCTGCCCACTGAAAGAAACAACGACGTGGGCGAAAGGGAACTTCTTGCTGTCAAGAACACTCTAGAGGAATAGCGCCATCTACTTGAAGGAGCACCCTTACCTGTAACTGTATATACAGACCACCGTAATCTAGAGTACCTACGTACTGCCAAAATACTGCATCCCCGTCAAGCCCGATGGGCTTTATTCTTTTCCAGATTTAATTTGCAGATCACCTACCGCCCTGGGTCAAAAAATCAAAAGGCAGATGCACTATCGCGCATGTACGAAAAGACAAACTCAACAGATCAAACCCATGATACCATCCTACCACCAAACCAATTCCTAGCAATACAGGTCTCACTCCTAGACCGTATACAAAATCTTCTTAAGAGCATGGCAAGTGCTCTGCAAACAAATGTGGATAGGGAAATAACTTAAAATAACATAAAAAACATAAAAATAAAAAAGAATCATCTTGATCTAGGAGGACGAGGCCCATATGGAGTAGAAGGTTGAGGTGGCGGTGGATGTGGCGGTGTAGGTGGAAGCGGCGGTGGAGGAGGACGAGGTAGCCAACACTGGTTTTTGTTTTTAATGTTTCTTTTTAAATTAGGGTACACCCCAAAAGAGTGAGAAAGATCAAAAATACAACAATGGCTGGGTAAGGCTGGTATACATGTATATTCTGCACAAGGAACGGACAAGTCCTGTGGGATCCATGCCTGGTTCATTTTAATGAACGTGAGCTTGTCCACATTGGCTCTGGACAGGCGGCTGCGCTTGTCTGTGATTACGCCCCCAGCCATGCTAAATACATGTTCAGGTAATACACTGGCTGCAGGGCAGGCCAGCACCTCCAAGGCGTAAAGGGCAAGCTCAGGCCATGTGCCCAATTAGGAGACCCAGAAGTTGAAGGGGGCAGACCCGTCATTCAGTACGTGTATAGTACGTAAGGAACGGTAAGGAACTATATGGTATATGGTAAGGAACGGTGATGGCGGCTGGGGGGCTTTTTTCCCCCTTCTGGGTTGAGTCTGGCCTTGGAAAAGGTATGTGTCCCTGGTTGTAGGCCGGGCTCTCCCAAAGCTGTCTAAGTTCTGAGGCCTTCTGGTAGGGACGGGGCTGCACTGGTCTTTCTGAAAAGCCTGTGGTGTATGTGCCCCTGGAGTGGCAGTCCAGGGGTGCCATAATTCACGGTGGATGGCAACACTATGAGTATGGCACCAAGGACACTGCACTTCCTACACACATTTTTCACACCTGCCTCTAGGGCCGGGCCTTTTGGTCAGGAGTCAGGACCAGAGGAATTTTTTATTCCTAGCTGAAGGGCCTGCCATAGTATTGCAACATGGGTGTAGGTCATTGAGCCTGTCCCTGAAAGTCTTGAGAGGGGGTGAATATGGCCTTCTGGCTTGGTTCGCCCTCTCTCATGAGGTCTCTCTTCGGCAGACCTCCTAAAGAACGGGGCTGCCTGGTTTTGGCCAGGTTAGCCAGTGTAAGTACCCCAGTCCTTGTCAGGAGCCTTGCGCCCCGGGGGATCAGGGTCAGGGACCATGTGTACACCCTGTGCACTTTTTGTGTTTCACGATTTTGGTGTGCACTTTTTTATGCACCCACCGGGTGATAGTCTGAGTGTGTTCACACACCACGGGCTAAAAAAAAAAAACTGGTGGTCCTGGTTGTTGTGGCGTGCCGACAAAGCTTTTCCGCATTTCATACATGCTAACCCTGCCTTCTGAGGTGCTGGCGGTGCCCTGGCTGCGTTGGCGACCTCCTCCTCCTCTGCCTTCACCTTGTGCTTCCACTGTGACCCCGCTGTCAGGTGGGAATGCCACCAGCATGGCTTCTCGACCTTTTGGCTAAGATCAAGTGTAGTATCTGTTGTTAACAGTTATCTGGGTGCCACCCTGCTGTGAACATGGTTCCTCCTCCTCCATCTCCTCCTCCTCATCCTCCACCTGGTCATCCTCCAGAACTGTGCCCTTGCTGGACAATTGTGTACCTGGCATTTGTGGGTGCAGCCCACCCTCGGAGCCACATGTGAATGACTGCCCTGAAAGCCTTGGAAATGATCACTGCTGCGGATGCGGTATAGGATGAGGAGGAGGAAGCGGAGTAGGAGGAGTTAGCAACAGGAGTCAAACTGAGGCGCCCTGCAATCCTTGGTGGTGGAAGGAGATGCGCCAAACAAATTTAAAGGGTGTATCTCACAGTAACATAATCAGCAAACGCTGCAAAATTATTAATTTTCCCCTAACTGGGTGTTTATTGAATAGCAGAATAGAACAACATTATCTAAAAGGGTGTATCTCACACATACAGATACAGACCAAGCCGCAATTTAATATCTTTCTTTCCTCTGAATGGGTGTTTATTGATTAGCATAATAGAACAACAGTATCCAAAGGGTGTATCTCACACGTACAGATACAGACTAGGCTGCAATTTAATATTTTTTCCCTAAATGGGTGTTTATTGAATAGCGGCATAGAACAACAGTATACAAAGGGTGTATCTCACAGTAACATATGCAGACTAGGCCGCATTTTTTTTTCCCTAAATGGGTCTTTATTGAAAAGTGGAATAGAACAACAGTATCCAACGGGTGTATCTCACAGTAAAATATGCAGACTAGGCCGCAAATTTTTTTTTTCCCTAAATGGGTTTTTATTGAAAAGCGGAATAGAACAACAGTATCCAACGGGTGTATCACACAGTAAAATATGCAGACTAGGCCGCAATTTTTTTTTTCCCTAAATGGGTTTCTTATTGAAAAGCGGAATAGAACAACAGTATCCAACAGGTGTATCTCACAGTAATGTATGAATGAAGAAATTTTATTTTTCCCTTTAATTTGTGATTTTTGAAGAGCAGATTAGAATAGCAGTGTCTAAACACTGTATGTCACAGTAAAATATGAAGATTCCAGATTCCAGATTAACTGCTTGCCGACCGCCGCACGACGGTCAGCCCCTCACAGGCAAAGCGACGTATTACTACGTCGCTAGCCTGTGAGGGTCTCGGGAGCGAGCGCGCGCCGCCGGGGGTGCGCCCCCGCGCGGTCACGGACCCCCCCCCCCGCGCGTGTGACCGGCGGACCCGATCGTCCGCCGGTCACTCGCGATCGTCGGTGGAGAGGGAGAAAGGCAGGCGGCTAATGTAAACAAGCCGCCTGTCATTTTCCCCTGTGTAGGAATAGTGATCATACGGTTCTACTATGTAGGACGGTTGATCACTGTTCCTACACCTCAAGCCACAGCCAATCACAGTTAGAATCACGCCCCTAGGCACACACATAACCCCTCCCTCTCAAAAAAAGTTAACCCCTTCACTGCCAGTGTAATTTTACAGTAACAGTGCATATTTATAGCAGTGATTACTGTAGTAATGTCACTGGTAACCCCAAAAGTGTCAAAAATGTCAGTCAAGGGTCCTATCTGTCCACCGCAATGTCGCAGTACCGCAAAAAAAATCGCAGATCGCAGCCATTACGCGTTAAAAAAAAAACCAACAAAAATGACAAAAATCTTTCCCTTTGTTAGTAAACGCGATAACTTTTGTGCAAACCAATCAAAATACGCTTTTTGCGATTTTTTTAACCAAACATATGTAGCATAAAACAAATTGGCCGAAAATGTTAAAAACATTTTGATTTTTAAATTTTTTGGGGGGGAATTTCATGTGTAAAAATTTGAAAAATATTGTTATTTTTGCAAAATTGACGCTCTTTTTTTGTTTATAGTGCATGATCAAAAAATTGCAAATGTGATCAAATACCACCAAAAGAAAGCTCTGTTTGTGGGAAAAAAAGGACGTCAAATTCGCAATTGTCCGTTAAAGTCACATAGTGCCGAATCGCAAAATAGGCCCTGGTCAGGAAGGGGGTAAAATCTTCCGGGGCTTAAGTGGTTAAGCAGACACATATGCACTGAGCTTGCATTACATGGCTGCTACACGCTGCACGCCTAACAGGTTGGATACTGTTGTTGTTCTATTCCGCTATTTAATAAAAAAAAAACATTTGAATAAAAAACTGAAAAATATTTTTTTTTCCCCTTAAATTGGTGATTTCTGAATAGCAGATTAGAACAGCAGTGTCTAAACACTGTATGTCACAGTAAAATATGAAGGAAAAACTTTTTTTTTTTTTAAATCCAGATTAAGCAGACACATATGAAATGAGCTTGCAGGATCTGATCGGATCCTCCATGCAGCTCTATGGGGCAGCGGGTGTCAGCGGAGACACCTCCGCTGACACCCGCTGCCATCCGCATCCGATCCTGTCAGTGAAATCTGGACAGATGGAAACCCTATTTTTCCATCCGTTCAGTAATCGGAGCGGATCAGATCTGATGAGAGCGGACAGGCGGTCCACTCTCATCCGATCCCCCATAGAGGGCAGCGGGGGCTGAGACACCTCCCTCTCCGCTCTGCAAGCGGAGACGGAGCTGTCATCCGCCGGCTCAGCGGGGATCGCGGATCGATCCCCGCTGAGCAACACGGATCCGCCTATGGAGGCGGACCGTGTGAAAGAGCCCATAATCCCGGTATTTTTTTTTACAGAAGGTGATCCTTTTTCACATAAAAGTGGTTCTGGCGGCAGATTTGCCACGAGATTACTTTTAAGGGCAGTGGGAGTAATGCCCAGCCCCTTCTCCCGCTTTGTTTTACCCACTTACTGGAGCTGTCGGTAGCGGCAAAAGTGATCCGATCCTGTGCAGTGATAGGTAGGAAGTCGAATGAGGGCAAGATGGCCCCCACTCAAAACTATGCCCCTGGAGGACCTGAACGACGTCAAATGCCACTTCGCCCAACGGCCTTAAAGGGCCATTTTTTTTATAGATAAACTAAAATTATTATTTTTTTTAATCTGAGGTCCAGATCTTGCATTAAAGAGGCCCTGTCATGCTTATTTCTATTACAAGGGATGTTTACACTCGCACGCAGAAGCGAACGCATTGGCAAGTCATGCCCACATATATAAACGGTGTTCAAATCACACATGTGGGGTTTCCCTACGATCGTTAGAGTGAGAGCAATAATTCTAGTACAAGACCTCCTCTGGAACTCTAGACAGGTGAGCTGTAAAAAATGTTAAATTGTCACCTATGGAGATCTTTAAGTACCGTAGTTTGTTGCCATTGAGTGTGCGCAATTTTGAAGCATGACATGTTAGGTATCAATTTGCTCAGCGTAACATCATCTTTCACATTATACAAAAAAATTGGGCTAACTTTACTGTTTTTTAAATTTTTTTATTAAAAATATAGATTTTTTTGAATTTCTTTTATTTTTTAAAAGAAAATTATCTTTGTAAGACCGCTGTGCAAATATGGTGTGACAAAGTATTGGAATAAACACCATTTTATTCTTAGGCTCCGTTCACATTATAGCGTATGGATCACGGGCAGAACCGCCGCGGTTCCGCCCGCGATCGGGAGATTATTGCAAATCGCCGGACGCCTGTGCGTTGCCCGTTGATTTGCAATAGACCCCCAAACGCTGAGCGATGTTGCCGCGATTTCCGCCTACCGAATCGCTGCAACATCGCGCAAACAAAATCGCGGGACGCAATGCGCTCCAAAGAAGCTCTTGTACTTCTTTGGAGCATATTGCGTCCCGCGATTAAGGCTACATTCACACCTGAGCGTAGCGTTTTCGCGCGTTTTTACAGCGATTTTTACCGCGATTTTTACCGCGATTTTTACCGTGATTTACAGGCGTTTTTTGTGCAGGCGTTTTTTGATTGAATAGATACCAATGGAAAACGCCTGTAATCTGCCCAAAAAGAAGCTCATGTACTTTTTTGAGCGTTGGGCGTTTTGTAAACAGCGTCAAAACGCTCAGATGTGAACAGGGGCCATTGAAATGAATAGGATTTGTCTTGTTGGGCGTTTTGAGAGCTGATCCTAGAGCAGAAAAACTCCCCAAAAACGCCTAGATGTGAACGGAGCCTTAGGGTCTCTGCTATTAAAAAATATATAATGTTTGGGGGTTCTAAGTCATTTTCTAGCAAAAAATACTGATTTTAACTTCTAAACAACAAATGTCAGAAAAAGGCTTGGTCCTTAAGAGTGTATATGCCAATGCAGGGAAGATTTGCGTTCCAAGGTTTTCCTAAGATGAAAGAAAATGGAGGAGCTCTGAGTCAGGGGATTTTTTGGGCTGAAAATCTTTATGATAGTCTGGTATTAAGACCTCACATTCTTTGCCTAGATAATTAGTCATGGTCAGGGACGGGGCTAGACTTTTTTGCACCCTAGGCAAGACCAGTTACTTGCACCCTCCCCCACCACTACCTCTTCTTCCTTGATTTGCTGAAGTTTGCAGGAGATGGCTTTGTCTTCAGCCAACATCATCCAATACGGCAGCAGTATGCAGAACGTCAGTGTGTGGGGAACTGGACAGCCATCAGAAATTTTGGGGCCACCTATGCAGCTTTAGGCCTGGGGCCAGCCGGGCCTGACCCCTTACATTAGAGTTTACCACTTTCATTAGGGTCCCCTCTCCTTAAAATCAGGGTCCCCAGAGTTCACCCTTACAACAGAGACTCCACGTTCATTAGGATCCCCAAAGTCTTCCCTTACATTAGCATCCCAAAGTCCCCCCTTAAATTAGGGTCCCCATAGCCCTCCTTACATCAAAGTCCCCATAGCCCCTACTTACACCAGGGTCCCCAGAGTCCTCCTGGCCATAGCTGCTCCCTAGGCAGCAGTGCACCCTAGGCGGCTGCCTAGTTCGCCTAGTGGAAGCACCTGCCCTGGTCATGGTTAACTGCATGTAAGGGATAAACAGGCAAAAAATCTATATATAAAAGACTGAAATACTATGTTTGAATGGTAGGTTTAAAATGATTGATCAGCCCACTAAAAGTGGGGGATGGGTAATTACTACCCTATATAGAAAAGTAGAGATTGAGGGTATGATCGATAGATAGTTCGGGCCAACATCCGAAAAAGCAAAAAAGAGAAACACCCTAGTGGGACTTTAACGGCCTGTATCAGTAATTCAAATCATAATGAAGTATAGTTCATCAACAAAATATAAAAATTAAATACAAGTTTTATTAGAAAAATAATTCAATCCAATTATAGGCTGGTTAATATTTGGGTCAACAGAATGCTCAATACAAAGGTGCAAACGGTTCTAAGTATTCCACAGACTACCGTCATGTTTAGCACCATGGCAGAGCAACAAGGGAAGACATCAGCCGCGTTTCAGAAAATTCTTTCTTTCCTCAGGGTTGCGCCATAAAAGAACGGAGCACTTCTAGAACGAAGCAAAAAAGGAATTATATAAATCCTAATGGTCATACATACTTATTTTTAATCATTATTTTCTGACTCCCAAACACACTTACATATTGATGCAGAAGAACCACATGTACATCAGCCAAAATATTTAAAACCGTTAGTGATATTTATCATGTTGCCAAAGGGATAAGATAATTTACATATACAGTATATATACACACACACAGTATATATAATGGCTAATGCAAGTTCAAGTGCAGGGAAATAATGGCTAATGTAGACTGAAAGATTGAAGTACAGCACCCCAAAGGAAGACGTATATATATATATATATATATATATATATATATATATATGTGTGTGTGTATGTATATGTATATATATATATATATATATATATATATAGTTGTGCTCATAAGTTTACATACCCTGGCAGAATCTTTGATTTCTTGGCCATTTTTCCGGGAATTTGGATGATAACACTTTTCTTTCACTTATGGCTAGTGGTTGACTGAAGCCATTTATTATCAATCAACTGTGTTTACCCTTTTTAAATGATAATGACAACAGAAACTACCCAAATGACCCTGATCAAAAGTTTACATACCCTGGTGATTGTGGCCTGATAAAATGCACACAAATTGACACAAAGGGGTTTGAATGGCTATTAAAGGTAACCATCCTCACATGTGGTCTGTTTGCTTGTAATTAGTGTGTGTGTATAAAAGGTCAATGAGTTTCTGGATTCCTGACAGACCCTTGCATCTTTCATCCAGTGCTGCACTGACGTTTCTGGATTCTGAGTCATGGGGAAAGCAGAAGAATTGTCAAAGGATCTGCGGAAAAAGGTGATTGAACTGTATAAAACAGGAAAGGGATATAAAAAGATATCCAATGACTTGAAAATGCTAATCAGCAGTGTTCAAACTCTAATCAAGAAGTCGAAAATGAGGGGTTATGTTGAAACCAAACCACGGTCAGGTAGACCAACTAAATTTTCAGCCACAACTGGCAGGAAAATTGTTCGGGATTTTTCCTACAGCTTACCTGTAAAATCCTTTTCTTGGCGTACATCACGGGACACAGAGCAGGTAATATTGACTATCTGCGTTTTACGCTACCTTGAATGGACACTGGTAACCAACAGACAGGAAGTTCCTCCCATATAACCCCTCCCATACAGGAAGAACCTCAGTACTTGAAGGAAGCAATGAAGATCCCAGAAAAAGAGGGGAGGGACCTATGTGTCCCCTGATGTACTCCAAGAAAAGGATTTTACAGGTAAGCTGTAGGAAAGATCCTGTTTTCTTTATCGTACATCACGAGACACAGAGCAGGTAAAATTGACTATCTGGGATGTCCTAAAGCAGGCATGTCCAACCTGCGGCCAAGAACCGCAGGCAATGCGGCCCACTGCCCCCTGACAATTTTTTTTGTTGCTGGGGAGGAAGGAAGTCGGGTCGGGAGCACAGCCACAGCAGCTTACAACTAATGTTAGGCAGAGGCGCAGATGTGCAGTGTTTCTGACTCCTACCACCATTAACACTTCAAATTACTGAAGTGGTCATGGTGGTTAGAGTGTTCCTTTATCATCTCTCAGAAGAAGTAAACCTCTGTATACTGATTCAATTTCATTTGATCATCCTATAGTTGTGCTAAACTTATATTCCTTAACTATAGTATATATTTTATATGCGGCCCGAGAAAATTTCTCTACACTCAATGTGGCCCCGAGAAGCCAAATGGTTGGACACCCATGTCCTAAAGCAATGCCCTTGAGGGGAGGGGACACAGAATCCCATAATATTCACCTTGTGAATGTATAAACTGAAGACTAAGTAGTAACTTTGCAAATCTGAGTCACAGATACTCGATGATGCACTGCCCAAGAAGCACTCACCCTCCTGGTAGAATGCGCTTTTAACTTAAAAAGGCGGAATCTTACTCTTTAGGCCTAAGCTTGAACAATGACCTGACGAATACACCTAGAGATAGTGGAAGTAGTTGCCGCTTGGCCTTTCCTAGGCTCTTCTGGCAATACAAAAAAAGCATCGGTACTACGAATTAGTGCAAATGACTTCAAATAGACTTTAACTGCATGAGCCACATCTAGTAAATGCAACAATCTTTCCTCTGGAGTCTGAGAATTTGGAAAAAAAGGAAGGCAGAACTATATCCTGGTTTAGGTGAAACCCTGATACTACTTTAGGCAAAAAGGATGAATGAAGCCGAAAGACCACTTTATCCTGATGAAGGATCAAAAATGTCTCTCTACAGGAAAGAGCTGCTAACTCTGAGACCCTACTGGCCGAGGTTATAGCAGCCAAAAAGACCAATTTCCTTATCAATAATACCAAGGGAATCTGCCTGATAGGTTCAAAGGGCTGCCTCTGCAGTGCCAGGAGTACAAGATTCAGATCCCAATTCAGATGGCTTAATTGGCGGAACCATTTGAATCACACCTTGCATAAATGTCCGCCCCAAAGAGTGCGTCGATAAAGGTCTCTGGAAATAACCGAAAAGGCTGAGACTTGACCTTTAATGGTCATTAATGCCATTGTATGAGCACCCCTACCTGCAGAAAAGCAAGAATTCTACCAATGACATGCTTACGAGGATACCATTTCTTGGATTCACACCAAGAGATATAGGATTTACAAACTCTATAATAGATTCTCCTAGAGACAGGTTTTCTGGCATTCATCAATGTAGCCAAAACTGAGCCCGAGATCCCCCGATCCTTCAAGATTCTGGTTTCAATAGCCTTGCAGGCCATCAAATTCAGCAACCATAAAGCAGGATGGAATATGGCATCTTGGGAGAGCAGATCTGGTCAACATGGAAGCAACCACGGCTCTCCCCCAGCTAACCTCACAACCTCTGTGAACCAATTCTTCCTGGGCCATGCAGGAGCCACTAGGATCACCGGCTTCCCTTCTACCTGAATTCTACTTGAACAACCGTGGCAGAAGTTGGATTGGAGGAAATGCATACATCAGGCTGAATTGTGACCAAGGGGTCACTAAGGTATCTGTTTCGATAGCGATCAAATCCTTGGTTCTGGACACAAAATTGTCCAGCTTGATGTTGAACCTGGATGCCAACAGATCTACGTCGGGGGCACTCCAATGTTGACAGATCAGCTGAAACACCTCGGGATGCAAGGACCATTGCCCTGGACATAATTGCTGGCGACTTAGAAATTCTGCCTGCCAATTGTCCACACTTGGGATGAATACTGCTGACAAACATGGAACATACCTCTCTGCCCATGTCAGTATGTGGTTAACCTCTTTCTGAACCAATTGGCTCCTGGTGCCCCCCTAATGATTGATATAAGCCACCAGGGTTGCATTGTCAAACTGAATCCTGACAGAACACCCCTGCAACCTGGTTGTCCAATGACACCGTGCCAAACGGGCTGCCCTGGTTTCAAGATGTTGATGTGCAAGAGTCTCTCTACCCGAGACCAAGTTCCCTGGACAGAAAGACCCTCCAAGACAGCTCCCCAGCCGATCAAGCTGGCGTCTGTGGTTACAACCTTCTAGGTTACTGGCCAAAATGTTTTCCTTTGCTTAGGTTGATGAGAACCATCCACAAAGACAGATACTGCCTGACCCCTAGAGCAAGAGACATAGGGGAATCCAATGCTTGGACCTACTTGTTCCAAGCAGAGAGAATACTGTTCTGAAACAGTCTAGAGTGGAATTGAGCATAAGGGACTGCCTCCAAAGAGGCCACCATTTTTCCCAATAGTTTCATACATAGTCGTATGGTGGGAAACTTTATCCTCCCTACAAACCAAACCAGACTTCTTAGGGCTATAACCTTTTTTGACGGGAAAAAAAACTTTTGCCTGAACTGTGTCGAGAACCAGACCCAGATATTCCAAGACTTGAACAGGCTTTAAGGTCAATTTCTCTAGATTGATAATTCAAACCAAATCCTCTAGGAACTGGATCGTTAGGGACACGTCTTGTGTTAACCCTAAGCTTGAATGATTCTTTAACAGTAGGTTGTCCAGGTAACTCGTGACAGAGATGCCTTGGGACTAGAGATGGCCTTGCGGTTCGCCTGGCAGTCGGTTCGCGGCGCATTTTGCTTGTTCGCTACCCGCCAAATTTGCCAACACATGGCGTCATTCGCGGCGGCCATATTAGTTTACATTGGGGAGAACTTTGACCCATGACACAGCCGTCAGGTGGAACGGGACAGCCAATTGAAACATTCCAGCACATGGACAGTCCCCCTACCCTATAAATAGACCTGACCTGGCGGCCATTTCACATTCCGCTTTTTGCCAGTGTAGGGAGAGGTCTGCTGTGCTCATCAGGGAGAGTTTGCTAGACACATATAGAGCTGTGAAGATCCACAAAAGTCCTTTTCAGGGCTGGTATTTCGGTATAGGCCTTCTACAGTCTCTTTTCAGGTTAGGGACAGGTATCCAGTCGGTGCTTTAGGGGCAGTTAGAGATCGGCTGCAGTGACACAAATCGCTATGTTAATGTCCACAAAAATCCTTTTCAGGGCTGGTATTTTGGTATAGGTCCAGTCTCTCTTTAGTATAGGGACAGGTTATCCAGTCTGCGCTGTAGGGGCAGTTAGAGACATCGTCATCTGCAGTGACACAAATTGCTCTGTTAATGTCCACAAAAGTCATTTAAAGGGCTGCAAATTTTTTGGTATTGCTGTGCAGTGCACAAAAAAGGGGGGTGGGGGAGGGGGTATATCCACAGTATAATATACTTTGTAGAAAGCATATTATAGTGGATTAGTAGTATTATTGTGCACTGTGCAACATTGTGACAGGTGTGGTGACTGAGCATTGCTGCAGCAATACTACACACAGTGACAACAGTTACTGGCCAATTATTTGTAGAACTGGTGTGATAGACCAGTGGCCCCCCAAAACCACATATTGAAGTGGGGTGTTATCGGAGTATACTTTTACAAGTGTATTTGTGTCCTGCAACAATATTGCCTCTTTTGCTGAGTGAAGTCTGATACACACAGTGCCAAACTCACTGGCCAATTTTTTCAACAACTGGTGTGATATACCAGTGGCCCCCCAATACCACATATTGAAGTGGGGTGTTATCTGAGTATACTTTTACAAGTGTATTTGTGTCCTGCAACAATATTGCCTATTTTGCTGAATGAAGTCTGATACACACTGTGCCAAACTCACTGGCCAATTTTTTCAACAACTGGTGTGATAGACCAGTGGCCCCCCAATACCACATATTGAAGTGGGGTGTTATTTAACAGTATACTTTTCTATGAGTGTATTTTAGTCCTGCAAAAATGTGGCCTCTCTCTAGCTGTGTTGACTGTGCTACACACAGTGACAACAGTTACTGCCCAATTATTTGTAGAACTGGTGTGATAGACCAGTGGCCCCCCAATACCACATATTGAAGTGGGGTGTTATCTGAGTATACTTTTACAATTGTATTTGTGTCCTGCAACAAAATTGTCTCTTTTGCTGAGTGAAGTCTGATACACACAGTGCAAAACTCACTGGCCAATTTTGTCAACAACTGGTGTGATAGACCAGTGGCCCCCCAATACCACATATTGAAGTGGGTGTTATTTACCACATACTGAAGTGGGGTGTTATCTGAGTATACTTTTACAATTGTATTTGTGTCCTGCAACAAAATTGTCTCTTTTGCTGAGTGAAGTCTGATACACACAGTGCCAAACTCACTGGCCAATTTTGTCAACAACTGGTGTGATAGACCAGTGGCCCCCCATTACCACATATTGAAGTGGGGTGTTATTTAACAGTATACTTTTCTAAGAGTGTATTTTAGTCCCGCAAAAATTTGGCCTCTCTTGCTGTGTTGACTGTGCTACACACAGTGACAACAGTTACTGGCCAATTATTTGTAGAACTGGTGTGATAAACCTGTGGCCCCCCCCAATACCACATATTGAAGTGGGGTGTTATCTACCTTTTTCCAGATATACAGCGATTCTCTAGAGACTTTTGTCACAGGGTAATTAAAAAACATGACAGGCAGAGGAAGAGGCAGAGACTTACGCAGGGGTGGTAGGGGTAGGGCAGGAGCAGTAGGCCGAAGCCTGACTGTGAAGTTTCAAAAGGCGCGTCCAATTACGGCAAAGGACGCACCAGACTTGGTTGAGTGGGTCACTCAGCCTTCCTCTTCTGCACCCTCCTCATCCTCTATATCTGCACCCTCTTCACGCTCTGCTGTGTGCACCCCCAAAGACACCACTACCACATACCCTCCGCTTGAGTCACTGGAATTATTTTCCGATCCATCACAAGACGTTTGCGATGTGCAACCATTGTTGACATCGGATCAGGAAGAGGAGGTAGCAACATTCGCCACTCAGCAGTCTGACAACAGTACCCAGATCAGCCCAAGGAGGTTGGTCCCCGCTGTTGCTGCCTACTCCGAGATCTCGAATGTTAGTGGTGGGGAAGGTGACGTGGATGATGATGAGTCTATGGACGTCACGTGGGTGGCCACAAGAGAGGAAGAGGAAGGGAGTTCAGAGGGAGAGACGGACCGCCAGATAGGGAGGAGAGGCAGGCAGAACTTGCATTGCACAAGAGGTACAAAGCAGACTGCAAATGTATCAGGAGTGAGCCTTCAACCATGTACAGTCACATCTGGCGCTCCCAGGACGCCGGCACATGGCTCCGCAGTGTTTTTAATGTGTCCGTTGCTGACAACAGTGTTGCCATCTGCAGCCTTTGCAGTCAATGCATAAGTCACGGTAAGCCCAACACTCACCTAGGGACAACCGCCTTAAGAAGGCACCTGAACTCCCATCACCGAGCCCAATGGGAGCAACACCATCAGAACCCACAAAGCCACACTCCAGGCTCTCACCATCCAGCCCCTTCTCCTTCTCCTTCTCCTTCTCCTTTCTCCTCACATTTGCCCTCCACTCCACCTTCTATGATGCCGTCATCACATTGTTCTCGAAAAAGGCAGGCTTCTGTGGTCCAAATGTTGGAGCGGAAAAAAATTATGACGCCGGATAACCCTCTTGCCCAACGTTTGACTGGTGGCTTGTTGGAACTGATAGCCCGCCAACTACTGCCATATCAACTGGTGGACTCGGAGGCCTTTCGGAAATTTGTGGCCATTGGAAAACCACAATGGAAGGTCCCAGGCAGGAAATATTTCTTGCTGAAGGGCATTCCAGAGCTGTATGACCATGTTAAGCGGCAAGTGAATATATCTCTGGCACACAGTGTTGGTGCCAAGATACATCTGTCCACAGACACATGGTCTAGCAAACACGGGCAGGGAAGGTATATCACTTTTACTGCACACTGGGTGAACCTTCTGACGGCCGTTAAGCATGTAACCCGTGGCACCCGTGTAGATTTAGTTGTACCGCCACGGATTGCAAGCAGGCCTGCCTCTTCTTCTCCTCCTCCATCCTCCCTCTCCTCCTCGGCTGACTCCTCCTCTTCCGCTGCTACCGTCTCTTCTCCTGCGCCGCCCAAAATCCCCAGAACCTATTCCACATGCCAGGTGAGACGCTGCCATGTTGTGCTGCGTCTGTTGTGCCTGGAAGCCAAGAGCCACACTGGTCCTGTACTCCTTTCAGCTTTGCGTTTACAGGCAGATCAGTGGCTGACACCGCTGACTTTGACAGTTGGTAACGTGGTGTGCGACAACGGTGCCAATCTGCTGAGTGTGCTGAAACAGGGCAAAATAACACACATGCCATGCATGGCACACATCCTGAACTTGGTGATGCAGCGATTCGTTGGCAAATACCCTGGGGTCCAGGACGTCTTGCGGCAGGCCAGGAAAATTTCTGCCCATTTCCGAAGATCTTACACAGCCATGGCTCGCCTTGCTGATATTCAGCAGCGACACAACCTGCCCCTCAGGCGTCTTATTTGTGACTGCCCGATGCAATGAAACTCAACGTTGCATATGCTCGATAGGCTGCTCCAGCAGAAGTGTGCACTTAACGACTACCTGTTCGAACTTGGCGGCAGGACAGGTTCTGGGGAGCTTGGGATTTTTTCACCTCGCCAGTGGCTGCTCATGCGGGACGCATGCAGACTTCTGCGGCCATTCGATGAGATCACCAAACTGGTCAGTCACGGCCAGGGCGCCATAAGTGACATCATACCTTACGCCTTCTTTCTGGAGCGTGCATTGCGTCGTGTCATTGATCAAGCCGTCGAGGAGCAGGAGCAGGAAGATCAGGAAGTCTCAATGTTGGATGAATTCCCAGGGGGTGCTACTCCATCTGAGACAAATCAACAGCAGGAGTCTAAAGAGGAGTCAGAGGAGGATGGTGCTGAGGGAATGAGGAGGAGCAAGAAGAGCATGCTTTAAACCTTTCTGGGATCCCTGGTGTTATCCGTGGATGGGGGGAGGAGAACGAGGACGACATTATCCTGGATGATGAGCTGGAAGCAGGCCACTACACCGCTTCCAGTTTAGTGCGAATGGGGGCCTACATGCTGCAGTGTTTTAAGGGGGACCCCCGTATAAAACGCATAAAGGCCAAGGACCAGTACTGGGTGGCAACGTACTTAGACCCCTGGTACAAACACAAAATGGCGGAAATGTTACCACAATCACAGAGGGCGGCCAGAATGCAGCACTTCCAGGCCTTGCTGCGGGAAATGCTGCATTCTGCTTTTCCGTGCACTGGCAGAGGAATTTCTAGTCACAGAGAGACATTTGCGGGTAGCAATCCAACAGCGCCTGCAAGAAGAGGGCGGTTGTAAGATGTCTTGGTCACTTCAGATATGAGATCTTTCTTTCAGCCGAACCATCGACAGCTGTACTCCAGATCCAGCATGAGGGAATGCCTAGACCAACAGGTGTCTGACTACATCGGGTTAACAGGCGATGTGGATGCTCTGAGGAGTGATGAACCCCTGGACTACTGGGTGGGCAGGCTTGACCTCTGGCCAGAGCTTGCACAATTTGCAATGGAAATGTTGGCTTGCCCCCCGTCCAGTGTCCTGTCCGAAAGGACGTTCAGCGCAGCAGGGCGGATCGTGACCGATAAGCACACTCGCCTAGCTCATGACAGTGTAAGCTACCTCACATTTATAAAAATGAATGAGGCATGGATCTCTGAGGATTTCAACACATGTGACCAGTAGACCAGGTTTCATCGAAATTCCTCATGCCAGGACACAAATATCCGCCAGACTGCCATCCACCCACAACAATTCCTGGTCCTTGGCTTCGCTACATACAGCGGCATAAAAGGCATTTCATGTCCATTGAATGGCAAATTTTTGGGGCCTTTCAGGGCAGGCAATTATTTTTTCTGTGAATGCCTAATGTACCTTTCAGCCACCAAATACTACGTTCTTTGCTGTCAGTTTAACCCATGTGAGCTAATTTCTGGAGCCTATACAGGTCGCCACTTACTTGTGTATACTGTGAACGCCTACTGTACCTCTAGCCATCATATACTACGTTCTTTGCTGTCAGTTCAACCCATGCAAGCTAATTTTTGCAGCCTATACAGGCCGCCACTTACTTCTGTATACTGTGAACGCCTACTGTACCTCTAGCCATCAAAAACAAAGTTCTTTGCTGTCAGTTCAACCCATGTGAGCTAATTTCTGGAGCCTATACAGGTCGCCACTTACTTGTGTATACTGCGAACGCCTACTGTACCTCTAGCCATCATATACTACGTTCTTTGCTGTCAGTTCAACACATGTGAGCTAATTTTTGCAGCCTATACAGGCCGACACTTACTGTTCTGTGTACTGTGAATGCCTACTGTACCTCTAGCCATCAAATACTAAGTTCTTTGCTGTCAATTCAACCCATGTGAGCTAATTTTTGCTGCCTATACAGGCCGCCACTTACTTCTGTATATTGTGAACCCCTACTGTACCTCTAGCCATCAAAAACGAAGTTCTTTGCTGTAAGTTCAACCCATGTGAGCTAATTTTTGCAACCTATACAGGCCGCCACTTACTTCTGTATACTGTGAACGCCTACTGTACCTCTAGCCATCAAAAACAAAGTTCTTTGCTGTCAGTTCAAACCATGTGAGCTAATTTTTGGAGCCTATACAGGCCGACACTTACTTATGTATCCTGTGAACGCCTACTGTACCTCTAGCCATCAAAAACAAAGTTCTTTGCTGTCAGTTAAACCCATGTGGGCTAATTTTTGGGGCCTTTTATGGCCGACACTTACTTCTGTATCATGTGAATGCCTAATGTACCTTCAGCCACAGAATACTACGTTCTTAGATGTCAGGTAAACGCATGTGGGCTAATTTTTGGGGCCTGGAATGGCCGACACTTACTTCTTTATCTTGTGAATGCCTAATTTTTCAGACTGCAAATTAAAAACAATGGGTCTGTAAAAGTTCCGCCAAATTGTGGAATGGATGCGGACCCATTTTACAAATGTGTGAATGGACCCTATATGTATTAGACAATGTATTTACCGGCTGCTGTCAGTTCTGGCTGATTTATGAAAAAATATATATATATTTTTTGCTGTAAAAAAAAAATAAAAAAATTAGGGCAACTTTTTCAATTGCAATACTTCTGTTATGACATTGTCCATGTGCTGGGACTATTTGTGCACAGCTAGTACGTCTTTTGTGGCTACAAATATGACCTAAAGGTTTTTAAAGTTCGCCTCCCATTAAAGCCAATGGGTCCCGCCCGGCCGATGTTCGTCCATCCCTACATGGGACCTTAGAAAAGCTAATACCGGGGCCAACCTTTGACAACCAAAGGTTGTCACATACAATTGGCCGCTCACCTCACGTTCTGACCCCTGTGTTATCAGTGGGTCAAAACAAGCTGTTCCCAGAAAGGGATATAATCTTGTGGATGATAATCAGCCAATATCATGTGAAATGTGATCCTCCACACTCACTGTCTTTAGTGATTTCTCCAATACGAGATAAAAAATAGGGACAAATCTAGTGCTCTCTGCATGTATAGCTTTACTAGGGCAAAAAATACAGTAGATATCCAACTCACATTTTCAGGCACAATCAGCTGTGCGAGCTTGATAACACGATCCTCTCAATACTGAGATACAGAGCGAAGAGACATTCGATAGCAGGCTCCGTCCCCTATACGCGTTACGTCATGTAATCGACTTTGTCAGTAGGGGTGGAGTAGGGGTGAGCTGCCAATTGTATGTGGTGAAGGATTTTTTGATTTCTGAAGTCTCACTCTCAAGCACCAGCACTTTCTGGCTTTTGTAGTCCACATCTTGACAATTTTGCACTGGACTTTCATATATTTAATTTTATATATATACTTTTTGCATAAGTTTGAATATTCTAATTGTTTTTTTCATATATTTATCTTGTGCGATTTTAAGGATTTTTTTATGCACGATTTATATTCATATTGTGAGGGATTAGCTCGGTGGCGGGTGTGGATGACCCCTTTTTGGGGTTCGTTACACAGGAAGATAGCCGAGAAGTGGTTGCAAACAACAGTGTATGGTTTTTTTCTTGCAATTTTTCTTCACACAAGTACAAGCATCAAAACATCAAAAATAAAATAAAACACAAAATAAATCCTTGCCACTGTGGGCGGCTACCTTCTCACACACAGGAACCTACCAAAGGAGTCTGTCCCCAACCTACTGTTGGGCAGACTTTGCTGCTCCTACAGCAAACCATCAATAGTCCATTTATTTCCTCTCCACATAGAAATAGTTCATTTTCTCTTCACATAGAAAACATCCATTGGTTTTTCTCTTTACATAGAAAATGTTCATTGACCTCTTCACATAGAAAACATTCCTTTGTTTTTCTCTTCACATAGAAAACATTCCTTTGTTTTTCTCTTCACATAGAAAACAATCCATGACCTCACCTTGAGAAGTCTTCAGTCTTTTTACCCTCAGCGCACATCGCTTCAGGAGGTATTCCTCTCCCATGCTCACACAGCTTCAGGAGGCACCCATCTGACTGTCCTTCTCTATTCACCCAGCATCAGGAGGCAGCCCTCAATAGACTTCCTCTGGACAAATTATAGAGGCCTTGATTTCCTCATTCTGAATAGCTGGAGGTTTTTCACTTCCTCAAACCTCCCTGGCTACCTTTGCAGCCGACACCCTATAGTAATTGGTGAATTGTCTAAACCAAGCAGAAGTGTATCTCCCATCTGTGACAACACTCACAGATTTACCTGACTTCCTGTCACATACCCCCCCCCCTTGTCTCAACCCTAGGGTTGGGACACAGTTTTCCAGGCACGCATGTGTCAGGCACTGCTCTTGACTCTCACTGATAAGCCTCCTAGTATCTTCCCAAGTATCTTCCCAAGAAACTATCTATGCTTGTCGGGTTGGCTTTCTTTAAGTCCGTTAGCTTGTCTATATACACTTGTTTTGGCTGATCCTCTCCATCTTCATATAGCCATTTCTCTGTATCTTTGTAATGTTCTGGTACCTTTGGGTACCCTAATTACTCTTTCATAAGTGTATGCGCCCCACCATTCTCTTTTGGTAAGGTGCGCATACACCTTTAAGACAGATGCTGTCATCACTGAGCGCCGGACTGGATGGCTATTTAGATCGCCGGCTCTCACTCACATGTGTTCGTTCAAACTGCTTTGTGCCTTGATGCTAACCTGTCTTGAAGCTCTCATGCTTGCAAGCATACCTCGCTGTCGGAACCACACTGCGCTGATCCCTGTATCCCGCTACCGGATCATCCGCTCTTGCCGAACCTCTCCTCTGCTACATTGCTATTAGTGATAAGTACCCCACAGGGGAAACCTCTATAACCTTTATACTAAAGCTTACACTATCTAGCTCTGCATACTACATCTGCATTATCTAAGATTGCTAGCTCTTGAGCCTACTACCACCTGTTCTTGCACTGGGTTGATCTCTCTTGTATGTCCACCTGCTACTCTGTCATCTACTACCATACATGATTGCTAAACCTATCTGCATCCCATCTGCTACTATCTTACTTTCAAGAACATTTCCTTTCAAGTGTCTGTCATCTACCATCTCTACCCAACCTGTCTCTTCAGCCTATCATCACTGTGTTACTATATACATAAGTCACTCTAGGAAACATCTTATTGAGTGTGTGTATTTACTTGCTGAATTGAGATCATCCACACATGATGAGTCATTGAGAGTTGGGAATGGTGTCTCAGCGTTTCTCTACATGACTACTGAAGTGGAATATTTCTGCAGCTGAAAATCCACATCATACGTAAAACGCAGGAGCGTTACAATCTTCAAGCTTCAGGATGAAACTGTTTCTGTCATCTTCATTGACAGATTTCTCATAAATGTCAGACAGCTTGTCCTGCATAACCATCTGTCCTATCCGCCATGGAGGACCGTGATCCATAGGCAACTCAATTGTGCTGGTCTTAATGTCTTCACCAATCTTGAGCCGCCTTTCTCTGCAATCAATAAATGATTTCCACAAAACTTTGAGATCCTCTGCTTCACTTAGCTTTGTTCCAAGTAATATCTGTACTTTTTCTAGTGGACCTGTTTTGTCTTGATCCACGCTGACTGTTCCCACTACTGTTTCTTTTAAGGTTTGAAGGACCCCTAGAGAGTCTGCATGTATTCTTAAGAATTCTGCTAATTTGGACAGGGACTCTTGACGTCCCTCTGTTACTTGAGTTACCTCTCCATACAGCTGTACACCACCATTGACTCTTTGTTGTAAAAGGGAATGATCTTCTTTCTTGAGCTTGGCTTGCTCTAAGATGCTGTGCAGAGGATCTTCCATTTGTGACAACAGGCTGTCACACATTTCTTCAAAGTGACCCCTGTTCCTTTTTCCAGAGACATCAATATCATTCACCAAACATTTCATATTTAGAGGCAGATCTGAAGCATTTGCACTCATCAACTTCTTAAGCTTTTCACCCTCCTGAGCGAGTCGCAGTAAAGGCCTACTATTTGATTTGATATCCAGTTTATATTTCTGCAATGCACTTTCTGCTATTGCACTACTTTTCCCTTGTAGCTCCTTTAGTATTTCCGTGATTTGGTTGAATTGCATATCTGCTGAATTATTTGACCGTTCAAGGTCACCTAGTTCCTTTTCTTTATCTGAACTCCCCATGGAATGCATCTCAAGATCACGATCAAACTTTTGCCACCTGTCTTTCACCAGTTCCATTTTGGAAATATTCCCGGAAAGGCACTTATTAATTTGCTTCGCGTTTTCATCAACAGTCTTAGTTCTCTCCACTAGGTGGTGTTTGCTTTTTTCTCCAAGCTTTACATCACTTGCCTTCTTCACTAGACTTTCAACCTGAACTGAGAAATCATCACATTTCTTACACAGCTCCTTTGTTTGCTGAAGTTCTAATGATACATTTTCCAGTGCTTGAAGTTTTTGAAGGAACTGTTTATTCCAGAGGGGTAATTCAAGCAACATGTCATCAAATTTCTGATGCTCACTCAGGACAGACCCCAAAACACTGATCCTTTTAAAAACTGCATCAGGCACACTATCCCGTCATTGGGAAAGATCCTTTGTCGCCTGTAATTCCTCTTCAAGTTCTTCCAACTGAGTCTTCATCTCTTCTACTTACTGTTCTAAGGCTCGCTTAGACTTTTCTAGCTCCTGAACGCTTTTCTCAACATCATCCTTGGAGCTGACCAAATCTTCCATCTCTGTACACAGCTGTTTGTTAACTCTTTCTAGTTCAACCTTACACTCTAGAGCTTCCTCCAAGCAGCGAGCCAAGAACAGGGCTTTGCTCTCTTTCTCCCAAGCCTCTGCTTTTGCACGGTCACGTTCTTCTGCATATTTTGCAGACACAGTCTTCTCTTCACCAAGCATCTGATCAAACTTCTTTTGCTTCTTCTCCAGGTTGGACACAATCTGATTCTGGTGATCCAGATCCACACTCAGTTCATCCAATTCCTGCTGAAGTCTTGTCTTGGTCTTCTAAAGCTTGTCATAAGCAGCTGTTTTTTTCTCATAGCGTTGATTAGCAGCTTCAAGGTCTTTCTGCAGTTTCTTTTTCACATCTTCAACACTCTCTAATGAACAAACGCTTTCTTCCATTCGTTTATTCATATCTGCTATCTGAGCTTGCAGTGTTGCGACTTGCTCTGGTTTTTCTTTGCTTCCTCCTCCTCTTTTAATTGTTCCAGGACGCCATTTTTCTCATCTTCCATTTGTTTGAGTTTTGTGCTAAAACTCAGCCTTTGACATCTCTCTTCCTGCAAGAGCAGCTGCGATTCCAAGATAGAGAAATCTTTGGCAATTTCTCTAGATTTGCTGTCTGTTTGAGAAAGCTGATTTGTGACATTGTCCAACTCAACCTGCAGTCGGTTTGCCTTCTCTGACAGCTTAGCACCCAATCGGTCACTTTCTGACACCTTAACTTGCGATTCCTGCAGCTGTGCCTCTACTTTTTTTCTCTTGTGTTCAGAATCTCCTTTTCCCTGCATAAGAGCCTTCACCTCATTGGCTAGTTTCTGGGAATGAGAATGTAATTCTGCCACACAGGCTTCTTTCTTCTTTAACTGCTGCTGGACACGTTGGGCTTCAGCTTTCCAATTTTCACAGTCTATACGTAATTCATCTACCACATTGCTCATACACAGTACTCAGTAGCCTCTCTCTCATTTTTCTCCTTGTAGCTGAGAGACAAGGTAGTTTTCAGAGAGACATTCTGTTCCTGCAAAGTCTGAATTTCAATTTCCTTTTCCATGAGGATGATATCGTTCTCCATTATAGTCTCTCTACGTTTTTTCAACTCGGAAAAAAGAAGAGCAGTGGTTTCTTCCCTACTGTAACTGTACCTCCAGGGCTTGTTCCTTTTCCTCCATTCTTCGTTGCAAGGTTTCCATCTCAGCCCTGCACACATACTCAGTTTCCTCCAAACCGAGGGCCTCCATTTGCTGCCGGCGTCTCTGTTTCCAGCCTGTCATGCTCTCTTGGTGAGCTGCCATGCTCTCTTGGTGAGCCTGTTGTTGAGCTGCAAAGCTCCGCTGAAAATCCACATTTGCCCCAGTGTTGCTAGGGACAACAACCTCTCTTTTTAGCAGACTCCGTTCAGGCATGGATGGGGCTCGTTCAGGCGGTAACATCCCCTCCATCCATAGAATTTGGTCTCTCATTTCAGCTATCTTTGCTGCTTTCAGGCGTTTTGAGCGCCCCATCTTCATTCACTTCACCACAAATTTCTCAAAGTCCAGAAAATTTTTTTGAGACCACTGTCTCTTTAAATCAAGTAGCTTTGCTCTCTCTTGCAGGATCTCCTCTCCTGCACACACAGACCGTGTAGTCTTATGCACCAGATAAAGTTCATAGGACAGATGAACTTCTTTGCAGGGATCTCTGCTTATGCCCAATGCATACCTCCACCATATGTGAAGGATTAGCTCGGTGGCGGGTGTGTATGACCCCTTTTTGGGGTTCGTTACACAGGGAGATAGCCGAGAAGTGGTTGCAAACAACAGTGTATGGTTTTATTCTTGCAATTTTTCTTCACACAAGTGCTAGCATCAAAACATCAAAAATAAAATAAAACACAAAATAAATCCTTGCCACTGTGGGCGGCTACCTTCTCACACACAGGAACCTACCTAAGGAGTCTGTCCCCAACCTACTGTTGGGCAGACTTTGCTGATCCTAAAGCAAACAATCAATAGTCCATTTATTTTCTCTCCACATAGAAATAGTTCATTTTCTCTTCACATAGAAAACAATCCATGACCTCAGCTTGAGAAGTCTTCAGTCTTTTTACCCTCCTCAGCGCACATGGCTTCAGGAGGTATTCCTCTCCCATGCTCACTGTAAGATTCTGGTACCTTCGGTACCCTTCCAGCCCAATTCTTCCGCATATAGCTACCTGTCCCTTTAAATCTCGTGACGTCATCACTAGGCGCCGCTCTGAGCGGCTATTTCAATCGCCGGTTTTCACTCACAAGGTGTTCGTACAAACCGCTTGTTACACAGCCTTGTCTGATGCTGCCGAAGCCTCCAGCTATTTCCTGTATCTCGCTACGGATCCTGTATCTCGCTACCGATCCTTCTCCTCATTACCGGACCCCTCATCTCTCTAAAACCAACTAGTGATAAGTACCCCGCAGGGGATTCCTTCCTATCAACTTGCACTATCTACTCTTGTATACTAAAGACTGTTGCTATCTATGCATTACTATTTCT
Source organism: Pelophylax lessonae (assembly GCF_965119305.1). NCBI lineage: Eukaryota > Metazoa > Chordata > Amphibia > Anura > Ranidae > Pelophylax > Pelophylax lessonae. The sequence goes on from NC_138779.1 coordinate 169,554,203, forward strand.
ATCATCTGCACTGTTACATAGATTGCTAGCTCTTGAGTCTACTACCATCTATATCCTTGCACTGAGTTAGCAATTCCTGTACACTTCATCTGCTGTTCCCTACCACCTGTTAATTGTACATGATTGCTAACCTATCTGCATACTATCTATCACCATCTGCTAACACTCCTGAACATTACTATTGAGTGCCTATCATTGCTATCACTACTCACGCCTGTCCTTTCAGCACATTACCTCTATACTATCGTATACAACCTATCACTCCAGGAACATCTTAACTAAGTGCCTGTATATTTGCATGCTGAGGCAGGCTGGGCCACAATGCTGAGTCTGGAGAGTTGGATATGGTGATTCAACACATCTCTGCACGACTACTGAGTGGAAATTCTGCAGCTGCATATCCATTTCACTAAACAAACGCCGGAGCGTTACAGATTGTACGAAACAGAAAAAAAAAATGGATTCAGCAGAATTAGCCACTCATGTGTTACAACTAACACAAAAGGTAGATGCACTAATCCTTTCCCTTACCGAAGTGAAAAATGAAAATCAGACTTTGAGACAGCAGGTAGCTCGTATTTCACAGCTTACTGCTGCTCAACCTCGTGAGCCCAAAATAAACCCTCCTCTAGTGTTTACAGGTGATCGAAAAAAATTCAGTGAATTTAAAAACGCATGTCAATTGCTTTTTAATTTAAAACCTCGTACTTACACTACAGACCAAATTAAAGTCTGCACCACTCTCTCATATTTGTCGGGTGATCCACGGGCTTGGGCAGACTCTCTCTTTGAGAAAAATGACCCTCTTCTTAACTCCTATCCTTTATTTTTAGCAGAACTCGCTAGCCTATATGAAGACCCAAATAGGCAGAGTACTGCTGACAGCCAATTGAGGGTTTTAAAACAAGGAAGGAGACCTGTTGAAGACTTCGTAGCAGAGTTCAAAAGATGGACCCTTGATTCAGGGTGGAATGATGCATCTTTGCGAACCCAATTCAGACTCGGGTTATCAGAAGCTGTTAAAGACGAGCTCGCCCGAGCGGATTTACCTGGCACTTTGGATGCCTTAATATAACTCAGCATCAATATTGACAGGCGACTGCGAGAAAGAAAGGCTGAGAAAATGGGAATACCATTATCTAATCCTTCTCGGGTTTCGCCCGTTGACCCTACTCCTATGGAGGTAGGAACCATACGCCCACCATTATCGTCTACTGAACGAGCCAGGAGAAGATCTGAAAATCTCTGCATGTACTGCGCCTCCCCGGATCATTTGATAAGCGTCTGTCCCCTTGTCCGCAAAAAAGAGGGTGAGTGTTCACATGTCTTGCTGGGGGGATTAACGACTTCTTTTTCTAATCCCTATCTTTTTATTCATTTGACCTTACAGTGGGACCATAATAGGATCACCACCAAGGCTATGATCGACACAGGATCTTGTGGGAACTACATTGACACTAGTTTTGTTGCTTTAAATAAAATACCTATTATTTCAAAATCTAAACCTGTCTCTGTTAGTTTTATTAACGGTATTCCGTTATCTTCTGGTCCAATTACCAATCAGACACAAGCACTCCTTGCTACTGCTAACGAGTCTCATGCTGAGACCACCACTTTTGATGTATTACCTTCACCCCATTTTCCCATTATTTTGGGACTTCCCTGGTTACACATACATCAACCAATCATTGATTGGAAAACACGGACTTTAACCTTCCCCTCTCACTACTGCGAGACCACGTGTAACCTTCAATCATATAAAAAAATCCTGTCCATGGTGTCAGATGAAATTTCACCACCACCATGTTATCAGGATCTATCAGAAGTCTTCCTTGAGAAAAATGCTCATGTATTGCCTCCCCATAGGGACTACGATTGTTCTATTGATCTACTCCCTAATAGTAAACTACCTTTCGGTCATGTTTATCCTCTTTCTCAGGATGAACTTTCTCATCTCAAGGAATACTTGGATGAGAATTTAGCGAAAGGGTTTATTAGACCCTCTACTTCTTCCACAGCTGCAGGACTTTTCTTTGTCCGCAATAAGGATTTAAGTCTCAGGCCTATTATTGACTATAGGCAATTAAATACCATTACGATAAAGGATCGCTATCCTTTACCTCTCATTCCCGAACTTATTGAACAAGTGCGCGGAGCTACCTACTTTTCAAAATTGGACCTAAAAGGGGCATACAACCTTATCCGAATCCGTAATGGGGATGAGTGGAAGACAGCATTCAGAACCAGATACGGGTTATTCGAATATCTAGTGATGCCTTTTGGGTTGTGTAATGCTCCCGCAGCATTTCAACGATTCATAAATGACATCTTCAGAGACTTACTTGATGTTTGTGTTGTGGTATATCTGGATGATATACTCATTTATTCTCAGTCCTTGTCCGAACATGTAAGACATGTAAGACTTGTGCTATCCAGATTACTCGCACACAACTTATACGTAAAATTAAAAAAATGCCTATTTCACAAGGAAGAAGTACTATTCCTAGGATACATCATATCTAAGAACGGTATCAAGATGGATATGAGCAAGATATCATGTATACTGGTTTGGCCTGTACCAACAACTCGTAAGGCATTACAACGATTCCTTGGATTTTCAAACTTCTATAGGAAGTTCATCAAGAACTTCTCTTCTATTGTGAGACCACTCACACAACTTACAAGTGTAAAGAAACCATTCAAATGGTCTGAAGAAGCAAATAAAGCTTTCCGCTTGTTAAAATCAAGCTTCACTTCTGCTCCCATACTACGCCATCCAGACCCATCCCTTCAATACATCCTGGAGGTAGATGCGTCAAATATGGCTGTAGGAGCAGTTCTTTCCCAACGACCAACGAATACTTCACCACTCCACCCAGTTGCTTTTTTCTCTAAATCACTAAGTAGCCCAGAGGTGAATTACCCAGTGGGTGAAAAAGAGTTGCTTGCCATAAAATTGGCACTAGAAAATTGGCGACATTTACTTGAAGGTACTCGATTGCCAATACTCATATATACAGATCATAAGAATCTCCAATACCTTCAGACCAACAAGACTCTTTCCCACCGGCAGGTACGTTGGTCATTATGCTTCCTAAGATTCAACTTCCTAGTGACCTACACGCCTGCAGACAAAAACAAAAAAGCGGATGCGCTATCACGGCTAACCGAAGATAACTGCGCCAAAATCCCTTCACTTCCTATAATACCCCATGACCGTATTATTGGTGTTGTTCGTTCCTTGAAGGAAGAGATTCTGCACAGTATAGGACTGGATTCACCACCACCACAACTAAGTGCTGATGCAGAAGGCTTCCTCTACTTTAACGACAAACTCTACATACCTCCTGGTATGCGTACCAAGATCTTGGAATTATCACATGACGTACCTATGGCAGGACATATGGGTATGACTAAGACATTCAATTTGCTCACCAGGCAATTTTGGTGGCCTGATATGAAGACGTCTGTACAAAAATTTGTTTCCTCATGTGACATCTGTGCAAGGTCCAAAATTGACACTACAAAACCATCTGGTCTACTTTGCAGTCTACCAATACCCAAAGTTCCATGGGAAGTTGTGTCCTTAGACTTTATAGTAGAATTACCACCTTCCAAAGGATTTACTACCATTCTAGTGTCAGTGGACCATCTGACAAAGATGGCACATTTCATTTCCATTCGCAGACTACCTTCATCTAAGGAAACAGCGGAATTACTAGTGAAACATGTGTTCAAGCTACATGGAATTCCAAAGACTCTTTTATCTGACCGAGGTTCACAGTTCATCTCCAAGTTTTGGCAAGCTCTATGTCATATACTACGAATTGAGCGAAAACTTACTTCTCCCTACCACCCTCAGACCAATGGACAAACTGAAAGAGTCAACCAGTGCATTGAACAATATTTGCGTTGCTACACCTCATACCTACAGGATGATTGGGTGGACCTCCTCCCTCTGGCAGAATTTGCTTACAATAACGCAACCCACAGTACTACTAAGCAAAGTCCATTCTACCTAAACTATGGGTTTCATCCCACACTTCTTCCACCACGCATCCTGCCATCAAGTAACCCAGTAGCCTCTGACTATCTTACCCAAATAAAAGACTCTCTGGGTTTACTTAACACCACCATCTCACATGCCCATAGCCAACAAAAAAGGTACTACGACCTCCGTAGAAGACCTTCTCCTCAATATGCTATTGGGGATCTCGTTTGGCTATCTACGAAAAACTTAAGGTTAAAGATCCCCAGTAAAAAGCTTGGGCCTTTGTTTCTAGGACCTTTCCCAATTGAGAAGCTCATTGGGAGAGCTGCAGTTCAACTCACCTTACCGGCAGATCTTAAAATACACCCCATCTTTCACGTGTCGCTACTGAAACCACATGTTCCCAACCAAGGAATAAGACCTACCATCTCGCCTCCACCTCCAGTGCAAGTTGAAGGCGGAGAAGAATTTGAGATTAAGGAGATTTTGGATTCTCGTATCCACAGAGGGAAACTCCAATATCTCATAAGATGGAAAAACTATGGACCCCAAGACGACACCTGGTTGGATACTTCTGACGTTCACGCTCCCAGGCTTATACGAAGGTTCCACTCCAAATACCCGGAGAGACCAGTGCTATAGGCCTTCCGGAGCCGGCCTTAAGGGGGGGTACTGTAAGATTCTGGTACCTTCGGTACCCTTCCAGCCCAATTCTTCCGCATATAGCTACCTGTCCCTTTAAATCTCGTGACGTCATCACTAGGCGCCACTCTGAGCGGCTATTTCAATCGCCGGTTTTCACTCACAAGGTGTTCGTACAAACCGCTTGTTACACAGCCTTGTCTGACGCTGCCGAAGCCTCCAGCTATTTCCTGTATCTCGCTACGGATCCTGTATCTCGCTACCGATCCTTCTCCTCATTACCGGACCCCTCATCTCTCTAAAACCAACTAGTGATAAGTACCCCGCAGGGGATTCCTTCCTATCAACTTGCACTATCTACTCTTGTATACTAAAGACTGTTGCTATCTATGCATTACTATTTCTATCATCTTCACTGTTACATAGATTGCTAGCTCTTGAGTCTACTACCATCTATATCCTTGCACTGAGTTAGCAATTCCTGTACACTTCATCTGCTGTCCCCTACCACCTGTTAATTGTACATGATTGCTAACCTATCTGCATACTATCTATCACCATCTGCTAACACTCCTGAACATTACTATTGAGTGCCTATCATTGCTATCACTACTCACGCCTGTCCTTTCAGCACATCACCTCTATACTATCGTATACAACCTATCACTCCAGGAACATCTTAACTAAGTGCCTGTATATTTGCATGCTGAGGCAGGCTGGGCATCAATGATGAGTCTGGAGAGTTGGATATGGTGATTCAACACATCTCTGCACAACTACTGAGTGGAAATTCTGCAGCTGCATATCCATTTCACTAAACAAACGCCGGAGCGTTACACTCACACAGCTTCAGGAGGCACCCATCTGACTGTCCTCCTCTATTCACCCAGCGTCAGGAGGCAGCCCTCAATAGACTTCCTCTGGACAAATTATAGAGGCCTTGATTTCCTCATTCTGAATAGCTGGAGGTTTTTCAACTTCCTCAAACCTCCCTGGCTACCTTTGCAGCCGACACCCTATAGTAATTGGTGAATTGTCTAAACCAAGCAGAAGTGTATCTCCCATCTGTGACAACACTCACAGATTTACCTGACTTCCTGTCACAATATGAATTGTGATTTTGTATATCTATGTATGGCACTTCCTCACTTTATTTGCATTTACTAATGTTGCACAGTTAACATTCATTTATTTTTAAGTGGCGCTGCACTTCTCTTTACTATTGATCTTAGATGTGCAGTGGAAGATATTATAGTGCTAGCAGCCGCTCAATTTCACTTGACACTTAATATTAATTTTTTGCACTTTAATTAGCACTAAGCACATTATTTTTGCTCTTTTAATTTTAAAATAATTGTGATTTTATGGCACAATAAGTTCAGTTTATATATCCATTGTCTTGCGCTGATTTTCCCCCTATCTATTAATGGGTATGTGTTGCGTTATTTTGAGGGGACAAGAAATTTACACTGTTATACAAGCTGTACACTCACTACTTTACACTGTAGTAAAGTGGCATTTTGTCAGTGTTGTCATATGAAAAGATGTAATAAAATACTTACAAAAATGTGAGGGGTGTACTCACTTTTGTGAGATACTGTGTATATATATATATATACACAAAAAGGTACACATGCCTGGACATAAAGACTGCAGGAGCCAATGAGAATACTGTTAAATACACAGAAACAGCAGTAAAAGGAAGACTGAGGGGCTAGAGTGAAAATACAGTTCTGACATTGGGGTCTGGTCTACCTGGTAGAAAATTCTGCATGAGTTGTCCGTGGATCAAAAGAATAGATCCAGGGACACTGTAAATGGCTCCATTTTCTATAGCCACCTGGTGAAGAAAATAGCACCCTAAGCGTTCCAGCTTAGTCCATGGGCGTACGACGTGCAAAGTAACCCCGCCTGTTTAGGCGGAGTGAGGTCACACATCGGGTGTTCGCCTGCACAAACAGGCACAGTGACCTGCAAAGCAGGAAGCTACACCCCTGGGCTGCTGATCACAGCCCTGGGAGGGGGGGAGAAGCAGGATGATATCTGCACTGCCCCAGATGACAAAGTGGCCATCCCATGGTAGAAATGCTGTGCCTTCCTAATGGCACCATATTTAAACATCGACACTACGCCAATTGTAAAACATCAGTGGTTGTTTACCTACTGACCTGTGAGTGTGGGTGCTTCTATGTGGGGAAAACTATCCAGCAGTTCTGGAAGCAGGCATACCGTCACATACGCAACATGGTGACCTTCAACCCTGCTCTACCATGGGGTCGCCATGTAACCCTGATACATGATGGTAACTTTCCCAGCATCCAGTTTCATATTTTGGAGGGAATAGGGGGGATTGTAAAAGGAAGTTACTCCAATGCGAACTACGTTGGATTTACCAACTGAATGCAACATCTCCCCCCGGGCATAAATTAAGCCACCAATTTCAAATCTTTTTTGGAATGGAAGGATTTGCCTCGGGGGGGGGGGGTCAGAAAAATAATATCAATGTTGAGCCACACATTTATGTGCTTAGTTCCACCACTATGCATTTCTTTGCTGTTTAGATTAATGTCATGGCTTTTAGATTTACCAGCAATCTGTCTAATCTTTAATTCTTAATGTTTCTCTATTTAGTTGTGATAAGTTTTATCTTTGACAACTGCATGCATTATGTGATATGGGCAAAAATTTGGCTAAAAATGTACTTTCAACATATGTGATTACTGCATTCATTCATGTACATTATGTCTGTATATATTTTGGTTTGTGTCATATACTTGTGCTAATACCTACTGTACAACCATTGGTAATATCCATATTTCCCTCTTACCTGCATACACTAGCAGTGTATTACATTTTGCTACAGCCACTATTCCTTTGAGCTGCACCAGGCATGCGTTTTTACTACCATGGGATGGCCGCTTTGTCATGTGGGGCAGTGCAGGCATCATCCTGGTGCTCACCAGAGGTGTAGCTTCCTGCCCCTGCCCCGCAAACGGACCCCTAAAGCGTGATATCAACTGCCTAAACAGGCAGGGTTATGCCTCGTGTCATACGCCAAAAGACCAAGCTGGAAAGACCAAGCTGGAACGGCTATAAAGTGGAGCCATTCGCAGTGTCCCTGGATCCATTCTCTTGATCCACGGGACAAATCATGCAGCATTTTCTCCACCTGGTACACCCCAATGTCATAAATTATATATTATTATAGAATATGGGACCCTTACTTTTTAATATCTTTATAAATGATATAGGGTCTGGGTTTAAAAGTACCATTTCAGTCTTTGCAGATGATACCAGGATTTGCAGTGGAATAACTTCTTTACAGGATGTCTCCAACTTACAAGCTGACCTCAATGCACTGTTTTATTGGGCAACTATGTGGCAAATGAGGTTTAATGTTGATAAATGTAAAGTTATGCACTTGGGGGCTAAGAATATGCATGCATCATACATACTAGGTGGAGTAGAACTGGGGGAATCCATAGTGGAGAAGGATCTGGGTTTTCTGGCAGATCATAAGCTTAATAATAGCATGCAATGCCAAGCTTCAGTTTTCAAAGCAAGCAAAATCCTTTCTTGTATTAACAGAGGCATTGACTCCAGAGAGAGAGATATCATTTTACCCCTGTACAGATCATTAGTAAGACCTCACCTGGAATATGCAGTTCAGTTTTGGGCACCAGTTCTTAAACAGGATATGGGGGAACTGGAGAAAGTGCAGAGAAGGGCAACCAAACTGATAAGAGGCATGGAGAAGCTCAGCTATGAGAAAAGATTAGAGGAACTGTATTTATTCTCTCTTGAAAAGAGGAGATTAAGGGGGGATATGATCAACATGTTTAAATACATAAGGGGTCCATATAGTGAACTTGGTGTTGAGTTGTTCACTTTAAGGTCAGCACAGAGGTCAAGGGGGGACTTTATGTCTAGAGGAAAAAAGATTTCGCCTCCAAATACGGAAAGGCTTCATCACCCTAAGAGCTGTGAAAATATGGAATAGAATCCCTACAGAGGTGGTTCTGGCTAGCTCACCAGGTTGCTTTAAAAAAGGCCTGAATTCTTTCCTGGGTAACCTCAATATAAACGGGGACTAAAAAATTTTTAGGTAAAGATGATCCAGGGAATATCCGATTGCCTCTTGGGGGATCAGGAAGGAATGTATTTTCCCCTGCTGTAGCAAATTGGATCATGCTTTGCTGGCGTTTTTTTTGCCTTCCAGCAATAGCGGGTATAGGATTGTAAGGGTTTGTTGTATGGGCGCTTCCGTGGAATACAGCAGGCTTTAAGTAAGACACTGCACTTCGGCAGCACTGGAGAGGAGAAGCTGCTCTGAAAGTGATAAAGATAAAAAGACAAAGCGCCTTTAAGTGCAGTAGGCTCTGAGTATTTATTAGGTTAAAAGTGTAAAAGCACTCACATTTGGTAAATGTGACATGGCATATTAAAGATCTGTCTGGAGTCTTCCTATCTGCTGTGCTGAGTGATTGCAGTGAGGACATCCGGTGATCCGCTTCCTGTAGATGCTTGTATAACAGTGTAAATTTGCTGTCCCCTCAAAATAACTCAACACACAGCCATTATTGTCTAAACTGCTGGCAACAAAAGTGAGTAAACCCCTAAGTGAAGGAGCTGAGCTCCGAAACATGTAACCGCCCACCACCTGCTCTATTGGACACCGGCCGCTGAGTCCACACCCTGCCTTCAGGAAATCTCATGCAGACTAAGCTGAGACACAGACGAAAGGACGCATTGTATATATGGGATTGTATGGTTGGGACTTCAATAGTGTTTTTTTTTTGGTTGAACCAGATGGACTTGTGTCTTTATTCAACCTGACTAACTATGTAACTATATATACAGTATCTCACACAAGTGAGTACACCCCTCACATTTTTGTAAATATTTTATAATATATTTTCATTTGACAACACTGAAGAAATAACACTTTGCTACAATGTAAAGTAGTGAGTGTACAGCTTGTATAAACAGTGTAAATTTGCTGTCCCCTCAAAAATACTCAACACACAGCCATTATTGTCTAAACCACTGGCAACAAAAGTGAGTACCCCCTAAGTGAAAATGTCAAAATTGGGCCCAATTAGCCATTCTCCCTCCCCTGTGTCATGTGACTCATTAGTGTTACAAGGTCTCAGGTGGGAATGGGGAGGAGGTGTGTTAAATTTGGTGTTATTGCTCTCACTTTCTCATACTGGTCACTGGAAGCTCAACATGGCACCTCATGGCAAAGAACTCTCTGAGAATATGAAAAAAAGAATTGTTGCTCTACATAAAGATGGTCTAGGCTATAAGAAGATTGCCAAGACCCTGAAACTGAGCTGCAGCACGGTGGCCAAGACCATAAAGTGTTTTAACAGGACAGGTTTCACTCAGAACAGGCCAAGCCATGGTCGACCAAAGAAATTGAGTGCACGTGCTCTGCATAATATCCAGAGGTTGTCTTTATGAAATAGACGTATAAGTGCTGCCAGCATTGCTGCAGAGGTTGAATGGTTGGGGGTCAGCCTGTTAGTGGTTACTCCATACGCCACACACTGCGTCAAATTGGTCTGCATGGCTGTCGTCCCAGAAGGAAGCCTCTTCTAAAGTTGATGCACAAGAAAGCCTTCAAACAGTTTGTTGAAGACAAGCAGACTAAGGACATGGGTTACTGGAACCATGTACTGTGTTCTGATGAGACCAAGATAAACTTATTTGGTTCAGATGGCGTCAAGATTATGTGTTGGCAACTAGGTGAGGATTGCAAAGACAAATGTGTCCTGCCTTCAATCAAGCATGGTGGTGGGAGTGTCATGGTCTGGGGTTGCATGAGTGCTGCTGACACTGGGGACCTACAGGTCATTGAGGGAAACATGAATGCCAATATGTACTGTGACATACAGGTCCTTCTCAAAAAATTAGCATATTGTGATAAAGTTCATTATTTTCTGTAATGTACTGATAAACATTAGACTTTCATATATTTTAGATTCATTACACACAACTGAAGTAGTGCAAGCCTTTTATTGTTTTAATATTGATGATTTTGGCATACAGCTCATGAAAATTCCTGTCTCAAAAAATTAGCATATTTCATCCGACCAATAAAAGAAAAGTGTTTTTAATACAAAAAAAGTCAACCTTCAAATAATTATGTTCAGTTATGCACTCAATACTTGGTCTGGAATCCTTTTGCAGAAATGACTGCTTCAATGCGGCGTGGCATGGAGGCAATCAGCCTGTGGCACTGCTGAGGTGTTATGGAGGCCCAGGATGCTTCGATAGCGGCCTTGAGCTCATCCAGAGTGTTGGGTCTTGCGTCTCTCAACTTTCTCTTTACAACATCCCACAGATTCTCTATGGGGTTCAGGTCAGGAGAGTTGGCAGGCCAATTGAGCACAGTAATACCATGGTCAGTAAACCATTTACCAGTGGTTTTGGCACTGTGAGCAGGTGCCAGGTCGTGCTGAAAAATGAAATCTTCATCTCCATAAAGCTTTTCAGCAGATGGAAGCATGAAGTGCTCCAAAATCTCCTGATAGCTAGCTGCATTGACCCTGCCCTTGATAAAACACAGTGGACCAACACCAGCAGCTGACATGGCACCCCAGACCATCACTGACTGTGGGTACTTGACACTGGACTTCAGGCATTTTGGCATTTCCCTCTCCCCAGTCTTCCTCCAGACTCTGGCACCTTGATTTCCGAATGACATTCAAAATTTGCTTTCATCCGAAAAAAGTACTTTGGACCATTGAGCAACAGTCCAGTGCTGCTTCTCTGTAGCCCAGGTCAGGCGCTTCTGCCGCTGTTTCTGGTTCAAAAGTGGCTTGACCTGGGGAATGCGGCACCTGTAGCCCATTTCCTGCACATGCCTGTACACGGTGGCTCTAGATGTTTCTACTCCAGACTCAGTCCACTGCTTCCGCAGGTCCCCCAAGGTCTGGAATCGGTCCTTCTCCACAATCTTCCTCAGGGTCCGGTCACCTCTTCTCGTTGTGCAGAGTTTTCTGCCACACTTTTTCCTTCCCACAGACTTCCCACTGAGGTGCCTTGATACAGCACTCTGGGAACAGCCTATTCGTTTAGAAATTTCTTTCTGTGTCTTACCCTCTTGCTTGAGGGTGTCAATGATGGCCTTCTGGACAGCAGTCAGGTCGGCAGTCTTACCCATGATTTCGGTTTTGAGTAATGAACCAGGCTGGGAGTTTTTAAAAGCCTCAGGAATCTTTTGCAGGTGTTTAGAGTTAATTAATTGATTCAGATGATTAGGTTAATAGCTCGTTTAGAGAACCTTTTCATAATATGCTAATTATTTGAGATAGGAATTTTGGGTTTTCATGAGCTGTATGCCAAAATCATCAATATTAAAACAATAAAAGGCTTGCACTACTTCAGTTGTGTGTAATGAATCTAAAATATATGAAAGTCTAATGTTTATCAGTACATTACAGAAAATAATGAACTTTATCACAATATGCTAATTTTTTGAGAAGGACCTGTATTGCAGCAGAGCATGATCCCTTCCCTTCGTATTCCAACATGATAATGACCCCAAACACACCTCTAAGATGACCACTGCCTTGCTAAAGAAGCTGAGGGCAAAGGTGATGGACTGGCCAAGCATGTCTCCAGACTTAAACCCTATTGAGCATCTGTGGGGCATCCTCAAATGGAAGGTGGAGGAGCGCAAGGTCTCTAACATCCACCAGCTTTGTGATATCATGGAGGAGTGGAAGAGGACTCCAGTGGCAACCTGTGAAGCTCTGGTGAACTACATGCCAAAGAGGGTTAAGGCAGTGCTGGGAAATAATAGTGGCCACACAAAACATTGACACTTTGGGCCCAATTTGGACATGTTCACTTAGGGGGGTACTCACTTTTGTTGCCAGTGGTTTAGACAATAATGGCTGTGTGTTGAGTTATTTTGAGGAGACAGCAAATTTATAATGTTATACAAGCTATATACTCACTATGTTACATTGTAGCAAAGTGTAATTTCTTCAGTGTTGTCGCATGAAACTATATAATGTATTTTTTTTTTTATTTCTTTCTACAGCCTATTGTTTCCATGTTGCCTTCTTACATCAAGGATATAGGTCATGTTGACACCCTCAAAAATGACAGTTGGGACAGGGATTATATGTGGGCCTCCCTGGAAGTGTGTTCCCTTTACACATCCATTTCACACTCAGAGTGATTGATGCTTGGTTTTTACTTTATTTGACAATTTTATTGCAATTTGATTTATGACCACTGGGGGGGGGGGGGGGCTGTGAGCTCTGGCCGCCCACCTGTTTCCCACCCGACACACTCAGGCCATTTCTGGTCTCCCTACATAGAAGATGGGGGGTGTTTTGCTTGCTTCTATCTAGCAAGGTTACTTTGTGGTATAATCAAGGAAGCTCAGACCTCTGCAGTGTATAAATGTGCTTTTACTATACAAAAGCAATCTGTATATACAAAACTATTACAATATTAGGAACATAATATTAGACTGGCAGATACAGATAAAGAAATATCAAGAATACTTAACTAAAGATGTTTCTCACCATGGAGTCCCATTTGCTATTATGCACATGGCACAGGGAGTCAGGATCAAGGCACTTGCTTCATGGATGTTTTTCATGAAACTGACTCATTCCAGTTTGGGCTGTGGTAGATACAGGCCATTGTGTGGCTAAATGACCAATCAAACCTGTTTGGACAGTGACTTTAAAGGGGGGAAGGGTAGGCCTGGTCATACTGCATTCCTCAAGCCAAGCCTTACATAAAGGAATAAGCTATACATATGACCTTATATGGCTTCTTGACCAGAACTCGGAGGCTACAATGCATTAGTAAGCCACTGTATTAATAAGGAAATATGTTACATAGTAGGTGAGGTTGAATAAAGACAATAGTCCATCCAGTTCAACCTGTGTAGATGTGTGTGGCTGTAATCATCTCTCATACCCCTGAATGTTCTGATCCTTGAGATGTACGTCTAAGAGTCTTTTGAAAGCCAACATACTTCCTGCAGAAACCACCTCTTGTGGTAGAGAATTCCACAATCTTGTAGCCCTAACAGTAAAGAACCCCCCACGTTGCCTGAGGTTAAAACACTTCTCCTCTAATCACATTGTATGCCCTTGAGTCCTCCTCATGAAATCCTTTCGACTGAATAGCTTTTTTTCTATGCTGAGATCACCATTGAGATATTTATAAATTGCTATCATGTCCCCTCTCAGGCGTCTCTTCTCCAGGGAGAATAAATCAAGTGATTGCAGACACTCTTCATAATTAAGGTCCTCCAATCCCCTAATCAGTTTAGTTGCCCTTCTCTGGACTCTCTCCAGCTCCAACACATTCCTCCTGAGGACTGGCGACCAGAACTGTACAGAATACTCCAGATGTGGTTAGACCAGAGTTTTATAAAGGGGAAGGATTATAGTGCAGCTTGACATTGCATGCTATTGCTTAGTCTATCCTCTACCAAGACTCCAAGATCTTTCTCCATTTTTGATTCCCCCCCTAAAGTGTATTGTGCTTTTATGTTTTTAGTCCCCAAGTGCAAAAACCTTACACTTCTCCACATTAAGCCTCATTTGCCATGTCGTTGCCCACTCTGTTTTTTTTTTGTCCAGGTCATTCTTTAGGATATCTGCTTCATGCTGTGCAGTTATTGCCCTGCCCAATTTTGTGTCATCTGCAAAAACTGATATAGAACTACCGATCCCGTCCTCAATGCTGTTTATGAATAAATTGAACAAGGTTGGTCCCAGAACTGAGCCTTGGGGGACACCACTTACCACCTCAGACCAGTCTGAGTATGCACTATTTATTAGCACCCTTTGGACACGCCCTTTAAGCCAGTTCCGTATCCAAGAGCAAACCTTGCGGTCGATGCCTGCAGACCTTATTTTATAAATTAAGCGCTTGTGGGGAACTGTATCAAACGCCTTAGCAAAATCCAGGTACACCACATCCACTGGTCTCCCCCTATCTAGTTTACAGCTCACCTCCTCGTAATGTAATATGCAATTTCCACAACACTCCAACCCCTGGCTCACAAATGTCATATAATGCCTCCAACTTTCCATAAAGACAACATGTAATAATTCTCCAACCCCTCGCTTACCTTAAATAAAAAACAATAGGGGAACTAACTAAACAATAATTTGCCTTGAATACAACCCCCTCCTATAACTGAGAAGGGGTTTCAGACTTTGGCTAAAAGTTCATTAGATTAGTCCAATCTAACGTTCTTTAGGAAACAAGTCCAGGCTTGTAATACATCAAAAGGCCTTGCTCTCCATAGCTCTTGCGGTCTTCCATCATTCTGTCCATCATGTAACCACTTTCTCTGGTCTTCCTATGGATCAAATCGGAGACAGCCTGTGGAGTGGAAAACAAAGTGGATTATCTGTTCCTTCTAATAATACATATACAGTAGACCCCGGCCCTTCAGCTACAATCTCTCCTCTAACTGACTTCTTGCCTGGATCTCTGGCCAACACTTTTCTACCTGCCTGTATCCACTTCTGACCCTCCCAAAGAACATCAATAGGGAGGAGAGGAAATATACTGATATTTCCTAGAAGATCACTGCTGTTTATTTTGGAAGGTTTGATATTATAGAGCCTCACTTTCCACTCTTGCTGAGAAGTATCCACTAACCAATCAGAGTCCTAGCCATTGTCTTGAAGCTCATCTGCCAATGCAAATATAACTTCAAACCTTCCTGCCAGATTCCCTCTCATTCCTAGATAGGCTTCAGATACGTCACTCTTGGCTTCTATGTCATGGGAAGCAGTAACTTGGTACCTGTTAAACCCTGTTCTTTCAGGAACCTTGTGTAAATACTGAACTCTGCACTCTAGGTGTGGAGTCTGCACCCCAGCCCCAACCATCCTTTCATATGGTGTGCTTTTTCTAGTGGCCTAAAATTTAACAACATGACTGCCTGTGTGAGGACCCGATCCCACCCCCTTAGTGTAGTGTGGGTGTAAGTTTTTCATATCTGGTCCTTTAACCTCCTCACATCCGTGCTACAGCCTATATACGGCTGCAGCGCGGACTCGAATTTTCGGGAGGCCGTTTTTAAACGGCCTCCAGTGACACGCCCCCCCGCGAGCTCCTGCGAGCGCGCAGCGGGGAGAATCTGTGTCGGCCGTGTCCAAGGGACACGGCCGATCACAGATCGTGGTGAATGGCCAATCACAGCGGCCATTCACCACGTGATCAAGCCGTCCAATGAGAGATGATCTCATATGTAAACATATGAGATCATCTCTCATCGCCGGCGCTCCTTCCTCACACGGAGCCTGCAGTGTGAGGAAGGAAGGGGAGCCGATAGCCGCTGGGGACACAGAGACATGTAATCAGGGCACTGATCACCAGTGCCCTGATTACTGAAGGTAAAAAAAACACACACATTGCCCCCCCATCAGTGCCCACAGTGCCCGCCATCAGTGCCCCCATCAATGCCCACAATCAGTGCCCATAGTGCTGCCAGTCAGTGCCCATCAGTGCCTGCTCATCTAGGCACTGATGAGCACTGACTGGCAGCACTATGGGCACTGAGTGTGGGCACTGATGGTGCTGCCCATCAGTGCTCATCAGTGCCGCCCATCAGTGCTCATCAGTGCCACCCGTCAGTGTCCATCAGTGCCACCCGTTAGTGTCCATCAGTGCCGCCTATCAGTGCCCATCAGTGCCACCCGTCAGTGCCACCTCTCAGTGCCCAGCAGTGCCACCTCTCAGTACCCAGCAGTGCCACCTCTCAGTGCCTATCAGTGCCGCCTATCAGTGCCGCCTATCAGTGCCACCTATCAGTGCCACCTATCAGTGCCACCTATCAGTGCGGCATATTAGTACCTCCTCATCAGTGCCCATAAGTGCCACCTCATCAGTGCCCATAAGTGCCGCCTATCAGTGCCCATAAGTACAGCCTATCAGTGCCCATCAGTGCCGCCTCATCAGCGCACATCAGTGAGGGAGAAAAATTTATTTTCAAAATTTACTCGCAGAAAATAAGAAAAACTTTTTTTTTCAAAATTTTCTGTCTTTTTTCTTTTTTTTTGTAAAAAATAAAAAACCCAGAGATGATTAAATACCACCAAAAGAAAGCTCTATTTGTGTGAAAAAAAATGATAAAAATTTCATATGGGTACAGTGTAGCATGACCGCGCAATTGTCATTCAAAGTGTTAGAGCGCTGAAAGCTGAAAATTGGCCTGGATGGGAAGGGTGTTTAAGTGCACAGAAGGCAAGTGGTTAATAGCCCATTGTATCTTTCAATCAAACCAGCTGTCTGTGGATGGTATGGGATGTGGCTCAACCAGTACACTCCAGAATCTTTGGCCCATTGCTGTACTGTTGATCCGGTGAAGTGTGAGCCGTTAACACTTTGGACTTGTTTGGGACAGCCATAAGCAACAAACATTTTCTGTAGCAGTTGGAGTGTTGCGGCTTGATCTGCATGTGCAAGGATGAACAAACAAAAGCCCTGAATCGGTGTCCACTGCAGTGCAACAATACCTCAGTCCATTGTTTCCCCGGGGCAGGGGACCGATGAAGTCAATCTGCCAAATCTCTGCAGGCCTCTCTCCCCTCTTAATCGACCCGGTGGAGTACTTTTGCAATGGCCATTATCGCACTTCTCCACACACTGTACAGTTCCCTATTACAGTCCTTATCATGTCCATTGATATGGGCAATCCTCTTTGCTGTGCCCATTCATATGTTGCTTTCTGCCCCAAAATGTCCAGATTGCTTGTGGGCCCAGTTGGCCAAGTTCATCAAGACAGGATCAATTGGCACAACTGCATTCACCTTGGCAATTTCGTCTGCCACTTTGTTATAGTTCTCAAAGTCTGGGACCAGGGGCACATGTGCATCAACATGCCCCACTTTTATGGTGCAGGAGTGAGCTTCCTTCCAGATGCAGTCCCAGACTTCCTTGCCTCCCCACACCACCTTTCCATGAATCAACCATTCATTGGACTTCCAGGTGGGCATCCAAGTTGTCAGTCCTTTAAAGACTGCCCAGCTGTCAGTGTAGATAGTGACATGGGAAGAAAGATCCTCCTTAAGAGTCATCACTACAGCTTTCAACTCTGCATACTAACTGGACCCTCAATTTCCAGTCTCCTGCAGGACTGTGTCTGTACTCGCGTTGTAGGCTGCTGCTGTCCATTTACGCCCAGATAAGGTGACTATGGCTGACCATGAGTGAACCATGCTGGCTCCTTCATCTTATCTGACAGAGACTCAAAGGGTGGAGCCTCTTGAATGGGGGATGACTGCAGCACAGGAATTTCTTCTTCTGTATGGGTGCTGGTAAAAGTGACAAGCCCAGCCAACTGTTTTGCAATGCGTTCCACCAGGATACCGGAACCGGAAGTGATTTGACGGCGCTGTACACGTTTCATCATCCGACGTCTTCTACAGGCTGCAGAAGACGTCGGATGACAAAACGCGTACAGCGCCGTCACATCACTTCCGGTATCCTGGTGGAACGCATTGCGTTCCAGGACGCCATTATGTCACTCTGAACTGACTTTTTAAATGTGAGTACCCATCTTCTATGTACTGATCTGAATAAAGATGTTAAAGCGATATTACACTATGGAGCCTTTCTTTGCCCTATGTGACCCTCCCACCCATATACCTCTGAGTGACCTGACCTCACCCACGGACCGCCGGACTCCATACCACTAGGAGAAGATTCCACAATATCCGTTCTCCTTTGGGACATCTGGGATCACCATTGGCTGTCCATTACATCTCCCCCTACACAGAAGGGAATTAAGAAGCCAGAGGAAGGATTATCCAGCTGTATCCAAAAATACCCGCTCTATACCCCTGTGTGGGGTGGGTATATCTGGTTAGTAGGTCTTTTTACTAGGGGTCACCCCGCACCTCGCCAGTCACCCACCTTGGGGGTAAGGTCATTTTCTCCTTTTTTGGCACACCCACCAAGATATGGACTAATTTCTTTTTTTCTAAATATTGGCTTATTGGACTGTATTCCCAGCCACACTCTTCTAATTAATTAATTCTTTGTACACTATTTTGCACCTATTTGATGTATTATTTACTCACTTTATTTTAATAGCATACTCTTATGTTCATTCACTCACTATATTTTTATTAGCATACTTTTATGCTTAATTTTCATTTTTATCTTTCAGGGCTACCATTTAGCACTGTACACCAACTGTTCACAATTCATTTCACTATTGCAACTTCTATATTCATTTAGGGTTCATTATACCACCTATTCATTTATTTATTTATTGAGACGCATTTTTGCACTTGGTTACGCCTCCTGCTTGTCATACATTTGTATTGCATTTTATCAGGTGCTGAATGCACACTACATGTCTTTATTTTATTAAGTTTTAATTGTTTTTGATACGCACTTTGCACTTTTCTCACGCCTTTCGTTGGCTATTCACTATTATTGCACTATATTTATTGTCCATTGTATATTAATTGAATTTGTACACTATTTATTTATTATTGATTCATTTTACATATCACTATTTTTGTGTAAACATCACACTATAGGTTTTACACTTATTTATTTAACTGTTTGCACTTTATAGATTGGCAGCACCAATACCCCAATTTTTATACACCATTTTATATAGTCCTTGGACTATAGTCTAGGGTAGGCTGCAGCTGATCTGTACATATATCCTTTTAATCCTTTGATAACCTTAGCACGGATTTTACTTTTACTCAAATAAGAAAAGTAAATACAAAATCAAAATGGCTAAAATCAACTTTGAGAGACAAATAGCGGAGGATAGTAAAAAGAACCCAAAGAAATTCTTTAACCACTTGCCTACAGTGCACTTTCACCCCCTTCCTGCCCAGACTGATTTTCAGCTTTCAGCGCTCTCATACTTTGAATGACAATTACTCAGTCATGCAACACTGTACCCATAAAAAATTTGTGTCCTTTTTTTCCACACAAATAGAGCTTTCTTTTGATGGTATTTAATCACTACTGGGTTTTTTATTTTTTGTGCTATAAATAAAAAAAGATTGTGAAAAAACGCATTTTTCTTTGTTTCTGTCATAAAATTTAGCAAATGAGTAATTTTTCTTCACAAATTTTGGCCAAAATTTATACTGCTACTTATCTTTGGTAAAAATAACCCAAATAAGTGTATATTATTTGGTCTTTGTGAAAGTTATAGAGTCCACAAGTTATGGTGCTAATCATTGAAAATTGATCACACTTGACCACACCTGATGTACTGAAGGCCTATCTCATTTCTTGAGACACTAAAAAGTCAGGAAAGTACAAATACCCCCCAAATGACCCCTTTTTGGAAAGTAGACATTCCAAGGTATTTAATAAGGGGCATGGTGAGTTTTTTGAAGTTGTAATTTTTTCCCACAACTCTTTGCAAAATGAAGATTTTTTTTTTTTTTTTTACAAATTGACGTATTAACAGGTTATTTCTCTCACACAGCATATGTATACTTGCAACTACACCCCAAAACACATTCTACTACTCCTCCTGAGTATGGCGATACCACTGTAAGATTCTGGTACCTTTGGTACCCTTATTGCCCATTTTCCTTTTCATATTGCGTCCCCCCTTTTTAGTTAGGTGGAATGCATATACCTTTAAGCCGTATGACATCATCACTGAGCGCCGCTCTGAGCGGCTATTTCAATCGCCGGCTTTCTCTCTCAGGTGGTTCGTTCAAACCGCATGCTTACAAGCCTTGTCTTATGCTGCCGGAGCCTCCAGCTATTCTCTTTACCTGGAACAGACCGGAACCTCGATACTGATCCCGTATCTCGCTACCGGATCACTCCCTCACTATCGGACCCCTCTACTTACTAACCTTACTAGTGATAAGTACCCCACAGGGGATTCCTCCATAACAACCTTACACTATCTACTTCTGCACATTAAGGACTGTTACTATCTATGCATTACTAATTCTATCATCTGCACTGTTACATAGATTGCTAGCTCTTGAGTCTACTACCATCTATCCTTGCACTGGGTTAGTCTCTCCTGTATATCATCTGCTGTCCTTACCACCTATTACCATACATGATTACTAACCTATCTGCATCCTACCTATTGCCGTCTATTACTCTCCTGAACATTACTATCAAGTGCTTATCATTGCTATCACTGCTCACCCCTGTCCCTTCAGCACATCACCTCTATACTGTCATATACATCCTATCACTCCAGGAACATCTTATTGAGTGTGTGTATATCTGTATGCTGAAGCAGGCGGGTCCACAGTGATGAGTCTGGAGAGTTGGATCTGGTAATTCAACACATCTCTACATGACTACTGAGTGGAGATTCTGCAGCTGCAAATCCAGCTTACTATAAAAACGCAGGAGCGTTACAACCACATGTGTGAGACTTTTTCACAGCCTGGCCACATACAGTGGCCTAACATCCAAGTAGTACCGTTCGGCATTCTAGGAGCACAAATTACACATATAATTTCCTGACAACCTATCACACTTTTGAAGGCCCTGGAGCACCAGGACAATGGAAACCCCCATAAAATGACCCCATTTTGGAAAGCAAACAGCCCAACGTATAATTTTTGAGGCATAATGAGTCTTTTGAACATGTCATTTTTTTCCACAAGTTTTTGGAAAATGTGGAAAGAAAATGAAAACACATTTTTTTTACACAAAGCTGTCCATTTATGCAATATTTCTAACACATAGCATGTACATAGCAAAAATTGCACCCCAAAATACATTCTGCTATTCCTCCTGAGTATGGCGATACCACATGTGTAACACTTTTACACAGCCTAACCACATACAGAGGCCTAACATTCAAGTAGCACTTTTCACAAAGTTGTCCATTTATCCACTTTAAGACTGGGCCTATTTTAGACACTTGGTGTTTACAAGCTAAAATCATTTTTTTTGCTAGAAAACTACTTAGAACCCAAACATTATATATTTTTTTTTAGCAGAGACCCTAGAGAATAAAATGGAGATCATTGCAATATTTTTTATCACACCATATTTGCGTAGCAGTCTTCCAAATGCGATTGTTTTTTTAAAAAATTCACTTTTTTGAACTAAAAAATAAGAAAACAGTAAATTTAGCCCAAATTTTTTCCATAATGTGAAAGATAATGTTACGCCGAGTAATTAGATACCCAACATGTCATGCTTCAAAATTGCGCATGCTCACAGAATGGCGCCAAACATTGGTACTTAAAAATCCCCATAGGCAACATACTAGCTTAGAGTTACAGAGGAGGTCTAGGGCTCAAATTATTTATTTTATTTATTATTTTTTTATTTTTACACAGTTTAAAAAAAAAATGTTTTGATCATTTTTATTCCTATTAAAAGGAATGTAAACATCCCTTGTAATAGAAATAGGCATGACAGGTCCTCTTTATTGTGAGATCTGGGGTCAAATATTTTTGAAAAAGGAAAAAAAAAAAAGCGGCCCTTTAAACCGGTTGCTAGGCAACGTCATTTGACGTAGCTCCGGTCCTCCAAGACCATAGAGTCGAGTGAGGGCCTGTCTCTGAGGATCCGGGACCGGATAGTTTTCCCCGCTGCCGGCGGGTCCGGTAAGCTGGAAAAAACGTCTGGGACGCGGCAGGAGGAGGGGGGGCACCTCTTCCCCTGCACTGCAAGGGTAATTCCGCGGCGAATCCGCCACTGGGACCACCCTTATCTGAAAGCCGACCGCCCGCCATTTCAAAAAATACCGGGGTTATGGCAGCTATCTGCTGCCATAACCCCAGTATTTAGCTTTTAATGGCCGACGCATATAGTCGTTAGAACGTCAGTAAGTGATTGCATGTATATGGCAAACAGGTGACGATGACTGATGGGGTGACAGGTGACGATGACTGATGGGGTGACAGGTGACAATGACTGATGGGGTGACAGGTGACGATGACTGATGGGGTGACAGGTGACGATGACTGATGGGGTGACAGGTGACGATGATTGATGAGGTGACGATGATTGATGAGGTGACAAGTGACGATAATTGATGGGGTGACAGATGACAATCACTGACGGGGTGACAAGTGACGATGATTGATGGGGTGACAAGTGACGATCACTGATGGGGTGACAAGTGACGATGATTGATAGGGTGACAGATGACGATGACTGATGGGGTGACAGGTGACGGTGATTGATGGGGTGACAGGTGACGGGCGATGGTCACTGATGGGTGACAGGCGATGGTGCACGGCGGTACTGATGGCAGTCTCTGGTGACCGGTGAACTTTAGGCCACATGTGAGCGTAGCCTTTCATGTACTGTTCTGTCTGATATGTGCTAACAGTTAATTTGACTGATGAATTGTAAACCAGTTTGGATCAGTTTTTCCCGCTCAAAACATGCCTTAAATATGAGCTACACTTGCAATAAAATCAGTTGTGACTGCACTAAGTTTGAGTGCTATGTGTCGTCATAACTCCCGGCCGGACGAGAGAGAATTCAGTATCTATTGGGGGGTTAGCAACTGAAAGGCTGTATATCATCGTGATTGCCTCCTGACGAGAATTGAGCTAACATATATATATATATATATATATATATATATATATTCTATTTAGACCCAATTCAAGCTCAAATAATTTTTATTTATTACATTTTTTTGATGGACTAATCGAATCAAACTATATTAATTTTTAAGGTGCCAGTGCATGTATGTCTGGTATAAAGATAACAAAAAAAAAAAAACCTCAGAGACCACAATTCCCAAATAATTAACCTAGTTTAGTGAAACTGTATAAAATCAACAAATTTTTAAAAATAATCCTGCATGCTGGAAATTATATATAGGTGTTTAAAACATTTATTTCTGTGAAAAATTTGTATTTTACATATAAATTGATAGGCTAAGAAACTATCAGTGGCATATATTATGAAATAAATGTAACAAAGTGATTATGTTTGTGTAAATTGTATTTTGCAAAATGTTGCAAATATGCATTGAGCTTGAGTTTGAGCTTGATTAAAGAGGTTGTAAACCCTCTTGTAGAACTTTTACCTATAGGTAAGCCTATATTAAGGCTTACCTATAGGTGCTATAAATATCTCCCAAACTTGCACCGTTTAGGAGATATTTACAGCGCAAACAGCCGATGACGTCATCGGCGCAGGCGCTCTGAGGGAACGGCCACCCGTGCCGTTCCTTCAGAGCTCAGTGCCGTGAACGGCGGCTCCCGCGCGCATGCGTGGGAGTGATGTAATCGCGCCTCCGGCCAATCAGATGGCCGGAGGACGCGAACCCGGAAGCGGGACGGCAGGACATGTCGCCGTCCTGTCGCTGAGGTGGCGGCACGGCGGGGGCTTCGTTTTAAGGTAAGTACTACATAATGAGCTAGTATGCGATGCATACTAGCTCATTATGCCTCTCTCTTTACAGGGCTTTTTTTTCTCGTTTTTTTTTTTTGACTTTACTTCCTCTTTAAATAAACTGACCAAAATATCCAAGTGGTTAGCACATCTGCCATGCAACAGTGTATTTGGGTGCTCAAATCCCTGAACTACCTACAACTGTCTGTTGTTATATATGACAAGCAACACTAATATGGCTTCTCCCCAAAAAAAAAAAAACATTGTATATGTGTGAAATTAATATATTTGTTGGTTGGTTGAGTGGGGAGCCATATTAGTGTTGCTTCCTATATAGACCCACATTACACAATAGCAGTGTTTGAGCTTGCAAATCTGAGAATTTGCAAATTGATTGAGCATATGCAGTGGAACCCCAGAACTCAGAATTCAACAACCTCCCCCAAAAAAATATATATATACTGTATATCCCCAAAATATAATTTGTATATTTTATTGTTTCTGAAAGATTTCTGGGTTCAGCTGCTCATGCTCCAAACATTTGCTATATTGCTAAAAAAAAAAAAAAATACTACATCAAGTCAACACACATAAGAAATACTTTCAATAATCTCAGCATGAGCACAAAGTGGCTTTTTCATTTAGACTAAAGGGCCATTCACACTATAAGATTTTCTGAAGACTTTTTCCTTCAGATTTACCTTTTCTATGTAGTGCAAGGACCTGCCAGATTGCATACAAATTGAAAGTGTTTAGGTTTGACCTCATATTATCTGGTTTTGGTAAATCTAAAGGAAAAAGTCTTCAGAAAATCTTATAGTGTGTATGGCCCATTAGGCTGGCCATACATGATCCAATTTTCTTACAATTTTCTGTCCTATTTTCTTGAAATGTACCTGCAATTATGTAGTACAAAGGCCTGCCTAATTCTATACAAGTGAAAGTGTTGTTTAGCTTTGACCTCACATTATGTGGTTTGTGGTAAATCTATCAGAAAATTGTACAACAAAAATTGAACATGTATGGCCAGCCTAATGGGCCATACACACTATAAGATTTTCTGAAGACTTTTTCCTTTAGATTTACCAAAACCACATAATGTGAGGTCAAAGCTAAACACTTTCAATTTGTATGCAATCAGGCAGGCCCTTGCACTACATAGTTGACGTTAAATCTGAAGGAAATCTAACCACAAAAGTTGGATAGTGTGTATCCAGCTTAAAGGGCCATACACACTATAAGATTTTCTGAAGACTTTTTCCTTCAGATTTACCTTTTCTATGTAGTGCAAAGGCCTGCCAGATTGCATACAAATTGAAAGTGTTTAGGTTTGACCTCATATTATCTGGTTTTGGTAAATCTAAAGGAAAAAGTCTTCAGAAAATCTTATAGTGTGTATGGCCCATTAGGCTGGCCATACATGTTCAACTTTTGTTGTACAATTTTCTGGTAGATCTACCACAAACCACATAATGTGAGGTCAAAGCTAAACAACACATTCACTTGTATCTAATTAGGCAGGCCTTCGTACTACATACTTGATGGTAAATTTCAAGAAAATTGGACAGAAAATTGTAAGAAAATTGGATCATGTATGGCCAGCCTTAGTCTAAATGAAAAAGCCACTTTGCTCATGCTGAGATCATTGAAAGCATTTATGTGTGTTGACTTGTAAGAAACTTGGATCATGGATGGCCAGCCAAACACTCATTCATTAGTGAACTGGTGATTTTGGTTTAGGAACCAACAGACCCAATACTGGGCGTTTGCTGGGCGTTTCCTATACTGGGTGGGTGTAGTTTAACCAAGGTTATATAAAGGGATGATTAAGAGCAGCTCATTTAGCTTCTGGCAGCAGGGCCACATGTCTTTATGTCCGAATCTGCTTTTGGGGGTGGGGGGTTTGCTGGTATGCCTAAGGACCCATATTGCAGTTAGTGTATTTTGTTGGATGAATACTTTTCATGCTCTAAATGTTTGGTATAGTTTTTGCAAAGTGTGTCTTTATGTACTCTATACATGTGTTTCTTTTATTTTCATGCCTCTGTGTAGCTGTATGTTCTACTGATTTGATGGTATTTAAATGGAAAGGTAGGCTAATGCAAACAATAAACATAAAAGTATGTTGGGTATGTTCTATGCTTAATACTAAGGTGTCTACAACTTATTTTGCTTGATTTTGGGATATTGTAAGCTCTTCCATCATATGTTGTATCTTTGCACTGTAATTTGAATAAAGATTACTTGATTTGGGGGTTTTGGGGGGGGGGGCATTTCACATGCCTGCTTGAGTGATTACTGATGTTTTATACATGTTCAATAAAGCTTATTCATTTGTACACAGCTCCTGGTTTTTTGTTTTCTTCATATTTGTCTGGATGTAATTTAGATATCTTTTGTGGCAGGAAGGGGGTAAAAGTTTTCAAAGATAGGAATTAGTATTTAGCAGTATGCCAACTCACTTAAAGCAGAACCTCACCTTAAAGGATGAGTTTCAGCTTTCTGCCCCACTTACTGCTCTTCTATTTTTGGCACTTTTTTTTAATGGTGGGGGTAGAGGGCAGGTGTCTCTGGCTTTGATAGGTACCCTTTACCACGTTTGGATGGATTGCTAAAGCGATTCACCTAAGGCTCCCCCCGAACCTTCTGGGACACCTCACAGGTCCCAGGAGGCTGCAGGAACATTCACAAAGTGCAGCACAGTAAACATTCTGGTCCCGCGGGCACCCAAAGACTGGCAAAGAATTGGTTTGGGTGAGCACAGCACTGGACCCCTAGGAGCGTAATTGTCCTTTTATTAAAAGTCAGCATCTACTGTATTTGTAGCTGCTACTTTTTTTTTCCAAACAGGGTAGAACTGCCTAAAGTCAAGTGTGGTCTTAGTTGTCATATTAATGCACAATATAGTCAAAGAAACAGGTCATGACATAGATGCTCTAGCCTAGACCCAACAGTGACCACATTATGAGAACCGATTGTAAAATCTTCTTTCTTTTCGTTCATCACGGGACACAGAGCCATTAATCATAACATATGGGTTATATAGCCACCTACAGGTGAAGGACACTGGCAACCAATCAGAAAGGATGTCCCCCTATATAACCCCTCCCACACAGGAAGTACCTCAGTTTTTTTGCCAGTGTCTAAAAGGTGATGGTCACAGTGGAGAGTCTCTTCACATTTTTCTTCAAGGAAGAAAGAAGAATATGCTATATACCCCAAAGATCACTAGCTATCAGATCCATCTAAAAAAGTCAGTAGACTAAAAAGATAGTACCTGAGCCTCGGGAAGCAGATACAATGTTTTGCCTGTAATGCTGTCCATTTTAGGAGCTGGACCCAGGGATCTGGACCCTTGGAATACCAAACCCCAAAGACACTCCGTGCAGGATGCTCTACAGGTCCAAGGACGTGGCCCCTCTAAAACAAGAGGACCCAGTTCTTGAAGGTCGCCAAAACAAAGCTTGCCGTGATGGGTGAAGATTGGATTCCTGTTTCAAACAGAATCCTGCGGCAGGACTGGTAAGTCCAATTTAAAATATTTATACATACAACAAATGTAAATATTTTTTGCACTGTTCCCTTTAAAGATAACAGAGACCGAGTGCCATGTGAGTCTCTGCATTAGACTATGGATGTTAAGCTATGCAAGATACATCTTGTTAAGCATTATTTCTTTGACACACTGTTTTCACCCTATGCTGATCACCTGAAAGGAATCAGCTGTGACAAACCAATGTGTCCATGAGACAATGGATGTTAAGCTATTCAAAATATATCTTGTTAAACACTCTGGCCTTTCCTCAGGGATTAAATGTGCCAACTGTATCATTTGTGGTTATATGAGGTTGTGCAGTTGTGGGATTGATGCAAAGTTTGTTTTTTAATCCAAAAGGTTTTTATTGAAAAAATAGAAACATACATGTAAAACAACCATTTAAAAAATAAACTTTCAGTGTAAAGGTCATACATCAAAACATAAAGGAAGTACAGGCGTACAGCAGGGTATACAGGAGACAATCAATGTGCCAGGTTAAAGTGACAGAACCCACATAGCCGTTGCATACTTAATCATACGCTAATAAGTACCTATATGAACAGGGTTCACCAGAGGGCACCTGAACAATGCACAAAGGTATCCCCTGCAATAAATGAACATGGAGAGAAACATGACCCCTTACAGAAAGACCAAGGTATCACATAATCCTAGTTATTGAAAAAGTCAGGTAATACCGAAAAAAGGGAATAAAGAAACCCCATAACAGAAAAGAAAGAAAATGGAAATGGCAGGTGCCAAAAGGATGAGGGAGAGAAAAGAAGAACAGCGAGAACAGAACCAAAAGAAGATAGAAAAAGAAAAGGTAGGTGAGAAAGACCCCCAGGTAGCTGGAAAGAACGACATGTGAGACTATGCCTGCATGATCCTATGCATAAGCAGTTGAGCTGGTGCCAGGCCAGGGCAATCCAGCCATTCCTGCCAGATTGCGTAAAACTTTTTAACCGCATTTCTATGGCGATACGCCAATTGTTCCCTCAGCAGGATTGCATTGACTCGCGTCACCCATTGTGCAAGTGTAGGGACTGTAGTGCCCATCCAGTGACTGGCAATCATTTTCCTAGCCAGAAACAGCAATCGCTGTACCGTGGTATATGTGCCGGGCACGAACGGTTCCGGATCCAGCGCGCCCAAAAGGCATACCAGAGGGTCGACAGGTATAGTAGCATGGGCAACCTGTGAGATACAGCGCACAATCTGTGTCCAGTACCTAACTAACTTCAGGCATCGCCATAACAGGTGTATAAAATCTCCTCTGTGATAATTACACTTCGGGCATAGAGGTGTGTCCCTCCTGTCCCACTTATGCAAGAGCGTCGGGGTACGATACGTCCTATGAAGAATAAAAAGCTGGGAGAGTTTATGGGAGGCCGACAAGGATACCATGGGAAGCACTTCCATCGCGGATCGGGTGGACAGATTATTGGGTGGGGCTGGGGAAGACCCAGCTGTCATGGTACACGTGGGTACCAATGACATAGGCAGAGGAAGACGGAGAGTCCTAAATGATTTCAGGGACTTAGGCGCTAAGTTGAGGACTAGGACCTCCAAGGTAGTATTTTCCGAAATACTACCTGTACCTCGAGCCACACCAGAGAGGCAGCGGGAGATTAGGGAAGTTAACGAGTGGCTGAGGAGCTGGTGTAGTAAGGAGGGTTTCGGGTTCCTGGAGAACTGGGCTGACTTCTCAGTCGGTCACCAGCTCTTTGGTAGGGACGGATTGCACCTAAATGGGGTGGGTGCAGCCGTACTGGGTGCAAGGATGGCCAAAAAGTTAGAGGGGCTTTTAAACTAGGGAATGGGGGGGGAGGGTACAGATGTAGAATTAGACAGTGGAAAGCAAGTTTCAGAGGGCAGAAATGGGGGCATTAGCGGTAGGGTGTTCGGAGCTCCTATACCCAGGGGGGGTATGGGGAAAAATCAAGAGAGCAGCCTAAAAACATCAAATGAGGATAAATGTAACCGATCAAAATTAAGAGGTTTGTATACCAATGCCAGAAGCCTGGCCAACAAGATGGGAGAGCTGGAGCTGCTGATGTTTGAGGAGGACTTAGATTTTGTGGGGATAACTGAGACTTGGTTTGACAGCTCTCATGATTGGATGGCGACCATTCAGGGGTATCCCCTTTATCGCAGAGATAGAGAAGGTAAAAAAGGGGGAGGGGTATGTCTGTATATTAAGAACAGCATACAGGTAAATATGAGGGATGATATTAATAATGGAGCTATGGATGAGGCAGAATCCCTATGGGTAGAGCTTCAAAGGGATGGCACGGCGGGGAAGGTAATATTGGGCGTATGCTATAGGCCCCCCAACCAGAGGGAGGAGGGTGAGGCGGACCTCCTTTTACAGATAGGATTGGCAGCAAGGATGGGAAATGTCATTATAATGGGGGACTTTAATTATCCAGATATAGACTGGGCAGAAGGAACCGCGCACTCAGCCAAGGCTAGGCAGTTCCTAAATGTTTTGCAGGACAATTTTATGGGTCAGATGGTGAATGCACCGACAAGAAACAATGCGGTACTTGACCTACTGATTACCAACGATACAGACCTGATCACGGATATAGAAATAAGGGACAACTTAGGAAACAGTGACCATAGGTCAATAAGTTTCAGTATTAATTACAGTAATATGAAGCATAGGGGTAATATAAGAACACTGAATTTCAAAAGAGCCAATTTCCCTAAACTGCGCTTGCTGCTAGAAAATATCAATTGGGATAGAACCCTGGGAACAAAGAACACGGAGGAAAAATGGGAGCGCTTCAAGAGCATACTAAACAGGGGGATTGGCCAGTGCATTCCAAAGGGAAATAAATTTAAAAGAGCAAAAATAAACCCTGGATGGCTAAACTCCAACATAAAAATGTATATTAGTGCTAAAGAAAAGGCCTTCAAAAAATATAAGACTGAGGGGTCATTGGCAGCATTTAAGCATTACAAAGAATGTAATAAGAAATGTAAAGATGAAATCAGGGCGGCTAAAATAGAACACGAGAGACATATAGCGGAGGAGAGTAAAAAGAACCCCAAGAAGTTCTTTAAGTATATAAACAGTAAGAAAGCGAGGCCAGAACACATTGGCCCCATAAAAGATGATAAAGGAAATATGGCCACTGAGGACAAAGAAAAGGCGGAAGTGTTAAATAATTTCTTCTCTTCAGTCTTCACAAAAGAATCGGGGGGCTACACGAACCCAGCTTGTAAGGCCGAACTAAATAATACACCTCAGGAAGTGCCGCCATGGCTAACAGAGGATAGACTTAGAGCTAAACTAGAGAAACTTAACATAAATAAATCCCCGGGACCGGATGGCTTGCACCCGAGGGTTCTTAATGAGCTCAGCCAGGTGATTGCCAGACCATTATTCTTGATCTTTAAGGATAGTTTACAGACGGGTATGGTGCCAGCTGATTGGAAAAAAGCCAACGTGGTACCAATATTTAAGAAGGGGCCGAGATATATCCCGGGTAACTATAGGCCGGTCAGCCTAACATCTGTAGTCTGCAAAATTTTGGAGGGGATGTTAAGGGACCACATACAAGACTTTAGTAATGAAAACGGTATTATAAGTAGTAATCAGCATGGATTTATGAAAAATCGTTCCTGCCAAACCAATCTATTAACCTTCTACGATGAAGTGAGTAGCCACCTAGATATAGGGAAGCCTGTGGATGTGGTGTATCTGGACTTTGCAAAGGCCTTTGACACCGTTCTCCACAAACGATTACTGTTCAAACTAAGGAAGGTAGGTATGGATCATAAGGTGAGTATCTGGATAGAGAACTGGCTCCAGGGGAGAGTACAGAGGGTGGTGATTAATGGGGAGTACTCGGATTTGGCGGGTGTGGAAAGTTGGGTCCTCCAGGGTTCTGTCCTGGGACCAATCCTGTTTAATTTGTTCATAAATGATCTAGAGGAGGGGATATCTAGTACAATCTCAGTATTTGCAGATGATACTAAACTAGGCATGCCAATATCTTCTATGCAGGATGTGGAAACCTTGCAAGCAGACCTGAACAAAATAACGGGGTGGGCAACTACATGGCAAATGAGGTTTAATGTTGATAAATGTAAAGTAATGCACTTGGGGGCCAGAAACCAGAAAGCAAGCTACTCACTAGGGGGGGGGGGGGAACCTCTGGGTGAGTCTAGGATGGAAAAGGACTTGGGGGTACTGGTAGACAACAAGCTTGGCAGTTGCATGCAATGCCAAGCCGCCGCAAGCAAAGCCAACAGAATACTGGGATGTATAAAAAAGGGGATTCACTCCAGAAATAAAGAGATTATTCTCCCACTCTACAAGACTCTGGTCCGGCCACATCTGGAGTATGCTGTCCAGTTCTGGGCACCGGTCCTCAGGAAGGATGTGCTGGAATTGAAGAAAGTCCAGAGAAGGGCAACAAAAATAATTAGGGGAATGGAGGACATCAGCTATGAGGAAAGACTACAAGCACTGAACCTATTCTCTCTGGAGAAAAGACGATTGAGGGGGGATATGATATCAATGTACAAATACTGTACTGGTGACCCGAGCATAAGGAACAAACTATTCAGAGAAAGGAGATACAATAAGACACGTGGCCACTCACTAAAACTTGAGGAAAGGCGTTTCAACCTTAAAGTGCGTAAGGGGTTCTTCACTGTGAGAACGGTAAGGATGTGGAATTCTCTTCCACAAGCAGTCGTATCAGCAGGGAGCATTGATAGTTTCAAAAAACGATTAGATGGACACCTTAAAGACCACAACATACAGGGGTATACAATGTACGGTTAAAAGCAAACACACACACACACACATCATAGGTTGAACTGGATGGACTGATGTCTTTTTTCAACCTCACTAACTATGTAACTATGTAACTTCCAAAGCACCCAGATCCAGCTCCCAAGCTGTCCCACACTTCAAGGTGGCCAGGTCCTGTATACACAAGAGAAGCCATTGATATCTGAGGGAAATCAGTCCCCTCTTCTCCTGAGTCTAAATCACAGAGTCCATGACCGTCTGATCGGCCTTGCGTACTGGGGACAGGTGATGTTGTGCTTGTAACGCGTGACGCAATTGAAGGTAGCGATAAAAATGTTGACGGGGAAGCTGAAAGTCTGCACTTATTGTCTTTATTACACAGGTTGAACTGGATGAACTATTGTCTTTATTCAACCTCACCTACTATGTAGCTATGTAAGTTGTTCAAAAGATTTGAGGACATTGCCCTCAAATAATTGTGAATAGTGTGCCCTTATCCCTCCAACCCAAGGAATCCCGCAGTTTGGCCACTTCCGGGAATGCCGGATTATCCCACAGCAGTGTAAAATCAAAGAAGCCTACCATTTTTGACAGCGTGCACAACTCCTTCCATAGCCGACGCAACAATGTAGCAGTGGGCACAGAGCCTGGCAAAGATGGAAGATCCATCTCCAGGTGGGATGCCGCTGAAAAGGGGTTCACGTGTGTTAACAACAGGACCTGAGGGTCTGCTGACTCCAGACCACCCCGCCCTGCCAAATGCTGCAGTTGAGCAGCCATGAAGTACATCCTGGGCTGAGGTACTGCCAGGCCTCCCCTGTCCTTAGGAAATTGAAGGGTAGATAGTTTAATTCTAGGCTGCTGTCTCCTCCAGACAAGGTCACGAAACTGAGACTCCACCCGCTTGAACCAACGCTGCGGGATCCACACAGGTGAGTTATGAAATATGTATAACAACTGAGGAGCCCAAATAATTTTAATTAAGTTCACCCTGCCCACAACGGACAGGGGGAGCTTGCACCAGAAACGAGCTTTGGTTCGCTGTTTGTCTAGAAGAGGGAGCAGATTCAGACGCAGATACTGCGTGGGGTCAGGGGATACCCTGACCCCCAAAAACCGAAACATGTCAGAAACACGCAGGCGCCCCAGTGCCGGCAGGGATGGGTCGGAGATAGGGTCCAAGGGCATCAAAATAGACTTGTCCGAATTGATGGAAAAACCCGAAAACGACCCAAAAACCTCAATGAGTTGCATAAGCGTTGTTAGAGTCCGCTGTATCACCCAAAAATAACAATGTGTCGTCCGCATATAATGACACTTTTTCTTCCACTACACCCCTACGGAATCCTATCACCTCCGGATTACCCCGATAAGGGCTGCTAATGGCTCAATTGCCAGGGCAAGTAGTAAGGGAGACAGGGGGCACCCCTGTCTAGTGCCTCGGTACAAGGGGAACGGGGAGGACAATTCCCCATTCACCCTAACCCGAGCACACAGCGACAAATATAAAGCCTTAATCCAGCCAATGAAATCCTTATCCAAACCAAAGCGTCACAGTACCTCCCAAAGATAGGGCCACTCCACACTATCAAACGCTTTGGCCGCGTCCAACGATAAAACTGCCCTATTACCCGTATTGTCAACAGGAATTTGCAAATTAAGGAATAACCGCCTGATGTTAATAGCAGTAGACCGACCGGGGATAAACCCCCGATTGATCAGGGTGGACAATGTTAGTGATGACCTTGGACAGGCAATTTGCGAGGATTCGGGCAAGGAGCTTAATATCAGTGGTCAATAAAGGAATTGGTCTGTAAAAATCAGGAAACATAGGATCTCTCCCTCGTTTGGGCAGGACTATAATAATGGCTTCACTCATGAAGTCCGGCAATACGCCAGTACACATAATATCTTGCATAGTGGAGAGGAGGACAGGCAAGATCACCTTACCATATTTCGTATACACTTCCGCCGGAAGGCCATCTGTCCCCGGGGCTTATTGAAGGGCGCCTGTCCTAAAGCGTCAGTAAGCTCATCCAAAGTTAGGGGGGCATTAAGAGACACTATCTTGAGCACTGAGAGGACATGACAGCCTCCTCACCCCTAAATCTTGACTGATACAGTTCCGCATAAAAATGTCTGAAAACCTCAACTACCTGTACCGTAGAAGAGACAATCTCTCCCAAGTGGGTAGTAATCGCCGCCACGGATCCAGGGTCCTGTTGTGACCTTGCCACCATAGCTAACATGTGACCCATATTCTCCCACTCCTCAAAATACGTTTGCTGTAAAAAATATCCCTTCTTCTCAGCTGCCGACAGAACCACAGAGTTATACAGAGCCTGTGCCTCCAGCCACGCTTTTGTGTGGAGAGAGATGGTGTATCTATCATGGCCTCCTCCCTGCACCGCATCTCGGCCCCTACAGTATCCTCCCACTCCGCAGACCTGCGTTTAACCCTAGTTATCTCACATTTCCACACTGTGGAAATGGAGGCCGATTGATACGGATGTAGTCAACAAGAGCTGCTAAAATTGGGTCTGGGTCAGGGAACAGCGTCAGCCAGAACGGATTCACCGCAAAGTTTGTTTAAACATTATTTCTTTGCTTATTGTTTGACACACTGTTTTTCACCTGAAAGGTATCAGCTGTGACAAACAAGATTCAGCCTAAGCTGCTCTCACGCCATGTTGCTGTTTTTGTCTTTGCGCATAAGTGCCCGCATGTTCCTCTACTCCCTAGATAGCGTGTTTGTGGCGAAGGACCATTCGTGCGAATCTTTGCCTTGTAAAACAGGCGAAAGCCACATGGAGGGCATGTTTGAACGCGATTGGCGTGCACGTGGACGCCATGTAGCACGCTGGGAATGCGCAATGCAGCATAAATAGGCGCAATTTATAAGGACCTGCTTCCAACACGCCAGCTTCTGTCAGTGGCTGAAGGGGACACAGAGCATTAGCAGCTGGGTTGCGTGACTTGGGATAATCAGTGTTGTGTGTGAGAAGCTGTATAAGCTTGGCACAAGCCTTGAGTACACTGAAGTTAGTACCTTGAGGTTGTCTTGCTTTAAAGCAATGTTTACCCGAAAAAGGGCTGGGGGGGGCACAGTTGGAAGGGGCACTGTGATGCCACCGTTAGGCCTTGAAGGTTCTAGCTGTGTTTCCTCTGTTGTGTCTACTCCCCCTGAAGAGCCAGAGGCGACTAGCCAATCTAAGCCATTATTGTTGTCAGGCAAAGTAGCTACTCCAGGTGCTTCTGCCGTAACCTACGTCACTAAGAACTATTTGTCATCGGCATTAGCCAGCCTTGAGGGTAAGATTGCTGGCATGAATGCAGCAAATCAAGGAGGGGGGAAACGTGATAGATCCCCCTCACCTGAGCCACCCCCTGAATCAGTTCAGGATTGGGCAGAAGATGTGGAAGAAGTAGCTGAAGATGTCCCTATGGAAGGTCAAGCTGATGTTTCCACTTCTGGGGAGTCAGGGTCAGAGGAGTCTCTATCAGCCTCTCAAACTCAGAGATTGTTAGTTCAGTCTCTTACTGAAATGGTCCGGTCAGGATACAAATTTCCTCCCTTCGAGACGGAGGAAGTACTTTGCTATCTGTAAAAAGGAAGAGCAAGCGCCCTTCTTTTAAGATGCCCAGCACTCATACTACCAGTGCTTCTAATTCCAGACAGTGGCTACGGCCTCTGCCATCTGGGTCCAGGACCAAGCCTTCAGGGTCGGGTCAGAAAAATTCCTGGGCCCAGAGATCAGCCAGGTCTTCCTCTAAGCATACTCTGTGAAGGGGCACCCCCACTCACTTGGGTGGAGGGGGGGGAAGCTTTTTCGGTTCCATAAGGTTTGGGTGGAAACGATCCAACTGGGTTATCTCCACCATCTTGCAGGGTTACAAACTGGAATTTCGGGTGTTCCCCGAATCCTCGGTTTGTAAAGTCAAGTATACCAGCCGATCCCCTAAAAAGACGATCTCTCTTTCTGTCGTTGGACCAGCTGAGGGCCCAAAGAGTGATAATAGAGGTTCTGAAGAACAAAAGGTCCAGGGCTTTTTACTCAAACCTGTTCATAATCCCCAAAATTCTGGATCTCAAAGCTTTAAAACAATTTCTGAACGTTAGTAATTTCCGTATGGTGTCAATTCGTTCAGACATAGCCTCCCTGCAGGGAAAGGAATTTATAGCATCCATAGACATCAAGGATGCATATCCTCATGTGCCTATATTCCAGGCTCATCAAAGGTTTATACGCTTTGCAACAGAAAACTGTAATTTTCAGTTTGTGCCCCTGCCCTTCGGGTCAGCCACGGCTCCAAGACTGTTCACAAAGATCCTAGCTCCAGTATTGGCTGTTCTAAGGTCCCGAGGGATATCTGTAATAGGATATCTGTATGATCTATTACTTATAGATCGATCGGCTTCACTCCAAGCCGAAATGTCCTCCAGATAGTACAGTTCCTACAATGTCTGGGTTGGATACTTGGCAAAGTCAGCATTACAGCCGGTCCAGCGCCTGCAATTTCTGGGTCTTCTGTGGACACAGTACAGACATAGATATTCTTACCAACAAGAAAGGTCACAGGCCTGAAGGATGTGGTTTGGTCCATAGTAAGGCTGATATATCCTTCTTTACGTCTTTGCATGAAGTTATTGGGGAAGATGGTGTCCACATTTGAGGCAATTCCCAATGCTCAATTTCATGCCAGACCCTTGCAGAACAACATTCTGTCTACATGGACCGGAAGGGTTCAGTCTCTGGACTGGTGCATGTCTCTAGTACCAAGAGTACGTCAAAGTCTGAACTGGTGGTTGGTGACCAGAAATCTGGAGAAGGAGAAATCCTTTCTTCCAGTAACTTGGAGTGTGGTGACAACAGATGCCAGTCTCTCCGGCTGGGAAATGGTTCTGGAGGAAGCCACTGTCCAGGTGAAATGGTCTTGGGTAGAGAAAGGTACCCTCCATCAACATTATGTAAATCCGAGCAGTCAGTGGGGCTTTGAAATACTGGACGCCCAGACTTTGGGGTCACCCTGTCAGGGTGCAATCTGACAATGCCCCGGCTGTGGCTTATATCAACCATCAAGGAAGCACAAAGAGTCAGTCAGCCCAGAAAGAGGTAAATATCATCCTGTCCTGGGCAGAGAAGTTTGTGCTATGCCTGACAGCAGTTTTTATTCCAGGAATAGAGAACTGGCAGGCAGATTTTCTGAGCCATTAACAGATGTTTTATTCAGAGAAAGGAGATACAATAAGACACGTGGCCACTCACTAAAACTAGAGGAAAGGCGGTTTAACCTTAAAGTGCGTAAGGGGTTCTTCACTGTAAGAGCGGTAAGGATGTGGAATTCTCTTCCACAAGCAGTCGTATCAGCAGGGAGCATCGATAGTTTCAAAAAACTATTAGATGGGCACCTTAGAGACCACAACATACAGGGGTATACAATGTACGGTTAACAGCAAACACACACACACACATCGTAGGTTGAACTGGATGGACTGGTGTCTTTTTTCAACCTCACTAACTATGTAACTATGTTTCCGGGGGAATGGTACTTACATCTCAAGAACCGATCACTTCCCATTCGCTGGTTCAGACTTTCGTCCCGGGAATGTTACGTTTGCTTCTGCCTGTGAAGCCACCATTATGTCCCTGGGATTTAAATTTGGTTTTACAAAAACAGCCTTTTGAGCCTATGGGGCAGGTTCCCCTGGTTCTTCTGACTAAGAAACTGGTCTTTTTTATTGCGATAACTTCGGCTAGAAGGGTATCGGAACTAGCAGCTCTTTTTTGTAAAGAGCCCTTGTTGATTTTTCATCAAGATAGGGTGATTCTATGTCCACACGCAGATTTTTTGCCCAAGGTGATGCCGCCTTTTATTTGAATCAGGACATTATACTACCTTCCTTTTTTCCTGATCCTCACACAGAAGAGGAAAGTTATTGCATTCTCTTGATGTAATGCGTGCTCTTGAATTTTACTTGGAGATATCAGCTCGGATTCATAAGACTGAGAGCATGTTGGTGCAGCCAGAAGGGCCCAGGAAGGGGTTGGCAGCATCTAAGTCTACGATTTCTCTTTGGATTCGCCAGGTTACTACCCAGGCGTATGTTTTAGAAGGGAAGGTTCCACCATTTCATGTAAAGGCAAATTCTACCAGAGGAGTAGGTGCCTCTTTGGCACTTCGCCATCAAGCCTCTTTGGCTTAGATTTGGAAGGCCGTGACCTGGTCATCGGTGCATATGTTCACTCGTTTATATTGAGTGTATGTTGGGACCCAGGAGGAATCTGCATTTGGCCGCAGTGTTCTGCAGGCAGCGGTGTAATCCACTTTTGTGGTCTGATGTCGGTATTTTTTTGGTGCCCCTCCCCTCAGATACATTGCTTTGGGACATCCCATATGCTATGATTTATGGTTCTGTGTCCCATGATGTACGAAAAAATTGATTTTTAATACATAATTACCTGTAAAATCCATTTCTTGAAGTACAAAGTACATCAGGGGACACGGAGGTCCCTCGCCTCTTATATGGGGCCTTTATTCCTTGCTACAAAACTGAGGTACTTCCTGTGTGGGAGGGGTTATATAGGGGGCATTCTTTCTTATTGGTTGCCAGTATCCTTCACCTGAGGGTGGCTATATAACCCATATGTTATGATTTCTGGCTCTGTGTCCTGTGATGTACTTCAAGAAATGGATTTTACAGGTAAGTATGTATTAAAAATCTATTATTTTATCCACCAACAACTATAGCTGGTCATAGATGTATTGAAATTCAGCCGGTTCAGCAGAGACCACTTGAACTTTGATCCATCTAGAGTTCCTGCTCAAGAGAAGCTGACCTAATGTTAGAAATGTTTCATACATTTAGTCAGACTGCAGCCAATTGGTTGATAAGTGCCGGTTCACACTGCAGCGGCACGACTTCGGGGGGTGACCTGTGAAGTCGCGTTCACCGCAACTTCGGCGCGACTTGCACGGACTTCATAAAATGAATGTCTATGCAAGTCGCTCCAGGTCGCCCCGAAGTAGTACAGGACCCTTTTTCTAAGTCGGATCGACTTGTGTCGCTCCTATTAGAACCGTTCCTGTACTACACAATGGACCGCGACAGTCCGCGACTTGTCAGGCTGACAAGTCGCCTGACAAGTCATACTAGTGTGAACCGGCACTAAAGCCTCGTACACATGCAACGATTATCGGCCGACCGATCGTCCGACTTTTGTCCAAGTTGTGTTTTGTTGGTTGGAATGTGCCTAGACTGCACACGAATTTTCTCGGCCAACAAAATTCTACTTCAGAAGTGATGTCATGTGTTGGTTTGTTTTCTTTGTGTTTTTTCTTCACTGAGCATGCCCAGTCTTGCTCATAAGATTTTTCCCTGTCGAAATCTGTACTGACTGCACGAAAATCGGCCGTTGTGTTGACGGCCAACATAAAATTTATAGCCTGCACACCAGATTTTTTTCGGCCGTAAAGTCGGAGTCGGTTGTCGGAAGCATCATACTAAAGGGCCATACACACTATAAGATTTTCTGAAGACTTTTTCCTTCAGATTTACCTTTTCTATGTAGTGCAAGGGCCTGCCAGATTGCATACAAATTGAAAGTGTTTAGGTTTGACCTCATATTATATGGTTTTGGTAAATCTAAAGGAAAAAGTCTTCAGAAAATCTTATAGTGTGTATGGCCCATTACAAGCCGAAAATCGGCAGATCGGACGTTGGCCGAAAATTCCCTGCCAATTTTCGACACGTGTGTACGAGGCTTTAGTGTATTCTGACAGCGGAGGAGTCCCTGCTGTCAGAATACAATAGTGCTGCTGGGGGGATTCATCCATTCACCTCGGATGGGGGAATCCATTCAGATTTTTTACAAACAGCCCACTAGCTGATAAGAAAAAACGATCGATCTATGGCCAGTCCTGTGTAATATAAGGGCCTGGGTGACTGGGCATCAATTGATTGGGCGTGCCCACATATTATTGAGTTTTGGTAAAGGAGATTGTACAATCCGATTGATTATAGTGTGTATGACTGCCCTAAACCAGAGAAATTCTAAAGGACAAATCTAGCAATTCTTCAATATCTATTATGTCATAAAGGACCACAGCATCAGGATGATTGCTGGCAGCTCCTTACTGGTACACTGTGCATGTATAAAATGACGAGTCCTGTCCTGGGCCCCAGCTTACACTCCATTCTCTTCGTCCATCACATTATAGAACACAGATCGATGTGCTACCTATCTGCAGAGCTAAACACCACCATACAAAGCACAGTCGATGCTTTTTCCCAGCAAAACTACCCCAACAAGCTGCACTCCCACCTGCGCCCCCACCCTGTTGACCTCCCCCACCCATCGATACACCTTCCCTTTAAACAACCTTACCACGCTCGGAATGACATCATCCCTTAAATTTCATCCCGCCTCACCCAGTTTCTGATTGGCAGATCGACCTTCCTTCCACAAATCTCTTGCTATAGGCTACTGCTCACGTCGCTCAATCCTCACAGCCACGCCTCCGTAGGTGTAGGGGAAGGCTCAGGTTTCTCTTTGTGCAGTGATAGGCTGAAGAAGGCGTATGTCTGGCTGAAAGAGGGCGGGCACTTTGTGGCAAGGAGGTGCTGCCTCTGCTGAGCTGGGAATAGGGGGGTGATTTTTTTTTTTTTGAGCACCCCGTTGTCTGAGCGGTGGGAGGAGCGGGGTGTCAGGCATCGGAAGGGATGATGGAAGCGAGGAGCACCGGCTTTGGTATCCCGATCACCGGCTGCCACAGCTGCTTCGGTAGTGTAGCTGCATCTTCGGGGCTCAAGCTGCAGCTCTGACCGACACATCAGAGGAGACATTTACAGGGACATCATAGGAAGGAGGCAGACAGGTGGCACAGGGACCATTGGGGGAGGTGGGGGGTACAGACCAGGGACAGGATGACAGTCATCATCCTCAGGGGATATACACCACCTCTGGGGAATAGCTGAAAAAAAAAAAAAAAAAGGAAATCCATTTGAACATATTATGCTGAAAAAAAAAGAAATCCATTTGAACCTATTATGCATCTCTTTATATTAAGATCTTCAACAGGAATTAAAAAGATCATTTCAATTACAGATGCCAATAGACCGCCAATCAAAGGGTAGTGAACGAAGGGCGAGGATTATCCAATTTTATATATATCAACCGCGAGCAATCCGCCGCTTTGTACATTAGAATCTTGAAGAGGGGATGCTTTAGAAAGCCCACCTGAAATCAGCCAACAGGAGAAGAAGAAGGCCCTGCCCAAGCAAGCTTCCATTCTAAGAGACATCTGGATTCCGGGACAGAGGCGCGCTTAGCTGGAGACGGCCTGCGAGGAGATGAGATAGCCAGAGAGGCCCGGCTTGCTGAGATCAAGTAAGTTGGGGGGGACGGTGATTGACAGCACCTCTTTGCACCTGTTCATGGATGGAGATGGGATTTGCAATCAGCATCCCTCTTCTGCTGGGTACCACATCCTTGTCTGATCTATGGTGCCTGCCTGTAACAGCATTGAAGCAGTAGATCTACTGGGGGCTGAGTATGTAATGTCTGCCTCCTCTCAATCATGTCCTTGTTAACCATCTCCTTACCAGTGGTGTCTTCAAGGAGTTTGGTTCTGCCCAGCCTACGTTGGCATCTAAGGGGCTATGCATCCCATTGCTCTCCTATAAAATCTTCACCCCCCCCCCTCCATTCTTCACCTCATCCTGCACCTGCTGTTTTATCAGCACACCCATTTGCAGTTTGCCTCTCCGCATCCCTTAAATGGTTTGCAGGCCCTTCCAACAGTGAAGGGATTAATGGAGCATTTCTGCA
Organism: Pelophylax lessonae; assembly: GCF_965119305.1. Lineage (NCBI taxonomy): Eukaryota > Metazoa > Chordata > Amphibia > Anura > Ranidae > Pelophylax > Pelophylax lessonae. Next base: position 169,596,307 of record NC_138779.1, read on the forward strand.
TAGTGCCTTGCTGCTACCTGATCACATCCTTCTCTGCCTTCCCTGACAACCCTCCCCAATATATGCCATTGTATCCCATCCTATTTATGTCTGCATCATTCTCATCCTCCTTGTTTTCTTTGCAAGCATCATTTGGATTTTTACAGTTTCTCTTTGATGTCTGGATGCTTTAACACTGAACAGATCATAATATCTATCTGCCTGCCTACGTACGGGCTTTGAGTATATGTACTTCTGCTGTATATGGACATATGTGTTTTGCTACAAATATCAGTAAAAACATGTGGCCATGTACAAAGTATATAATAAAAAAAATGTGTGTGTGTGTGTGTGTGTGTGTGTATATATATATATATATATATATATATATATATATATATATATATATATATATATATATATATATATATATATATATATATATATAGTGTGTGTGTGTGTGTGTACCCAGTGGTGCTTTCACATACAATAATGTGCGGTAGTTTAAAATAGTCTGGGAATACATTCACATTATCCATTATTATGAAATACGCTGTGTGTAATAATTAAATAATAAAAAAAAATATATATGTGTGTGTATATATGTGTGTGTATATATGAATTTGCTATGTTTGTCTTGGATTGCATGTATTTTCCAGCAAATATCGGTTTTGGTATTTTTTTGTATTATTTCTCTTCCTGTTTTATTATGTGTGCCATGGGAATATTGTCCTCCTTGGTCATTTTACTTTATGTATCTTAATACATCCCTCTAGCCTATATTCCATCTTTGCTGTCACTCATCCTCAGACCCCTCCCTTATCAGCTGGCAGCTCACTGCATTCATGGAACCTCTTATTCATATAGGTGTGCCTGGCTAGAGAGGGTTGTGTTGTCCTGATGGTTGAAATGCAGTTTTTTTACCCCAATAACTGCTATTATTTGGGATTGCACCTCCCATTAGTAAAAGGACAAGGTTATATAATAAGATTTGGCAAAGCTACAGCCCTATACTACTTTAGGGTACTCTGTAAAAGAAAAAAAAGCTAATATACAGTCCAGTATGTGACACCCTGGCAAATGTGTCACTGCCAATATAGATCGGTCTATCTTAATAATTGGGAGCACAGTTCCATATCCCAAAATAGTCATAGGAACCAGCTAACTTCACAAGAAGGTCGTTTTTTTTTTTTTTCCCTTGTCCATATATCAGATGTGCTTAGCTATGTCATTATAAGGAGGAGTAGCCACACATAGTTGATATGTAACGCGTGTGTGTGTGTGTGTGTGTATATATATATATATATATATATATATATATATATATATATATATATATACACACACACACACACACACACACACACACACACACACACACACACACACACACACACACACACACACACACACACACATACATACACAGTGTTGGGGTAGTTACTCAAAAAATGTAGCTAGTTACTTCTGTAAATTGTAATGAGATTACTTTACTAGTTACCGTATTTGAAAAGTAACTTCACTACTTATTACTTTACTCTCCTCTTTCTTAATTGACCGTGTAGAAGAAGATACATGACACTCTTTCTGCATAGAGTTTATTGTATAAACACAGGCTTTGGGAAACATGAGAACAAAACCTGAAAAAACAGAATAAAACATAAAGTGCAACAAAAAGTCATAAACTTCATCCCTCTCTATTCTTCGAAATAACGATTGTATCGCACGGCTTGGGTAACGCAGGAAAGCACGTTCCTATAGCCTAGTAAAGTAGTGTAGTTACCAATATTAGTATTGTAACTAGTTACTTTACTTAGTTACCAAAAAAAGTAATGTAGTTACTGTAATCAGTTACTTTGTAACTAGTTACCCCAACACTGTATATGTATATGTATATGTATATATATGTATGTATGTATGTATGTATGTATATATATATATATATATATATATATATATATATATATATATATATATATATATATATATATATATATATATATATATATATATATATATATATATATATATTACTGGTATATAATGTAATATTTTTTTTTTGAGGGGCTTGTATTTTCTTTTTTCTTTTTTTTTGCAAATGGTTGGTTAATTAAAGCTGAGGTCCAACAAACTTTAATTCAAATATTTTCCTCAGTAGCCACAAATCTTTTAAATCCACCTTCTGTGTACTAAATGCCTTTTGCAAGCCCAACTAAAAGTAGTAGTGACCTCACTGTGCATAGAGCACAGCTGTGGGAGGGACCTAGAAGGCCCAACCTGCTACAGGCTGTCTGTAGAAAACAGGAGGGGGCGGAGACAAGACCAGTCACCCTGCACAAGGAGAGAGAGCAGCAGTGACTGGCCTTTATTTCAGGAAGGTCCTGCACATAATAAAGTGTTTCACACTGGATTACTGAACACATACAAATGAAATAAATAAAATACACCAAGAATCAAGCAAGAACACAAATGCACATTTAGACAATACTTACTTATCCCAGAATTTTAGCTTTTAGTTTTTGTTTTTCAAGACTAAATCGACATACAGATTGTAGGGGCCCACATCTACCAGTCAGGACCATCTTTCCTTGGACTGATTGCTTTAAAATAAGAAGCATTTGGTTTCTGCACTGAGATCATTATTTTCACCATTCTTGCTGCTTTTTTAAATTCCACTTTATAAAACTCTGGTCCGACCTCATCTGGAGTATTCTGTCCAGTTCTGGTCGCCAGTCCTCAGAAGAGATGTTTTGGAGCTGGAGAGAGTACAGAGAAGGGCAACTAAACTAATTAGGGGATTGGAGGACCTTAAATATGAAGAGCGTCTCCAATCGCTTGATTTATTCTCCCCGGAGAAGAGACGCCTGAGGGGGGACATGATAGCAATTTTTAAATATCTCAATGGGGATCTCAGCTTAGAAAAAAAGCTGTTCAGTCGAAGGGATTGCATGAGGACTCGGGGGCACACAATGCGATTAGAGAAGTGTTTTAACCTCAGGCAACGAGGGGGGTTCTTTACTGTTAGGGCTACAAGACTGTGGAATTCTCTACCACAAGAAGTGATTTCTGTGGGTAGTATGATGGCTTTCAAAAGACTATTAGACGTACATCTCAAGGATCAGAACATTCAGGGGTATGTGAGATGATTACAGCCACACACACCTACACAGGTTGAACTGGATGGACTATTGTCTTTATTCAACCTCACCTACTATGTAACTATGTAAGTATATCCTGTGCGCGTAACATGGAAGAATTTGCAGCTGCTAGGAGTATATTAGCAGGCATCCACCATCCAACACCACAACCTTCTGCATACAGTTACTTAGTTGAATTCCAGGGATATAATTTATTCCTTTTTTTGCATAGTTATGTTGGTCTAATTTTGGGCCAATGTAAGCATACATATTCCATACCTAGCCAATTCTTGTGGCAGAGGAGAAACACTGGAGTAACCGCTGCTACTACAGTGATCTTCGCTGTTATCTGGGTCCTGAAGAGGCTACATGGACCAATATAGCAGCCTGGAGGAGAGACTGTCCCTCCAATGAGGTACAGTGTGGAGCTACAGTATATAGCAGCACTTATAAAGGCATTAGGAAAACTCTTAAAAGCATATCAGACTGATCTAAAATGCGACAGAATGCAAATGCTAACCTACACAATCCCTAATGGATACCTGTACAGGTAGAAATGTGGTAGCTGCCATTGCTTACCTTCTTCTGCAAATGCTAGCTGCCTGGCTGTCTCTGATTGCGTTGACTTGGAGCCAACGCCTAGATCAGGCAAGTCAGATTAAAGTTAACTCCTAATTAGCCTACTCATTCTGAGTCGGTGACCTAGAAAGTACTGACGTAATTGGCTCAGCATGACAGTTGAGAATATACTGTTTTCAGATGTCAGCCTTTGTACTCCTTCCCTATAGGTTTCCTTTAAATGTGACATCACTGTCCCTCCTCCCTACCTTGTTCAATCAGGAAACACCTTGCATTCATTGGAAAAATTCAAGTCATTCTGTGAATGGCAGTAGGGGGGTAGCTACTTGGCACACGACCTGGTAGATTGTGGTGATCGCTGTAGTAGCGCCAACTACTACGGTGACTGTTGGCTTTCAAAGGAGCCCTTCAGGTATGAGAGATGCATACTTGCATAGGTCCAAACAATGTAAGAATGCAATTAAGGTCATATTTAGTAGGGATGCACCGATCCAACTTTTTTGGACCCGATACCGATATCTGGCGTTGTGAAATTGCCGATACCGAGACCGGAACAGATACGGAGCTACACACAAAGCAAACGGCTGCAGTACAGAGCAAAGCCGCTGCTTCATGTGTACGGCTCCTCCATTCACAGGCAGAGTGTATCTGATATCACTCCGCCTGTGAGCCGGACCTATACAGAAAGTAGCGGATCCCATCCCATACTACTACTACACCTAGTAAGGGATGGCTGAGCCATTGCCAAGCAAAAACCGGATCGGCCAGTGGATCGGTCAATGTTACCGATACCCCAATCCATCTAAAATGGCCATATCAGCGCCGATATCCAATCCGAATATCGGATTGGTGCATCCATAATATTTAGAGTTCAGCTTTAAAAATGAGCCTGTTGCTAAAAAAATTGACTGGAAGGATGCCACATCCCCCACACACATGCAGTGGTTCAAATTTCTAGCCTCTATATTACCACTGTGCCCTGCAGTGACCTAGAGGCCAGTGGGTGGGAGGAACCATAGCATGTACCCAGAAATTTCAGATACCAGTGGTGGCCATAGGTTTGCAAGAGAAAAGAGTCGGTGCCCCCAGAGCAGGTTGGTATTCTTCTTCTTTAGGGGTGCTTCAAGTCTAGTGTGTGATGTTTGTTTTTTTTTTTTTTTTTTTTTTCCAGTAGCAACAGGGTAATTTTTAACCCTTTGATTTCCAAGGAGGCATTTTAAATATCAAGAAGTAAAAAAAAAAAAAAGGTGCACTAACCTAAATAGCTATGTAACAGCACTAGAAATTATAAATTATAGTGTTGAGCGAACACGGACTGTATTATTCGGGTCCGTACCGGATAATTGGTTTTTTGCTACCCGGACATGGACCCGAAAACTTTACTGTATGTTGGGGTTTAAAATCCGTGTTCGGTAATTTGATTTCCTGTTTTGTATGTAATGGCACGCTTTTAATGGTGGGCTTTCAACAGCCAATCAACAAGCGTTTAACTGGTGTGCCTTAAGCCATCCCAGCCTTGCCTACTAATGTATTAGTAGCTGTGATTGGCCATCTGACGCATGTGACCCAGGTCTTTATAAGCTCGAGAGACACAGCGCGGTGTGTCAGTCTGCTGTAGTGTAGGGAGAGAGCACACATCATACGTGCTGGCTACTGCTGATTAGGGACAGACAGTGAAAAACAACATTGTGTCCGAAAAGAATGCAGGGACAGGTCGGAGTGTAGGCAGGGAAAGATATTTGAGCATTTTAGGGACAGGCTGGAGAGAGTAGGCAGGGACAGATAGGAGACACAGGACAGAACAATCGTCCATTAGCGATCTACATCGATTTTGCTGTGTGGGGGGTGGTGCAGTGAACAATCTTTTTGCCCTCACTTGAGCCCACTGAGGAGGAGGAGGGAGAAAAAAATATATTTTTATCAGTCTGTTGTGTGCAGCGTTCAGCTATATTTTACTACAGATTGCTGTGCTAATCTGATATTTAAAAATTACAAAGTTAAAGGGGAATTTTTTTTTTTTTTCCCTTCATAGCCTGCTGCTGAGCTGACCGTGACATAAAACATAAGACACTGCTGTGTTCACATGTGCTATTGAAAAATCACCAATTTTATATACTTTTTTCTATTCCGCTATTCAATCTACACCCTTTTGGGGTAAAAAAAATTAAATTGCGGCATAGTCTGTATCGGTGCGTGTGAGATACACCTTCCAAAATTTTTGGGCGCATCTTACACCGCCGAGGATTGCAGGGTGCTTCAGTTTGCCTCCTGTTTCCCGAACTCCTCTTACTCCTCTTCCTCATCCTCATCCTGCCTTTAGGGTACAAAAAATTGTAATCGGGGCCTAGTCTGGGTTTGTACGTGTGAGATACACCATTTTTATATACTTTTTTCTATTCCGCAATTCAATATACACCCTTTTGGGGTAAAAAAAATTAAATTGCGGCATAGTCTGTATCGGTACGTGTGAGATACACCTTTCAAATTTTTGGGGCGCATCTTCCGCCGACGATTGCAGGGCGCTTCAGTTTGCCTCCTGTTCCGAACTCCTCCTACTCCTCTTCCTCATCCTCCCTTTAGGGTACAAAAAATTGTAATCGGGGTCTATTCTGTGTTTGTACGTGTGAGATACACCTTTTTTCCAACCACTTATTTCTCAAGATGAGTACATGGAAGGACCATCGCAGCACGTCTCCGATGATGACGAAACGCAGGTGCCAACTGCTGCGGCACTCAGAATTGTGGACACCGACAAGGAGGGCAGGGGTGAAGACTGGGTGGAAGATAATGTGGAGGATGATGAGGTCCTCGACCCCACATGGAATGAAGGTCATGCAGGTGACCTAAGTAGTTTGGAGGAAGAGGCGGTGGTCGCACAGAGCCACCAGCACAGCAGAAGAGGGAGCAGGGTGCAGAAGCGGAGCGGCCGTGCTCTAGACACTACGCCTGCTACTGTCCAACGCAGCAAGGGACCGAGCACACCAAAGCCAGCTCAAAGGAGTTCTCTAGCGTGGAAGTTCTTCAGACAATGTGCTGATGACAGGACACGAGTGGTTTGCACCCTGTGCAATCAGAGCCTGAAGCGAGGCCTAAACCTTCTCAACCTGAGCACAACCTGCATGATCAGGCATCTAAGTGCAAAGCACGAGCTTCAGTGGAGTAGACACCTTCAAAACCAAGAAAGGTCTCTAGCTTCTTCTGCTGCAGTCGCGGCCTCTTCATCCACCTCTGTAGTGATACCGGCACCTGCCACCCCGCAAACAGACGATCTGTCAGCAACACCACCACCTGGGTCACCAACCATCTCCACAATGTCCCGTGGAAGCGTTCCATCTCCCAAACACTTCAGAGGAAGTACCCCCCTACCCACCCGCGATCCCTGGCCCTGAATGCCAGCATTTCAAAATTCTTGGCCTTTGAAATGCTGTCATTCCGTCTGGTGGAGACGCACAGTTTTAAAAGCCTTATGTCGGTGGCTGTCCCACAGTACGTCGTGCCCAGCCGCCACTACTTTTCCAGGCAAGCCATCCCTTCCCTGCACAGCCAAGTGGGGGAAAAATTCAGGTGTGCACTGCGCAACACCATCTGTGGCAAGGTCCACCTAACTACCGATACGTGGACCAGTAAGCATGGTCAGGGGCATTATATCTCCCTTACGGCACACTGGGTAAATGCAGTGGCGGATGGGCCTGAGGCGGATAGCAATTTGGCGCATGTCCTTCCACCACCGAGGATTGCAGGGCGCTTCAGTTTGCCTCCTGTTCCTAACTCCTCCTACTCCGCTTCCTCATCCTCTACCGCCTCCTCATCCGGTCAGCGTAACACCTTCACCTCCAACTTCAGCACAGCCAGGGGTAAATGACAGCAGGCAGTTTTAAAACTTGCCTGTTTGGGGGAAAAACCACACACCGCGCAGGAGTTGTGGAGGAGCATGGAACAGCAGACCGATGAGTGGTTGCTGCCAGCGAGCCTCAAGCCCGGCCTGGTGGTGTGCGATAACGGGCGAAATCTCATAGCAGCTCTGGGCCTAGCCGGTTTGACGCACATCCCTTGCCTGGCGCATGTGCTGAATTTGGTGGTGCAGAGGTACCTTAAAAATTACCCTGATATGTCAGAGCTGCTGCAGAAAGTGCGGGCCTTATGTGCGCACTTTCGGCGTTCTCACCCTGCTGCTGCTCGCCTGTCAGCGCTGCAGCGTAACTTCGACCTTCCCGCTCACCGCCTCATATGTGACGTGCCCACAAGTTGGAACTCCACCTTGCACATGCTGGAAAGACTGTGCGAGCAGCAGCAGGCCATAGTGGAGTTTCAGCTGCAGCACGCATGCGTGAGTCACTCTGCGGAACAGCACCACTTCACCACCAATAACTGGGCCTCCATGCGAGACCTGTGTGCCTTGTTGCGCTGTTTTGAGTACTCCACCAACATGGCCAGTGGCAATGACGCCTGTTTGGGGGAAAAACCACACACCGCGCAGGAGTTGTGGAGGAGCATGGAACAGCAGACCGATGAGTGGTTGCTGCCAGCGAGCCTCAAGCCCGGCCTGGTGGTGTGCGATAACGGGCGAAATCTCATAGCAGCTCTGGGCCTAGCCGGTTTGACGCACATCCCTTGCCTGGCGCATGTGCTGAATTTGGTGGTGCAGAGGTTCCTTAAAAATTACCCTGATATGTCAGAGCTGCTGCAGAAAGTGCGGGCCTTATGTGCGCACTTTCGGCGTTCTCACCCTGCTGCTGCTCGCCTGTCAGCGCTGCAGCGTAACTTCGGCCTTCCCGCTCACCGCCTCATATGTGACGTGCCCACAAGTTGGAACTCCACCTTGCACATGCTGGAAAGACTGTGCGAGCAGCAGCAGGCCATAGTGGAGTTTCAGCTGCAGCACGCATGCGTGAGTCACTCTGCGGAACAGCACCACTTCACCACCAATAACTGGGCCTCCATGCGAGACCTGTGTGCCTTGTTGCGCTGTTTTGAGTACTCCACCAACATGGCCAGTGGCAATGACGCCGTTGTCAGCTTAGCTATCCCACTTCTATGCCTCCTTGAAAAAACGATTCGGGCGATGATGGAAGAGGATGTGGCACAGGAGGAGGAGGAAGAGGGATCATTTCCAAGGCTTTCAGGGCAGTCATTCACAAGTGGCTCCGAGGGTGGGTTCCTGCACCCACAAACACCAGGTACACAATTGTCCAGCAGTGGCACAGTTCTGGAGGATGAGGAGATGGAGGAGGAGATGGAACCATGTTCACAGCAGGGTGGCACCCAGGCCAGCTCATGGCCATCACCGGTGCGTGGCTGGGGGGATACAGAGGACACAGACGATACACCTCACACAGAGGACACCCTTTCGTTGCCTCTGGGCAGCCTGGCACACATGAGCGATTACATGCTGCAGTGTCTCCACAACGACCGCCGAGTTGCCCACATTCTAACTTGATTACTGGGTGGCCACGCTGCTGGATCCCCGTTACAAGGACAACGTACCGTCCTTAATTCATTCACTGGAGCGTGATCGCAAGATGCGCGAGTACAAGCGCACGCTGGTAGACGCGATGCTGCTGGCATTCCCACCTTACAGCGGGGCCACAGTGGAAGCACAAGGCCAAGGCAGAAGAGGAGGAAGAGGTCGCCAACGCAACCAGGGCACCGCCAGCACCTCAGAAGGCAGGGTTAGCATGGCCCGAAATGTGGAAAAGCTTTGTCAGCACGCCACAACAAACAGCAGCACCAGCAGCTCATATGGAACGTCTTAGCAGGAGGCAGCATTTCACCAACATGTTGGAGCAGTATGTGTGCACACGCCTACATGTAGTGAATGACGGGTCTGCCCCCTTCAACTTCTGGGTCTCCAAATTGGGCACATGGCCTGAGCTTGCCCTTTACGCCTTGGAGGTGCTGGCGTGCCCTGCAGCCAGTGTATTATCTGAACGTGTATTTGGCACGGCTGGGGGTGTTATCACAGGCAAGCGCAGCCGCCTGTCCAGAGACAATGTGGACAAGCTCACGTTCATTAAAATGAACCAGGCATGGATCCCACAGGACTTTTCCGTACCTTGTGCAGAATAGAGATGGATACCGACCTTACCCAGCCATTGTTCTATTTTTGATCTTTCTCACTCTTTTGGGGTGTACCCTAATTTAAAATGACTAAAAAAAAAGCAGTGTTGGCTACCTCGTCCCCCTCCACTGCCGCTTCCACCTACACCGCCACCTCAACCTCCCTCCTACTCCATATGGGCCTCGTCCTTCACAGATGAAGAGAATTGTTTTATTTTTCTGTTTTTTTTTTTTGTTGTTTTAAGTTATTTCCCTATCCACCTCTGTTTGCAGAGCACTTGCCATGCTCTTAACTACATTTTGCTGCCATTTGCAGCATTCTAGCCATTTCCATTGTTTTTTTAGAGCCATTTTAGTGCCTGAAAGTTCGGGTCCCCTTTGACTTCAATGGGGTTCTGTGTCCGGGTAAAGTTCGGAAAAAGTCCGGGACATGGACCCGGACTTTTTTTTTTTTTCAAGTTCGGCCGAACCCGCCGAACACGGACATCCAGGTGTCCGCTCAACTCTAATAAATGATAAATGTTGAAATGTGAAATGGTCCGCTCAGTAAAAATCAAATACATAAAAATGTATTCAATATAAATAAATCAAACATAAAAAGTTATGTGATAAACAGTACACCACACAAGTGATTGGTAATAAACTACTGTACAAAAAAGTCCAAACAAATGAGCAATCCCCCAAAGGAATGCATAAATGTGATGAAAAAAAAAAGACGCCTAATAAGGAGAAAAGTGTTGGGGGGGCGGAGCTGTCACGCCATGTGGACTGCACTGCAGGCGGCCACGTTTTCCCAACAGGAACTACTGTTTGTACTTTTTTTCTTCAGATGCCATGTAAGTGTTTCATCTTGTTTTAATAAAGTGTTATTAAGGGTAATGCACTATTGGCATTCTTTTCCCATTTTGGGAGAGCCACACAAGAGGCAGCCATCTTCAACTACATAAGTGACTTGATACGCCCTAGTGAGGGGGAAGGTTATTTCCATTTTCACGTTTTAGGAGTTGATCCTGGATACTGTCCATATAGAATCCACATACCAACAGTGGTTCCAAATCTACCCTCTTCATAAATCTGATAAGAAGCCTGCACTATTACCTGGGTGACGCCAGACAAGCTACCATTTTTTCACGAGTGGAGGTTGTGATCACGTTAAACCGGATTCCTGTTGCCATTTGGTAAGGGGTCATTTCACCTGTTTGAATCTTGCCAATATAAGACAACAGATCCGTGAACCACAAAGACACTCCATTTTCATTTATAGACTTTTCATCATTTGTGTTTATCACATTTATGCATTCCTTTGGGGGATTGCTCATTTGTTTGGACTTTTTTGCACAGTATGATACCAATCACTTTTGTGTGGTGTACTGTTTATTATGTAACTTTTTTGTTTGGTTTATTTATATAGAATACATTTTTATGTATTAGATTTTTGCTGAGCGCACCATTTCACTTTTCAACATTTTAAATATCAAGACTGACTCTCTTAGCATCTAAAGGCTGTATTTTTAATAATACTTGTCCTTAACCCTTACTAACACTTTAAATAAGCCTATTACAGTATATATTGTATATTTACTTGTCATTGCTGCCGTTTTTACTGCTACCATTTAATTTATAACATGGCTATTAAACACTGATTTTCATAGAGCATTGTTGTTACAAGTATATGTCCTACAACAGGTGTCACTAAATGGCAGACCGCGGTCCGGACGCTGACCGAGCGACAGTCCAGTCTGGACCGCAGTCACACCGCCCACCAGTCTGAGTGGACTCCTCTCCTCCTGCAGCTGTTAAGGACCACCTTCCCGGTAGGGGGTGGGAAGAATGGCAGGGTGGACCTGGACCCAGACCCCCACATGTACCCGCCCGCTCTGCTGTGACTTGTGAGGAACGGAAGACCTACAGGCGGAGGGTCAGCTGCTAATCCCTCCCCCAATGCACTAGTAGCCCACCTCTGAACCCACAGTAAGGAGGACCCGGAGCCCCCCCCCCCCCCGCATGCACCCGCCGCTGCCGCCGTTGAGGTCACAGCAGAGCAGGTGGGAGGAACAGAAGGTCTACAGGGGGAGTGGCAGCTGTCCAACCCCTCTCCTCCCCAAATGCACTCGCCCGCCTCTGCACCCAAAGCAAGGAGGAGGGCAGACGGCACAGAGCCTACCCGCCACTTTCGCCACCCTTCACAACACTGAGTTAAGGTAGGGAGAAGATTATTGGGGGGTGCTATGATGTGAGAGGGGGGAGCTGGGAAATGGGGGGGGGGTGGCTGTGAGGGGTGAGCTGAAATGAGGGGCTGCGAGAGGGGGGGAACTATGATACTGAAGGGCTGTGACGTGAAGGAAGAAGCTGTGATATGGGGGGGGGGGAGCTGTGATGTGAGAAGGTCGAGCTGTAATGTGAGAGGGGGAGCTGTGATATAGGGAGCTGGTATGAGAATGGGGGGGGGGGAGGTCTGTGATGCGAGAGAGGGAAGCTGCGATGTGGAGGTCTGTGGTGCAAGAGGGGGAAGCTGTGATGTGGAGGTCTGTGATGCGAGAGGGGGAAGCTGTGATGTGGAGGTCTGTGATGCGAGAGGGGGAAGCTGTGATGTGGAGGTCTGTGATGCGAGAGGGGGAAGCTGTGATGTGGAGGTCAGCGATGTGAGAGGGGGAGCTGTGATGTGGGGGGCTGTGATGCGAGATTGGGAGCTGTGATGTGGGGGGGCTGTGATGCGAGAGGAGGAGATGTGATGTGGGGGGCTGTGATGCGAGAGGGGGAAGCTGTGATGTGGAGGTCTGTGATGCAAGAGGGGGAAGCTGTGATGTGGAGGTCTGTGATGCGAGAGAGGGAAGCTGTGATGTGGAGGTCTGTGATGCGAGAGGGGGAAGCTGCGATGTGGAGGTCTGTGATGCGAGAGGGGGAAGCTGCGATGTGGAGGTCTGTGATGCGAGAGGGGGAAGCTGCGATGTGGAGGTCTGTGATGCGAGAGGGGGAAGCTGCGATGTGGAGGACTGTGATGTGAGAGGGGGAAGCTGCGATGTGAAGGTCTGTGATGCGAGAGGGGGAAGCTGCGATGTGGAGGTCTGTGATGCGAGAGAGGGAAGCTGTGATGTGGAGGTCTGTGATGCGAGAGGGGGAAGCTGCGATGTGGAGGTCTGTGATGCGAGAGGGGGAAGCTGCGATGTGGAGGTCTGTGATGCGAGAGGGGGAAGCTGCGATGTGGAGGTCTGTGATGCGAGAGGGGGAAGCTGCGATGTGGAGGACTGTGATGCGAGAGGGGGAAGCTGCGATGTGGAGGACTGTGATGTGAGAGGGGGAAGCTGCGATGTGAAGGTCTGTGATGCGAGAGGGGGAAGCTGCGATGTGGCGGTCTGTGATGCGAGAGGGGGAAGCTGCGATGTGGCGGTCTGTGATGCGAGAGGGGGAAGCTGCGATGTGGCGGTCTGTGATGCGAGAGGGGGAAGCTGCGATGTGAAGGTCTGTGATGCGAGAGGGGGAAGCTGTAATGTGGGGGGCTGTGATGTGGTATGGGGGAGCTGTTATGTGAGAGGGGGGAAGCTGTAATATAGGGGGCTTTGATATGGGGGGGGGGGGCTGTGATGTGATATGGGGGATCTGTTTAGGGGGGCTGTAATGTGAGGGGCAGCTATGATATGGGGAGGCTGTAATATGAGAGGGAGGCTGTGATATGAAGGGTTTGTGAGGTGGAGGGCTGTGATGTCAGGAGTGGGTGAGCTGTGATGGGGGGTTGTAATTGCAAGAGGGGCTGAGATATAAGTGGGTCTCTAATGTTGGGGGTTGTGATGTAGGGGGGCTGTGATGGGAAAAGGGGGACTGAGGACACTCATTTTAAAGGGGGCTGTGACGTGAAAGACCTGAGTCATAGCAGAAAACTGAGATTCGGACCTCTGCAGAAAGAAAATGTTACCAACCGGACCTCCGTGAATTTTAATTGAGTACCCCTGACCTACAATGACCCTGAATCACCAACAGTCAAAAGCAGACTTGTTTTATTTACTGTTTTTTAATTCTCGTTTCCCCTGCAGTTTAGTGATTCAGAAACTTGACTTTTGCTATGAAGCTCAAATTCACTTGCATATTTCTGTGAATGTGTTAGATGAGTGATAAGTTCATTCTTTTAGAATCCTCATTGATTCGGTGGCTAGATAACCATTTGACTCACAAGGGATGACCTACTCCTTATTTTAGGTTCTTTGATGTGTTGATCACTGATTGCAAGGTACTTAAGCCAAGTCTTAAATAACCACTCCAAGCAAATATATAAAAATAACGACAATTATTTCTTTTTTTTGCAAGTTAAAAATAGCGCATATATGCTTACTGCAAAACTATGTATCCTGCAGGGCTTTGCAACAGCAGGACCTTGGAACCTCAACCTCTTGGCTTATCTCTGTAAGCTGCAAAACTCAGAGGTCAAAGGGTTGCCATACCTTCCTCTAAGCATGTCATCAGGGAAATTCATAAAAAGTGTCAGACACGCTTTAGAATTTTGCCGGGCCTATGCACCAAAATTGTTGTATTTTTGCTAGATTAATGCACCCATAAGAACAGAAAATAAATCTGCCGGAGGCTGGCCTGAAGGTCGGAGTTCCTGCAATGGACCCTCTTTCCTCAGCGCGCTCCCTCTTCAGGCATGCACCTATCATCCAGAGAGGTGCATGGCTAAGGAGTTTTGTAGTGGGGTCTGCAAAGTACGATGGGGACCTGAGACTGGTTTCCCAACAGGTCTGTGACTGTCTTGCCTGTGATTGACATTGCATGGCAGTGGGCAGATCCATTATTCAGTTCAATTGCAGCTTTCGAGTCCATCAACTGCTAAGCGTTGTCAATCAAAAGCAAGGTGAACCCGATCGGGAACTAGTCAGTTTGGTCCATACCAGGCTTTACCCTCCAAACAGGCACTGTAGCTGTGGAGACTTGTTTCCCATCTAGTCAGCCTCCCTTGTGACTCAAGTCATTGCCATATTTTTGGTAATGACATCACCATAGAAAAAAGGCTATTCAGTCGGAAGGACTGCATTAGGACTAGAGGGCATACAATGCGTCTGGAGGAGAAGCGTTTTAACCTCAGGCAACGAGGGGGGTTCTTTACTGTTAGAGCTACAAGATTGTGGAATTCTCTACCACAAGAGGTGGTTTCTGCGGGAAGTATGGTGGCTTTCAAAAGACTCTTAGAGGTACATCTCAAGGATCAGAACATTCAGGGGTATGCAAGATTATTACGGCCACACACCTATACAGGTTGAACTGGATGGACTATTGTCTTTATTCAACCTCACCTACTATGTAACTATGTAACCAGTATATTTGAATCCTTTGTTTACATTTAACTTTTGGCTGAGGAATCTTCTGGCTGACAGCTGAATGGGGTTGGGGGATAGAACCTTGTAAGGGAAGCTATCCCATTTCATGACCGCTTCACAGCATAGACATGCCCCACTGGAGCTGGTACTGATTACCTCCAGTTTCCTAATCTGCCAACTGGTGGTAATTTTTCAGGAATCTGCCACTGCCGTAGACACAGTTTCTTTATTGGCAGTAGCAAGAACTACCTACATTTGTTGCACCGTATACTGAAACGGGTGCAAACGCTTGCCTGGATTAGGTACTGATAGGCATCAGATAAAAATCATTAATACTTTATTAAATTCCCCAATGTGTATCTTGTGACATTTTGCCAGCAGAAGGATCTTGGATCCTTAACCTCATGGCTTCATCTCTGCAAGCTGCAAAGCTCAGAGGTCATAAGCTTGCCACACCTTCCAGTGTTTCTAAACCTTTTTCCAGTCAAGGCACCCAATAAAATTCTGTGCCCCGGTCTAAAATGAAAAACAAAAAATAAACAGTGTATTTTCTGGCGTATAAGACTACTTTTGAACCTCAAAAAAATCCCCCAAAAATGTGGGGTCATCTTATACGCCAAGTATAATATCTCCAAGGTAACCTAAGTATAAGTATTACCGGTAGATGTAATTTCTCAGGACGCTGCGTGTGTGGGAATCCTGTACCGGAACACCGTATGTACCGTAGCTTCGGCTACATACAGTGTACCGCACTGAGCCAATCAGGGAGAGCGATGTATTCCATTATTGAATGCAAAGCCTGCTCGGATTGGCGGACTAACATCAGCCCGCCTCTCTGACTCTGCCAATCCGAGCAGGCTTTGCATTGAATAATAGAATACATTGCTCACTGTGATTGGCTCAGCGCGGTATACTGTATGTAGCTGAAGCTACGGTACATACGGTATACCGGTACAGGATTCCCGCACAGCCAGCGTCTTGAGATTACATCTACTGGTAATACTTATACTTAGGGTACCTTGGAGATATTATGAGAGATTACATGTATTACAGTACTTGGGGTACCTTGGAGATCTATGAGAAATCTGATGTTTTTCAATTGTGTTGCCTTGCTTCGGAAGGGGGGTAGTCTTATACGACGAGTATAGCCCAAAACCTATGTTTTAACTTGAAAATTAGGGGGTCGTCTTATACGCCGGAAAATACGGTAGCTGTTAAATATTGCTGAAGCATTCACATACACAGGACATCCAGCATTAGAGGTGATTTAATATTGCAAAGCAAATACACTTTTGCACACTGGTACTAACGAGTATTCCAGCATTACTACTTTCTCGTTTTCTCTCCCCCATGCAGCTAACATGGTGGGTGTTGAGGCGGGGGTTTAAATCAAACAAGGATGCTGTGCAGGTGCCCGACATCCTCGTTATTAACCAGTGACATTGGCACCTTGGATTGGACATTGGATGCTGGCAGCTGACCCACACGGTGCCCAAGGTTGTAATGTTGCACAATAAAATCCTGTGACTTTGTGTAATAATAAGGCAGATTTGATCCACCCGCTGGCTTGTGCCCTTTGGGCACTTTTTAGCCATTTTACCAAAGCACCCCTGCAGAACCCAGAAGGTATGTCATTCTGTTCCATTTCCATAAGGGGTGTTTGAGTACCTTGCTGCACAGAATCATTTTGCCCATCCCAGTTCTGCCCCATGTTTGCTTGGCTTATTTGACTGATTTTTGTATTCAGTAAAACAAGGGATGTTAAAAGAGCAGAAGAGAGGGAGGATCAGGGTGGCAATAGATCTGCCCTATTATGCACCCAGTTTCTGGCAAAGAGTGAAAATCGTTCCTGCAGAGAACTTGCTATGAAGGATATATATGAAGGAAAGTATATTACCTCCTCCGATTCCATCACCTCCCACTAATGCTGAAGAAAAGACTTTACAAGATTTGCACAGAGATATTAAAAAAATATGTATGAATATAGCAAAAGGTAACACATTTGCAAGTATACATACATGCCCAAGTAGCTATGATCAAAATGTAAAATCCTAAAATCATTTCCACATAGTTTTTCAGATTATTTTATTTATTTTAGCCTACTCCTATTGATCTGAATGATCTTGATTTTTTTTTTTTTTTTTTTTTTTTTTTTTTTAAACTTACCTTGTGAAGATCCCCCACACATTTCCTTCCTTGAATTCTGCAATTCTGTGACACCTATCCACTATGCCCTATGATTAGGCATCACTGTGTTACAGAATTCAGAGCCTGCCCTCTGAACCACAGAGGTGCAGAGAGAATAAGTTTCAGGGGGTGGAGTCAGTACAGCAAACACTACTTGCAGAGAACAGGGTACCATGGGATATGTAGTCCTTAGAAAGTGAAGTAAACTGCAAAGCATGCAATAATCCAGGAAGTTGTAGAAATATGTGCAGCAGATAGGTAGTACTCACAAAGTTCAATGATGTATTTTAAGTGTGCCTTTTACTGGATTGTGAAAAATATTTTTTTTTTGTCCTGCTTTCCCCCACTTTTTCTCTTCTTCAGCCTCTGCAGAGAGAGGAGCTGAAGGTGGGGTAGTGACGGTTAAGCTCTATAGGTTTTAACAGGTAAACAAAAAATATTATAAATTCAAAGAGATGTTGGTAATTTTTTGTTTTATGCGAGTGGTTACTCTAGCCAAACACAGTAAAGGGACCCGTGAAATGAGGAGTAAGCTTAGGGCTGACATACTTTTTAATCCATGTATGGACAGGCGGATTGTATAGAAATTGATCTACCGATCTACTTCTGTACAACTATCCTGTTGGGTTGCTCCCAAACAATCAGCGCTGCCAGCTATAGCCAGCAACAATGATCCGTGTATTCTGATGGCGGGGGAAGTCTCCTCACCATCATAACACCATAGCACAGCGAGAGCGATTCCTTCATCCACCAAGAATGTGTGGATGGGGGAATCGGCTATTTTTTTTTTTTTTGCATTTTAGTGAAAAAATATATATAATGTATGGCCAGCTTTAGGGAAAGGCATCCTCACACAGATGTTCTTGGTGGAAAGCCAAAATGTATTCAAGGGAGAGAAAATTGTAGAACTACCCTTTGCTCATTCCTTGTAATGCACTCTGATTTTCCGCTGCAGTTCTTTGCATACAAAAGTTTTACTGGGGCTAATTTTGTTCAGGCATTGTGGTGCTGCTAGCAAGATCCAGGAGGGATCGGTTCTATAGTCAGGTTCAGGTTCAACATCTTTGGGCTCCTGGACAACAGGATAGAGTTAAATCAAACTTGGAAAAGAACAGAGCTCAGTGAATCTGATGGGACTGAGTCTCAGAGTCCAGTCCAAAGTAAACACTTGGAATGGCCATCCCAAACATTAAAAGCCATCTTCCAATCATCCCCTTCTTTTATGCTGATTAGGTTGTATGGAAATGCTCAAATGTTATTTAGTAATGACTGATGCTTCCAGCAGAGGGTTCTCTGATTGGAAGAGGTGGAGAGGCAAGTCAATGACCTCACAATCTCCACCTCATCCAATTGGAGAACGCTTTGCCTTCATTGAGAAAAATGCAAGACTTTCTGTGACTGATGCTGTGACCCCCTGTGTTCACAATGCAGCAGTATAGGTGCTTGGCACGGGACCTGGAAGATCACAGAAATCACTGTAGTAGTGGTCTATGGCTTATGCTACAAGCAGTCTATGGCATATGCATACTTGCAACAACTATGCAACAAAAAAAGCCATATCTGGGAAGTAACTTTAATGACATTGCCTGTTCTACCAGAGATTGCCCTGATTCCCAAGGTCTTGAAAAGCTTGAGCCCAGAAAGCGTACTCGACAAGTCTTTTATGTCCACTGATACTTGACCCAAGGTGGGTTTTATGACCAAAAGCCTCCACAAATTGCTGCAAAATGGGCCTCCCCTCATTCTTTTGAACCAAGAAAATCATCTAGCTGGAAAGTGTCAATAGAGTTGACTGCCTGAGCAAACTGTCATGGTAGTAGTGGACCCTCTGTCACCATGTGAATGTAAGCCCTAAAGATGGTCAGGGTTCAGAAACTAAGCAGTTGCATGATCTCCACGAGAGCACACCTGCAAACAGTTGTGAGCTTTGCTGCAGATATCTCCAGGGTTATGGTAAGATCACAAAAAAAAACGACAAGGCACAGAGTCTTGAGGCAACATCAAGGGCAAACAGGGATTGGTAACCAACAGCTAGAGGTTATATTTGGGTATCACACTGGGCTCTATTCTCGATGGAGTATATACCTCTTTAAAATTTGCAGTAAAAAATATTATAGCATTTTTTAAAAAATGCAGTATTTCATCAAAATATGCAGTGTTTATCTTATGAAACCATGAAGTATTTTATCTCATGCCGTATCCAGTAGGATGGATGCAGTGAAGGGGAATTAGAACCCCTGTCAGTTGTTAGTGCTAATAAAAAGGGATGATCGAACTATTGAAAAGTTCGGTTGGACCAGAACACCCGAATTTCCCGAAATTTCGGTTCGGATCCCCGAACCCCATTGAAATCAATGGGACCCGAACTTCGGGAATCAAAAAACACAATTTTGAAGCCCTAAAACCTAATAAATGCCCCTAAAAAGTGCCTAGGGTTCTGGGTCATGCCCCAGGGACTATGAATCAGGAAAAAAAAAGTTCTTAAAAATTGTCGTTTTTGATAGAGCCAATTATTGGAAAAAAAATGAGATTTCTTTGGATTTAGTGTCTGGGGGGTCTTCAAAAGTCTTTGTTTATGTAGTGCCAGAGCAATACACAGTGCCTTTAATGCTGGGTCATTGGTGTCAGTTATAGGAACCACCGTACAATGTCCCCACCACCAGCTCTGGCACTACATAAACAAAGACTTTTGAAGGACTCTGTTCTTGCTTAGTTGGATGTTTTGGATTATTTATGCACTTTATTTATTTGCACTTTATGAAAGGAGGGTAACACCATCCTGCGCTACTGAAATTCTAAGAAAAATAATCAGTTTTTCTTTTTGTGATGAATTTTAATTTATGTATAGTTGTCACTGAGGCTTTGGCAACTCTGCGCAGTGAAATTCACCTGCAAGACGCACACTGCTATGCGACCCAAATTTGTCGCTAAATACAGCAGATGTGTGTATCGCTGGAATGTATTTTTCACAATAGCTGACTAGCAAGCATGTATACCTGCTGTAGATATATCAGCAGTGCAACATGCTCACTAGACGGAACCTTGACACTTAAAAGTATTCCTACAAAAACTTGATTATTGAATCTAACTATAGTGGTATATAGTACCCTAACTACACTGCATATCCCTTTCCTCACACTAAAAGAACAGCTCCATACAGCAGAAGATAATTTCTAACTGACACTGTCCCTTTTACATTTTTTTTTTTCTAACTCAAACAGCACACAATCGCTGTATTTCTAACTACACTGACAATCTTTCTGTAAGCTGACTGCTCTTCTGCTGATATTGAGCTTTACAAGCAATCGGCTATGCAGCAACGTTGTTTAACACAGCAGGAGAAACACAAATGCTTCCACTCTCTTCCAAAGCCTCTGTACTACAGTGTTAGAGGTTAGGCGGGGCTATGTTTTATATACTGGGGGGTGTATTCACTCCTGATTGGCCTCTGGTCCCCGTAGTCACTCCAATCACTTTCCTAGCAGACTCCTGCCCCCTCATTGGCTTTTACTGACGTTTCTGAGCCAATCACAGGCTTTTAAAGCCCACTTCCTGTCCCATTGCATTTTGGGCGATTCTGGTGACCGAATTCCGAACTTTTTTTTCTTATAGTTACATAGTAGGTGAGGTTGAATAAAGACAATAAGCCATCCAGTTCAACCTGTGTAGGTGTGTGTGGCTGTAATCATCTCACATAGCCCTGAATGTTCTGATCCTTGAGATGTACGTCTAAGAGTCTTTTGAAAGCCACCATACTTCTCGCAGAAACCACCTCTTGTGGTAGAGAATTCCACAATCTTGTTGCCCTAACAGTAAAGAACCCCCCACGTTGTCTGAGGTTAAAACGCTTCTCTTCTAATCGCATTGTATGCCCTCGAGTCCTCATGCAATCCCTTCGACTGAATAGCTTTTTTTCTAAGCTGAGATCCCCATTGAGATATTTATAAATTGCTATCATGTCCCCCCTCCAGAATACTCCAGATGCGGTCGGACCAGAGTTTTATAAAGTGGAAGGATTATAGTCTTATCTCTGGAATACATCCCTTTCTTTATGCATGCTAATATTCTGCTGGCTTTGGCAGCTGCCGCTTGACATTGCATGCTATTGCCTAATCTATCATCAACCAAGGCTCCCACATCTTTCTCCATTTTTGATTCCCCCAAGGGTTCCCCTCCTAATGTGTATTGTGCTTTTATGTTTTTAGTCCCCAAGTGCAAAACCTTACACTTCTCCACATTAAACCTCATTTGCCATGTCGTTGCCCACTCCGTTATTTTGTCCAGGTCATTCTGTAGGATATCTGCTTCATGCTGTGCAGTTATTGCCCTGCCCAATTTTGTGTCATCTGCAAAAACTGATATCGAACTCCTGATCCCAACCTCAATGCTGTTTATGAATAAATTGAACAAGGTTGGTCCCAGGACTGAGCCTTGGGGGACCCCGCTTACCACCTCAGACCAGTCTGAGTATGCGCTGTTTATTACCACCCTTTGGACACGCCCTTTTAGCCAGTTCCGTATCCAAGAGCAAACCCTGCTGTCGATACCTGCAGAACTTATTTTATAAATTAAGCGCTTGTGGGGAGCTGTATCAAACGCCTTAGCAAAATCCAAGTACACCACATCCACTGGTCTCCCCCTATCTAGCTCACAGCTGACCTCCTCGTAGAATGTTAAGAGATTGGTTTGACGAGAACGCCCATTTGTAAACCCGTGCTGATTACTGCTGATGATGTTGTTGTCTTTAGCAAACTCTACGATATATTCCCTTATCATCCCCTCCAGAAGTTTACATACTATCGATGTCAAACTGACAGGCCTATAATTTCCCGGGATATGCCTCTGCCCCTTTTTGAATATCGGAATCACGTTCGCTTTCCTCCAATCCCCTGGTACATTTCCTGTCATAATACTGTCAGCAAAGATCAGGAACAGTGGTCTAGATATAACCTTACTGAGTTCCTTGAGTACTCTCAGATGTACGCCATCCGGGCCTGGTGATTTGTTTGTGTTTGTGTTAAGTTTATCCAGCCTTTCCCTGATTTCACCCTCTGTTAGCCATAGTGGCAAGTCCTGTGTATTACTACTAACCATACAGTCATGGTCAGTGTACCCCTCCGTTTCCTGTGTAAAGACAAGACAAGACTGTGACAAGAAAAAAGCATTCAGCACGGTTGCTTTTTCAGTATCCTCTGTAACCATGCTCCCATCATCGTTAATTATGTGTGCAATATGCTCTGCCCTAGCTTTTTTGCTGTTGATATATTTAAAGAATTTCTTTGGGTTTTTTTTACTATGCTCCGCTATTTGTCTCTCAAAGTTGATATTGGCCATCTTGATTTTGTGTTTACTTTTCTCATTTGCCTCCTTGTATTGCTCGAAAGCCGATCCTGTGCCCTCTGCTTTATATTTCTTGAAGGCCAATTTTTTTCCCCTAATAAGTTTTTTAACGCTATGGTTTAGCCAGCCAGGTTTGGCTTTGTCTCTTCTAAATTTATTTCCCATAGGAATGCACTGTAAGATGCATTTGCTTAATATGTTCCTAAAGCATTCCCATTTTTCCTCTGTGGTCAGTGATCCCAGGGTTTGGTCCCAGTTTACCCTTTCCATCAATGAGTACAATTTTGGAAAGTTTGCTATTCTGAAGTTTAGGGTTCTTATGTTCCCCACTTGCCTTTTTATATTGTTATTTACGCTAAATGTGATCATCCTGTGATCGCTAGAGCTCAGGTAGTCCTGGACTTCTACCTCCGAGATTAGGTCTGGGTCATTAGTGATCAATAGATCCAGGACTGCGTTTTCTCTAGTCGGAGAATCCACCAACTGTGACATGTAATTATCCTGTAAGGTTTCCGTGAATAGACGGGCCTTCTGTGAGTGTGTAGTCCCCTCTTCCCAGTCAATGTCGGGATAATTGAAGTCCCCCAATATGATGACTGATCCCAGTTTTGCCACTTTTTGGCCAGCCAGTCATGTGAGGGGTCGAACCAAGTCTCCGTTATTCCCGCAAGGTCTATGTCATCCTCATGTACTAACATTTCCAACTCATCCATTTTATTAGCTAGGCTCCTGGCATTAACATATACCCCTCTTAGTTTTACGGATGTTAATCGTAATTGGTGATGATGTTTATTTCTGTTTGGTCTTTTACCGCAAAAAGTTCGGAATTCGGCTGAATTTCGATCTCCCAATGTTCGGGTCGAACCGATGGTCGACCCGAACCGTTCGATTAGCCCTACTAATAGGTAAAATGGTTTAAACTGTAGAAATCTGCCAACTCACTGAGTCAGTGTGGTCCCTGCAGCAATATGTGCAGTATGCATATATTATAATTATAATATGCAATAAGCAATATGCAGCAATATACAAAAGAATAAATTTCATTGGCTCTTTACACTGATCGGGGATGGGCTGTGTCCGAGTGACATGCCTCATCCCCGATCGCCGTGCTGCGCGCCGCCGAGGGCCCGCAGTAGCTGCGAGAACGGGCAGATGTCATATGACGTCCGCCCGGAGGGACGGAGTGTTCCTGCCAGCATCATATTACTATGCGCCGGTAGGGAACTGGTTAAATTATAATTGTGAATAAGTAAAGTATCCTTACTACATCTGACATACTGTATGTTCTGACAAGGGATTTAACTATTGAGATATGTATGTACATTGTATTAGGTTTAGAGTGATTGGGAAGTTTTTGTTGCAGCAAATGATGTCTTGCATATACACAAAAAAGTCTCCAGAAATCTTAGCGAAATGAATGGACAAAATAGATATATTTCACTACTTGTAATGTAGTGAAATAAAGGCACTGAGGAGTTTGCAAGCGCACTTACTCCAGAACTTCGTAAATGAGGAGGAGCTCTGCTGACTTCCATCATCCAATCATGTGCAAGCAAAAATGCATTTTTTTTTCCTTGAATGTGATTGGGTAGTGAAGCTTTACCTCATTTACTAAGCTCTGGAGCAACTTGCAAAGTGCACAATCTATTTGTAGAACCGTGGGTACAACTTTTTATTTTGGATAGAGAGTAAGGGAGGGTTATAAACTCTGTCCGTGCGTTTGGTTTTTTTTTTTTTTTTTGCGATCTGTGTCCCATTTGCTTCCTCTATTACTTTTCTGGGGACAACCAACATTTGGGATTTTCTTTTCGGTTTACTTTCAATGATAATGGTAAACAGGACAAATGTAGAGAGGGTCAATCTCCCCAATGGTGGCACGGACAAAAATAAAAACCTGGAGTGGAGTCCACCTTCACTCTATCCAAAACGTAAAAAAAGTTTTCCTTTAGTTAAGTAAATCAACCCTAATGATTTCCATATTTACATTTTAGGTTTATTTGCATTACTGTTGAGAGAACTGATCCAAAAAGGCAAACGCTACTCAAAATTGATTTATATTTTGACATTCCATAAATACCGCATACCTGGAGCACTACTTAATTATCATATGCATTTCATTGTTTATTTCCTTCTGTGAATTAACTTTAATCCCTTTTTCAAGTGGTATTTACTGAGAGTTTTGAGCTTTTTGCGGTAAATACCGCAAAAGCGTATAGTGAATTGACAATTTCAGGATCGCATGCAAAATTTTTGGAAAATGTGTCCGGACCCCTATATACCACATGCAAGTTGCTTTTGTGAATGGAGCCCAGTGTGACAGCCAGGACCACTTACTGGAACCAATATCCTGCATCCAGCAGATGAAAGCTGGCTTCTTCTCTTCTCCCTCCCATTGGCTTTCAACTGCTGAAGAGAGAGCCATACAAAGGAGTGTTTCCAGTAATAGCCCCCCCCCCACCACACCGATCATCCTCCCTGTATACCATACATTTCCCCATGCTCCCCTGTGTGCCCCACTTACCCCCACAGTGCTGCTGTCTTCCCCCTCTCCTCTTCCCACCGGCCGATGCAAGCACACAATAGGGGTGAGGGTGAATTTGATTATAATGGGGCAGACAGGTCAGACAGGGGTCAGCCCCTTTTGGTGGGTGGAATGGGGGAGAGTTATGGCAGAGGATAAGAAGGTTCCCATGTTACAAACAACCATTGGAAATGGTACTATTTGTACCAAAAATTTAAAATATGAAAAATAAGTGTGCAAAATGTAACAATGAATTAAAGTGTTTGTTCACCAATGCCAGAAGTCTGCCAAGCAAAATAGGTGAGTTGGAAGCTCTGGTGCACGAGGAGAACTATGATTTAATTGGTATTGTTGAATCTTGGCTTCATTCTTCACATGGCTGGGCTATTAATATTCCTGGCTATGCTCTCTTTTGTAGGGTAAAACGGAGGGGTGGTGGTGTCTGTCTCTATGTGAGAAGTGATCTCAAAGTGAGTGTGAAAGAGAGGACCTAGTTGATGGAGAGTGTGATGAGTCTGAAGCAGTATGGGTGGAAATGTACATGGGTGTGCGTAATACAAAGATTATCATTGGAGTTTGTTATAGACCTCCCAGTATTGATGAGGAGATGGGGGACTCAGCTCCTGGCACAGATAGAAAGGGCTGCAAGGGCTCGGACAGTGTTAATAATGGGGAATTTTAACTACCCAGACATTGACTGGAGTAATGGCACTGCTGGAACAGTTAAAGGGCAGAAATGTATAAACCTATTACAAGACAATTATTTTGGTACAGTTTATTTAGGCCCCCACTAGAAATAAAGCTCTGTTGGACCTGGTAATCTCAAACCATGTAGAGCTTATTAATAATGTTCATTTAAAGAACATCTGGGTAGCAGTGACCATAATATGATTTCATTTAATGTTAGCTGTAAGAAAAAAACGCATATCTTTAAGAGAGCAAATTTTCCAAGCATGAGGGCTGCTCTCCAGGATTTAGACTGGGAGGGAATATTGGCATCGATGAGCGCAGAACAGAAATGGGAAATTTTCAAAACACTTTATGCAAACTCACTGCAAAGTTTATTCCCATGGGCAATACGTTTCAAAGGCTATAAAACCTATGTGGCTCATGGCCAAAGTTTAAAAAAGCTATAAATAATATGAAAAGCGCTTTTAAAAAATATAAAAATGAAGGAACACTATCATTGTTTAATTGTTACAAAGAATATAACAGAATATGTAAAAAGGAAATCAAGGATGCTAAAATTCAAACTGAATGACAGATTGCAAAAGCTAGTTAGGTCTGAGCATGTAGGCCTTTTACAAAATAATCAGGAGTGGGTGACTTGGGAAAAGAGAAGGCAAATGTATTAAATACTTTCTTCAGCTCTGTGTATACAAAGGAGCACGGGGGAGCTCATGACCATAATGAGGATGGTATTGACACAGCCCCAAATGATCCACAAGGGCTCAAAAGGGATATGGTCCAGAAATATTTAGACAAAATAAGAGTGGATAAAGCGCCTGGACCAGATGGCATCCACCCACCCACGCAAATAATTGAGCGCTGTAATTTTCAAAGCCTTTGTTTCTAATTTTTAGGGACTCGTTAAGGACTGGAATAGTACCACTGGATTGACTAACTATGTCACGATGATTCTCCAAGATTGAGAGTGGGGGAAGGTTAGGAAAATATGTCATATTTGCCTGCCCCTTCTTTTCCTGAATCAACACAATAAGTGATTGGTACCAAACGCACTCACTGTGTTCATTCATAACTGAAGCATTGGCGGTATGGGGGGCCCATGTCAGGTTTTCTGTATGGGGGGCCCATGTCAGGTTGTCTGTATGGGGGGGCCCATGTCAGGTTGTCTGTATGGGGGGGCCCATGTCAGGTTGTCTGTATGGGGGGGCCCATGTCAGGTTGTCTGTATGGGGGGGCCCATGTCAGGTTGTCTGTATGGGGGTATGGGGGGGCCCATGTCAGGTTGTCTGTATGGGGGTATGGGGGGGCCCATGTCAGGTTGTCTGTATGGGGGGGGGGCCCATGTCAGGTTGTCTGTATGGGGGGGGGCCATGTCAGGTTTTCTGTATGGGGGGGGCCCATGTCAGGTTGTCTGTATGGGGGGGGGCCCATGTCAGGTTGTCTGTATGGGGGGGGGCCCATGTCAGGTTGTCTGTATGGGGGGGGGGCCCATGTCAGGTTGTATGGGGGGGGCCATGTCAGGTTGTCTGTATGGGGGGGGGCCCATGTCAGGTTGTCTGTATGGGGGGGGCCATGTCAGGTTGTCTGTATGGAGGGGGGGGGGGCGGATCATGTCAGGTTGTCTGTATGGGGCGCTGTGGATTCTAACAGCAGCCCTGGTGACAGCAATCACAGGATCTGGAGCCTGGGAACAGAATTTCAGAGATCTTCAACACATTTCCACATTGTACTGAGCAGATTTTCTTGGACATGACATTAGAGGAAGTGTCTGGCAGCAAACAGCAGAGGGATCATGTGGACTGAATAATATTTGATACAGGTTTCCTGGGAGGAAGAAATAATTTGCACAGGGCTAGACGATGAGCAGGAATTTATCAAGGAGCTCAGGTGAGTAACGGGCAGACACTCAGCTAGAACAGGAACAGCTGTGGACGACTGCAGAGGAGAGGGAATTAAAATGTGTAAATTAATTATTGCTCTTTCCACAATTTTTTTTTTTTTATTTTTTGTAAAATGTATGAGCATTATTATTTTATCTGTCTAGAAATATTAGATGGCAATTTGCTATGTATGCACATTGCCAACATGCCCCTAGCCAACCAAAAATTGGCAAATTTGGTAAAATATTATATGTATTAATCAACTTTAGTTGTCACTTTGCAGTACTGAGTAAAGTAAGCCATCTTGGACCTAACATTTGAGGTGTGCATGTTCCTTTTTTAATAATCATTCACTTAAAAGTTTTAAAGAGAAGAAAACACTGGTTGCTAGCTTTTAGACTACGTTCACATCTTGGCGTTGCTATTTCAGGCGTTTTTATGGGCGTTTTTACAGGTGTTTTTGTGCAGGCGTTTTTAGATTGACTAGAGACCAATGGAAAACGCCTGTAATCTGCCCAAAAAGAAGCTCATGTACTTTTTTGAGCGTTGGGCGTTTTGCTCACGGCGTCAAAACGCTCAGATGTGAACAGGGGCCATTGAAATGAATAGGATTTGTCTTGTTGATCATTTTGAGAGCTGATCCTAGAGCAGAAAAACTCCCCAAAACGCCTACATGTGAACGTAGCCTAAAGATTTTTTTTTTTTTTTTGTGAATTGATCAAACAGTGTAACAGTTTAGTGTGTATTGACAGCTCCATTGATTTATAGCAACTTTAGAAGCTGCATATGAGTGCCCATTGTGCATTGGTGACTGATCCACTTTAGGGTACATTTACACTAAACGCGGGTTTAAAATAATGCGAGTTCAGCTGAAAACATCTGTGCGGGTTCATGCACAGATGCCTATTGCGATTTGCTATGTTAAATCGCACCGATGTGAATGGGGGCTTACAGTCAGTTGAACATAGAATAGGAGACT
This sequence comes from Pelophylax lessonae, assembly GCF_965119305.1. NCBI lineage: Eukaryota > Metazoa > Chordata > Amphibia > Anura > Ranidae > Pelophylax > Pelophylax lessonae. Next base: position 169,624,959 of record NC_138779.1, read on the forward strand.
TGCGTAGAAAATGTGATATTTTGTAGCTATAACTGCGGTGTACATTATTCCTACATATTCCATGTTTTGGGGACTTTTGTAGCGTGTTTGTTGTTATACTACTTAGTAGGCAAGAATGCATAAGAACTGCAGACTAATAAAAGCAGGCTCTTGTTAAAATATGTGTAAACCCTTGCCTTGTAGAACAACCCATTCCAATAAAACTAGGTGTGTGTGTGTAAATGTAAAATATATATGAATGTGTTTTAAACTGACTGCAATAATCTGCTGAAAAGTTCCCATTGCACTATTTTTCCACATGCTGCCTTGCAGATCAAAAGTAGGCAGTCACTCTTCTGCATGTGTCAGCAGGGGTAAAGCCAACATAAAGCTGGCCTTACATTTATACAATTTTATTCACTTTTCTTCAGATGTACCATTAAGTAACTATGTAGTATAAGGGCCGGCCTGATTGCATATAAATGGAAAGTGTTTAGGTTTGACCTCATATTTTATGGCTTTGGTAAATCTAAAGGAAAACTGTATAAAGCATTAGGCTGGCCATGCACGTATAGATTTTTGGACGAGAATATTCGTACAATCGATTAATGGACGAATGTCATTAAAAAATTGTCTTTTGCTTTTAACATTCAATTTTAAAATGAATGTCATTTTTGAACGATAACCACATGCTAAAATTTCGTTTGATCGAGAAGTTTTCCTTCCCGCTTCTGCGCATTTTCCTGTCACTGCTGTCGAAAACTAACACCAATTTGACCTTACTAACGATTCGAAAATCAAATAAATGTTCTTAAAACAAAAACTTTCAAACAAAAATCTATACACATATGGCCAGCATTGGTGTGAAAAAAGAGTTGTGTAAAGTGTTCCCAAGGAGGGTCTCATTAAGGCCCTGTTCATAATCAGGCGATTTGGAATTGCGAGCAGAATTTCTGCAATTCTGCCCAAAATTCCAAATTGCTGCAAAATACTGGATGCATGTTTGGGTGCCATTAATCCCGAAGGGCACCCTAAATGTGGCAAGATTTTGCCGGGCGATAAAATGTTACATAGTGAGGTTGAAAAAAGACATCCGTCCATCCAGTTCAACCTATGATGTGTGTGTGTTTGCTGTTAACCGTACATTGTATACCCCTGTATGTTGTGGTCTTTAAGGTGCCCATCTAATAGTTTTTTGAAACTATCGATGCTCCCTGCTGATATGACTGCTTGTGGAAGAGAATTCCACATCCTTACTGCTCTTACAGTGAAGAACTCCCCACGTACTTTAAGGTTAAACCGCCTTTCCTCTAGTTTTAGTGAGTGGCCACGTGTCTTATTGTATTTCCTTTCTCTGAATAGTTTGTTCCTTATGCTAGGGTCGCCAGTACAGTATTTGTACATTGATATCATATCCCCCCCTCAATCGTCTCTTCTCCAGAGAGAATAAGTTCAGTGCTTGTAGTCTTTCCTCATAGCTGATGTCCTCCATTCCCCTAATTATTTTTGTTGCCCTTCTCTGGACTCTTTCCAGTTCCAGCACATCCTTCCTGAGGACCGGTGCCCAGAACTGGACAGCATACTCCAGATGTGGCCGGACCAGAGTCTTGTAGAGTGGGAGAATAATCTCTTTATTTCTGGAGTGAATCCCCTTTTTTATACATCCCAGTATTCTGTTGGCTTTGCTTGCAGCGGCTTGGCATTGCATGCCACTGCCAAGCCTGTTGTCTACCAGTACCCCCAGGTATTTTTCCATCATAGACTCACCCAGAGCCCCCCCCCCCCTAGTGAGTATCTTGCTTTCTGGTTTCTGGCACCCAAGTGCATTACTTTAAATTTTTCAACATTAAACCTCATCTGCCATGTAGTTGCCCACCCCGTTATTTTGTTCAGGTCCGCTTGTAAGGTTTCCACATCCTGCATAGAAGATATTGGCATGCTTAGTTTAGTATCATCTGCAAATACTGAGATTGTACTAGATATCCCCTCCTCTAGATCATTTATGAATAAATTAATCAGGATTGGTCCCAGGACAGAACCCTGGGGGACCCCACTTTCCACACCCGCCCAATCTGAGTACTCCCCATTAATCACCACCCTTTGCACTCTCCCCTGGAGCCAGTTCTCTATCCAGGTACTCACCTTATGGTCCATACCTACCTTCCTTAGTTTGTACAGTAAGCGTTTGTGGGGAACGGTGTCAAAGGCCTTTGCAAAGTCCAGATACACCACATCCACAGGCTTTCCCTTATCTAGGTGGCAGCTCACTTCATCATAGAAGGTTAATAGATTGGTTTGGCAAGAACGATTTTTCATGAATCCATGCTGATTACTACTTATAATACCGTTTTCATTACTAAAGTCTTGTATGTGGTCCCTTAACATCCCCTCCAAAATCTCGGCCCCTTTTTAAATATTGGTACCACGTTGGCTTTTTTCCAATCAGCTGGCACCATACCCGTCTGTAAACTATCCTTAAAGATCAAGAATAATGGTCTGGCAATCACCTGGCTGAGTGTGTAAAATCGTGCCTGGCTCGAGGACCTAAACTCTGCGCAATAAGTCCACATAGGGCAGCCCATTCCAGTCAATGGACTGCCCTATTTGCAACATTGCTTTCTTCATGTGAATTGCTTTTTTTGAATAGCTAGCGGGAACCTTCATTCCCGCTAAGAAATGTGTGAATGGGGCCCAACGCTGGGTTCAAATTCCTGGGAGAGCTGCTAGACCTGTAATTCTGTGAGAAGGGGCAAAGTGGGCAGACTACCAATTCTTGCAGGAGTTTTTTTTTTATTTTTTATTTTAATGGCTGAAAGCACTGGTCTCCAACTGTGGCCCGCGGGCCAGAAGCGACCCTTTGCTTACCTTTTATCCTGCCCTGTGGGCACCATTCCTCATCCTCTTACAGGCAGTCCAGGAGTTACTAACATCCGACTTGCATACGACTCATAATTACAAAGAGAGGGAGACAGCAGGAAGTGAGAGGAAATTTACTCCTAGGAAGGGAAATTTGCTCCTGGAAGGGAAATTTGCTCCTGTAAAAGTTATCATGGGAAAAAGGTGTCTCCACTGAAGCTTTATCACCAATCCTTGTTTTTATGGCAACCCCAACATTTTGAAAATCCAAATGTCATAGGAACAGAAAGTGAGGTGGAATCTTCTGACCAGGGCACAGATAGAAAAAAAAGCAACAGGTGTATTAACCCTTCCCTATGCTATCCAATAATTTAAAAATCATTTTCTCTTTCGTTAATTGACGAACACAGCTCCTGTCATTCTTGACCATTGGGTTATGCTGCCCCCTACAGGATTAGGACACTAGGCAGAAAAAATTCTGGCTACACCCATGGACAGTCCCAGGGAGTATACTCCCTCTCTCTGTATAGTCACTTTTTTTTTCTGCCTAGTCAGGAGTAAGGACCTAGTTCCTTGCTGGGATCTTTGGTCCTGGCAAAAATTTTTTAGATAGAATTTTTTTTCCTCCTGGATTTTTCCTGTGAGATCTACTATCAACTGCCGGACTAGGCGACGGGCTGGATAATCTAGATCCAGTGGTAACCCTAGCCTGGCCAGCGCGCGCGCAGGCCTCAGCCGTGCGCTAGGTCGTCCGCGACATAGCCCTGTGTTGCGAGCAACAAGTGGGATTGATTTCCGGATTTTCACAGATTCTTCATGAAAAACAAGAAGTTCCGATTACACCAAGGTGATTATTCATCACTGATGGTCTGAACAAACTGGAGCCATTGGATCATTAGCAACACTTCATGCTGAAAACTCTGGACTCATCCTGGTCTGGGTATAGGTGTGGTAAGATATACCTGTTTACTCGTAGCAGAGCTTCATCCTTTTATATGCTCCCCATGCTTACTACACCTTTCAGCCACGCTTTTGGAGTCTAAGCTCTCAGCTTGTTTACAACTGCTCCCTCGCCCTTCATATGCAGAGTGCCTTATATCAGCATGTTGGTCTGAGCATCTGTCACCAATGTAGCGAGATGGCTCGCAATGGACTTCTACATTGTTACTGAGAACTTGATCTTCAGATAAACTTGTACATCATATACATCATATGGCCTTGTCATACCAGGGAACTGACATTTCCAACTAGCCACCTGTGATAGACATCTATCTAAGCTAAGTGTAATATACAGTCTGCCTTGATTTGAGAGCTATTCATCCTCTGAAATGTTTATATGGACAATCTTGCTAGAGGTTGTATTGCACATACTCCACTGTGTCCAGACGCTGTTTAGTGAGTGACCTTTTTGGTTTTTATAGGTTGCTTTTTTTGTTTTTAAATTTCAGTCTATGTTTATTGTCTGTTTTGTGTGATTGACACGTGCTAGGTGATTTGGGTGACTGGCTTATATGTATACTGTGGTTTGGACCAAAGCTACTAATGTTATTGTACAGGCTTTTTAATATTTACACTAATTTCAAATTGGTTCACTTTAGACATCATTACCTATCTAACATGTCTACTATTAACCACTTTTTGTACCTCTGGGAGGGGGGGGGTGTTTAAGAAGATAGCTTTTCCTAGGCTATAAGAAGATTGCCAAGACCCTGAAAATGAGCCTCAGCACAGTGGCCAAGACCATACAGTGGTTTAACAGGACAGGTTCCACTAAGAACAGGTCTTGCCATGGTTGACCAAAGAAGTTGAGTGCACGTGCTCAGCGTGTTATCCAGAGGTTGTCTATGGGAAATAGACGCATGAGTGCTGCCAGCATTGCTGCAGAGGTTGAAGGGATGGGGGTCAGTCTGTCAGTGCTTAGACCATATGCTGCACACTGCATCAAATTGGTCTGCATGGCTTGTCGTCTCAGAAGAAACCCTCTTCTAAAGATGATGCACAAGAAAGCCCGCAAACAGTTTTCTGAAGACAGACTAAAATTACTGGAACCATGTCTTCTGGTCTGATTAGACTAAGATAAGCCTATTTGGTTCAGATGGTGTCAAGCATGTGTGGCGGCAACCAGGTGAGGAGTACTACAGTCAAGCATGGTGGTGGAAGTGTCATGGTCTGGGGCTGCATGAGTGCTGCCGGCACTGGGAAGCTAAAGTTCATTGAGGGAATCATGAATGCCAACATGATCTGTGACCTACTGAAGCAGAGCATGATACTCTCCCTTTGGAGACTGGGCCGCAGGGCAGTATTCCAACATGATATCGACCCCCAAACACATCTCGCAGACGACCACTACCTTGCTAAAGAAGCTGAAGGTAAAGGTAATGGACTGGCCAATGCATGTCTCCATACCTAAACCCCATTGAGCATCTGTGGGGCATCCTCAAACAGGAGGTGGAGTAGCGCAAGGTCTCTAACATCCACCAGCTATGTGATGTCGTAATGGAGGAATGGAAGAGGACTCCAGTGGCAACCTGTGAAGCTCTGGTGAGCTCTATGCCCTAGAGCAGGGGTGTTGAATTAAAATTTATCGAGGTCCGGTCAGTCTTTTCGCATGTGCCAAACAGCATGTTGCCGCAGCACCATGCGGCTTGGTTCTGCGCGATTTTGGAAAAAAAGGTCAAGGACTTCTTTCTCTGTTTCTCGCAGGTAGTTCAGCCCGCGATGTGTGCGTCACATGCACAGATCTGAATCCCTCAGTCCCCACTGCTCATCAGTCCCCTCCGCCTTCACATCAAGATCCCCTCTTGATGAGTGTCCTCAGGTTCCCCTTTACATCACCCCCCTCCACTCCTTTCACAGTAATGTTCTCACACTTCCTTGTCATCGACCCCCCCCCCCCTTGACAGTACTATCCTCTGCCCCTATTTACATCACCCCCCCCCATATTACTGTTCTCTGTCCCCATAATCCCCCCCACAATACAATCCTGAGCTACCCCGCTTTACTGTCCTCAGCCCCTTTCACATTACTGTGCTTATTGTCCCCCACATTACATTTCTTAGCCCACCCACATTACAGTCCTCAGCCTCCCCCAATTTAATGACACACATACATTAAAGTCCTCAGTCCCCCACTTTATTGTCCTCAGCTCTCTCCACATTACAGTCCTCAGCCTCCCCCAATTTAATGTCCCCCCCTACACACACACACACACTACAGTCCTCAGCCTCCCCCAAATTAATATCCCCATCCCCCCGCACACACACACACACACACACACACATTACAGTCCTCACTCCTCAGCCTCCCCCAATTTTCCAATTTAAACCCCCCCCCCCCACACACACACACACACACACATTACAGTCCTCAGCCTCCCCCAATTTAATGACACACACATTAGTCCTCAGCCTCCCCCAATTTAATGACCCACACATTACAGTCCTCAGCCTCCCCCAATTTCCCAATTTAATGCCCCACACACACACACACACACACACACACACACACACACACACACACACACACACACACACACACACACACATTACAGTCCTCAGCCTCCCCCAATTTAATGACACACACATTACAGTCCTCAGCCTCCCCCAATTGAATGACACACACATTACAGTCCTCAGTCCCCCACTTTATTTTCCTCCGCTCTCTGCACATTACAATCATCAGTCCCCCCCACATTACAGTCCTCAGCCTCCCCCAATTTAATGTCCTCAGGGCCTACCGAACATCACAGTCTTCAGGGCTCCACTTTAATGTCCTTAGCCCCCCCACTATGATGTCCTCAGCCCACCACATCACAGTCCTCAGCCTCCCCACTTGAATGTCCTAACCTCCCCCCCACACCCCACATTACAATCCTCTGTCCTCCACTGTAATGTCCTCAACATACATACACACACACACACACACACACACACACACACACACACACACACACCACAGCTCTTCCACTTCACTGTCCTCAAATACACACACACACACACACACATCACTGTCCTCAGCACACACATTCCTCATTTTCAGCTTTTCAAACTAGTGTCCTCACTCCCTGGGACTTCACCCCCTCCCTTACTGTCTTACCTTGCTTACACAGATCGAAGGTTGGAGGGAGGCACAGGCACAGCATATTTGGATGGAGGGGGGTGTTGCAAGATCGTGATTGGTTGCTAGGACTGCCCTTCATCCTAGCAGCCAATCCCTGCTTGTTAAACTCGGCCAGCTCCGCCCAGCTCCGCCCTCCATCCAGAACTGTCCTGCCTTCTGCTGTCTGCTCTGTGAGGAATGGATTACAGAGCGACGGCATTGGAAGAAAAGGCTGCTAAATAGCGGTACCGCGGCGGTCCGAATGGAAACATGACGCGGGCCACATGTGGCCCGTGGTCCACATGTGGCCCGTGGTCCACCATTTAGTGATCATTGCCCTAGAGGGTTAAGGCAGTGCTGGAAAATAATGGTGACCACACAAAATATTGACATTTTGGGCCAGATTTGGACATTTTCACTTACAAGTATACGCCCTTTTGTTGCCAGCGGTTTAGACATTATTGGCTGTGTGTTGAGTTATTTTGAGGGGACAACAAATTTACAAATAATATCAAAGTCATCAAATGTTCTTAATCAAGTAGTAGACCGTACCTGCAGAGACAGATCCACAAATTAATGGAAATGTACAAGTAGGTAGATTGTATTATCAATCAGTGCTTCTGTGTTCCGTATACCCTGATATACAAGTCTGGAACATTTTTTCTGTGGTGGACTAAAAATTGGTCAGGGATCTGAGAATAATATCCCGCAGAAAAGTTATTTTCTTAAAGGAACACAAACTTTTCATAAATTAAGGCATAAAATTACAGCAACATAAAATAGGGATTATTTTCCATTTAGAGTACGTAGTTCTCATTGTTGTAAGGAACTGCACATGTGCCTGTTTGGCAAAATAGATTCTTGTAGTTTCCAGACGGTATTTATTCAGCAGTGGTTGGCACCAAATGTCCTACATAGGAGTTACCACTTCGTGCAGAGGAATTGCCAGAGCTGCCTTTCAAGAGTTTGTTGACCAGGTCTTATACTGGTTCTGTAGTAAAAAATACACAAATGGATCCGATAAAGCTTTGCTGTATGCCAAAAATCGACTTATTATGCCCCACTGAGATTTATGGTGGTGGAAGAAGAAATCTCGGCTGAATCTACCATCCCTAACTGAACAAAATCCTCCTTCATTTGTCTCATGGGCTCCCCCTCCCAGACACTGCAGATCACAAATTTAAACAAAAGAATGCATCAGTCCATAATTTGTTTTTTTGGTATGAATTTGCTTGCATATGCTCAAACTTTCATAAAAAACAGGCTTGTGTTTACATATCCAAACAACTGCTTCCTTAATTAGTGTTCACCACTATGTGCTCCAATCATCCATATATATTAGTGATAATCCCCTCATTCGATGTGCCCTCACCTGGGGAATAAGACCAACCAATAGTCTATATGCCCCTTTTTGTCCCTCTCGAGGGATCTGTTTTATGCTGTTTCACTCCTTTGGTGGCAATCTTGAGTTTAGAATCCTCCTTCTCTTACACTTCTCTCCATACGCCAAAATCCTAAAGAGAGAAAGCTGGACATAGTGCTTTATCTTTTAAAACAACCAGTGTATTAAACACTCACATTTTCCTGGTGCTTAGAGTGCACTAAACTGTAAAACGCATTCCGGGGGATATCCCCCAGAGGAAGCCACGTGACCCTGTGGCGTAACTCATAGGGGAAGGGGCAAATCTGTCCTCATGCCGAGGCGCGCATTGTGAGCATACCGTGGTAATACTGTCCGATTGTCTTATACCCCCACTGTAAGGACTGAATGCTTTTTACAGTTTGGTGCACTCCCAGCACCAGGAAAATGTGAGTGTTTTTTATATTTAGTGTTCATAATTAAGGAATCAATCATTTTAGTAAATACAAGCCTGTTTTTCATAAAATATTGAGCATATGCAAGCAAATTCATACCAAAGGACACTTTATGGACTGATGCATTGTTTTTGTTATTGTTCTATATGGTTTGATTATGATATGCTGATTCAGAAAATTGCTATGCCAACATATTTTAGGAGTTACTAGCACACATTAGCATTTGGGAGCGCAGCACCACTTTTAATTAACATTTTGCACATTGATACACGTTTAGAGAGTGTGTATAGGTGTGAGCGATCAGCTTTGTAAGTTTTGTAGTCTTCTAGCACTCAATAGCACAACATAGCAGCACACAAGTACACCCAATTTTAATTGACACTCCTAAACCTTGTGGAAGGCCTTCCCTGAAGAGTTTAAGCTGCAAAGGGGTGGCCAACTCAAATTTGAACCCTACAGACTAAAGCCTCGTACACACAATCAGATTATCGAACGATCTGTCGTCTGTTTTTTGTTGCATGCTAGTCTTATGTGGAAAGTGAAGAGGTTACTTTCATACAAAAATTCCTGTACTACAGAATTCAACTTCTGAAGTGATGTCATGTGTTTTGTATGTGTTCTTTAGTTTCAGAGCACGCCTAGACTTGCTCTTAAGATTTTTTTCTGACGAAAACTGTACTAATTAAACGAAAATTGGACGTTGTGTTGACGTACGATACAAATTTTATAGCCTGCACATCAAGTTTTTGTCGTCCGAAAATCCATAATCGGCTGTCGAAAGCACTATACTAACAATCCGAAAATCGGCAGATCGTTCGTCAGATGAAATTTTCCTTCTGATTTTCGTATTGTGTACGGGCCTTAAGACCCATTAAAGTTCATGTGGATGTAAAGGCAGGCGCCCCAATACTTTTGGTAATATAGTATTTGTAGAACAGTCAGTGGTTAAATGGTAACTCCACTTTCGTGGGGAAAAAATGGCAAACCATACAAAAAAATAAATATATTAGCATATACAATTGTGACTTAAGTCATATTGTAGTTGAATGCTATTTAAAATTACCTTTTCTTTTAAATCTGCAGTTCTGTCATCTTTCTGTAAAATGCAATGCAATATGGCTACCAGAAGGAGTTTTGTATACAGAATGTGTACAAAACACCCCCCAGAAACATAATGTCCTGTTTGTGTAATTGGCTTACTGATTTTCCCAGAAGTCTGCATATATACAAGTCTAGATTTTTAGCATCCCCTTTAACAGAAGATACAAGTCAGATTTTTGACAACCCTGCAACAAAAGTCATTTTTGGTGAGATACTCCCAATAGGAAATCACATGTAAAGGGATGCAGACCCTGCAATTTTCGTCATTAGAGCCCTGCAGGTGCTAAAGCTGTTTGATATTTAATTATAAAAACCACTCCTATTATATCTACTTTCCACATGGACACAGACAAACACACGGATTTCTTCAGAATAACAAAGTATAAGAATATGCAAAAAAGTACGTTAAAATCCCTACAATTTACATAGATCCCCCAGAGGGGAATGTTTTTTTTCTCAACAAAAGTGGAGTTACGTTTTAACTGACAGAAGCCTGGAAAGTGCCATATGCAGAGCTTAGTGCTCAAGTAGTTTACCTGGGATATACTGGGATTGTACACTTCATATGTCAAACACATTTTACCATATGAATAAATACACAAACCAGAATGTGGGACAAAAATCGGGACACTGACCTTTTATTGAGTTTTAAAGTATTAATAGTAACATTATTTATTTTATAATTATAACTTACAAGCGACCAAAATACTATCAAGCCACTTAGGGCCCTTTCACACTGATCAATTTTTACATGCTTTTAGTGTTTAAAAAGGTGGAACAAAATGCATAAAAAAAATGTATCATGTATCCCTTTAACCAGTTGCCGAACACCCCATTGCAATTTTACTGCTACAGGGCGGCCGCGCTGTGCAGTATTGTGTGTATATTTACCTGATCTTTCACTTCCCGGTATCGGGTAAGTGCGTGCGTGCAGGAACACGGGAACACAGGATCAATGCCTTCCTTATTGACAGAAGCGCGATCTGCCTTGTTTACAGAATGATCAGTGGGTGCTGGTGGACACCAAAAGCACCCCCCCCCCCCCCCACAGTAGTAAATGACTAGCTAGGCATATTTTTTGCACTGATCACTGTAATAATGTCACTGGTCCTCAAAAAAGTGTCAGTGTCCACACTCTCCACCGCAATATCGCAGTCCCACTATAAGTTGCTTATCGCCGCCAATACTAGTAGAAAAAAAGAAAAAAATTCTATAAATATGTCCCATAGTTTGTAGGCGCTTTTTGGGATTTTTTTACCAAAAATATGTAGAATACACATTGGCCTAAGTTAAAGAAGACTTTTTTTAAATTTTATTGGATATGTTTTAATGCAGAAAGTAAAAAATATTATTTTTTTTTTTCAAACGTGTCGTTCTTTTTTTTTTTTTTATTTATAGCGCAAAAAATAAAAACCGCAAAGGTGATCAAATGGCACCAAAAGAAAGCTTTATTTGTGGGAAATAAGACATACATTTTATTTGGGTACAGTTTCACATGACCGTGCAATTGTCAGTTGAAATAACTCAATGCTGTATTGCAAAAAATGGCCTGTTCAGAAAGAGGTCAAGTTGTCAAATCCTATGGAACTCTTCACACCAGTGTGCTACGGGTGCTGTGCTCTGAAATGGAAAACTGGTAAAGCCCAGTGCCTGAAAGTCATATTCCATATCTCATTACCAAAAGGCATTACTCCCGAAGGAAACTTCAGGGACTGGAACACACCATAGTTTGGATCTGTACAGCACTCTGCAGCTAACAGACCAGGTAATGGGGTGTCTGGGAGCACCACTAGCAGGGCCCAGTGCCGGAGGGTCACATTACAGGCAAGCTTTGCAGTCTTCAGTTCTGCAGGGTTTATATACGCCCACCAAGGCTGCACTGAGGATCAGCTGGTCTGCATAGCTGCTGTGTGGAGACTAATGGGCCATACACACTATACAATTGTGTTTAGATTTTTTCCTTTAGATTTACCAAAACCATATAATAGGAGGTCAAATCTAAACACTTTTAATTTGTATGCAATCAGGCCGGCCCTTGCACTACATAGTTAAAGGTAAATCTAAAGTTAAATCTCTTTTTATTAAATTTTTTACAAACCAACAAATCAAACAAAAAAAAAAATAGAAAACAATCTCAATATCAAAGTCCATACTCTATAATAGAGAGGGAAAGAAAAGGAAGCATTGATAGTTTCAAAAAACTATTAGATGGGCACCTTAAAGACCACAACATACAGGGGTATACAATGTATGGTTAACAGCAAACACACACATCATAGGTTAAACTGGATGGACGGATGTATTTTTTCAACCTCACTAACTATGTAACTATAAGTGTGAAATATAATTTCTCAACATCCTAACATAGGCTGGTCCATTTAAGCAGTAAATATACATCTTTTAAAGGGATTACTACCAAAAAAAATATTCTCATCTGAGTCCTAGAGTGTTAGCACATCACCTCAGTAATCAGACCTGCAAAGCGTCTATTTTTAATCTTCCCAAAGTTTGTGCTATTTCCGCCCTTAAGTACCAGTCCGTATATCGAAAGGGCTTCATAAAATGTTGAATGTCCTCGTCCGTAAGTTCCTGCTCTATAAAGAGTTTCCATTTGTCAAAGAACCTTTTGGTAAAGATATGATGTTGTAGGACTGTATCCATGCGTTCCTTATACATTAATGACCTAAGCTCCGTCTTAAGGGCAGGTAAAGTGGGAGGTTTAGGTTGAATCCATGATTTTAAGATAGTCCTTTTAGCCGCCAAGAAGCATAAGGCCCCGTTCACACTGGGGCGACGCTACTTTGCCGGGCGACCTCATAGGTCGCGGCACGCTGCTCGCACCGCGACCTCGGAGCGGCCGGCACGGACTTCATAACATTAAAGTCTATGCAGGTCGCTCCGGGTTACCCCAAAGAAGCTCCGGACCCTTTTTCTAAGTCGGAGCGACTTGTGTCGCTCCTATTAGAACGGGTCCGCAGCTTCTCTATGGAAGGCGCCTGACAGGTCGCCCCGGTGTGAACGGGGGCTTAATGTGAGCACAGGGGGACAGTGGCCAGTGGGCTCGCATAGTCGAGAGTGTTCTGCAGGTTAATTCCAAATAACATAAGATGCGGAGACTAGACTTCCGTAAACGGGTATTCATTACTGTATTGGCATAATGAACCACCTTGTTCCAGAATGGAATCACTCTGGGACATGACCAGAATCTATGGGCCAGTGTAGGCCTTGTTGACATACAAAGGGGACATACTGCTCGAGTTTTATTATCCCTATTATCCCTAAAAAGAGCTTGGATATAAGCTTTATGTATCATTTTAAATTGAGTCTTTCTCCATATCTCATTCACGGTAAGTGTCCTGATATGCCTATAACCCTGAAGAATATGATGTGAGAATTCTTGTCCAGGAAAGTCTGTATGCCACTTTTCAAAAGATTTATCCTTAGAAAGAGGAGACAGCTCACCTTGTAAAGTTTTAAATATTGTTGATATTGAGTAAGAACGTTGTTGCAATAAAGTGTCCATCACTGTTGGAAGCCTTCTGACAGATTTGGTGCACAAGAAGAGATATATGAAATAGCTTGATAAAAGGCCAGAAAATGTGATTTAGGAAGATCATATTCTGCAGCAAGAGCCAAGAAAGATTTAGGTTTGAGTCTAGAGGTCCCATTTTCTGTTTGAATTAAAGAATACGCTTTCACCAAGCCTTTAGTTTTCCAAAATTTTGCAGTATTTACCTTAAATTCAATATTCCCTCATTATCCCATGTTATATTTCCAAAAAAATGAGTCATGTGACCTTCATATCGCATGTGGAATCCTTTATTGGACTGACCTCATAAAGAGGTATTTTTAAGCAAAAACAGTTAAAAATCATAATAGATGGTGGTAGGTGACTTTTGTGAGATGTCAGTTAGGCGTTTAAAGTGGCTATAGACTCAAGGTCTTTTACCTTTCATGCATTCTATGCATAGTTACATAGTAGTTAAGGTTGAATAAAGACAATAGTCCATCCAGTTCAACCTGTGTAGGTGTGTGTGGCCGTAATCATTTTCCATACCCCTGAATGTTTTGATCCTTGAGATGTACGTCCAAGAGTCTTTTTAAATGTAACCATACTCCCCGTAGTTACTACCATTTGTGGTAGAGAATTCCACAGTCTTGTAGCCCTTACTGTAAAGACCCCCCTGCGTAGCCTGAGGTTAAATCTCTTCTCCTCTAATCGCATTGTATGCCCTCCTGTCCTCATGCATTCCTTGCAACTGAATAGTTTAGTTTATTTAGTTTTTTTTCTATGTCGAGATCACCGTTGAGGTATTTGTAAATCGCTATCATGTCTCCTCTCAGGTGTCTCTTCTCCAGGGAGAATAAATCAAGCACTTGTAGGCGCTCTTCATAATTAAGGTCCTCCAATCCCCTTATTAGTTTTGTTGCCCTTCTCTGGACTCTCTCCAGTTCCAACACATTCCTTCTGAGGACAGGCGACCAGAACTTGACTGAATATAGGTCACTGTGTAGTTTCACCCCTAATGTTACTGTATATCCAAAAGTATAAGGCTTCTGGGGCCACTCAAAATGGATGGAAGGAATGCTGGGTAGTGTATATATTCAGCCACATAAAAAATAACTAAATATTTGGTGGCTACAAAAATACAAATACGAACAGGCAAAACGTGTCCCCATCAAAAAGGAACAAACATACTGTATGAGCGCACCAAATGTGATATGACCAACCAACGTGATTCAGTGTGCTCATATGTTTGTTCCTTTTTTTAAAGGGGACGTGTTTTGCCTATTCATTTTTGTATTTTGATAGTCGCCAAATATTTAGTTCCTTTTATATGTGGCTGAATGTATACACTACCCAGCATTCCTGCCATCCATTTTAAGTGGACCTGGAAATCTACTTTTGGATATAATACTAGTGGGAAACCCTTTGGTGACCTTTTTTAGCCTGAACCCCTTTCTCTGAGGGAATTCGGGAAATGTGAGGACTCCTAGTTCTATTTAACCACTGTGATGCATCCCCCTGATGAATATTTGTCGCAAGAATTGAAACATGTTGGGGTTTTCAGATGCATTATTATGCTCATGTATCTCATTTTGGTTTGTTCATATGACTACGGACACATTTTTATCATGCTTTAAAGCAGAGCTCCACCAAAAAAGGGGAAGTTTGGTTTTAAGCACCTTCCCCCCCCCAATATGCCACATTTGGCATTTCATTTTTTTGGAGATGGGGGGACAGGTACCGAGTTTTGAAATGGGGATTAGGGCAGCACTATAAGAAAATGTCCAGTACTGAATACAAAATTAAAATAAAAGTCCATAAGACAAATCCATGCAGGAGGGGCCCGTGCAGATGAAAGTGCTCATAATCTATAACATATGCTGGATTCCTTGAAACTTGATGTGAAACAAGCGTGTGCAGATCCACCACCAAACAGGCTGGCCTCTCCCCTTATCAATTGACCCCTGAGCTAACAGTGGGTCATAAACGCTTAAAATCTCCACACCAGGAAAAGGAGTAACTAGGAATGCTTCCTGGACCGTCCCTTAGCTCCAGGTACAGATATGGCAATCCCTGACCCCACACGTGCAGCTCAAATAAAGAATATAAGGCAGAGCATAGTGAAATACTGCAAAACCACAATTTATTGAATACAATACTCTTACTTTAAAAAGCACTGCACCCAGTGCTAAGTAAAACAGCGTAACATGCAGAGTTGTTTCCGTAATGTAGCTTGTACAGCAGGATCCTCTGTGAGACAGAAGGTGGCGTCACGACGACTCCTACCCTCCGTACCCGTTACGTCCCAAGGGGAGGGACTTTGTCAGCGGAGTGAACCAAGGTACCGAGTTTTGACAGATACAGGCTCCCACTTCTGCTCAAACCACCTAGGCGGCTTGAGTGAAAATGCTCCTTTCTTCCTCCCTCCTTGCAATCTTCTGGGACATGTCACAGGTCCCACGCGGTTTCCTGACCAACGCGAAGGCGTTGCGCGGCGCGCACCCAGCTGCGAAGCTTCAAGGTCTCGACCTGACTGCTGTTCGTTGGTATGACGGACTTAAATGGGCAAATGCTCACATTCGATGGCATCTGGCACTTTGGAGGGGTGTTCAGTTCCCGGATGAATCCTGGTTTTCACTGTACAGGGCAGATTGCAGCGTGTATGGCGTTGTGTGGGTGAGCAGTTTCCTGATGTCAACATTGTGGATCGAGTGGCCCATGGTGGCGGTGTTATAAACGAACACAGGTGCATTTTATTGATGGCATTTTAAATGCACAAAATTACCGTGACGAGATCCTGAGGCCCATTTGAATCGCATTCATCTACGACCATCACCTCATGTTGCAGCATGATAATGCACGGCCCCATGTTGCAAGGATCTGTATACAATTCCTGGAAGCTGAAAACATACCAGTTCTTGAATGGCCAGCATACTCAGCGGACATGTCACCCATTGAGCATGTTTGGGATGCTCTGGATTGGCGTATACGACAGCGTGTTTCTGGTCCTGCCAATATCCAGCAACTTCGCACAGCCATTATAGAGGAGTGGACCAACAGTCCTCAATCAACAACCTGATCAACTCTATGCGAAGGAGATGTGTTGCACTGCGTGAGACAAATGGTGGTCACACCAGATACTGACTGGTTTTCGGACCACCCCGAACCCCCCAATACAGTAAAACTGCACATTTTAGAGTGGCCCTTTTATTGTGGCCAGCCTAAGGCACACCTGTGCAATAATCATGCTGTCTAATCAGCATCTTGATATGCCACACCTGTGAGGTGGATGGATTTTCTCAGCAAAGGAGAAGTGCTCACGAATACAGATTTAGACAGATTTGTGAACAATATTTGAGAGAAATAGGTCTTTTGTGTACATAGAAAAAGTCTTGGATCTTTGAGTTCAGCTCATGAAAGTGGGGGCAAAAACAAAAGTGTTGCGTTTTTTTATAATTTTTTTTTTTTCTGTGTGTGTGTAAGTATAATATATAAATATATATAATGTATAATAATATAATAATAATGTATATAATGTGTGTGTATAAGTATGTATATGTGTGTGTGTATATGTATATGTGTATATATATATATATATATATATATATATATATATATATATATATATATATATATATATATGTATGTGTATATATATATCTCTCAGTATCTCAAAAAAGTGAGTACACTCCTAACATTTTTGGAATTATTTTATTATATCTTTTCATGTAACAACACTGACGTAATGACACTTTGCTACAATGTAAATTAGTGAATGTACAGCTTGTATAACAGTGTAAACTAGCTGTCCCCTCAAAATATTTAAATACACAGCCAATAATGTCTAAACTGCTGGCAACAAAAGTGAGTACACCCCTAAGTGAACATATCCAAATTGGCCCAAAGTATCAATATTTTGAGCGGCCACCATTATTTTCCAGCACTGCCTTAACCCTCTTGGGAATGGAGTTCACCAGAGCTTCACAGGTTGCCACTGGAGTCCTCCTCCACTCCTCCATGACAACATCACGGAGCTGGTGGATGTTGGAGATCTTGCGCTCCTCCACCTTCCGTTTGAGGATGCCCCACAGATGCTAAATAGGGTTTAGATCTGGAGACATGCTAGGCCAGTCCATCACCCTTACCCTCAGCTTCTTTAGCAAGGCAGAGGTTGTCGTGGAGGTGTGTTTGGGGTCGTTATGTTGGAATACTGCCCTGCAGCCCAGTCTCCAAAGGGAGGTGATCATGCTCTGCTTTAGTATGTCACAGTACATGTATGCATTCATGGTTCCCTCAATGAACTGTAGCTCCCCAGTGCTGGGAGCACTCATGCAGCCCCAGACAATGACACTCCCACCACCAGGCAAGACACATTTGTCTTTGTACTCCTCACCTGGTTCCCGCCACACACGCTTGACACCATCTGAACCAAATAAGTTTACCTTGGTCTCATTAGACCACAGGACATGGTTCCAGTAATCCATGTCCTTACTGTGATTGATTGTCTTCAAAAAACTGTGTGCATCAGCATTAGAAGAGGCTTCCTTCTAAGACAACAGCCATGCAGACCAATTTGATGCAGTGTGCGGCGTATGGTCTGAGCACTGACAGGCTGACCCCACCCCCTAAACCTCTGCAGCAATGCTGGCAGTACTCATTCATCTATTTCCCAAATAGATATAGTCTGGATATGACGCTGAGCACGTGCACTCAACTTCTTTAGTCGACCATGGCGAGGCCTTTTCTGAGTGAAACCTGTCCTGGTAAACTGCTGTATGGTCTTGGTCGCCGGGCTGCAGCTCAGTTTCAGGATCCTGGCAATAATCTTATAGCCTAGGCCATTTTTATGTAGAGCAACAATTCTTTTTTTTTTTCAGATCCTCAGAGTTCTTTGCCATGAGGTGCCATGTTGAACTTCCAGTGACCAGTGAGAGAGTGAGAGTGATTGTAACACTGAGTCACATGACACCAGGGAGGGAAAATGGCTAATTGGGCCTAATTTGCACATTTTCACTTAGGGGTGTACTCACTACTTTACATTGTAGCAAACTGTAATTTCTTCAGTGTTTTGCCACATGAAAAGGTATAATAAAATATTTACAAAAATGTGAGGGGTGTTTTCACTTTTTTGAGAGAGTGTGTGTATATGTATGTGTATATATAATATAATATAATATATATATATATCGAGAGAGAGAGAATGAATGTTGTAAATACTTTTATTTTATATTTGAACACATGACCTCTGTTTTTAGCTACTTGAGGGGCTTGCAGTGCCATCTTAAGAGCATTATAGGCCCCTGGGAAATGCAGTGCACTGGGGCCCTGCCTACACAATCACCCATGAGAATAAAAATGCACATTATTGGTAAGGAGATATTTATTGGTACAGCAGTGCCATGCTAATGACATTATCAAATTTTTGCCGCTGGGTCCGGTGAACACAAACATGGATGGGAGTTAGACTCAACTGTCCTGTGTGTGCCTGTTCCCGTATTAGCAGACAGGCATTCCTGCAGTTGTGGGCTCCCCTTCCACTGCCCAAGGGGCCTTACAGCAGCGCAGGGCTTACAGGCACTTGCCACCTGCTAAGTTCAGTGGCGAGATGCACGGGATACGGGACTAATGCTTGGCTGGGGCTGCATCGCTGGGCAGGTGGGGCCCCCCAGGCAAGTGGGGCCCCCGGGAAACTTCCCAGCGTGCCCATTCGGTAAGATGGCCCTAGGGGCTTGGAGAGGTGGGGTGGAGACTGCAGTGTCAGCAGGGAAAGAGCAATATGCTGATGTTCCCAGTGAATAGCTTGCAGGGGTCAGCACAAGTCTGACCATTGAAAGACAGACAGCACAACCTGAAAACTGACCCTTTAGAGATGCATGTGCTCTAATGCTGCCTAGCATGGTCAATTCAAAGTAGGAAAGCAGGACCACTTGCAGGATCATCAGGTATTTCACACAAAGGAAGCAATACAAAGAGAACAGGATACTTTTATAAAGAATATCTAACCATGAAATATTAGAGTAACATACTTTAACCACTTCAGGAATGGCATGTTCAGTGCTGTGATAGCTTAGCTGATAATTACTCCATCATGCAACACTACAGTATACCAAATTACTTTTATACAATTTTTAAAATTGATACAGCTATCTCTATTTAATAATCCTGGGTTTTTAATGTTTTACTAGATAAAGTACAGAAAAAGTTTGAAAAAAAAGCAACTGTTCCTTTCTGCCCCTTCCACACAGGGCGGGCTCCGTTGGAGTCCACCTGCTCATTGGTGAATCTGACCGCTGATCCCCGTTAAGCAGGCGGATGGCTCGTCCGTGCCAGCTCCGCTTATGTAGAGCGGACACAGACACAGCCTGCTCTTCTCTATGGCGATCAGATGTAAAAAGATCGCCTGGCCGTGTACACCAGACGCTCATTTGATCCACTAGACCAGGGGTGTCAAACTCAATTTTATCATGGGCCGTATCAGCAGTATGGTTGCCCTCGAAGGGCCGGTTATATCTGTATGATTAGATGCACCCCACGCACCCTTACATAAGTCAAGGGTCACCCACCCTTCCTTACATCACAAGGCACCCCTTTACCTTGTGCTAGTGCCAGGAAGAAGATGTGGGTGGATCTGGGAAGAAGAAAGTGCAACGTCTAGAGGAGGGCTGGAGTCAGCTTACAGAATCTGCTGAATGCTGCGACCAGGGGAGGCAGAGACAAGGTGGTGTTGTGGCTGCACAGAGAGGTGCAGAATCTGTAGGAGGAGTTTTGCCCTCCTCTCTGCTGCAGACTGCTGAGAAGGGGGGGGGGGTTGGGCAAAGACGAGCCTTTCTGCAGCAGCACAGAGAAGAACAGGATCTGGCAAAGGAGTTCTGTCCTCTCTGCTGCAGATTACTCAGACAAAGTGGAGGCAGAGACAAGGGGGGTGCCGCAGCTGCAGGAGAGGTGCGAAGGCCACATGAAATGCCCTGGGGGGCCGCATTCGGCCCATGGGCCTTGTGTTTGACACCTGTGCACTAGACAGATGGGAAACAGATCACTATCCCTCTGTTCTTATCGGATCCAATGTCGCAGGTGTAAAGGGACACATCTGTTTACACCTGGCACTTCATAGAGGACATTGGAGGGTCCAATCGGGTCCTCCTGAAAAACTGATATGCAGACTTGACCGGTACGCCCGTCTGAAAGGGCCCTTGCTCTCTAGTAAAGCGGAACTAAAGTACCACTATGATACACTGAGCAGGCAGGCATTTTACTGCAAAAGGGACATCAGTGTCTCTTCTGTAGTAAAACATACCTACCTGCTTGCTCATGGTGATTCCCGGACTGTAAACTGCGCCACACCTGTGCAACTAAGCTTACATAGGCTGAGCCGATCCTGTGATCCGGGATGTCTAGCTCCTGCGCATGTGCAAGAGTGATGTCATTCCACTCCGACCAATGAAGCTGAAACCTGGCACACGGGAGAAGATGCCCACGCTGGCGAGCGATTGTTGGGACAAGGAGTATCCTACCTTTTTAGTTCCACTTAAAAAATGTCAACACAGTAAAAAAAATACCCCCAGATAGACCATTGTTTGGAAAGTTGACATCCTAGGGTGATCTTTTTTGCCACAATTGTTTGGAATAAACATGCTGGTATTGGTTAAAAAATTGGGTGCACTTATCCATTAAAAGTCACCCACTGAAGCCGAGTGCAAGTCTTCCGTTATTAGTAAAAGAAAGTTAAATATATGAAAAGTTGAATGGGTGAAATTGCATTGTGTGCAGTGGCTAGATGCATGGATAAGCTCAAAAGAATTGAATCACCCCTCTTCCCCAAAACAAGGGTTCATTCAATAAATCCCCTCTTCCCTTTTCTCTGTTGTGAGAGGGAGGGAGGGCTCTCCAATGTACACAGTTATACACTGTTTACATTGGTAATTGCTGTGATTGGTCGTTACAATGATCACATGGCACAGAGCCAATCTAATCAACTCTGTGTCTTTGACTGGTGCACTCAGCAGTTTAAAAAAAGCAGGAGCAGCAGCTATATGTGCGCTCACCAACATTAACAACAATTAGATATATGGGTAAAATGAATTCATCCTGGTAAAGGCGCTGTCCAACCACTAAAGAAGGTCAAGGTATTTAAATGGTTTCTAAAGGGAAGCTTTTTTAGGAAAAAAAAAACCACATCACTGGATCGAGAATGAGCTCAGGTAAGTTTTTAGAAAGGACTGGGAAGAGGGGGGGGGGGGGTTATGCGTTTTGCAAACTTTTTTTTTTTTTTACCTCTTAACCACTTGCCGACCAGTCACTGTACATTTACGTCTGCAAAGTGGCTCTCCCAGGCAGAATGACGGTAATAAACATCATCTGCCTGGGAGGAGCTAGGGGGCGATCAGCAGCCGGGAAACCAGTGCGGGTGCCAGGCGCCTCTGATTGCCACCTGACACCGGTGATCTCTCCCCCCTGACAGAAGGACGGATGGCTGATGTTAACACAGCCGACCGTTCTTCTCCCTCGGATGATCACAGAGGCTATGTGATCCTGCTATATAGGATCACATGTCTCTGTGATGACCTCACAAGCCCAACCCCCCCACAGTTAGAATCACTCCCTTAGGCTTACATTTAACCCCTTGATCACCAATAGTATTAACCCCTTCCCTGCCAGTGTCATTATTACAGTAACAGTGCATATTTTTAGCACTGATTACTGTAGTAATGTCACTGGTACCCCCAAAAGTGTCAAAAATGTCAGTCAGGGGTCCGATCTGTCCGCCGCAATGTCGCAGTCCCACAAAAAATCGAAGATCGCCGCCATCACTAGTAAAAAAAAAATTACCTAAATCTTTCCTGTAGTTAGTAGACGCAATAAATTTTGCGCAAACCAATCAAAATATGCTTATTGTGATTTTATTTATTTTTTTTACCAAAAATATGTAGCAGAAAACTAATTGGCCTAAAATGTTAAAAAAAATTTGATTTTTAATTTTTATTTTTTTTGGGAATGTTATATAGCGGAATGTGAAAAATATTGTTTTTTTTTTTTTTGCATAATTGTATCTTTTTTTGTTTATAGCTCAAAAAATAAAAATCGCACAAGTGATCAAATACCACCAAAAGAAAGCTCAATTTGTGGGGAAAAAAGGACGTCAATTTTATTTAGGTACAGCGTCGCACGACCGCACAATTGTCCATTAAACTAACGCAGTGCTGAATTGCAAAATAGGGCCTGGTCATTAAAGGGGAAAATCCTCCGGTCTGAAAGTGGTTAAAGTGATTTGTAAATTTTTTTTTTTTTTGGGGGGGTTAAAAAATAACAGACCTGCTCTGTGCATCCCAGATCCTCCTCTTCTCGTGTCCCTCTTTGGCGCTCCTGGCCCCTCCCTCCTGCTGAGTGCACCCACAGCAAGCAGCTTGCTATGGGGGCACCCGAGCCGAGATGCAGCTCCCAGTGTCCATTCAGACACAGAGCCCCACCCCTCTCTCACTGAATTTAGTTAAAGCGGTTGTAAACCCGAAAAAAAAAAAAACCTGCAAGACAAAGGCATAATGAGCTAGTATGCATCGCATACTAGCTCATTATGTATTACTTACCTTGGAACGAAGCCTCGACACGGACCCCCGGACATCGCTGCGGGTGCTGCCATGATCCCTTGGCGTCTCTTCCGGGTTCGGCGGCTCCGGCGCTGTCATTGGCCGGAGCCGCGATGACTTCACTCCCGGCAAGCTCCCGGCAAGGAAAACTGAAGGGGCCCCGGACCTTCAGAGCGCATGCGCTGCTCGCGTGAGCGGCTGCATGCACTGTAAATATCTCCTAAACCGTGCCGGTTTAGGAGATATTAATTGTACCTACAGGTAAGCCTTATTATAGGCTTACCTGTAGGTAAAAGTGTCAAAAAGCGGGATACTACCGCTTTAACAGCAGCTGGAGTCAATGGCACCTCGCTGCCATCTTAGCCAATAAGGAGGGAGAGTTTCGGGAAGCCAAGACACTCCTGCAACATTGCTGGATCGAGATGGGCTCAGGTAAGTATTAGGGGGGCTGCTGCACATGGAAGGCTTTTTATCTTATTGCATAGTATGCATTAAGTTAAAAAAAACCTTTTCACTTTACAACCACTTTAGTGCTTAGAATACATAAAGGTGAAAACCTTCTGCCTTTAGAACAACTTTAATAAGGACAGTCTGCTTACAAGGCCAATCACTTGCATGTGATTGCTGCATTCGTGATTTACATGCGAGCGGGTGCGATTATCAGTCGGCAGCCTCCCATTGCTGTCATTGGGACTGCCTACTCACAGCTAATTGTGGGAACCCCCGCTGAGGTTCTCGTATCTAATTGCAAGGCAAGGGGTATTTGCAGGTGTGAATGCACTCTAAAATGTCCAAACCTCACCAGGTTTTTGTATCCTATTGCAGAGGCCTTATGGGGAATAGAAAAGTGCTCCCTACATTCAGTGATTGGGACTGCTTTAAATCTTCATTTGCCCATGAAAAATGAGAACAGCAATAAAGTGTAGCACATTAACTCATAAAGCTAGGATCTGGCAGCATCATCTGAGGGCGTATGATATCCTGCCCTCATTCCCTCCATGTGTGGTAAGAAAGAACTTTCAGCATCTCTAATTAACAATTAGAGTAATTAGAACGGCTGCATTGGTGAGAGCTTAATTATATTGGAGGAGGCTGCGCCTTTCCCCTTGTAAATAAACGGCTGCAAAAGCCGATCTGTTACATTTGTTTGTCTTCTGATATCACTAAGCTAATCAGATTTTTTTTTTTAGGCATAAGGGGCAAGTTTCAATTAATTGAGTTCTGAGCCTGTTTAGTTGAGAACGCCCTGTGAGAAGGCAGTGTGATTATGTTGCATGCATACTGTACGGTGTCATGCATACTGTACATGATGAACGCAGTACGCCAGTAGCGTTTGCTGTAAAAAGCTGTCGCTATAAAATGAGTTTTGCGCTATCGTTTTTCTGCGTTTTTTAGCAAAACTATACTACTACAAAAGCTTAAGGCCCCTTTCACACATGCAGACCGTTTTTGTTTTTCATTCATCCGTTGATGGATAAAAAATCGACATCAATGCATCTCTATGGAAAAACAGATGTAAACAGATAATCATTCATTTTACACCTGTTTTACGTCCGCTTCCATCAACATCCGTTTTTTGGAAGTTTAACCACTTTACCGCTGCTCACTGAGCTGCTACTGCGGCACAGTGGTTCGTTATCGTCTGGCGACGTAGACCTACGTCGCCAGACATTCCCCTCCCTCGGCGGCGCGCGGTGCCGGAGGCTCGCTCCCCTGTATTCAATCACAGCGGGAGTCGGGCCAGGGGAGGAGCGGCGGTGATCACCGCTGCTCTTCCCCGATCGTCGGGGAATCGAGTGTGGAGATCCGCCCGCTTGTGTAAACAAAGCGGGCGGATCTCCTAAGTGACAGGCAGGGTCAGATTGCAGGATTCAGCATAGCTGAACATGCGATCTGTCCCTGTGTCACTCAGTCACCTCCCCCCACACATGTCAGTAAGCACCAGGCATACATTAACCCCTCCCTCTCCAATAAAAATTAACCCCTTCCCTGCCAGTGTCATTTTTACAGCAACAGTGCATATGTATAGCACTGATTACTGTAGTAATGTCACTGGTATCCCCAAGTGTCAAAAATGTCAGTCAAGGGTCCGATCTGTCCGCCGCAATGTCGCAGTACCGCAAAAAAAAGATCGCCGCCATTACGCGTTAAAAAAAAATACAGCTGTATCAGGGTTCCAAATAATATTAAAAAGAGAAAAACCTTTGATAACCCAATCACAGGAAAATCCTACACAATTAAGGATTTCATATCATGTGACACTAAGGGGGTTGTATATGCCCTGAAATGCCCATGCAATTTATTGTATATAGGTAGGACAAAAAGACCCTTAAATGTGAGGTTAGAGGAACATGTAATGAATATTAGTAAAGGTTATGAGAACACTATTTGTCTGTGCATTTCAGGGATGTACATGATAGGGACCACAGGGGATTGCATTTTTGAGGTCTTGAAGCCCTCAAGAAACAATGTAGGGGATGTAATTTCATTCGAGAACTCCGTAAAAGGGAATCAGTGGATATATGAGCTGGGGTCTTTGGCACCTGGGGGGTTAAATAAAGATTTTGATTTGGGTTGTTTTATTGATAATGGGTAAGGGGATCTAGGATGTGTACGGTTTGTGTATACTATTTAAAAAATATTTTAAATACTGTATATTTTTCAGGGCTCACATGTTTAATACATACTATGTACAGTATGTGATATTAGCATTTGTATAATATATGCGCACTGCAATATTTGTGTCATCATGATCATTTGAATCGCATTATGTTGGCAATTTGCATCCATTGACATCAATACAGTATCTCACAAAAGTGAGTACATCCCTCACATTTTTGAAAATATTTTATTATATCTTTTCATGTGACAACACTGAAGAAATGAAACTTTGCTACAATGTAAAGTAGTGAGCGTACAGCTGGTAGAACAGTGTAAATTTGCTGTCCCCTCAAAATAATTCAACACACAGCCATTAATGACTAAACCACTGGCAACAAAAGTGAGTACACCCCTAAGTTAAAATGTCCAAATTGGGCCTAAAGTGTCAATATTTTGTGTGGCCACCATTATTTTCCAGCACTACCTTAACCCTCTTGGCAGAGGCGTAACTAGATTTCACAGGGCCCCGGTGCAAGAAATCATGAAGGGGCCCCCCCCCCCCGAAAAAGCATGTTTTTGACCCTTTTTTTTTTTTGCAACAAAGTAAAACATTTCTGTTTCTGGTTTCAGGGCTGGTGAAGAGGGGAATGGGGTCAGTAATAGTGCATGGTGGTGAGGAGGGTGGGAGCAGTGGCAGCGGTGGTGCGGGTGTGGGATCAGAGGCGGTAATGGTGGGGAGGGGGGTGGGATCAGTGGCGGTGGTGGGGTGGAATCAGTGGTGGCGGTGGTGGGGAGGGAAGTGGGATCAGAGGCGGCGATGGTGGGGAGAGGTAAGGGATCAGTGGCGGCGGTGGTGGGGAGGGGGGTGTGATCAGAGATGGTGAAGGGGGGGTGAGATTAGTGGCGGCGATGGTGAGGGCGGTGGGATCAGTGGCGGTGGTGAGGAGGGGTGGATGGTGGGGTGGGATGGGATCAATGGTGGTAGTGAGGGGGGGTTATGGTTGGGAGGGGGGTGGGATCAATGGCGGTGGTGAAGGGGTGATGGTGGAGAGGGATCAGTGGGGGCGATGGTGGTGGGGAGGGGGGTGTGATCAGAGATGGTGAAGGGGGGGTGAGATTAGTGGCGGCGATGGTGAGGGCGGTGGGATCAGTGGCGGTGGTGAGGAGGGGGTGGATGGTGGGGTGGGATCAATGGTGGTAGTGAGGGGGGGTTATGGTTGGGAGGGGGGTGGGATCAATGGCGGTGGTGAAGGGGTGATGGTGGAGAGGGATCAGTGGGGGCGATGGAGGGGGGGGTGGAGGAGGGGTTTTATGTGGTGTAATCCTCCCCAACCACCACCACCTCTGTCTCACTGATCCCATCCCCCCACCACTGCAGATCTCATCCCTACACCCCCCCAAAACCTCTGTTGTAGATAGGGATGAGATCTGTTCTGTGGCAGGCATGGGATCATTAAGGCAGCAAGCCAGCAAGGGTGGAGTTTGGGATCAAAATTCAAGGCAAGTTCACTTACAATTAGCAGTCAGACGATTATTATGAATCCCCCTCACTCAGCAACTCCAGGCAGGCACGCACGCTTCTTCTAGCAGGAACAGGAAGCATTTGGTGTCTCTTCGCACTCCTCCTCCCCCTGCACTCTATTGGTCCTCACTGCATCAGCCTTTTCTGATTGGAGGATCGGCAGGGCTGAGGGCGGGCGGGTGCAGGCAGCAGCAGCAGATTGCTTTAGAAAACTGGCCGCTGTAGACCTCTCCCCCCTCCCTCCCCCGCACCACGATCGGGGAGTGCGGCAGCCGGTATCCAGTTACAGACTCAGCCACTAGCGAACAGTCAGGCGGATGGACGGGCCCCCTCACGCCGCGGCCGCGATAAGAGAACGGGGGCTGGCGGGCCCCCCCTCAGGTGGCGGAACTCCAGGGCCCGGTCGCAAGCGCGACCGCTGCGACCCTGATAGTTCCGCTACTGCCTCTTGGGCATGGAGTTCACCAGAGCTTCACAGGTTGCTACTGGAGTCCTCTTCCACTCCTTCATAACGACATCACGGAGCTGGTGGATGTTAGAGACCTTGCGCTCCTCCACCTTCTGTTTGAGGATGACCCACAGATGCTCAATAGAGTTTAGGACTGGTCTTGGCCACCATGCTCCAGCTCTGTTTCAGGGTCTTGGCAATCTTCTTATAGTCTAGGCTAGCCGTCATTAAATGGCGGTCCGAGAACGGACCACACGATGCTTCTGCCCGGACCATCAGGCCGCTACCTATAAGCAGTCATTGGTTTTCTGGGACTGCGGGTGTCCCAGCAACCAGTGACGTCCTGTGTGTGCGCCCCGTCCCCCTGCTTCTTACTGCGGCTCTCAGCTCACTCCCAGCCGGGCCGCGAGTTGGGGCGTGATGTCACTTGCGCACCCCACCCCCATATTCCTGACTGCGGCTTCCGACTCTCAGCCGACTCACACCTTGCGAGGTATATCTTGCATTTTCTGCCTCCTGCAGCTTGCTGACTCTTGCCCCAAAGGTATGTGGGGCACATTTTAAAGGGGATTGCTTTTGAGAATATTTTATAAAGTGCAGACTGACGGGCATATTTTATTAAGGGGCACACTAATGGGCAAATTTTGTTGTGCCCATTAGAGTGCCCCATAAAATAAAATATGCCCATTAGAGTGCCCCCTAACATAATGTGCCCATCAGCGTGTCCCTTACTTTAGGTTAAGGGTCACACTGATGGGCAAATTTTATGCTAAGGGACACGCTGAAAGGCACATTTTATGTTAAGGGGCCCTCTAATGGACATATTTTATGTTAAGAGCAATGCTGATGGACACGTTTTGTTTTGCCCATCAGCATGCCCCTTAACATAAAATGTGCCCATCAGAGTGCCCCCTAACATAAAATGTGCCCATCAGCGTGCCCCCTATTTTATGTTAAGGGTCATGCTGATAGGCAAATTTTATGCTTAGGGGCACGCTGATGCGCATATTTTATCTTAAGGGGCACGATAATGGGCACATTTTGTTCTGCCCATCAGAGTGCCCCTAACATATAATGTACCCATCAGCGTGCCCCTTATTTTATGTTAAGGGGCACGCTGATGGGCATATTTTATGCTGTGGGACACACTGATGGGCATATTTTATGTTAAGGGGCACTCTGCTGTGCACAACTTATGTTAATGGAGCACACTGATGGGGACAACTGATGTAAGGGGGCACTCTGATGGGAATGCCTGACGTAAGGTGGCACTGTGATGGGGACACCTGGTGTAAAGAAGCACTGTGATGGGGACACCTGATGTAAAGGAGCACTGTCATGGGGACACCTGATGTAAAGGAGTACTGTGATGAGCACATTTTTTTGTGCCCATCAGAGTGTCCCTTAACATAAAATGTGCCCATTAGAGTGCTCCTTAACATAAAATGTGCCCATCAGCATGCCACTTATATTATGTCAAGGGGCACGCTGATGGGAAAATTATGTTAAGGGGCAAGTTAATGGGCACATTTTATGTTAAGGGGCACTCTGATGGGCACAATTTGTTAGGGGCACACTGATGGGGATATCTGATTTAAGGGGGTACTCTGAGCGGAATGCCTGATGTAAGGGGGCACTGTGATGAGGTGATGAGGATACCTGATGTAAAGGAACACTGATAGAGACAACTGATGTAAAGGGGCACTCTGATGGGCACATCTAATCAAAAGGGCACTCTGATGGGCACTCTTGATGCGGTGGGGACTGTAAGGGGCACTCTAAAGAGGAAACCCTAAGTAAGGGGGCACTGTGATATAATGGGCAACCTTATATAATGGGGTACTCTGATGGGGACAAAAGATGTAAGGGGGAACACTAATGGGAGACACCAGATGTAAGAGGGCTTTCCATTGCAGAAACCTGATGTAAGTGGGCACTCTGATGGGAATACCTGAGGGAGTACTCTGATGGTGGCAACTGATTTATGGGGGTAGTCTGATGGGGGCACCCAATGTAATGAATTACTCTGATAGGGGCAACTGATGTAAGGGGGAACACTAATGGGGACATTTACAGAGTATTACCGGAGTGTGTGGAGTCAATAGTAGCAAAAGCGCCAGAGAGCATGGCTGGTGCCAAGAAAAGGAATGTAGATGCTGAAAACCGGGCCTTCAAAGATAAATGGACAGACCAATATATGTTCATTCTTCCTATGGGACATTTAAAACCGGTTTGTCTCATTTGTTGCGAAACGGTGGCAATAATAAAAAGTAGCAATGTCAAGCGCCACTATGAAACAAAACGCAGTTCGTTTGAGCAAACATTTTCACAGCTTTCCGAGGTGAGGGCACGTAAAATAACTGAACTAAGAGCCCAGTATGACAGATCCACCAAAGTCCTCTCACATTCATTTACAGCCCAGCAGCGTGCAAATAAATGTTCACTTAAAGTAGCACGGATTTTGGGGCAACACAAAGGACCATTTCCCAATGGTAGATTTGTTAAGGAGTGCTTGAATGCTGTTGCTGAAACTTTGAGGGTAAACAAAAAGAGCTATGTGAAAAAATCAACCAAATCCCATTATCAGCATGAATGGCAACAAAAAAGACTGAAATATTACCAGAGGATGTATTGGCACAACTTGATGCAGCTATTCAGAGTGCAGTATGCATTTCTTTAGCCATTGATGAATCAACAGATAGAACTGATAAGGCCCAGCTTTTGGTGTATGTAAGATTCTTTTCACAAAGAAACAAAAGAACTGTGTGAGGACCTGTAAGGTGTAACACCACTTGAGACCCACACAAGAGGACAAGATATATATGAGCCCATTAGGGAGATTCTGAGAAAAAGGAAGATAGATCTGAAAAAAGTGGTCTCGTTTACCACAGATGGTGCCCCTGCCATGGTAGGAAAGGAGAGAGGAGATGTGGTATGACTGAAAAAGGACAACCCTGACCTTATTGCTTACCACTACATCATTCACCAGACAGGCCTGTGTGCCATGCTATCAGAAAAGTTTGCAGAAATCATGGACACGATGATGAAACTCATCAACTTCCTCAGGGTATCCTCATCCCATCAACATCGTTTACTAAGAGTTCCTTAACCGCTTGCCGACCGCCGCATGACTATTTACGTCGGCAGTCAGCCCCCCCACAGGCAAAGCGAAATAGGGCTACGTCGTTAGCCTGTGAGGGTCTAGGTTGCGAGCGTGCGCCGCCGGAGGCGCACTTCCGCGCGGTCACGGACCCCCCCCCCCCCGCGCGTGTGCCTGGCGGACCCGATGTCCGCCGGTCACTCGCGATCGTCCGTTAGAGCAGGAGAAAGGCAGGCGGCTAATGTAAACAAGCCGCCTGTCATTCTCCCCTGTATAGGAATAGTGATCATACGGTTCTACTATGTAGGACCGTTGATCACTGTTCCTACACCTCAAGCCACAGCCAATCACAGTTAGAATCCCGCCCCTAGGGACACACATAACCCCTCCCTCTCAAAAAAAGTTAACCCCTTCACTGCCAGTGTCATTTTACAGTAACAGTGCATATGTATAGCACTGATTACTGTAGTAATGTCACTGGTAACCCCAAAAGTGTCAAAAATGTCAGTCAAGGGTCCGATCTGTCCACCGCAATGTCGCAGTACCGCAAAAAAAATCGCAGATCGCCGCCATTACGCATAAAAAAAGAAAAAAAAATGACAATCTTTCCCTTAGTTAGTAAACGCAATAACTTTTGCGCAAACCAATCCAAATACGCTTTTTGCAATTTTTTTTTTTTTTAACAAACATATGTAGCATAAAACAAATTGGTCTAAAATGTTAAAAAATCTTGATTTTTACATTTTTTTTTTCTTTTGGGAATTTCATATAAAAAAAGTGAAAAATATTGTTATTTTTGCAAAATTGACTCTCTTTTTTTGTTTATAGCGCAAAAAGTAAAAATCGCACAGGTGATCAAATACCACCAAAAGAAAGCTCTGTTTGTGGGGAAAAAAAGGACGTCAAATTTGTTTAGGTGCAGCGTCGCACGACCGCGCAATTGTCCGTTAAAATCACGCAGTGCCGAATCGCAAAAAAGGCCCTGGTCAGGAAGGGGGTAAAATCTTCCGGGGCTTAAGTGGTTAAAGAAGTTGAGGCAAATGCAAATGACCTTTTACTTCACAACAATGTTAGGTGGTTGAGTAAAGGCAGTGTATTGGAACGCTTTTGGTCCTTGGAACGCTTTTGGTCCATTCGAACTGAAGTAGCAGCTTTCTTAGTACAACTCAAAAGCCAGAAAGCAAAACAGTTTTCACTGTTTTCACAAGATGAGCACAATGGATAATATTTCTTTCCTAGTGGACATAACATCACAACTTAACCGGTTGCCGACTGCGCACAGTATATTTACTGCGGCAGTCAGCCCCGGCCAGGCAGAGTGACGTAGGTCTTCGTCGCTCGCCTGTCACTGGGTTTTGAGCCAATAGCGGGCGGGCGCGCGCCCGCCGAGGCGCACGCCCGCCTCGGCTCGCTCACGGAGGAGTATGGGCGTGTGACCGGCGGACCCGATGTCCGCCGGTCACACTACGATCGTCGGTAGAGCGGGAGAAAGGCAGAGTGGCTTATGTAAACAAGTCGCCTGTTATTCTCCCCTGTGTAAAAATGGAGATCAGACGGTTCTACTATGTAGAACCGTCTGATCTCTGTTTTTACACTAGTAGCCATGTCCCACTACAGTTAGAATCACGCCCCTAGGACACACTTAACCCCTCCCTGTCCAATACAGTTAACCCCTTCCATGCCAGTGTCATTTTTACAGTAACAGTGCATATGTATAGCACTGATTACTGTAGTAATGTCACTGGTAACCCCAAAAGTGTCAAAAATGTCAGTCAAGGGTCCGATCTGTTCGCCCAATGTCGCAGTACCGCAAAAAAAAAATCGCAGATCGCCGCCATTACTCGTTAAAAAAAAAAACACCAATAATAACAAAAATCTTTCCCTTTGTTAGTAAACGCGATAACTTTTGCGCAAACCAATCAAAATACGCTTTTTGCGACTTATGTTTTGTAAAAAAAAAAAAAAAAAAATGTAGCATAAAACAAATTGGCTGAAAATGTTAAAAAATTTTGATTTTTAAATTTTTTTGGGGGGAATTTCATATAAAAAAAGTGAAAAATATTGTTATTTTTGCAAAATTTACGCTCCTTTTTTTGCTTATAGCGCATGATCAAAAAATCGCACAGGTGATCAAATACCACCAAAGGAAAGCTCTGTTTGTGGGAAAAAAAAGGACCTGAAATTCGTTTAGGTACAGCATCGCACGACCGCGCAATTGTCCGTTAAAGTCACGCAGTAAAAAATCGCAAAAAACCCCCTGGTCAGGAAGGGGGTAAAATCTTCCGGGGCTTAAGTGGTTAATGAACTCAATTTAAAGCTGCAGGGCGGCAAGAAGAATTCCATATGTGATTTTATGATCGCTATCCGTTCCTTCCAGAGAAAACTGGATTTGTTTAGGGAAGATCTTCAAGGAGAGTGCTTGCATTTCACAAAGGTGAAAGAACAGATTCAAGGAAAGAGAGACGTATCTCCTCTTGTTGGTTTCATAGATAAACTGGTTGGAAACTTCAGTAAAAGGTTTGACAGCTTCAGTCTTGGACAGCAGATCCTCCTGCTCATCCACAATCCATTTATCGTTAAAGATGTCAGAGTGTTTTTAACCACTTGCCGACCGCAGTAGACCGGGTGCTACTGCGACAAAGTGGCTCGATTCCGTCCAGCAACATAGACCTACGTCGCTGGACTCCTCTTGTGGGCGGCGCACGCGCGCCGCCGGAGACTCGCTCCCGCTGTATCCAGTTACAGCGGGAGTCGGGCCAGGGGAGGAGCGGCGGTGATCACCGCTACTCTTCCCCGATCGTCGGGGATCGAGTGTGGAGATCCGCCCGCTTGTGTAAACAAAGCGGGCGGATCTCCTAAGTGACAGGCAGGGTCAGATTGCAGGATTCAGCATAGCTGAACCTGCGATTCCTTCCCTGTGTCACACAGTCCCCTCCCCCCACACACACGTCAGTAAGCACCAGGCATACATTAACCCTTTCAGTGTCATTTTAACATTCCCTGTCAGTGTCATTTTAACAGTAACAGTGCATATTTATAGCACTGATTACTGTAGTAATGTCACTGGTACCCCCAAAAGTCTCAGTCAAGGGTCCGATCTGTCCGCCGCAATGTCGCAGTCCCGCAAAAAAAATCGCAGATCGCCACCATTACTAGTTAAAAAAAAAAAAACAATAAAAATGACATAAATTTCCTGTAGTTAGTAGCTGCGATAACTTTTGCGCAAACCAATCAAAATACGCTTATTGCGATTTTTTTTTTTTACCAAAAATATGTAGCAGAAAACAAATTGGCAAAAAAAAGTAAAAACATTTTGATTTTTAAAATTTTTTGTTGGGGAATTTCATATAAAAAATGTTTAAAAATATTGTTTTTTCAAAATTGTCGCTCTTTTTTTGTATATAGCGCAAAAAGTAAAAATTGCACAGGTGATCAAATACCACCAAAAGAAAGCTCTGTTTGTGGGGAAAAAAAGGACATAAATTTAATTTGGGTACAGCATCGCACGACTGCGCAATTGTCCGTTAAAGTAACACAATGCCGAATCGCAAAAAGTGGCCTGGACGTAAGACCGCAAAATCCTCCGGTGGTAAAGTGGTTAAAGGAGGTGATGCAGACCTTCAAGTGGGCACATGAGGGATCTCTACAGACAGAACTTATTGAAGTGCAAACAAAAACTAAAGCCCCGTACACACGTAGCGATCGTCGGCCGAACGATCGGCCGTCTTTTGTCCAGGGCTGTCCTGTCGGCTGAAAACTGCAAAAGACTGCACATGAATTTTGTCGGCCAACAACAGCCGACTGCAGAAGTGATGTCATTTGATGGTTATCTTTCTGTGTGTTTTTCCTTTTCTGAGCAAGCCCAGTCTTGCTAATCGGCTGTTTGTCGGCCGAATTCTGTACTTACTGGCGAACAATCGGCCTTTCTGGTGTTGGCCAACAAAAATTTTAATGCCTGCACAACAGATTCTGTTCGGCCGAAAATGCGCTGTCGGAAGCATCATACTAACAAGCCTACAATCGGCCGATCGGTCGTCGGCCGAATATTTACGGCCGACAATCGGTACGTGTGTACGGGGCTTAAGAGATTACTTTGGAGGAACTGATCCTGCTAACCTCTGGCTACAGACTGTGCCTGAGACTGATTTCTCTTGTCTAATCAAGGTAGCACTACACACCTTGACCATGTTTGGATCTACGTACAGCTGTGAGTCCGCTTTCTCCACTATGAACATTACTAAAACCAAGTATCGTTCCAGGCTCACCATTGAGCACCTACATCTGTGCATGAGAATGGCAGTAACTTAATTTAAGCCAAGATTCAAACTACTGGCAGGACAATCAAAAGCCCATTTTTTTTTTCTCACTCGACAGTGAAGGTTTTTGGGTGGTAAAAAAATGTAAAATAAAACGAAGGATAATTTGTGCACTTTTTCAAATTGACACCTTGTTTAAGTTAGAAGGTACAATTTTATTTTACTTTAAGGGTCCATGTACACTGCAACTTGTAAATGGCCATTTAGGAGCAGTTGGGTGTTTTTTTTCAGAAGTCCCTGAACCCACCTCTGTTATCTTCTCTGTCCATGTACACAGGGTCGTTTACAGTCATTTACAGGCAGTCGAGTTCAGTGACGTTTTTTGGAAAGCAATTATTTGCGTTCGAACGTGTGTTTCCCGGCGTTTCAAACGCAAAAACGCAACCGAACGTTACCCAACTCGATGAACGTACGTTCAGCCACGTTATACGTTTTTTTTTCATCCATTCAAAATCAATGGTTCTCTATGGGAGCCTATTAATTTGAATGGAAGGCGCACCGCAAGACGGATCAGAATGATCCGACTTGCGGTGCGACTTGCGCTGTGCGAATCTTGAGGGGGAACTCCACGCAAAATGGGAATAAAAACTGCGTGGAGGTCCCCCCCCAGGTTCCAAACCAGGCTCTTCGGGTCTGGTATGGAATTTGAGGGTAGCCCCATGCCGAAAAAACGGCGTGGGTCCCCCCTCAAAATCCATACCAGACCCTTATCCCAGCATGCAGCCCGGTAGGGCAGGAAGGGGAAGGGGACGAGCTAGCGGCCCCACCCCCCCCGGACCATACCAGGCCGCATGCCCTCAACATTAGGGGAGTGTTGGTGCTTTGGGGCAGGGGGAGCCCCACCCCAAAGCACTTTGCCCCCATGTTGATGAGGACAAGGGCCTCATCCCCACAACCCTGGCTGGTGGTTGTGGGGGTCTGCGGGCAGGGGGCTTCTCGGTATCTGGAAGCCCCCTTTAACAAGGGTGGCCCCCCAGATCCCGGACCCCCTCCCTATGTGAATGGGTATGGGGTACACTGTACCCCTACCCGTTCACCCCATAAAAGGCAGTGTATGTAAATAATGACAGGAGACATTTTGGAAAGTTTATTAATAATCTTCATCCGGTCTTCTCCACTCTGGTCTTCTCCCCCTCCGCTCTTCTGCTCTTCTCCCCCTCCGCTCTTCTGGTCTTCTGCTCTTTTGCTGTCCACTCTTCTGCTCTTTTGCCCTCTGCTCTTCTTCCTCTGGTCCTCCTCAGACAATGTCTCCGGTGATTTTGCCGGTCTCCGGGCTCTGCAGCTTGTTATATAGCCATTGTGGGCGTGGCCGCCCGGTGAAGTCATCAGGAGACCCCGCCCCCTCATGTCACAGATGACGTAATCTGTGACATGAGGGGGCGGGGTCTCCTGGCCCACCGGCCAGGGTTTTGGGGATGAAGCCCTTGCCCTCATCAACATGGGGGCAAGGTGCTTTGGGGTGGGGGGTGCAGAGCTCCCCCTGCCCCAAAGCACCAACACCCCCCCATGTTGAGGGCATGTGGCCTGGTTTGGTCCGGGGGGGGGGGGGGTGGTGCTTGTCCCCTCCCCCTTCCTGCCCTACCGGGCTACATGCTCGGATAAGGGTCTGGTATGGATTTTGGGGGGACCCCACGTCGTTTTTTCGGCGTGAGGCTACCCTCAAATTCCATACCAGACCCGAAGGGCCTGGTTTGGAACCTAAGGGCGACCCCCACGCAGTTTTTATTCCCATTTTGGCATTGAGTTCCCCCTCAAAATTCTCACAGCGCAAGTCGCACCGCAAGTCGGATCATCCTGATCTGACTTGCGGTGCGCCTTCCATTCAAATCAATAGGCTCCCATAGGGAACCATTGATTTTGAATGGAGGCAGAAAAAAACGCTGCTAAAAGCAACGTGGCCAAACGTGAAATGACGCCAATGGAAAAAGCTACTGAAAGCACGTTTTTACAGCTGCTTTTTCCAGGCGTCAGAACTAGCTTTGCAGCAGTGTTAATTTTGGCAGCAAATTTCAATTTAGTTTTAGTCTTAGTCTTAGGACTAAAATGGCATTTTAGTTTTAGTCCTATTTTAGTCTTCTGCAAGTGTTTTAGTTTTAGTCGTATTTAGT
The DNA here is from genome assembly GCF_965119305.1 of Pelophylax lessonae. NCBI lineage: Eukaryota > Metazoa > Chordata > Amphibia > Anura > Ranidae > Pelophylax > Pelophylax lessonae. The sequence goes on from NC_138779.1 coordinate 169,661,992, forward strand.
CGACTAAAACTCCAGTATATTTTAGTCGACTAAAACGCAATACATTTTAGTCGACTAAAACTCATTTTAGTCATCTATAATCAAATGGGTGTAGTTCAATTGTAATTTGTAATGCATTATTTAAGCATTTCTCTACAATTTCCAAACTCATTATATACTACTGCTGGTCCTGGAGTGAAAAATCTAATATGTTATTATTTATGCTTTGAGCATGCACCAGTGTTAATTTTTGGCAGCAAATTTCGATTTAGTTTTAGTTATAGTCTTAAGACTAAAATGCCATTTTAGTTTTAGTCGTATTTTAGTCATCTGAATTGTGTTAGTCGACGAAAACGTTTTAGTCGGTTTTAGTCGACGAAATTAACACTGCTTTGCAGCACGTTTTTTATAACGCCCCGTGTGCATGAGGCCTAAAAATGGATGGGTTTTATTAACCGCTTGCCGGCCGCCGCAAGTACATATTCTGTACAAGTACATATAAAACTAGAGGAAAGGCGGTTTAACCTTAAAATGCGTAAGGGGTTCTTCACTGTAAGAGCGGTAAGGATGTGGAATTCTCTTCCACAAGCAGTCGTATCAGCAGGGAGCATTGATAATTTCAAAAAACTATTAGATGGGCACCTTAGAGACCACAACATACAGGGGTATACAATGTACGGTTAAAAGCAAACACACACTCACATCATAGGTTGAACTGGATGGACTGATGTCTTTTTTCAACCTCACTAACTATGTAACTATGCGGCGGTCAGCCCTGTGCAGGCAAAGTGACGTACCGGTACGTCACTAGCCTGTGAGCCAATAGGGGGCGAGCGCGCGCCGCCGTAGGTGCGCTCCCGCTCGTTCACGGACACCTCCGCGCGAGTGACCGGCGGACCAGATGTCCGCCGGTCACTCACAATTGTCAGTTACAGAGGGAGAAAGGCAGGTGGCTAATGTAAACAAAGCCGCCTTTCATTCTCCCCTGTGTAACAGCAGAGATCATACAGTCCTGCTATGTAGAGTCATAGCACAGAATTGAGATTCGGACCTCGGTCCAAAGAAATTGGGACCAGATCTCCTTGAATTTTTTAATTCAATACCACTGGTCTAGGTCATCTTTATGTAGAGTAACAATTCTTTTTTTCAGATCCTCAGAGAGTTCTTTGCCATGAGGTGCAATGTTGAGCTTCCAGTGACCAGTATGAGAGAGTGAGAGTGATCAAACCAAATTTAACACACCTGCTCCCCATTCACACCTGAGACCTTGTAACACTAGCGAGTCACATGACATCAGGGAGGGAAAATGGCTAAATGGGGCCAATTTGGACATTTTCACTTAGGGGTGAACTTACTTTTCTTGCCAGCGGTTTAGATATTAATGGCTGTGTGTTGAGTTATTTTAAACGGTTATACAAGCTGTACACTCACTTTACATTGTAGCAAAGTGTTATTTCTTCAGTGTTGTCACATGAAAAGATATAATAAAATATTTACAAAAATGTGAGGGGTGTACTCACTTTTGTGAGATACTGTATGGGTGAGGGGTGGGGGTAATATGTATATGTTAATTTTGGCCCATTATGTATGTATACACTTCATTGCACTCACAGTGAATGATTAAAGGGTTTCATTGACACATATATCTATATATTATTGTTAGTGTGGGTATGTTTTTAATTTTAGCTATATTAATTATTTAATTAGATTGTGAATACCCTCGGTTAGATTTGCTAAATAAAATAAAAAAATAAGTGAAAAGTTGTTAGTTAGGTATGGTATGGGAATATATGTGTAGGTGCTATATATATTTGCATATTCATTTGTTTTAATTTTAAATATGATATATAGCTCTTGGGGATCCATGTGGGTAAGCAGCAGTCAATACATTAGTCACTGCCTGTAGATATTATATCAGAAGGGTTAAATCTTATAGCTAAATAACGGTATAAGTATAATAGTTGAGGAACGCAAAAAAATGGTGGCGCCCATGACCTTCAAGAGTATGGCGCCGACCCGGGTATATATTGACTGACAGCCCTACCATCCAATTAAAATTCCACCTGAGGAAGACGCGTGACCCTGTGGCGCTACGTGTAGGGGAGGGGCCAGGATGGTGATGACACCTAGGAACCAAATGGAGCTGGAGGCTAGGTCTGTTTGTGAGGCTGCTGTTTACACTGAATTATCCCAAAAACAATGTATCTTTGGATTGTGAACGCTTGTGTTGGTTTGGTGCGCTGCAAGCACCTGTAAAGAGCGAGTACCCTTTGATTTTTTAAATAAATGCGATTTTAATAAGGGTATAAGCACTTTTGGCTTTTTGTCCTGGGCTGGAGTACCCCAATAAATACGCCCCGTTGCATGATGTTGGGGAAACCAGTCAGGGACCAGCATTGCTGGAGCAGAGCGACGCCCCTAGCTGCCAGGGGAAGAACTTCTCCAGTGAGGCCGGGAGAAAGGGAAAGGAAAGACAAGTGCTGGTGGTAGGGGACTCAATCATTTGAAGGACAGACAGTGCAATCTGTCGCAAAGACCGTGAGCGCCGAAAAGTCTGTTGTTTACCGGGCGCTCGGGCTCGGGAAATCACGGATCGGGTGGACAGATTACTGGGTGGGGCTGGGGATGACCCAGCTGTCATGGTACACATGGATACCTATGACATAGCCAGAGGACTAAATGATTTCAGGGACTTAGGCGCTAAGTTGAGGAGTAGGACCTCCAAGGTAGTATTTTCAGAAATACTACCTTTACCTCGAGTAACACCAGAAAGGCAGCGGGAGATTAGGGAATTTAACAAGTGGCTGACGAGCTGGTGTAGTAAGGAGGGTTTCGGGTTCCTGGAGAACTGGGCCGACTTCTCAGTCGGCCTCCGGCTCTTTGGTAGGGATGGATTGCACCTAAATGGTGAGGGTGCAACCGTACTGGGTGAGAGAATGGCCAAAAAGTTAGAGGGGCTTTTAAACTAGATGATGGCGGGGGGAGGGTACAGATGTAGAATTAGCCAACGGGGAGCAAGATTCAGAGGGCACAAATGGGGACATTAGTGGTAAGGTGTTTAGAGTAAGTATGGGGAAAAATCTCATGAGCAGCCTAAAAACAACATCAAATGAGGATATAGTATGCAACCGGTCAAAATTACGAGGTTTGTATACCAATGCCAGAAGCCTGGCAAACAAAATGGGAGAGCTGGAGCTGCTGATGTAGGAGGAGGACTTAGATTTTGTGGGGATAACAGAGACTTGGTTCCACAGCTCTCATGATTGGATGGTGACCATTCAGGGGTATTCCCTTTATCGCAGGGATAGAGAAGGTAAAAAAGGGGAGGGGTATGTCTGTATATTAAGAACAGTGTACAGATAAGGGATGATATTAATAATGGAGCTATGGACGAGGCAGAATCCCTATGGGGGGAACTTAAAAGGGAAAGCACTATAGGGAAGGTAATATTGGGCGTATGCTATAGGCCCCCCCAACCAGAGGGAGGAGGGGGAGGCGGACCTCCTTTTACAGATAGGATTGGCAGTAAGGATGGGAAATGTCATTATAATGGGGGACTTTAATGATCCAGATATAGACTGGGCAGAAGGAACCGCGCATTCAGGCAAGGCTCGGCAGTTCCTAAATGTTTTGCAGTAAAATTTCATGGGTCAGATGGTGAACGCTAGGGCTGCACGATATTGAAAAAAAATCACATTGCGATATTTTTTTGCCAACTATATATATATATATATTGCGATGTTTTTTTGCGGCAGATCCTCTTCGTCGTGCATTTTTAGTAGTGCAGAGTTACTACAGCGTGCCCCCATTCAATGCAGAGTTACTACAGTGTGCCCCCATTCGATGCAGAGTTACTACAGCATGCCCCCATTCAGTGCAGTGACCAGCGTGCCCCCCATCAATGCAGTGACCAGCGTGCCTCCCATCAATGCAATGACCAGCATGCCCCCCATCAATGCAGTGACCAGCATTCCCCCCATCAATGCAGTGACCAGCATGCCCCCATCAATGTAGTGACCAGCATGCCCCCCCATCAATGTAGTGACCAGCATCCCGTGTCCCTTTCAATGCAGAGAGACTTACCTAAGGTAGAAGAACACAGCCTGACATCCATCCCACATGTTCAGTCTGCCTCGCAGCTAGTTCTCTTGACCGAGCGGTGAGCGCGGCACAGCGAGATTGGTTAGCTGTGCAGCTGCTCACGGTGCGCTGCTCACCGCTCAGTCAGGAGAACTAGGCTAGCTGCAGGCAGGCAGACTGAACGTGTTGGACGGATGTCGGGCTGTGTAATGCTACAACCACTGTGAGTCCTCCCGAGTCCCGACTTCTCCCTGCCTAATGCCTATGCCTTACTATCGTATCTTCTGCGATGTGACTATCGCCTACGCCCGCAGCACGATAGTCGATATCACATCGACTATCGTTCCGCCCTAGTAAACGCACCGACAAACAATGCGGTACTTGACCTACTGATTACCAACAATACAGACCTACTCACGGATATAGAAATACGGTGCAACTTAGGAAACCGTGACCATAGGTCAATACGTTTCAGTATTAATTACAGTAATAGGAAACACAAGGGTAATATAAGGACACTGAGTTTCAAAAGAGCCAATTTCCCAAAACTACGCTCTCTGCTAGAAAATATCAAATGGGATAGAACCCTGGGAACAAAGAACACGGAGGAAAAATGGGAGTGCTTCAAGAGCATACTTAACAAAGGGATTGGCCAGTGCATTCCAAAGGGAAATAAATTTAAAAGAGCAAAACTAAACCATGGGTGACTAAACTCCAACATAAAAATGTATATTAATACTAAAGAAAAGGCCTTCAAAAAATACAAGACTGAGGGGTCATTGGCAGCATTCAAGCATTACAAAGAGTGTAATAAGAAATGTAAAGACGAAATCAAGGCGTCTAAAATAGAACACAAGGGACATATAGCAGAAGAGAGTAAAAAGAACCCCAAGAAATTCTTTAAGTATATAAACAGTAAGAAAGCGAGGCCAGAACACATTGGCCCCATAAAAGACGACAAAGGAAATTTGGCCACAGAGGACAGAGAAAAGGCGGAAGTGTTAAATAATTTCTTCTCTTCAGTCTTCACAAAAGAATCGGGGCTATACTAACCCAGCTTGTAATGCTAGACTAAATAATACCCCTCAGGAAGTAGCCCCATGGCTAACAGAGGATAGACTTAGAACTAAACTAGAGAAACTTAACATAAATAAATCACCGGGACCAGATCGCTTGCACCCGAGGGTTCTTAAAGAGCTCAGCCAGGTGATTGCCAGACCATTATTCTTGATCTTTAAGGATAGTCTACAGATGGGTATGGTGCCAGCTGATTGGAAAAAAGCCAACTTGGTACCAATATTTAAAAAAGGGACGAGATATATCCCGGGTAACTATAGGCGGTCAGCCTAACCTCAGTAGTCTGCAAGATTTTGGAGGGGATGTTAAGGGACCGCATACAAGACTTTAGTAATTAAAACGGTATTATTAGTAGTAATCAGCATGGATTCATGAAAAATTGTTCTTGCCAAACCAATCTATTAACCTTCTACGATGAAGTGAGCTGCTACCTAGATAAAGGTAAGCCTGTGGATGTGGTGTATCTGGACTTTGCAAAGGCCTTTGACACCGTTCCCCACAAACGCTTACTGTACAAACTAAGTAATGTAGGTATGGACCATAGGGTGAGTACCTGGATAGAGAACTGGCTCCAGGGGAGAGTCCAGAGGGTGGTGATAAATGGGGAGTACTCTGATTGGGCGGGTGTGGAAAGTGGGGTCCCCCAAGGTTCTGTCCTGGGACCAATTCTGTTTAATTTATTCATAAATGATCTAAAGGAGGGGATATCTAGTACAATCTCAGTATTTGTGGATGATACTAAAGTAAGCATGCCAATATCTTCTATGCAGGATGTGGAAACCTTACAAGCTGACCTGAACAAAATAATGGGGTGGGCAACTACATGGCAGATGAGGTTTAATGTTGAAAAATGTAAAGTAATGCACTTGGGCATCAGAAACACGAATGCAGGCTACTCACTGGGGGGGGGGGGAAACCTCTGGGTGAGTCTAGGATGGAAAAGGACCTGGGGGTACTGGTGGACAACAGGCTTGGCAGTGGCATGCAATGCCAAGCCGCTGCCAGCAAAGCCAACGGAATAATGGCATAAAAAAGGGGATTTACTCCAGAAATAAAGAGATTATTCCCCACTCTACAAGACTCTGGTCCGGCCACATCTGGAGTATGCTGTCCAGTTCTGGGCACCGGTCCTCAGGAAGGATGTGCTGGAACTGGAGAGAGTCCAGAGAAGGGCAACAAAAATAATTAGGGGAATGGAGGGCATCGGCTATGAGGAAAGACTACAAGAACTGAACTTATTCTCTCTGGAGAAGAGACGATTGAGGGGGGATATGATATCAATGTACAAATACTGTACTGGTGATGACCCTAGCATAAGGAACAAACTTTTTAGAGAAAAGGAATATAATAAGACATGTGGCTACTCACTAAAACTAGAGGAGAAACGGTTTAACCTTAAAATATGTAAGGGGTTCTTCACTGTCAGAGCAGTAAGGATGTGGAATTCGTATCATCGATAGTTTCAAAAAATTATTAGATGGGCACCCTAAAGACCACAACATACAGGGGTATTCAATGTACGGTTAACAACAAACACACACACACACGATAGGTTGAACTGGATGGACTGATGTTATATTATTTTGATATTGTTATATTCTGATTGTATAGTCATTTAGCATTCACATAGCGCAGCATTTATTGTGTATTGATTTAATTAGCACATGAGCGGGATTGTGAACAATGCTAGCAGCTTAAATTCACTTAATTTCATAGATATTAGCTCGCAGGATCAATATATTTAATCAAAGGACTCTAGTTAACAGATGTAAAAACAGATAAAAAAAACAGATGTACACGTCATCCGTTTTTTTTCTTTCAATGTGTGAAAATGTGGGAAACTGGCCTATGGCTCAAAAATGCTCATAAATGCAGAATAGCCACATTTGTTCGCTTTTTTTTGCTTTTTTCCAGAGTTAGAACATTTTTACAGCTGAATAATTCCTCTTCAAACCCGTTTGTTCTGGGTTTTTTTTCCTAGCCAGAAAATGCAGCTGCCAAAAAAAAACGCTGATAGCCTATGTGTACATGAACAAATAGGATAATATACTGGAGAGTTTACTGGCTGCAGAAAAAACTGCCTAAAGCCAAAAACAGCAGCTGTAAAAATGTCCAGTGTGCATGAGGCCTACAACTCAAGGGCAGACCTGTTGCATAATAGCCCCTTTACACCTGTCCTGGTATTTTATAAGGCACAAATCACTGCTGCTTAACCACAATTTGTTTTTGATCAGTATCCATTTTGTCTACCGGGGCAATTTTACATTTCTCTTTAGTTCATTGACGGACACCGCTCCTGTCCCCTACAGTAGTAGAACACTAGGCAGAAAAAATTCTGGCTACCCCATAGGCAGTCACAGGGGGTATGCTCCCTCTCTCTGCTATAGGCACTCAGTTTTTTTTCTGCCTAGTTAGGAGTAACGACCTAGTTCCTTGCTGGGATTTTTGGTCCTGGCAATTTTTTCTTTTTAGATAGAAATTTTTTTCTCCTGGATTTTTCCTGTGAGTTCTACAATCAATGGACTGGGGGGACCACTGGAACTAGATTATCCAGCCCGTCTCCCAGTCTGGCCAGTGAGTACACGCAGACCTCAGCTTCTCGCTAGGTGAACCGCGACATAGCCCCACTGGATGAGAGCTGGGCTGTGAGGTAAACGCTTCACAAGGTCGCATACCACCGGGTCTTGGCCCGAGTCGCAGCGTTCCTCCTGGCCGACAGCCCCTCATTTTGATGGTATTTGCCTGGAGCTGTGCCCGTCTGGCTCCTGGTATAGTGAGTAGCTGTCTCCCCCTGGAGGGTTTTGGGGTGTATGTGGGCCTCTCCTTGGGACGGTCGGACCCCCGGGTTTCCCTCCTTCCAGTTAGGCACCCCCTCACCTGTCCCCCATCCTACCCCCCCTCCACTAATGTATGGTTGGTCTGGTACATCTCCCGGGGTGGGGGCAGGGCACTATGCTGGCAATGGGGGCGGGGGTGTCACTTTCTGATCGGTGCACATGGAGTGCAGATTTTCCTGGTGGCTGCAGGTACCGGTTTCTGCTGGGTGGTGAGTCTGGGTGGCTTCTCTCCCTCTCTGCTGGTTATCACTTGGTGCTTGTGTCTGGGGACCAGGTGGTGCCTCCAGCAGGGTGGGGGGGGGGGTTGTCCCCTGCAGTGTTTTACACTTTTTGTGGGGTCCCCTGGTGACTCATGGAGTCTTTGGAGCACCACCTGATCCCCTCTCTGAGGCTGCGGGGTCCTCTGGGTCCCAACCATCCATCGATGCACTGACGGTGGTCCTGAAGTCCTTTGTGAAGGGGGCACAAGAGGTGTCTTGGTGGCTCTGGAGATAGCTGGCACTCTAAGGAGGGCAGAATGGTTTGTTCCTGCCCTCTCCGCTGTACACATTCCCAGGGTGGATTACCTCAGTCGGCAGGCATTGGACCAAGGGGAGTGGTCCCTTCATCTGGAGGTGTTTCATCAGTTGTGGCTTGGTCAGGGGATCCTCTGACGGACGCCACAGATGCGTTGGTGACCCCGTGGAGTCAGTATCATCTGATTTACCCCTTCCCTCCTCTCAAGCTTCTGCCAATACTTCTACGCAAGATCAAGGCAGAAGGGCATCCAGTCATCTTAGTAGCTCCGGTCTGGCCTAGCAGAGCTTGGTACGCTGATCTGGTGCGGTGGTTGCTGACGTTGCTTGGAAGCTTCCTCTCAGGAAGGATCTGCTGTCCCAAGGACTGATCTTTCATCCTGCTTTACAGTTGCAGGCTTTGACGGCTCGGCTGTTGAACGCCAGGTGCTGAAGGATAGAGGTTTATCTGAGTCGGTGAATCCTACTTTGTTGAAAGCTAGGAAATCTAATCCTAGAAGGATCTACCATCGTAAGTGGAAGACGTACATTGCGTGGTGTGAGTTTCTTGGGATTTATCCTCACTCCTTCTCAGTGGTTCGGATCTTAACCTTCCTTCAACAGGGGGCAGGTTGAACAGAATTTGGCCTCGAATACCATCAAGGGCCAGGTGTCCGCTTTGGCGGTCTTCTTCCAATGACCTTTGGTCACATACTCCCTGTGTACCTTTCTTCAGGATGTCCAACATTTGGGACCTCAATTTGGTGTTTGCAGTCCTCCATTAGCCTCCCTTGGAGAATCTTTGGGAGATTCCCCTGCTTATGCTATTCCAGAAGGCGGCCTTTTTGGTGGCTATCACCTCTGTGCGCAGGGTGTCAGAACTAGTTTTGTTATCCTGTGATTCACAGAGATAAGGTGGTTCTTCGCCCCTGTCTGTCGTTCCTTCCAAAGGTTGTCTCTGGTTTTTCATTTGAAAGAAGACATTGTGTTGCCTTCCCTGCGTCCCAGGCCTAAACATCCAAAGGAAATTGCCTTGCATGCCTTGGATGTGGTCCGGGTAATTAGGGTGTACCTGGCAGCTATGGAGTCTTTCAGGAAGTCAGACTTTTTTTTTTGTGCTTATGGTTGGACCTCATAAAGGGTTGTCCGCTACCTCTGTGACCATTTCCAGATGGATCAGACAGACAGTGATTCAGGCCTGTTCCATCAAGGGGCAGGTTCCTCCTTTCCCTGTTAAGGCTCACTCTACTCGGGCGCTTAGTGCCTCCTGGGCTTTCCATCATCAGGCGTCGGTGACGCAGGTTTGCATGGCGGCCACTTGGTCGTCGGTGCACACTTTCACAAAGTTTTATAAAGTGAATGTGTTGGCATCTGCTGATGCTTCTTTTGCCCGCAAGGTTTTGCAGGCTGCTGTTTAGAGGGTGTATTTTTGTTTTTTTTCTAGTCCTATTACTGACAATTTTTGTTTACAAGTTTAAAATCAGTATTTTTTGCTAGAAAATTACTGAGAACCCCCAAACATTTATTTATTTATTTATTTATATATATATATATATATATATATATATATATATATATATATATATATATATATAATTTTTTTTTTTAGCAGTGACCCGAGAGAATAATATGGACATTGTTGCAATACTTCTTGCGTCTTACAAATGCAATTTTTTGTGGGAAAATACACTTTTTTTTTCAAATTATAAAATAAGAAAACATTAAAGTTAGTCCAATTTTTTTTTTAATGTGAAAGATGATGTTACCCCGAGTAAATAGATATCCAACATGTCATGCTTCAAAATTGTGCACGCTTGTGGAATGGCGACAAACATTGGTACTTAAAAATCTTCCTAGACGATGCTTTAAAAATTTCTACAGGTTACCAGTTTAGAGTTATGGAGGAGGTCTAGGGTACAATTATTTCTTTCACTCTAACGACCTCACATGTGGTTTGAACACCGTTTTTCATATGTGGGCGCGACTTGCATATGCGTTTGCTTCTGCGCATGAGCTTGGAGGGACGGGGCGCTTTAAAAAATTTTTTTTCTTTATTTTACCTTTTTATTTTTACACTGTCCCTTTTTTTAAAAATATTTTTTTTGATCACTTTTATTCTTATTAGAAGAAATGTAAACATCCTTTGTAATAGAAATAAGCAGGACAGACCCTCTTTATTGTGAGATCTGGGGTCAAAAAGACCTCAGATCTCACATCTACACTAAAAAGCAAAATAAATAAATAATATATATATATATATATATATATATATATATATATATATATATATATATATATATATATATATATATATATATATATATATTATAGTTTTCTTTTTACATTATGCAAAAAAATGGGCCATTTAGGGCTGTTGAGAGGAGGCGGTGTTCCGTGAAAAAACCATACCCGTGAAGAAACCATACCCTCGTCACTTCCGGTGCACCTACGGATGGTATGGATTTATCACAGTAGTGTGTGTAACGTTATACTTGCGGCGGTTACATTAAAACAGCTCCTCTGCAACATGAATCATCTCCGCTCCTATCCCTGTCACTTCCCTGATCTCTGCTAGTAAATGTAAAAGCGGATCACGGAGCCGAGATCTCCGTCATTTACATTTCATACACCCGCCGCCGCTTTTACAATTACTAGCCAAGATCAGGGAAGTGACAGCGATAGGAGCGGAGATGATTCATATTGCAGCCGAGCTGTTTTACTGTAACCGCCGCAAGTGTAACGTTACATACACTACCGTGATAAATCCATACCCTCCAAGCATGCCCACTTGTCAGCTCCTCTGCTGTTCAATGACGTATCCGGGGCAGTGAGCATGCGCACTGCTACGCTGCTCAGCTGTTCCTGACAGGAAGTGACGTGGGTATGGATTTCTCACGGGGTATGGTTTTCTAACGTTACACCGGATCATTTTCCCCGCTACCGACAGCTCCGGTAAGTGGAGAAACCGACCGGGAAGCGGCGGGAAGGGAGGGTGCACCTCTCCTGCCGCCCATAAAAGTGATCCCGCAGCGAATCCGCAGCTGGGACCACTTTTATGTGAAAGAGGACCGCCCGTCCTGTAAAAAAACTGCTGCCATAACCCCTGTATTTAACGTAAAAGTAGCGACGTAAAACTGCGGCGGGCGTTCTGCAAGTGGTTAACACTGCTTTGGGATGTCCCAACGGTTATGAAGATCTGAAGCTGTGTTCGTCAATGAACGAAAGAGAAAATTTGATTTTTGACCGTAAAATCCATTTCTCTGATGTTCATTGACAGACACAGCACCCACCCCTCTGTGGAGTTACATAGTTAGGTTGAAAAAAAAGTCCATATGGCCCAACCAATAAAAAAAAAACAAAAAACAAAACAGTAAAGAAAACACAACCAAACAATCCCATATACACAATCCTATACCCACAGTTAATCCAGTTAATCCAGAGCATGATCCAATTTGCTACAGCAGGGGAAAAAAATCCTTCTTGATCCCCCTGAGAGGCAATCGGATATTCCCTGGATCAACTTTACCTATAAATATTAGTACCCATTTATATTATGTACACCCAGGAAAGAATCCAGGCCTTTTTTAAGCCCTGTTTTTTAAAGCAATCTAGTTAGCTAGCCAGAAACACCTCTGAAGGGAGTCGATTCCACATTTTCACAGCTCTTACGGTGAAGAACCCTTTCCGTATTTGGAGACTAAATCCTTTTTCCTAAAGACTTAGAGTGCCCCCTTGTCCTCTGTGTTGACCTTAAAGTGAATACCTCAACACCATGTTCACTATATGGACCTCTTATGTATTTATACATGTTGACCATATCCCCCCTATTCTCCTCTTCTCAAGAGAATAAATTCAGTTCCTCTAATCATTTCTCATAGCTGAGCTCTTCTATGCCTCTTATCAGTTTGGTTGCCCTTCTCTGCACTTTCTCCAGTTCCCCGATATCCTTTTTAAGAACTGGTGCCCAAAATTGAACTGCATATCCCAGATGAGGTCTTACTAATTTGTACCGGGGCAAAATGATATCTCTCTCTCTGGAGTCCATGCCTATGTTGATACAAGAAAGGACTTTGTTTTGGCAACCGCAGCTTGGCATTGCATGCTATTGTTGCTTAGGATCTACCATAACACCCAGATCCTTCTCCGCTATGGATTCCCCCAGTTCTACTCCACCTAGTATGTATGCTGCATGCATATTCTTAGCCCCAAAGTTCATAACTTTACATTTATCAACATTAAACCTCATTTTCCACGTAGTTGCCCAATGAAACAGTGCATTGAGGTGAGCTTGTAAGTTGGAGACATCCTGTAAAGAAGTTATTCCACTGCAAAGCTTGGTGTCATCTGCAAAGACTGAAATGGTACTTTATATTATTGGACCCTATATCATTTATAAAGATATTAAAAAGTAGGGGTCCAACACTGAACCCTGGGGTACACCACTGATAACCTTAGACCATTCAGAGTAAGAATCATTAACCACTACTCTCTGAATTATATCTTTTAGCCAATTTTCTATCCATTTACCTTACACATAAGCATTGTGTGGGGAACTGTGTCAAATGCTTTTGCAAAATCCAAATATACTACGTCCACAGCCACCCCTCTGTCCAAGGTTTTACATGCCTCCTCATAAAGAGAAATCAGGTTTGTTTGACAACTTCTGTCTTTCATGAATCCATGCTGTCTGTTGCTTAAAATATTTTTTTTCCAGCAAGAAGTCATCTATGTTGTCTTTTATTAAACTCTCCAGTATCTTTCCGACTATAGAAGTTAAACTAACAGGTCTATAGTTACTTGGCAAAGACTTTGATTCCTTTTTAAATATAGGCACCACATTGGCCATACGCCAATCCAGTGGTACTATTCCAGTCCTTAACAAGTCCCTAAAATTTTGAAACAAAGGCTTTGAAATTACAGCGCTCAATTATTTTAGGATGCTTGGGTGGATGCCATGTGGTCCAGGCGCTTTATCCACCCTTATTCTATCTAAATATTTCTCACTTTTAAGCCATTGTGGGTAATTTTGGGACTGTGTCAATACCATCCTCATTATGGCCATGAGTTCTCCCATGCTCCTTTGTATACACAGAGCTAAAGAAAGTATTTAATAAATTTGTCTTCTCTTTGTCACCAGTCACCCACTCCAGATTATTTTGTAAAGGGCCTACATGCTCAGACCTAACCTTTTTTACTATTAATATATTTGAAGAATTTTTGGGGATTTGTCCTACTATCTTCTGCAATCTGTCGTTTCATTTTTGTGTCCTTGATTTACTTTTTATTTATTCTGTTATATTCTTTGTAACAATTAAACAATGATAGTGTTCCCTTACTTTGGCTGTGAGCCACGTAGGTTTTATTTTTAGCCTTTTAAACGTATTGCCCATGGGAATATACTTTGCAATGAGTTTGCATACAGTCTTTTTGAAAATGTCCTATTTCTGTTCTGTGCTCATCGATGCCAATATTCCCTCCCAGTCTAAATCCTGGAGAGCAGCCCTCATCCTTGGAAAATTTGTTCTCTTAAAGTTAAATGATTTTGCATTTCCTGTATGCATTTTTTGCTTACAGCTAACATTAAATGAAATCATGTTATGGTCACTGCTACCCAGATGTTCTTTTATATGAACATTATTAATAAGCTCTGCATGGTTTGAGATTACCAGGTCAACAGAGCATCATTTCTAGTGGGGGCCTCAATAAAATTACCATAAAATTGTCTTGTAATAGGTTTATAAATTTCTGCCCTTTTAACTGTTCCAGCAGTGCCATTACTCCAGTCAATGTCTGAGTAGTTAAAATCCCCCATTATTAACACTGTCCCAGCCCTTGCATCCCTTTCTATCGGTGCCAGGAGCTGATTCTCCACCTCCTCATTAATACTGGAAGGTCTATAAAAACCCCAATGATAATCTTTGTACTTTTTCAGACTCCTCACACTCTCCATCAACTAGGTCCTCTTTCAAACTCACTTTGAGATCACTTCTCACATAGAGACAAACACCACCACCCCTCCGTTTTACCCTGTCTTTCCGAAAGAGAGCATAGCCAGGAATATTAATAGCCCAGTCATGTGAAGAATAAAGCCAAGATTCAGCAATACCAATTAAATCATAGTTCACCTTGTGCACCAGAGCTTCCAACTCACCCATTTTGCTTGGCATTGGTGAACAAACACTTTAGTTCATTGTCCCATTTTGCAAACTTATTTAGCATATTTTTAATTTTGGTACAAATAGTACCATTTCCAATGGTTGTTTGTAACATGGGAACCTTCTTATCCTCTGCCATAACTCTCCCCCCCCCCCCCATCTTTCCCCATTCCACCCACCAATAGAGGCTGACCCCTGTCTGACCTATTATAATCAAATTCACCTTCCCCCTCAATCCTAGTTTAAAAACCTCCAGCCTTCCTATAAACCTCTCCCCTAGCACAAAAGACCCCCTTCCATTTAAGCGCAAACCATCTTTAGCATATAGTTTGCACCCCAATGAAAAGTCAGCCCAGTGTTCTAAAAACCCAAATCCCTCCTTCTTACACCAGGTCTTTAGCCATGCATTCATGTGTATAGTGAACAAGATCGGTGCTAATTTAAAATAAAGTGTAAATAAATCAGTATAAAAACTGCAACATAATATAGTGATATTGTGTCAAAACACTAGTGCTGTGAATAAATCCAAATACACCGATAAATAACTAAAATATGCTCAATATCCAAAACAAACGTGAAACAATGTTGCTGTAAAAGAATGACCAAAAAAAAAAAACAGTCCATAAAGTATGCAGATACAAGGTGAAATGAATGCTCAAAAAAAGCCGTGTAAATAATCGATCCAATCTCAGTATTATATAGTGTGTAGTGGCTGCTTACCTCAAACACACAAATAAAGCACATGTGTGTAATCCAAAATCCAGGCTTTGTGCTCCAAACCCAGTTCCACTGGACGATCCTCTCAGATGGATGGATGGTGTAATCCTTATAATCAATAGTGGGCAAATCTCATGCCACAATACCGGTCTTCTACTGTGCAACTGTGTATTGTAGGCACCAATCAAGCCTTATGGGGATGCAGAAAATAAAAATTCTTATGGTGCAGTAATTCCAGTGCATTGGTCCTCATATCTATTAGCCATGCATTCAGCTCTCTATTCTCCCCCTGTCTTTCCTGTGTGGCACAGGCAATATTTTAGAGAAAATCACCTTGGAGGTCCTTCCCTTCAACCTGCAGCCTAGTTCATTAAATTGGTTCTTAAGGAGCCTCCACCTTCCATATATTCTGTCATTGGTTCCAATGTGGACCAAGACAGCTGGGTCATGCCCAGACCCTCCCAGTAATTTATCAACCCAGTCCACTACATGCCAAACCCTGGCACCAGGGAGGCCGCAAACCATTCGGTTGAGGTGATCCTGGCGACCTATTCTATCAATCCTTCTGATTATAGAATCCCCAATTACAACCAACTGTCTAGGCCTACCTACGGTCTCCTCACCACCTCTACTAGACTGACTGCTCTCCTAGCTGTTAGGAATAGCAGTGACATCTAGGGCTGCCACCTCTGAGCTTGCCACCCCCACATCTTCACCCAACATGGCAAATCTGTTAGGGTGCTCAAACCCAGGGCTGGCCTAACTTTTCTGTGAGCCCCTACCACTCCCTCTGACTGTATTAACCCATCTTCCTACCTGATAAACCTGACTTACCCTCCACCCTCCCCATTAACCCCACTAGCCACCTGCTCAGCGAGCAGAGGACCCCTTTCAATGTTGTCAATTCTGTCCAGTGTTGCAATTTTCTCTTCCAGATCTCTGTGAGTTTCCAGAAGGGCAACCCGCTCATATCTGTTGCAGCGGTATCCACCCTGGAGCGGTTGCTCGTTTATTGTATACATGCAGCACACTGTGCACTGCACAAAATCTTCAATCTTGCACACATTTTCCCAGTTACAAAAATAATACAACTAATAGAAAATTTAAGATGTTACTTAGGGCCCTTTCACACGGGTGCTCCGTATGTCTGCAAATCATCCTATTTTTTTGCGGATGATACGGACATAATGTAAGTCAATGGCATTGCGGATGTCAGTGGAATACCATCCGCTGACATCCGATTTTCTTCCTTTCAGTTCTGTGCCGTTTTTTGGAACGGAACAGAACCCTATTTTTCCTCCGTTCAAAAAACGGAAAGGAAGCAAAATCGGATGTCAGCGGTGTCATCCGCTGACATCCGCAATGACCATAGACTTACATTATGTCCGTATATCATCCGCAAGCGGATGGGATGATATGCGGACATACGGAGCGGATGACACAAGTGTCATCCGCTCCGTGAAAAAAAAAAAAGTCCTGGAGCGGATCGCAATGCGGTCCGCTCCGTGTGAAGGAGCCCTTACTGTTTAGAAGACTCCTGTTCAAATCTCCTGTTTTCAGCTCTGGTTTTTAACTCGCCACTTAGTCAAGGTCCACTAGGTCAGAGATCCAGCAAGCTCAGAAAGGTATAAATAGCACCTGAATTTAATTAGTAGTCTGAAGGAAGGAAGGAAAGAAAAAAAAAAAAAGGCTATTTAAAAAGTGACAAAGAAAAGAGCAAAAAAAAATAGAAAAAAAAAACTGCAAGGAAAGAGCCTTTAAAAATGCAAACAGTCACCAGCAGTCAAAAGCAAAACTGTTTATCACTCTCCACTCAATTGTCCCACTCTTCAGCC
Organism: Pelophylax lessonae; assembly: GCF_965119305.1. Classification (NCBI taxonomy): domain Eukaryota; kingdom Metazoa; phylum Chordata; class Amphibia; order Anura; family Ranidae; genus Pelophylax; species Pelophylax lessonae. Next base: position 169,679,166 of record NC_138779.1, read on the forward strand.
TCCAAACAGCAAATCTGGCAAGTTTGTAATACTTCGGACACTGCTTGTAACTAAACTGAGTCCCTATAGCAGAGAGAGGGAGTATACCCTCTGGTACTGCCCATGAGCATAGCCAGACTTTATTTCTGCCTAGGGTCCTACTCCTGTAGGGGGCAGTGTAACCCAACAGTTATGAAGATCTAAAGCTGTGTCTGTCATTGAACATCAGAGAAATGGATTTTACGGTAAGCCAAAAATCCAATTTTTTTGCACACATGTAAAATCTGCAATTTTTACTAGAAATTACTGTAAACCCCTCCAAAAAAAGTATATATGTTCCGAAAGCAGAGACTCTGGAAAATAAAATGGTGATATACAGTTTTATGTTGCACAATATTTGTGCAGTTATATATTTGCATTTATCATATGTATACACACATTTTAGCGGAAAAACACACAATATTATACTCCATTTTTGATCTAATATAAAAGTTGGGGTTGTGTCGAGCAAATGGATACCAAACATGTCAGATCCTAAAATTGCACATGCCTGTGAAATCGCAAAAAACTGATACGCACAATTCTTTGAAGGAGATGCATTAAAAGCCTTTTGCACGTCATCAGTGTGGAGTTAGATGTGAACTATGGCCCTATAATTATTGCTCTCACTCCAATGTTTATGACGATGCCTGATGTGTGTCACTCAATCGATGTTTACATACTGTACACAAGCTCCGCCTAAGCTGTGCTTTTTATATAGGGGGTGACAGGGGTACTTGAATTTTTTTTTTTTTTTGTTTTTTGTTTTTTACTTGATTGCTGTCACAATGTGATAACATGGGCAAGTGACAGGTTCCTCCCCTGCAGAGGTGTGTGTGTGTGTGTGTGTGGGGGGGGGGGGATCTGAGTGTTATCATGGATGACATGGTATCATTAAAATTGGCAGGCAGTACCAAAATGAGGAAAAATGTGAGTGCAGCTGAGATAAAAATTGTATGTGATGGGAAAACAAAGGTACACATGATACACTGATGTTTGCAGATTTTATTTTTGAAACGTTCAATGCCACTTTGAGCTTCTAGCAAAATATTGACTCAAAATGGCTCCAACATACAGTCAGGTCCATAAATATTGGGACATCGACACAATTCTAATCTTTTTGGCTCTATACACCCCCACAATGGATTTGAAATGAAACAAACAAGATGTGCTTTAACTGCAGACTTTCGCCTTTAATTTGAGGGTATTTACATCCAAATCAGGTGAAAGGTGTAGGAATTACAACAGGTTGTATATGTGCCTCCCACTTTTTAAGGGACCAAAAGTAATGGGACAATTGGCTGCTCAGCTGTTCCATGGCCAGGTGTGTGTTATTCCCTCATTATCCCATTTACAAGGAGCAGATAAAAGGTCCAGAGTTAATTTCAAGTGTGCTGGTTGTTGTCAACTCTCAATATGAGATCCAAAGAGCTGTCACTATCAGTGAAGCAAGCCATCATTGGGCTGAAAAAAACAAAACAAACCCATCAGAGAGATAGCAAAAACATTAGGTGTGGCCAAATCAACTGTTTGGAACATCCTTAAAAAGAAAGAACGCATCGGTGAGCTCAGCAACACCAAAAGACCCGGAAGTTAATGGAAAACAACTGTGGTGGATGACCGAAGAATTATTTCCCTGGTGAAGAAAACACCCTTCACCACAGTTGGCCAGATCAAGAACATTCTCCAGGAGGTAGGTGTATGTGTGTCAAAGTCAACAATCAAGAGAAGACTTAACCAGAGTGAATACAGAGGGTTCACCACAAGATGTAAACCATTGGTGAGCCTCAAAAACAGGAAGGCCAGATTAGAGTTTGCCAAACAAGATCTAAAAAAGCCTTCACAGTTCTGGAACAACATCCTATGGACAGATGAGACCAAGATCAACTTGTACCAGAGTGATGGGAAGAGAAGAGTATGGAGAAGGAAAGGAACTGCTCATAATACAAAGCATACCACCTCATCAGTGAAGCATGGTGGTGGTAGTGTCATGGTGTGGGCATGTATGGCTGCCAATGGAACTGGTTCTCTTGTATTTATTGATGATGTGACTGCTGACAAAAGCAGCAGGATGAATTCTGAAGTGTTTCGGGCAATATTATCTGCTCATATTCAGCCAAATGCTTCAGAACTCATTGGACGGTGCTTCACAGTGCAGATGGACAATGACCCAAAGCCTACTGCAAAAGCAACCAAAGAGTTTTTTAATGGAAAGAAGTGGAATGTTATGCAATGACCAAGTCAATCACCTGGACCTGAATCCGATTGAGCATGCATTTCACTTGCTGAAGACAAAACTGAAGGGAAAATGCCCCAAGAACAAGCAGGAACTGAAGACAGTTGCAGTAGAGTCCTGGCAGATCATCACCAGGGATGAAACCCAGCATCTGGTGATGTCTATGCGTTCCAGACTTCAGGCTGTAATTGACTGCATAGGATTTGCAACCAAGTATTAAAAAATGAAAGTTTGATTTATGATTGTTAATCTGTCCCATTACTTTTGGTCCCTTTAAAAAGTGGGAGGCACATACACAAACTGTTGTAATTCCTACACCGTTCACCTGATTTGGATGTAAATACCCTCAAATTAAAGCTGAAAGTCTGCAGTTAAAGCACATCTTGCTTGTTTCATTTAAAATCCATTGTGGTGGTGTATAGAGCCAAAAAGATTAGAATTGTGTAGATGTCCCAATATTTATGGACCTGACTGTAGAAGGCTAGAAGTAGCTACTAATCAATACACATGAAACTTATTTACCAACGATATCTTATTTTCCCATAGTAGACCCCAAATCAACCTCCCTTATCTATTTTAAACCCTGGATGGGTTTGCCTACTTGTTTATTACAGTTTCCAACAAATCTGTAGCAGTGAAACCTCAACACTCCCCCCTTCACTGAAAATTATTACCTTATTTTTTTAAGTCACTATCAAATATGCTTCATTCTTGGAACAATCGGCCCAATCTCTTGGACTCTTGGCAGGGGTGTTGAGCCAGGGGCTCTGGCTGGGGACACTAGAAGAGGAGGATCGGTGCTGCTCACTGCAACTCCATTGCACAGAGCAGGTACGGTAATTCTAACCTTTTTGGCATTTCAAAAAAAAAAAAAGCTTTACAATGACTTTAATATTCACTATTTGGAATTCATTTTTTTTTTCTGTGTAATACTGCTTATTCTAGCACTTTACCTTTTTTCTGTGAAACCTTTCCCTGATAACGGGCGCTCTCTCCACCCCCTTCCAAAAGGACAGTTTCTGGAAAGAGGAAACCACTTATTGACCTGGCCCCACCTGCAGTCTCTGCAGAGTCTTTTTTAACTCTGTTGGTTCGGAATGAAGAATTTTGAATATTTGTACTGATGGCAGGACGTCTAGCTCCAAGAGCATGACACCATTGTTATGGCTTAGTGGGAGAGGATGGAAATGCAAACGTTTGCTCAGTAATTGTCCTGAATGCTTTATCCAACCTATTTAACTGTTTCCTTACTTATAAAAAACAAAAAAACGGTTTTCAAAATCCAGTGTTCCAAGGTAAATGCAACTCCATACATCTATGTGCTCAAAAAATTAAACAATTCCCAACAATTTCCAAAATGAGATCCTCTAAAATATACATTCACCAGCCACTTTATTAGGTACACCTGTTCAATTGCTTGGTAACACAAATTGCTAATCAGCCAATCACATGGCAGCAACTCAATGCATTTAGGCATCTAGACACGGTGAAGACATTTTGCTGAAGTTCAAACCATACATCAGAATGGGGAAGAAAGGGGATTTAAGTGCCTTTGAACGTGGCATGGTTGTCGGTGCCTGATGGGCTGGTCTGAGTATTTTAATAACTGCTGATCTACTGGGATTTTCATGCACTACCATCTCTAGGGTTTACAGAGAATGGTCTGAAAAAGAGAAAATATCCAGTTAGCAGCAGTTGTGTGGATTAAAATGCCTTGTTGATATCATAGGAGAATGGGCAGACTGGTTCCAGATGGTAGAATGGCAACAATAACTCAAAAACCACTCATTACAACCAAGGTATGGAGAATACCATCTCTGAATGCACAACACATTGAACCTTGATGCAGATGGGCTATGGCAGCAGAAGATTACACTGGTTGCCACTGCTGTCAGGCAAGAAGAGGAAACTGAGGCTACAGGCTTACCAAAATTGAACAATAGAAGATTGGAAAAACGTTGCCTGGTCTGGTGAGTCTCGATTTCAGCTGCAACATGGTAGGGTCAGAATTTGGCGTAAACCGCATGCAAGCGTGGATCCATCCTGCCTATTATCAACGATTCAGGCTGGTGATGGTGTAATGGTGTGGGGGAGATTTTCTTGGTACACTTTGGGCCCCTTAGTACCAATTGAGCATTGTTTAAATGCCACGGCCTACCTGAGTATTGGTATTGGCCATGTCCATCACTTTATGACTACAGTGTACCCATCTTCTGATGGCTACTCCCAGCCAGAGGTGGGGGACTTGAGTCACATGACTTGACTTAAGTCAGACTTAAGTCACCAGTTTGAGGACTTGAGACTTGCTTGAATAATATTAATAAAAGACTCGACTTGACTTTGACTTGGTATTCATGACTTGAGACTTGACTTTGACTTGAGACATATGACTTGAAATGACTTTACTTTTTTAAGTTATTAAATATTTGCATTTTCTCAAGATATGTTAAAGCAAAATGAATGTGCCTGTTATGTTTCTGACACCACAGTCACTTAACCTCAGTGTGTTCTGATTTTTAGGACACCGGCTGTTTAACAATGGAAATACGAAGGATTTGTGGGCATTCAAAGTGTTTCTTTAGTATGCCAAGAAAAAAGCACTAAGCTGTTTTGTTAATGTTGAAAATAAAACACAACCTTTCCTGACCACTGACTTTTAACTGATTTAAAGGTGAAAATTGGGGTAGATCAGTATTTTGACTTGATTTGTGACTTGACCAAAATAAATGATTTGACTTGCTTGACTTCTAGCAGGGACTCGACTTGACTTGCTTGCTTTTCGCCACAGTAACTTGGGACTTGCTTGAGACTTGAAGGTTAAGACTTGAGACTTGCTTGTGACTTGCGCATGTGTGACTTACATAGTTACATAGTTACATAGTTAGTGAGGTTGAAAAAAGACATCAGTCCATCCAGTTCAACCTATGATGTATGTGTGTGTTTGCTTTTAACCGTACATTGTATACCCCTGTATGTTGTGGTCTTTAAGGTGTCCATCTAATAGTTTTTTGAAACTATCAATGCTCCCTGCTGATACGACTGCTTGTGGAAGAGAATTCCACATCCTTACCGCTCTTACAGTGAAGAACCCCTTACGCACTTTAAGGTTAAACCGCCTTTCCTCAAGTTTTAGTGAGTGGCCACGTGTCTTATTGTATCTCCTTTCTCTGAATAGTTTGTTCCTTATGCTCGGGTCGCCAGTACAGTGTTTGTACATTGATATCATATCCCCCCTCAATCGTCTCTTCTCCAGAGAGAATAAGTTCAGTGCTTGTAGTCTTTCCTCATAGCTGATGTCCTCCATTCCCCTAATTATTTTTGTTGCCCTTCTCTGGACTTTCTCCAGTTCCAGCATATCCTTTCTGAGGACCGGTGCCCAGAACTGGACAGCATACTCCAGATGTGGCCGGACCAGAGTCTTGTAGAGCGGGAGAATAATCTCTTTATTTCTGGAGTGAATCCCCTTTTTTTATACATCCCAGTATTCTGTTGGCTTTGCTTGCGGCGGCTTGGCATTGCATGCCACTGCCAAGCCTGTTGTCTACCAGTACCCCCAGGTCCTTTTCCATCCTAGACTCACCCAGAGGTTCCCCCCTAGTGAGTAGCTTGCTTTCTGGTTTCTGGCCCCCAAGTGCATTACTTTACATTTTTCAACATTAAATCTCATCTGCCATGTAGTTGCCCACCCCGTTATTTTGTTCAGGTCCGCTTGCAAGGTTTCCACATCCTGCATAGAAGATATTGGCATGCCTAATTTAGTATCACCCGCAAATACTGAGATTGTACTCAATATCCCCTCCTCCAGATCATTTATGAATAAATTAAACAGGATTGGTCCCAGGACAGAACCCTGGGGGACCCCACTTTCCACACCCGCCCAATCCGAGTACTCCCCATTAATCACCACCCTCTGTACTCTCCCCTGGAGCCAGTTCTCTATCCAGGTACTCACCTTATGGCCCATACCTACCTTCCTTAGTTTGTACAGTAAGCGTTTGTGGGGAACGATGTCAAAGGCCTTTGCAAAGTCCAGATACACCACATCCACAGGCTTACCTTTATCTAGGTGGCAGCTCACTTCATCGTAGAAGGTTAATAGATTGGTTTGGCACGAACGATTTTTCATGAATCCATGCTGATTACTACTTATAATACCGTTTTCATTACTAAAGTCTTGTATGTGGTCCCTTAACATCCCCTCCAAAATCTTGCAGACTACTGATGTTAGGCTGACCGGCCTATAGTTCCCTGGGATATATCTCGGCCCCTTTTTAAATATTGGTACCGCGTTGGCTTTTTTCCAATCAGCTGGCACCATACCCGTCTGTAAACTATCCTTAAAGATCAAGAATAATGGTCTGGCAATCACCTGGCTGAGCTCATGAAGAACCCTCGGGTGCAAGCCATCCGGTCCCGGGGATTTATTTATGTTAAGTTTCTCTAGTTTAGCTCTAAGTCTATCCTCTGTTAGCCATGGCGGCACTTCCTGAGGTGTATTATTTAATTCGGCCTTACAAGCTGGGTTCGTGTAGCCCCCCGATTCCTTTGTGAAGACTGAAGAAAAGAAATTATTTAACACTTCCGCCTTTTCTTTGTCCTCAGTGGCCATTTTTCCTTTATCATCTTTTATGGGGCCAATGTGCTCTGGCCTCGCTTTCCTACTGTTTATATACTTAAAGAACTTCTTGGGGTTCTTTTTACTCTCCTCCGCTATATGTCTCTCGTGTTCTATTTTAGCCGCCCTGATTTCGTCTTTACATTTCTTATTACACTCTTTGTAGTGCTTAAATGCTGCCAATGACCCCTCAGTCTTGTATTTTTTGAAGGCCTTTTCTTTAGCTCTAATATACATTTTTATGTTGGAGTTTAGCTACCCAGGGTTTAGTTTTGCTCTTTTAAATTTATTTCCCTGTGGAATGCACTGGCCCACCCCCTTGTTAAGTATGCTCTTGAAGCACTCCCATTTTTCCTCCATGTTCTTTGTTCCCAGGGCTCTATCCCATTTGATATTTTCTAGCAGCGAGCGCAGTTTAGGGAAATTTGCTCTTTTGAAATTCAGTGTCCTTATATTACCCTTGTGTTTCCTATTACTGTGATTAATACTGAAACCAATTGACCTATGGTCACTGTTCCCTAAGTTTTCCCGTATTTCTATATCCGTGAGCAGGTCTGTATTGTTGGTAATCAGTAGGTCAAGTACCGCATTGTTTCTTGACGGTGCATTCACCATCTGACCCATGAAATTGTCCTGCAAAACATTTAGGAACTGCCTAGCCTTGGCTGAATGCGCAGTTCCTTCTGCCCAGTCTATATCCGGATAATTAAAGTCCCCCATTATAATGACATTTCCCATCCTTGCTGCAAATCCTATCTGTAACATGAGGTCCGCCTCACCCTCCTCCCTCTGGTTGGGGGGCCTATAGCATACGCCCAATATTACCTTCCCCACCGTGCCTTCTCTTTGAAGCTCTACCCATAGGGATTCTGCCTCGTCCTTAGCTCCATTATTAATATCATCCCTCATATTTACCCGTATACTGTTCTTAATATACAGACATACCCCTCCCCCTTTTTTACCTTCTCTATCTCTGCGATAAAGGGAATACCCCTGAATGGTCGCCATCCAGTCATGAGAGCTGTCAAACCAAGTCTCAGTTATCCCCACAAAATCTAAGTCTTCCTCAAACATCAGCAGCTCCAGCTCTCCCATCTTGTTGGCCAGGCTTCTGGCATTGGTATACAAACCTCGTAATTTTGATTGGTTATATTTATCCTCATTTGATGTTTTTAGGCTGCTCTCTTGATTTTTTTTCCCCGTACCCACCCTGGGTTTTGGAGCTCCGAACACCCTACCGCTAATGCCCCCATTTCTGCCCTCTGAAACTTGCTTTCCACTGGCTAATTCTACATCTGTACCCTCCCCCCCATTCCCTAGTTTAAAAGCCCCTCTAACTTTTTGGCCATCCTCGCACCCAGTACGGCTGCACCCACCCCATTTAGGTGCAATCCGTCCCTACCAAAGAGCCGGTGACCGACTGAGAAGTCGGCCCAGTTCTCCAGGAACCCAAAACCCTCCTTACTACACCAGCTCCTCAGCCACTCGTTAACTTCCCTAATCTCCCGCTGCCTCTCTGGTGTGGCTCGAGGTACAGGTAGTATTTCGGAAAATACTACCTTGGAGGTCCTAGTCCTCAACTTAGCGCCTAAGTCCCTGAAATCGTTTAGGACTCTCCGTCTTCCTCTGCCTATGTCATTGGTACCCACGTGTACCATGACAGCTGGGTCTTCCCCAGCCCCACCCAGTAATCTGTCCACCCGATCCGCGATGTGCCGATGACTTACTCCCATGTCTGCTCCCAGCAGCACGATGCACCATGTCACAAGGCTCAAATCATCTCACCGCTGGTTTCTTGAGCATGAAAAAGAGTTCACTGTACTCCAATGGCCTCAACAGTAACTAGATCTCAATCCAATAGAGCACCTTTGGGATGTGGTGGAATGGGGAATTCGCATCATGAATGTGAAGCCAACAAATCTGCAGCAACTGCCTGATACTGTCATGTCAATATGGACCAAAATGTCAGGAATGTTTTCAACACCTTGTTGAATCTTTGCCACAAAGAATTAAAGCAGTTCTGAAGGTAAAGGTGGGTCCAACCACTTGCAAGGTGTACCTAATAAAGTGATTGGTGAGTGTATGTGTAATAATCAATTTAAACGAGTCCCAAAATCCAGTTATCTGCAGTGATCTTTAGGCTGGCCATATATCAGTAGAATGTAATTTGAAATGTTTATTCAATTTTCTAATGGTCACATGAAGTAGTTACATAAAAAAAAACACACACACATTTCTACAGATACAACATCATCTTTGTTGTGCTCTTTGGGTAGGGCATCTGGAAAATGCCTCTCATGCAGCCGGCTCACTGAATCTGGAATGTTAATTTGGGCTACAGCACCTTCTGGATACAGAAGGGCTGTGATGAACGCTTCCTGGATTTTAAGGAAGGATCCACTTCTTCCTGACCCTTTTGTATAGCATATAAGCATTGCAGAGCCCATTGGAATAAGTATAGAGACACTTTTTTGTACCATCGTCTGGCCTTATGGGCAATTAAGTATTGCATTATCATCTGGTTGTTGAAGTCCACCCCTCCCATGTTAAGGTTGTAGCCATGGACACAGAGGGGCTTCTCAACAACACCAGTGGCTGTTGCAATTTGGACTGTCGTATCTGCGTGAATGGAGGACAGAACAAAAGCATTCCGTGTATCCCTCCACTTCACTGCAAGTCATTTATTACCTTATAGGCAGGCTCTCTCCCCCTGTCTAAGTTGTGAATCTACAAGCCATTGGGGGAAGCCCCGGCGATTAGGTTGCACGGTGCCACATGCGCCAATTCCAAAATAAAAAAGGTGACTAAAAAAGTGGCATGCTTGTGTAATAATTGTCCACATATAAATGGTACCCCTTTCCGAATAAGGGTGACACCAAGTCCCAAACAATCTGGGCACTTGGAGGGCACCACATTGCCCTCCAAGTGCCCTTTTCTCTCATAAATTCGGAAACTACATGTATAGCCAGTTGCCCGGTCAGCCTTTACATCTTGACCCCATATCTGGCCCAGAGGACGACAGAGTTCATTGTTACTGAAGTGCATGAACCACAAGATTTGCTCGTATCTAGCCCTGGGCCATGGCAGCAGTGAACACGGGCATATGATGAATTTGTCAGTGGACCAATATGACCACAACTCACTCTCTTTTTAGTAATGCCCACTAAGGGGGGTTAGGTCCAGAAAGGTTTTACATTCAGAAACAGTGATATGTTTCAATGTAAATTCTCTGGCAAGGGTCAAATTTGGATTTGCGGCTATGAATTGATTGGCATATAAATTGCTTTGGTCCACAATCGATCTGTACAGATCTTCCTTGAAAAAAACGCTCATAGAAAGCAAGTGGAGGTAAATCTGCTGTTTCCACCTGAATTCCGGGTTGGCCAGTGAATGGGGGAAGTATGGGTGCTGCAGAAGTGGTGGGCTCCCAATCAGGATTTGCAAGCGCATCAGGAAGGACACTATGGGCTCTACGGGCCTGTCTTCAAATTATTGGTGGCTGCGGGACACTACTTGTGCTAGCCACTGCACCAGCTTGAACTGCACTTATGGTGACTTATCATCACCAAGTGTTACTGCAGTGCTGGTTTGTCTATGACCAGGATCTACTAGGCTGCTGGTGCTTGCCAGTTTACCAGTAGGTTGAGCGGCACTAGTTCCGACACTCTGCTGCATTCGAGAACCCTGCGGTGGTTGCACCTCAGCAACAGAACAGGGTTGGGTATGCCTGACCTTAGCAGGGACCACTACTCCATCGTCAGAGCTATCTTTCAGGGTGCTGCTGCTGTCTACAGGTTTGAATACCGAGCCTGATTCTTACAGTGAGGCTTCCCCATTGCTCTCATCTGTCATGCTCAGCATCCTTTAGTCCTCTAAACTAGTGTACCTCTGTGAGACTCACAGGTGTACACTAGTAATAAGCGCCTGGTTGTCGAGGACTGTTTGAACTACTACCAAAAAATGTAACTGCTAGTGCTAGCAGAGATCAGCCCTGACTCTGCTAACGCTGCGGTTTAGTGTGCTGGGTAGTGGAAGTGACCGTAATCTGCTGATTCTGAACTTCTTGGGGGGGAGGGGGGGTGGCAGAAGGGCTAAACGCAGGTGTTGGCAGGTGTCGGGCTGATCTGCTAGCGCTGCATTTTGGGAACACTATACTAAATTATTGAGGTTGCTAGTAAAATTCTGATCAGATCAAAGATATTGATCCATTCAGACACTATACTAGTAATGGAGGTGTTTAGTGTGTGTGTCACTGGCAAAAAAGGGTTAAAATGTATTACTAAATATGCGGCGGGCAATCTGAAGCTATCATGTATTCACTCTAACTAATGTGTACGCTAACTGATGTCACCTGTGGCACTAATACAGTGATCAGAAACAAGATCTGTACACTATAATAGTGACACCATGACAGGGCAATAAAGGGGTTAACTGGGGGTGATCAGGGGGTTAAATCTTGGGGGGATATAGGTTTAGGGTACCCACCATATCTGGGACTACCTCTAACTGCCTATCACACTAACTGAAGTCACAAGTGACACTAGTACAGTGATCAGTAAATTATCTGTAAACTGTATATAGTGTACACTGTGACAGGGAGTGAAAGGGTTAACTGGAGGGGGTGATCAGGGGTTTAATGTGTGCCTATGTGTACTGGTCTCAGTGTAGTGCTTTTGTACTCACGGCTCTCTTTCTCATGCTGGAACCGAAAAGGGCTCCAGAAGAGAAGATTGCATAATTTCCTGTGCCTGTGTTTACATTACACAGGCACAGGACGTTCTGCAATTGGTCAGAACTGATCACCAGGTCCAGGCCAAAAATCATTGAGTTGGCTTAGCTTTATACCCAGGAGTCAATTCATCAGACTTTTTTAGACAGTCCCAGATCCTTAAACAAAGTCGTCTGATCTAGAGGTCGAGATTAACAGGGTGTCTAAGTTGGATAGGGCTGCATTGTTATCCGATCTTCCTAAGAGAACTGAAAATTCAGACTTTGCTAAAGGGTCATTTTTCACAGAATTTTTTTATACAGCATAGACAAACCAAAAGTATTTTTTGCGAACATTGGGACATACTTAAAAGTGACCGGATTCTTGGTCCCTTGCTTCAGGACCGAGCTCTGGTCCCTTTTAGAGGGGCTCCATCATTGAAGGGCCATTTAGCTCACAATGTTATAGATCCACTAGCTAAGCCAAATTTTTTTGACAATTTAGTTGGCTATTTTCCATGTAAAAGGTGCAATGTGTGTAAATGGAATTGCTACCATGGGAGGAAGTTGTTATTGTTCCAGTCCATGGTTACCGGTTCAATTTTTTACATTACATTTTTTGCCACCTGCATTACAACACATGTTGTCTATTTAATTATTTGCCCATGTCAAAAGCAGTATGTGGGGTGTACCATTAGAACTTTTTCGGTTAGGGTGAATGACCACATCACCAATATTATCAAGGAAATAACTAACCACAGCATCCCTAAGCACTATTTACTCCAGCATAACAAAGACCCTAAAGGTACCCTTTTCCAAGTCATTGACTGCGTTGTGGCACCGTGGAGAGGGGGCTCTAATAAACGCGGGGTCTCGCGTCTCGAGACATATTGGATATATACTTTGCAGTCCTACACAACATACGGGTTGAATATAGAGTGGGACATCAATGCGTTCATTAGTGTTACCTAAGTGCTGGATTTGTGCATTGATGTCCCCCTATTGTCTCCCCTGCTGTTTATATATTTTTGATTATGTGGGTTTATATATCTTTGGTCATCTTGGTTCTGTAAGATTATCTTCATTATATGTTCGGTATGAGGTTTCGCTTTGTTTGACCCTTATCTCCCTAATTGTGCATCTCAGTTGCCTTGACCCCTTGGTGTCATATGATTTTTTAATTGTGACATCTATTAATAGGTTTCAGTTCTTCTCTATTCTCTGGTATTTTTTAATTTTTAGAATTTTATTTTGAATTTTATCCCTATAATGATTATTTATTTGTAACGAAATGTGGTATTACATTTCATGTATTGATGTGGTCCACAAGGTTGATCCCACCGCAAGCCTTATTCCTAAACAACTTATTATTATTTATTGAGAATTACTTGCTCGATTTTATTGTTTAAAATGCGGTACATTCAGATTTGTGTTTGTATGTGTCACCGATTCCGATTTGCGCTGTGATAGGTACAGTGACAGTCCAGAGAACGAGTCCACAGTAACCGGCCACCTTTTTTAGTTTGACTTGTTTGAAAGTAACTATTTTTTTTTTCAAAAATTTGAGTTTTTTTCTGCCTTGTGCAGCCAGCCCCTGTGTAACTACACACACCCTGGGCTCCAGTCCAGCCATCTCCTAATCCACAGGAACAGAACTCCAGTCCCCAGTAACGTTTGGTTTGAAACTTTTTTTTTTTTTTAAACTCAAGTTTTTTGTACAATACTAGCCACCGAACTCCCCACCGCCGCGCCTGGATGTGACGTCAGCTGCAGGGCGGGTGGTGCGTCTGTACAGGCCGGGGCTGCGGCGCGCTGTGATACAATTAATGATTTATTGTTTTAATCTGATGTGTATCAGGATTTATCTGATTGGCAGAGAATCACATGACCCATAGACCTGGTCAGAGATTGTGTGATCTGCAGATTGAACACAACCTCGTGTACTGCCCCTGACACCTGTACATCACCAAAGAGGACACACTTGTCTGACTGACTGTTAAAGTGAAATGCCTCCAGTCAGAATTGTCATGGTCGGTGGACTTTTTATTTGTAATTTAACAAGAAGAATTGTTGTCAATGTACATGGGCCTTGGCTTCAGTCCTCCTGTGTCATCAATGGGGTCACAATATTACATGTAATACTAGAGGGGGCGGCTGGGGACCACTGATGCAGTAGAGGGGGCGGGGCGGCCGACGCTGTAGATGGGTCACAGCCTGGGGGGGGGGGGGCGGCCGACGCTGTAGATGGGTCACGGCCTGGGGGGGGGTTGTACCGCTGTGATAGGAACAGTTTCCCCGGCCTGGATGTGACGTCAGCTGCGGCGCGCGGTATCACAGCACGCCGCAGCCCCGCCCTGTACAGATGCACCGCCCGCCCCGCAGCTGACGTCACATCCAGGCCGGGGAGACTGTACCTATCACAGCGCGCCGCAGCCCCGGCCTGTACAAACGCACCGCCCGCCCCGCAGCTGACGTCCCATCCAGGCGCGGCGGTGGGGAGTTCGGTGGCTACTATTGTACAAAAAACTCGAGTTTATAAAAAAAAAACGTTTCAAACCAAAAAATCGATAAATCGATTTATCGCCCAGCCCTACATCTGGCAATTTACTATGATTATGTCCTGTTGGATGAAACGCGTCAAACTTCGTTTTGCCATCTCTGTAACTTTTATGCGTGGTTTACAAGATGTTTGTAAGTGTACTTCTTCCTTTTTAAATAAATATTTTGAGGCGGTTTTATACTATGTCTGCATTGTCTGGTTTGTCCCTATATATGCACCATCATATGGGAAGCCCTGGCATCCTCTGCTGAGACTCCTTGGCCATCCCTGTCTGAACATCTGGAGATACAGTGACGGTTGGGAATATCTGTTACCATAACCAGCTTTAAATGACCCATTTACTATATGGTAATTTGGGTTCATATTCTCCGGTGAGCGCATTCATAATTATTCCTGTCGGTGTGGGGATTCTTTCACTATTCACCACATCTACAAATAATTTGGATGCTACCTCTTTCACTTGAGACTGTTCTTTTATATTTGATTTGTTCATTTCACAATTGCTAACATGATCTGCACATTTTGGTTTTCTAGTGTGTTTACGTTGTTTAGGGCTGCACTCATTGTTTAATTTATGGTTGTAAAATTGGCAGGACAGTTGGCCCCAGTCAGATTAAGGTCTGGGAGAAATCATCATTTCAACTTTTTATAATAAGCAGCATACAGAGAAATATAAGCTTTTCCCCCGCATCAACTGTCCGCTCCTTTAAAATATCAAAATACAGAATTAATGTATTATTTCAAGTTTACTAAATGATAAATGCACTTAAATGAAACAGTAAATTCACAAAAAAAATATTTTTTAGACGTAAACTTAATTTGAAAATAATTTGTGTTCTGTACATCTTATCCTGTTTCCCCACTTTTCCTGCCAAGTAGAAATACATACGTACATACATTGTTGTTACAATATTACCTGCTGGGTAAAGTATAAGGGGAGTGTTGTGAAATTTGGCATTTTCACATGTTATATGGGAGGAACTCTTGGTGAGGCAAATAAGGGTGAGGTTGTAATTTGTTTTAATTCCCAGGACTGTCATTCTGGTGTGGAAATTCAAGAAGCAAAATATGTGCTTTAAAAAAAAAATTTATTTTTCGTTTATTGACAGACACAGCTCCTTTTCTTTTTGACCATTGGGTTATACTGCCCCCTACAGGAGTAGGACACTAGGCAGGAAAAAGCTTGACTACGCCTATGGAGAAGTCCCAGCGGGTAAACTCCCACTCTCAGCTATAGGCACTCAATTTTTTCTGCCTAGTCAGGAGTAAGGATCTAGCTCCTTGCTGGGATCTCTGGTCCTGGCAATTTTTTTCTTTTTTTTTTTTCATATCTTTATTTTGTTTCTGTGAGAATCTACCATCAACTGCTGGACTGGGCGACAAACTCGATAATCTAGATCCAGAGGGTCCCTCCAGTCTGACCAGCGAGCACGCCTAGGCTCTGCGCTAAGTCGGCCGCTATATAGCCCCACTGGACGGTGGGCTAGCCTGCAAGTTAAACGTCTCGCGAGGGTGCATACGACCTGGCCTCAGCCTGAGTCGCAGCGTTCCTCCTGGCCGACAGCTCCCCTATTCCAATGGAGTGGTGGTCTGTCAGGAGTGGTGCCCACCCTGTTCCTGGTATGGTAAGTGGCTGTCCCCCCTGGAGGTTTTTGGGGTGGACGTGGGCCCCTCCCTTGGGCGGCCATTTTCTTGTTGCTTTCTCATTGAAAATAGCGGGGACCATGTTTTTGAGGCTATATGAGCGGTGATTTTGGCAGGGGCAGCCCCTCCTTATCCCCTAGTGCTGGATTTTTCTCTTTCTAAATGCCACATGGTGTGCAGTTTACCTGGTGCTGTAAGTGCCTGATTGGTGATGGTGAGTCCTTTTGTGGGGTTTTCTCTCCCTCTCTCTGTTATAGAGCAGTGGTAGTGCTCTGTACTGGACCCAGTGTGCCCAGGAAGCGTTCCCAATAGTCCCCCTCTTCTCTAATTGAGTCCCTGGAGCACATTTTTCCATCTGATCCTCTTAGAGGCTGCCAGGCCCTCCGGGTCCCAACAATCCCTGACTGCACTGACGGCGGTTCTGGAGTCCTTAGTGTCCAAGGTGGATTTGGTCCTGGGAAAACGGGCTAGCAAAAAGCGTCCTCCGCCTTCAACTGCTTCATCTGTCTCATCAGATCCTGAATCTTATTCGGCTGCTGCGGATGCGAGTTACCCTTCTGGGTCTGTGACCTTGCACCCTGCATGCTCAGATAGTGAGGATGATTCCTCTGCTTCTCTAGCTGCGCATGAAAAGGCACTGGTGGGTGCACTGATTGTGTCAGTGCTTGAAACTTTAAAAATGGAGGATGCGGCTGATGCTGCGTCGGAGGCGCCGGTCCCTTTTGCCACCACAGGCCCTCCAAGTCGGCAAGGGTGTTTCCTTTTCCCGCTTACTTTGATAATATTGTCACTAAACAGTGGGGTTGTCCAAAACACACTTTTGTGTTGCGGTATCCTTATGAAGGTTCCCTGCTTAAAAAGTGGACGGTCCCACCTGTAGTGGACTCGGTTTTCAGGTTAAATAAAGCCACCTTAATTCCGGTTGAGAAGTCTCTGGCCTTTAAAGATTTGGCTGATAGGTCGGAGGCTGTGGCCCGCCATATGTTCACTGTGACTGGTTTGACAATTAGGTCGGTATTTACTATTGCCCTGGTGTCGCAAACTCTGACCGAATGGGCTAAAATTTTACGCCGGGACCTGGAGAGGGGGAACAGCTTCCACCTGCCTTTGTGGAGCTGGCAGGTCAATTGGTCCAGGGGCTACAGTTTGTCTGTGATGCCTCTTTAGATGTGGCTCCTTTTGATTTCCAGACTGTCGGTCTTAGCAGTGGTCCTTCAGGATATTATCTGGCTAAAATGCTGTTCTGCAGATCAGACTTCTAAGAAGGTCTTATCTGATCTCCCATTTGTGGGGGATTGCCCGTTTGGAGCTTTCTTAGAGAACACCAATAAGGTCCTCACAGGGGGGAAGAGTACTCTACTTTTGCAGGCTTCCAAGGGCAAGAAGCCCCGTCATAGATGGGGGGCCATTCTTCTCGGCTCATAAGAGGTCTTTTCGTCCCTCAGGGTCTCAAGGCAAGGGATTTAAGCCCTTCAGAGCCTCCACCGGAGGTCCCAGGAGGAACTGGTCTGGTAAGTCACGAGCGGGATCTTCCAGACCTGCGGACAAGGCTTCCTCTGCATGAAGGGGAGCCTTCACCCGTATCCGGGGTGGGGGGACGTCTTCGCTGGTTTCTGGATCTATGGACCCCCCTGGTAAAGGACAAGTGGGTCCACAAAGTCATTCGGTCCGGCTACAAGATCGAGTTTCGGTCTTATTCGAGTTTCGGTCTTATTCTCCGGAAAGATTCTTCCCTTCCAACCTGCGCTTGTCCCCAGATCGCTTACGGGGTCTCTTTGGGGTGGTGCAAGACTTGTTACTTCAAGGAGTGATTGTCCCGGTTCCGACTTCGGAACGTTTTCATGGGTTTTACTCAAACCTGTTGACAGTTCCTAGTAAGGAAGGCGAGGTACGTCCAATTCTGGACCTCAAGACGCTGAACTGCTTTGTGGGGGTACAGAAGTTCAGAATGGAGTTAATTTGCACGGTAATGGCGTCCCTACATCAGGGAGATTTTCTCCCTTCTATTGACATCAAGGACGCCTACATTTACATTCTGCTTTGCTGTGGGCGAGGAGCATTATCAGTTTGTGGCGTTACCCTTGGTCTTGCTGGGTTTTCACAAAAGTGTTGGCCCCGGTACTAGCGTTGTTGCGTCAGCGGGGGATCATGGTACTGGGGTACCTGGACAATCTTCTTCTGTGAGCAGAGTCTCTGACAGCTGTGATGGACAACTTGGAGATTACTCTGCCAGCTGTGAGGGAGTTTGGTTTGATTATGAACCTCCAGAAGTCTACTCTGGTCTAGACTGGACTATCTGGGTCTGACTCTGGAATCTGCCTCAGCCAGAGTGTTTCTTCCTCAGGAAAACCTCCAGAAATTGCAGGAGGCAATCCAGCTTCTGTTGTCCAGCATATTGTCATCCCTCCGAGCTTGCATGCTGATGCTGGGACTGATGGTGTCTACCTTCGAGGCAGTTCCATTTGCATAGTTCCACACAAGATCTCTGTAAAAAGAGATTCTGGTGAAATGGGACAAGAATCCACAGTCTAGACAATCTGATCCTGTTGAGCCGAGTTCTGAGAGGGTCCCTGATCTGGTGGCTTCGTTCTCCGGCACTTTGACAGGGATAATCCTTTCTCACCACGGATGCCAGCCTGTCCGGGTGGGGAGGCATCCTCGGCACAGATTGTGCTCAGCGAGTCTGGACTCTGGAAGAGTTCAGACTGCCGATCAATTTACTGGAACTCAGAGCGATCAGACTTTGTCTGGATCATTGGACAATGTGATTTTTCATTATGGTTTCCGATGGGGTACTCCCCAGGTGGACTTGTTGGCCTCTCGTCTCAACAGGAAGGTACAGAGGTTTGTGGCACAGTCTCGGGATCCTCTGGCCGACACCACAGACACATTAGTGGCTCCTTGGAGTCAGTATCGTCTGATTTACGCCTTCCCCCTCTCTCAAACTTCTGCCAAGACTCCTGTGCAGGATCGAGGCAGAAGGGATTCCGGTCATTCTAGTGGCTCTAGACTGGCCTCGCCAGTCTTGGTACGCAGATTTGGTACGGTTGGTCACCAATGTTCCTTGGAGACTTCCTCTCAGGGAAGATCTACTGTCCCAAGGGCCAATCTTCCAAGATGCTTTACAGTCGGTGGCTTTAATAGCTTGGCTGTTGAAAGCCAGGTGCTGAAGAATAGAGGTTTGTCTGATTTGATTCCTAAGCTGTTAAAGGCTAGAAAATCTAAATTAAGGAAGATCTACCATCGTACTTGGAAGACGTACTTTGCGTGGTGTGAGTCTCTTGGGGTTCAACCTCGCTCCTTTTCTGTGGCTCAGGGGGGTTGAGAAGCTCCTGGCCTTGAGTACCATCAAGGGCCAGGTTTCGGCCTTAGCAGTTTTCTTTCAACGTCCATTGGCCATACATTCCTTTGTGCGTACCTTTATCCAGGGAGCTGGACACTTGGCTCCTCCAGTACGGTCTCCATTGCTGCCTTGGGACCTCAACTTGGTGCTGTCTGTTCTTCAAAAAACTCCCTTCGAAAGTCTTTGGGAGGTTCCCCTGCTTGCGTTGTTCCAGAAGGTGGCCCTTTTGGTGGCTATGACTTTTGCGCACAGGGTGTCGGAGCTAACACCTTTGTCTTGTCGTTCAACTTACCTGGTGGTTCACAGAGATGAGGTGGTTCTTTGCCCCTGTCCGTCATTCCCTCCAAAGGTCATCTCTGATTTTCATTTGAATGAAGACATTGTGTTGCCTTCCCTATGTCCCAGACCTAAACATCCTAAGGAAATTGCCTTGCATTCTCTGGATGTGATTCAGGCAATCAAGGTGTACCTGGTAGCTATGGAGTCTTTTCGGAAGTCAGACTCACTATTTGTATTCACGGATAGACCTTGAAAAGGGTTGACTGCTTCTGCTGTGACCATTTCCAGATGGATCAGACAGACAGTGATTCAGGCCTATTCAATTAAGGGTCAGGTTCCTCCTTTCCCTGTACATATACGTTAAGGAGGTTACTGTGAGAGAGAGTATTTTTTTGCCCCAAAAAAAGAAGGCAAAATCTCCTCCTGGCTAAACACTATACTCTTAGGGCTAAGAGCCCCTTTCATTTTTCCTAGGCCTTCATGTAAAAAAAAAAGCCTGAAATTCGGTTCGTAAGAACCCCTAAGTCCCTTAAATCCAAGAGCAAGTTCTCCTCACAATGAGGGGGCATCCCTACTTGTGAGAGTGGGATTATGTCTGTTGGCCCTTGCAGTCACCTAGTCCCAGGACATTTGGGTCCAAAACATTGTATCCAGAGGTTGCAAGCTATAATTTCAGATAAAGGATGAACACTTCATACTGTGTCCCTTTATTGTACTTGAAAAAAAAGATTTTAAAGTAAGTAAAAATTTAAACTTTCTTTTTTTTGCCTTAATTTATGCATTAAGCAGACTGAAAACTGTCAAGTGGATTGAAGCCTAATCAGACTTTATAAGGAGTCTTAGTTTAATAAAGTTTTGCTTTAGGATTGAATTCTGGAGTGTGGCTAACATTTTCTTCATGTGGTGTATCACTTGAGACAAACCAAGGGGAGAGCTGGAACCTGGGACTGGTAGAACTACATATTCAGCAAAGATCTGTGTTTTAATGTGTTAACTTCAGCCAATTGATTGGTTGCTTTGGGTTCTTAAATATTTAACATTTAACTTTGCTTGCTGCAATTGAATAAGCCCATGTGTCTACTAAATATTTTTGATTACACGTTTAACATGTATCTAAACTATTTATTTTTTTTTTATTTTTTTTTTAGGTGCTGTTAATCTTCACGTTATAGTTTAAATTAACTGTGACTGTTACAAGTGGAATCCTGAATTCTTGTCCTACATCATCATCTATCAGTGTGGCCTGCTTTGAAGGATCTTCCTGCCTGTAAAAGATGCCTAGAGCTGGGCCCTACACTTAGCCTTCATATGAATGGTGTCCTCTACTACATCATCACGGAGATAATATACGTGGATCTGCTCCTGCACCGTGTCCACGTCCCACCTATCTGACTTGATTGGATTTGTGCGTGGTATTACTGGCAATTCCCCCCTTCCCTCGTGCCTTTTTATATTTTTTTTTTCCTGGTGTTTGTTTTGTAACCTCAAAGTTTCAAGATGATGTGTGAAGTTATGCCCACCATTAATGAGGACAACCGTCGGGGCTCCACTTATGGCTCCGACGATGCTAACTTTGAACAACTTATGGTCAACATGTTAAATGAGAGGGAACGACTGCTGGAGACTCTCCGGGAAACGCAAGAGAGCTTGGCCACAGCACAACTGCGCTTACGGGAATTGGGTCACGAAAAAGAGTCACTTCAGAGGCAACTTAACATCGCTCTACCACAGGTGAGATACACATTACCATCATTTATATAGAGAAGTTCCCCATCAAGAGCGATTTCATTTTAAAGAGACTCAGACACTTGCCAATTCAATTTGGTCAGTGTCCTAAGTGAGCAAAATGAAGGCTTCTACTTAATGCTAAACTATAAACAAGGTACTAAATGCACAGTTAAAATGCACATAGGATGACTTTTCTCTGCAAAAGGTATTGTGTTCAGCCAGTTGTATGTTCTGTACACCCTGCCAGACAGATAAAGATCAAAGTGCTCACTCTGTCCTATCAGCATGTTTACTACCTATACCTTCCTTGGTTTGAGAAACAGACCCCTGTTACCCCCGAATTTGTTTTCTAGCATTTTCTGTTCGGTTTAGAAAAGTAAAGAATAAAGGAAGTTATATTGGACTAAGGTTAGGATCTATTCTGTATTTTTTATATTTTTTAGAACATGTTTATTATGTATGCATTATCTATTTTTAACACAAAATTTGGTTTTACAATATTTCACTTGTGGTTGGCTAAATTTTAAATAATGCTTGTAAATATTTAAATATTTTTTCAAGCCAGTAGGTGGAGCCCAAGACTCCTTTTCAGTTTTTTTTTTTTTTTTTTTTGTTTTCATAAATATTTAAGCCTATTTTCATTTAAAAAAATGGTTAAGGTGTATAACATTGGCATAAGCTGATATAAGCAATGTGATACAGTCCTTTAGTCAGTTAGTGTTTATGCAACAAAAAGGAATAAATAAGGTGCAGCACTCAAATGTTACATGATAACCTAGTGCAATGTGCTACTCAAACTAATACATCGTATGGTGATAGTAAATTGTAACACTATAATGTCCCTCCCTCCCTCCTTCCCTCCTTCCCTCCCTCCCTCCCTCCCCTCCTTCCCTCCCTCCCTCCCTCCTTCCTTCCTTCCCTTCCCTTCCCTTCCCTTCCCTTCCCTTCCCTTCCCTTCCCTTCCTTCCCTTCCTTCCCTTCCTTCCCTTCCTTCCCTTCCTTCCCTCCTTCCCTCCCTCCCTCCTTCCCTCCTATACATAAAAAAAGTGCATTCAATTTTGTGGTATGGTATGAAGGCAAATGTTCCTAAAAGTGTTATACAATGTTGAGAGCAGTGGCTGTGTCCCTGTGCTATAGTATGCCCATGGCATGGAGATCTTATAGGCACTAGCAGAATTAGATGGTTTTGACTAACCAATAAAGGTTTCACAAACATTTGATGGGATGCTGATGTTGTATCAGTTATATTGCATAATATATAATAAGCATATGGGAAAAATGATGATCCAGTGGAGCCACTGAAGCCACCAGTACCTGGGCCCTGTCTGGCAGAAGGGAACCCCTTATAACATCAGGCTGGTTACCCCTGTAGGGGTATTGAGCTCCGGTGAGTGCAGGCAGAATTGAGAGGGGAGCACTAGTTTCCTCACCTGGCACGTTCCATCTGGATCACCCCGAGATTCACCCATCAATTCTCTCTCAAATTTATTTCACCAATTAATCACCTTGATGGACTAATATTGTTGAATTAAATTTAATTAAATTTGAGTCACTTTTGTTCACTTTATTGGCCACCCTGTAGAGCAGGTCTCTGCAAATTCAGTTGGGCAGGCCACACCAAGTCACTTTATATGTAATAAATCTGTGGTTCTTCATATATTTGCCTTTGTACATATAATTTATGTGAAATTAACTACCACTATGCCACTTTATTATATATTTATTGATCACGCTAGTCATCTGTTCAATATCACCAGCTTTGAACTTACCCACATTCACTGACCACCTGCTGATATATTTTGGATACTATATATTTATTTATACATCTGTCACCTTTCACCAAGCACCTTACATTTATTCATATTTATACTATAATTATCAAGTAAAAAATGAATTGGCCACATCACGATTTAACACCTTTACTGCACTATTTGCACTTTTTAATATTTATTTTATTTATATGTATTGTTTGCAATTATTGTGATGTGAAAAGGGTAATACGATCATAAATACTTTGGAATACCCTGTGTTGGAATTAGACATATGCCGGTTTTCGGTAATTCGATATATCGCGGTATTGCATAGCCACGGTATTGTTATTGTGGCATTTTTAAAATACTGAGTTTCTCTGCTCCTGGGTCTGACTTGTGAATTGATACATTTCAGTGAGCTGGATGACTCATTCACTCACACAGCAGTTCACTCACTCAATAGAAAACAGCTCTGGTAATATGATCCTAGAGTGAGAGACTTGGCTCCTCCCTGTAACCAATCAGATGGCTCCCACTCAGCACACACCCACGTGCTTTTTCCAGGGCTCAGACACAGAAACACTGCTAATACAAGCAAGTTTCTGCAGATAGATAGAATTAGATAGATAGAATTAGATAGATATTATATATATATTTATATATAGATAGAGATATACATACATACATACATACATACATACATACATACATACATGGGCATAGCAGCATATCATATATATATATATATATACACACACACACACATGCATAGCAGCCCACATTACATTATTATATAGCCATCAAGCAGTGTCTGGCCTACCTGGTGATGACTGGTCCTGGCACTCTGATCCGATGGCCTGGTCTTTAAAGGAGCAAATCCTTGCGGTCCAGAAGTGGTTAAACCTGCAGGAGGACCGGTGTTTTTATCTATTAATGACTTTACTATTGCTTTAGGCCTGGTTCACATGTATGCGGGTTGGGGGCCCACATTTGCACAGGCATAGCAGCCCATTGATGTGAATGGGCTTGAGCTGCTATGCCTGCGTTTTCAGCTGAAAAAAGGTGCATGCAGAATTTAAAAAAATGCAGTGGCCATGAAATCCATCCTTCTTTTGCACCATGCGACTTACCTGCCGTTGCTGCACACGCAAACTGTTTTTAAATGCCGTGCCCACGTATACAAAAAATGCAGAAAGCTTGCCAGAGCAGGAACTGCAGGTTAGTCGCATGGTGCAAAAGCAGGATGGATTTCAAGGCCACTGAATTTAAAAAAATGCTGCATGCGCCTTTTTTCTGCGGAAAATGAGGGCATAGCAGCCCGTTCAAATCAATGGGCTGCTATGCCTGTGCAAATGTGGGCCGCCAACCCGCATACATGTGAACCACCAACCTGCATACATGTGAACCAGGCCTAAAGCAATAGTAAAGTAATTTATAAATAACACCTCCTTCAGGTTTAATCACTTCTTGACCACAAGGATTTGCCCTCTTAATGACCAGGCCATCGGATCGGAGCCGAGCGCCAGGACCAGTTATCACCAGTTAGGCCAGACACTGCTTGATGACCTATTTGAGGCCTGTTTCACAGAGTCTGTACTGACTGACTATATAATAATGTGCATAAGTGAACCAAAGCCCCTAAATTCAGCAATGAAATTGAAGTGAGGTGGAAATTTAATAATTTAAATTTAATAATTGAATACCGTGATAATACCGTATACCGTGGCAAAACCTTAATCAATTAATCGCAGCATGAAAATCTGATACCGTCACAAGCCTAGTTGGAATATCCTATTTTTAACGTCTATATATAGTGCCCCTTAATATCTACTGAAAGACAGCGCCATTTACCTCACTAACCTCTTTAAAAGGGTGAACACTAGCTAAAACTTTTAAAAGCAAAACTAAACCCTCCTGTCCTTTATAGCCAAACTAAGTTGCCATCTTAGAGTCTGTTTGATCTGCAGTTGTCATGGTGCTGCACATGTGACCAGTTATGACACCAGCATTTTGGTGGGTTAACAGTTTTCTTGAAAACGCAAGCAACTATGACAGTTATTCATGACATGCATTGAATGTAATTGTTATGAGAAACCGGTAAATTGATGGGCAAGAAATGGGAATTATGGGACTTTTAAGGTGCACAATAGAGCTATATTTAAATATAATAATGGAGAAAAATCTATTTCTTTCCATAAAAATTATATAATTTTATTGATTACAAATAGGCACATGTAATTTTTAAAAACATAAAAGAAAAAAGAACTTTTTCGACATAAGGAAATTGCTTCTTCAGGAGACTTATAGACATCTTTACAAGTGAAATTCTGTATGTAACAAAGAGAAATTATTTACAAGATGAAGATACATAAATAAATTACATAAATCACAACCTACACTTTTTAATTGTTAATTACAAAGTTGTTGAGGCGTACCTCAAAAAATGGTGGACTGCACCTTCCATAAAAAGAAGACTGTGACAGAAGGAGCCGAGGACGCCTACCACCCCTGGTATTACCAATCAAAGAGGAGGGAAAGCCAGGACAAAGGATGGAAGATCTAATTTATATTGAAATAAAATTCCATAGTTTAGGATTGACCAAATTTAAGAATTTATTATTATTGAAACTTTCATTTAGTCCTTTTTGTATATAAATCTTTTTTATAGTACCTTATTTTTTATCCATTAAGAGGACAAAAATGGGTTGCCATCTGAATGATAAGGGTGCCAGATAATATACCTGTATAGCATCAAAGACAAACGATTTTTCTTATAATTTATTTGGTATTATAATTGGTGAAAGCACCTTTGCATTAGAATTTCAATTTAATAATAATAGATTATATTTATTACCCCTTTTGGATGGAATGTATAAATGTTTAGGTTAGGGATGCACCGAAATTTCAGCCACCGAAATTATCGGACGAAAATGGGCCTATCCCATTTCGGCCGATAATGGGTTAAAAATGCCGAAATTAGCAGGTTTAAAAAGTCCCGCCTCTGGCCGGCCGCCCGCCTCTACTATGATCTGTTCATGAATGAACTGACACTCCGGGCGGGGGGAGCGGCCGCTAATAACTATACCTATGTGAGCCTTCACTTCCTTGTCAGCGGAGGACGATGAGCATGAATGAACTGACACTCCGGGCGAGGGGAGCGGCCGCTAATAACTATACCTATGTGAGCTTCACTTCCTTGTCAGCGGAGGACGATGAGCATGAATGAACTGACACTCCGGGCGAGGGGAGCGGCCGCTAATAACTATACCTATGTGAGCTTCACTTCCTTTTCAGCGGAGGACGATGAGCATGAATGGAATGAACTGACCTGACACCGGGTTGGAGGAGCGGCCGCTAATAGATATAACTATGTGAGCTTCACTTCCCTGTCAGAGGAGATACCCGCCTGATAGGGAAGTGAAGCGCTCACATAGTTATATCTATTAGCGGCCGCTCCCCCCGCCCGGTCTGTCAGTCCATTCATGCTCCATTCATGCTCACCGCCCCCCGCTGACAAGGAAGTGAAGCTCACATAGGTATAGTTATTAGCGGCCGCTCCCCCCCGCCCTTCCGCCTGGAGTGTCAGTCCATTCATGCTCATCGTCCCCCCGTTGACAAGGAAGTGAAGGCTCACATAGTTACAGCTACCGTATTAGCGGCCGCTCGCCCGTCCTCCCGACCGGTATGTCACTTCATTCATACACAGATCGTAGTAGTAGTAGTAGTGACATCACCGGGAGGCGGGCGGCCGGCCAGAGGCGGGACTTTTGAATGAAGGACACCGGAGGAGCAATCAGCAGAGTGACACTACAGTAAGGAGATTGAATCGCTGGGATGGGGAGGGACGCTGAGGCAGAGGGGGGGAGGGTGTACTGCCGAGGGGGACGCTGAGGCAGTGGGGGGGTTAGCTGAGGCAGCTTACCAATGGTATTTGTATTATGCAGCATGAGGGGGTTAATGTATTGTCACTGCTGGTCACTGATGCATTAGTGAATGACAAGTGGCAATTAATTAACCCCTTTGTGCTGCATTAGTGCAACCCGTGTTAATTAACACTAATACTGGTTGCACTAATGCAGCACAAAGGGGTTAATTAACTGCCACTGGTCGGTCACTAATAGATGAGTGACCAGCAGTAGCAATACATTAACCCCCTCATGCTGCATAATACTAATACCATTGGTAATTAAATTAACCACTTGCCAACCCGTCACAGTACATATACTGTGACAGGGTGGCAGCGACAGGTGTACGTCGCTGCCTGTTTTTGGTGTATGCCCCTCTTCTATCTAATTTAAAATTATTTGGGGGAAAAAAAGTCATTTTCGGTTTCGGTTTTCGGCCAAGGGCATCCTGCATTTTCGGTTTCGGCCCAAAATTTTCATTTCGGTGCATCCCTAGTTTAGGTTTCCACACTCTCATTAATGCCAGCAGATAAGGGTATATCCAGAATGGGTTGGCACTACTGAACAGATGGATATATGAGCAAAAATCCCTTGTGTCTATAGATGAAATGCAAATAATTAGGCAAAAAAATGATATCCTGAATTTATATATCCTCTCACAATAACACAAGAAAAATAAATACCTGTAGTTATAACGGGGTATGTGGAAGAGGATTATTTAATTGGGGAGAGTGTCCCCCAATGGCAGAATTACCACAACCACTTCGCTAGAAAAAGGGAAGAAAAAATATCCATTGATTTTAAGAAAGGCATATTATAAAGGTATAATCAATTGATTCAATAGAGGAGGGAAGTCAAAACACAAAGGCTCCCTTTCATCTCATATTTGTAGTCGTTCCAATGCAATTTGGTCAAATGTAAAGTTATTACCTGCATAAGTTGCTTCCTTGTAGCACCGCACAGTCTGTGAGACTGTCGGTATTGCGGCTGGCTTTTTATTTCCCCCCCTCCACTCTGGCAGCGTTTTGCGTCACGTCCGGAGTGAGAGCAGAATGTTCGTCCAGTTAATGTTTCCCCTCTGATAGAGAAGCCCAATCACTGGATAGCGGGCTTCAGATGACAGCGTATTCCGGACATGACACAATGCGCATGCGCAGAGCATCTAAAAAAGCCGAAATCACCATCAAACAAAAAGGAAAAATCTATCTCAATAAGAATGAAAAGAAATGGAAACCGGACTAATACAGTAGACGTTCAAAAATGTATATTGCCCCTATTTGTACATTTACAAAATAAATAAAAAACAAAATAGAAGATTATATTTGAGATATTAATTCTCCT
Organism: Pelophylax lessonae; assembly: GCF_965119305.1. Lineage (NCBI taxonomy): Eukaryota > Metazoa > Chordata > Amphibia > Anura > Ranidae > Pelophylax > Pelophylax lessonae. The sequence goes on from NC_138779.1 coordinate 169,707,293, forward strand.
AGAAAATTGCATCAATTTTACTATATTTTTGAAAATCTATTTTACTTTATAATAATAAACTGAAAAAGAAAAAATCCTATATTCTTCTAAAAAAAATTATTAATTATAGAAGTTAAAAAATGAAAAAAAGAAAGAAAGATGAAAAAAAGGGGGGGGGGGATTCTTTGAAAATTAAATAGAAGGTATTAGGAGGATTCATCAAATGGACAAAAAATGGCGGCCGAATCAACCCATGACCCCGGGGAAAGGTCAGGGAAGATGAAGCCGCGGGTGCTCATATGGTGGTCCAAATCGGCAGGTAGGTCCTCCATTCCTCCCCCCCCCCCAACAAAGGGAAGGAACAGTCCTTAAATCAAAAAAGGCGCAGTCTTACAAAAAATATATCAACACACATTTGTTGTCTTTATCAGTCTCATATTTAATAAAAAGGCTGAATGTCAAACAGTATATAGAAAAGAAGAATATATATTACAAAAAAAGGTTTTAAGCTGATTGCATCATTGATACCAGGATAATATGTGGCAGATAAATTGAAAATCCACTTCGTTTCTTTTTGCAGTAAGGCCTTGCTTACAAGGGAATGTGTTCAAGAGCAAAAAATATTTCATTTTATTGTTATCAAAGCTGTGATAGAGTCCCATATGGCGGCTGATGGGGCTCTCAAATTTTTTGTTTTGGACCAATTTTACATGGTCTCTGATGCAATGAAAAAAAGGTCTTTTAGTTTTGCCTATATAGAAGGCTTTGCAATCACATTGCATATAATAAACCACCCCCACAGTTTCGCAATTTGCATGAAATTTGGGCCTTTAAGTACTTCTGTTGGGTAAACTCCACTCTGCTGCATTAAACATATATTTTCAAAATTTGCATTTCTAGCATGGATGAGTTCCAGTTGGTTTATAATTATGTTTATTTTGAGTGATGGCATAATGGCTGTGAACCAATCTATCTTTTAAGGAGATCTTTTAAAAGTAATTTCGGGGTGGTCCTTTAGGTAAATTGATGGGTTTAGTTCTGCTGAAAGGCCTCATTCACACTGGCATACTACAGCATATCCCCACGCTAGGGCTGTGTTAGCCCGAGCATGAGGTCTCATGACATTGGCTTATGTAAAAGGCCTAATATGAGTCTTTGGTAAATTACTTACCCGATACTGTAAAAATTAATACTCATGGCCAAAAATGCTGAACTGGTCCACCAAATATTTGCAAATGTTCCCTAGGGATAATAGTTGCAAAAGTAGTTTGGGGAATAATTTGCTATCTCTTTAGAGATTCTGGCCAGATTCAGATATCACTGTAGCATAGGTTTATAATTTGTTTCTATTTCTGATAAATTCACGGGGCATTTTGGGGTTGAAAGCCAGATCTGGTTCCAGTCTGCCGCCGGTAATGGTACCCCAGTTTGACTTCCCATTTTGTGACCTATTTTGGAGTATTAGCACTAAAGCTAGACGGCAACAGGGAATAGATAGTGGATCATAAAAATAATAGATAATAAAATGTTGGCAGTGGATTTGTTGTGCAATGTCCCTCGAATGGTGTTGCACCCACTATATTTGTCTTAATATTGAGGAGAAAAGTAAAAAAATGCTAGCAGAAGAAAATATGTCCCCCAATGGAAGTCAAAAGACTTAACTCTGGTATTAGGCATTGCATTGTTACATGAAGGTGGTCCTAATGCTGCCATTGGATGATAGGTTGAGGTTAAGTAAGTATAGAAGAATAACAACTTGTTAAAATAGTTCACCTTGTCCCACAGTTTTAGTGAGTGCATAGTTAGAGGATTTGAAAGGGTTTGGTGTGCCAGTGTGGGGGTTGGTGGGGGGGGGGGGTACATAATGTTATCGATAGATCTTGGTGCACCATTACAAGCTTCCACTGGCACCCGCTCTGCAAAAGAAGCTAGCTGTCTATTTGAATCACATAATCATTTTTTATATATGTTTTTATTTACAGTGGGTAAAATAAGTATTGAGCATGTCACCATTTTTCTAGGTAAATATATTTACAAAAAAACCAACCACCCTCTATGTGCATCAAGGTCCCTAATTAAAAAGTACATGTAGCTTTGGAAGTCCACTCATTCAGCACTGCAAATGCAAATGATCTAAATTTTAGCATACACCGTGACTTGTTGTCATTGGGATTCATACACCAGATACTGATCTCATATATATATATATAAAAATCTCTTTTTGTACCCCATCCTCCTGAAGAAGCCTTAGTCTGAACGCGAAACATGTAGAGGCAATCTTTACTGCAGTGGATCCCTCAACACCGGATATATACCTGTATTTACTATGATCTAGGATTGAGTATCAGGTTCACACAATACTACTATTTAATTTAGCGGTGATTGAGGGATACCCACATCATTATGAATCCAATGTTATGATCTGTTTTTAACCGAATTATAATGCATCTATTTGTATCATTGTGATATATGTACATTTACAAATCTCTTTTAATGAATTCTCAATAAATATATATTTTTATGACATTAGTGTCGATTACTGTGCCGGAAAACTCCACTCCTTTAGCAATAGCTTTTCTTTTTCATAACTGATCAATTCGGACGTGGCACATATACTTAAAAGTGTCCACAAGGGCCATCTTGTGGTGACACTCCATCACTACATCATGACATGTGGTGATGTCATAACCACATGTCGATAGCACCTTTTGGTGCATAGTGCATGGTGATGTGTTGAAAACGTATTTCTCTTTCGTTCATTGAAGGACACAGCTTCATATCTTCTTTGACAAATGGGTTATGCTGCTCTTCCAAGGAGTAGGGCACTAGGCGGAAAAAGGTTAACAAAGCCGAACTACGCCTATGGGGCAGTCCCAGGTGGTATACTCCCACTTCCTGCTCTAGCATCTCAGTTTTGTTCTGCTCAGTCAGGAGTAAGGACCTAGCTCCCCACTGGGATCTTTGGTCCTAGCATTTTTTCCTTTTTAAACTGAACTTTTTTCCTTTTTGTTGTTATTTCTTTATGCAATCAAGTCTGTTGCAATGTGAGCTACAATCAACTGCTGGACTGGGTGACGCACTGGATATCCTAGATCCTTACGGTCCCCCCAGTCTGGTCAGCCATTGCGTGCAGACCACAGCTCCGCCCTAGGTTGGCTGCTACATAGACCCTCTGGACGGGGGCTGGCTGGCGAGTGAAACCCCTTTTGTGAGGACGGACATGACCTTGTCGCGGCCTGAGTCACAGCGTACCTCTGGCTGGCAGCACCCCCAATTCCAAGATAGAAAGCTGATCTGCCCGGAGTGGTGCCTGCCCGGCTACAAGGTGTGGTGAGTAGTATCCCCCCTCTCCCTTAGTGGTTTCTCGGGATGGACATGGGCCCCTTCCTGGGATGGTTGGACCCCTGGGTTGCCTTCCATGCCCCCAGCCCCTCTAAACAGTCACAGTGGGTCTTTTGACCCCAACCCACCCCCACCCCCCATGGGTGAGGTAGGAGCTTGCTTTGCCACATGCTCCAGAAGGGGGGGGGGGGGGGTTTGGTTGTTGCTGACCATGCTGTCTGGATCGCACATGGGGGGTTTTTGAGTGGGTTCCCGGTCCCCTGGGGGTTAGTGCCTGGGGCAAGGATGTCTTTTGAGCTCCAGTTCGTCTGTGATGCCTCTCAGGATGCGGCACCCTTAGTCACCAGGCTGTCCGTGACAACAATATCCTTCGGCGTATGATATGGCAAATATACTGGTCTGTGGACCAGGCTGTCTAGAGGGGCTAGTGTGATCTTCCCTTTGGGGGAATCGCCCATTCGGAGTCTTCCTGGAAGGACCTCCTCTGGAGGTACCTTGCGGACCCAGTCTGGTATGCCAAGAGCGGGTCCTTCCAGACCTGCCGACAAGGTCTCTTCTGCCTGAAGGGGTGCCATCGCCCGTGTTTGGGGTGGGGGGGGACGTCTTTGCTTCCTCCGGACCAGTGGACCTCCCTGATCAGACAGGTGGGTCCATGATTTGCTCGGTCCGACTACAAGATCTAGTTTTCGATCATCTAGTTCGGTTCTCTCCTTCCAACCTGCGTTTATCCCCAGACCGCCTTCGAGGTCTCTTCGGGGCGGTGCAAAACTTGCTGCTACAAGGGGTGATTGTTCCCATCTCAGAATTGGAACGTTTGTTTCATGGCTTTTATTTCAAATATGTTCTCAGGTCCTAGGAAGGAAAGTGGTACGGCCAATCTTGGACCTACAGTTCTGAACCACTTTGTGCGGGTAAAGATGTTTTGAATTGAGTCCATTTGTACGGTAGTAGCATCCCTACCTCAGGGGGATCTTCTGGCCTCTATTAAGAAGGCTTACCGTCATATTCCATTATATGTCAGTCATCCGCCCCGCCGGGCTTTCACGAGTGTTGGCCCTGGTGTGGGCGTTGTTGCATCAGCAGGGGATTGCGGTACTGGATTACCTGGATGATCTTCTACGAGCAGAGTCTCCGACTGTTCTGATGGACAACCGGGAGATTACTGTGCGGACTCTGGGGGTTTGGTTGGAAATTTAATTTCCAGTTATTGGCCTTTGTTCTGTCCACCTAGTTGGACTATCTGGGTCTGTTCTGGACTCGGTCTTAGCCAGGGTGTCCCTCCCATGGGACCAGTTCCAATATCTCTTCACACGAGACCTCTGCAAGAGAGTTTCTTGCTATGTGACGCGAGCATCCACAGTCTCTAGATAATCTGATCCTGTTGAGCTGGGGTACGAGAAGGTCCCTGCTTTGGTGGCTTCACTCTCGGGCACTTCAACAGGGTGACTCTTCCTTCTGCTACTGCTGGCTGGTACTGCTGGTGGGAAATGCTGGCTCGAGACACATGATGACATCAACGGAGCGAGAGTGTGAGGAGCGGCGCCATGCTAGAGAAAGCATGCTGCAGAGCCGATGCTTCCTGCCAGTTCTGACAGTCTAAATCACCGGCGGAGTGATATCAAATGCACTCTACCTGTGAGGAGACTGAGTCGAACATTCAATATCACTCCGCCTGTGACTCAGACTGTTGGGACAGAGCCGGAACTATACAGGAAGCATCGTCTCGGTTCTGACAGCCAGGATATCGCACTGCACTTGCGGGTGTTTTAGGGAGCCACAGGCCGCATGCGGGAGACTTGGGATGTCTGTATAGCAGGACTTCAGCCCAGGTACACAGCAGACTATAAATAGTGTTGTTGGCTCAATTGTGACCTCCCCAGACCTGAAAGTGGAGTAGGTGGCAAGATTAGGTTGGTGGTTTATGTTCTCTCAATGGTAATGATGTTGCTTCCAAGTTGCCATTTCACTTGGGAGCAATGCAATTATTTTTATCCTGTAACACCATTTTAGTCTTGAATGAAAGAAGGCAGACATAGGAGGCATGCTGAAGTTTTCACAGCTTTTATAGCAGCTTCTTAGAATTATATTAAAATATATTTCACAGCCTCAGTCATGCGTCATTCCTAGCGTGTCGGTGGAAGCAGGGGTTTATTAGAATGAAGTGTAACTTGGTCTACAAAGTTTTTATTTTACGTGTAAATTTTGGTCATCTTTATCGCTGATATAAAAAAATAATTACAAATTTTATATGAAAACTTTAGTGTATTTTAAGTGAGCATACATTTTGAGTTATTAAGCCTAATTCACTAAAAGGAAGGAGTAAAAATGCTCACTCCCCATTTAACTACTCCCATCTAGAGTAATTAACACCTCAAGTAGGCGAACCTGAAAATGTAAAATTACGGCTAGATGCAATAGTGAATCTCGATTAGAGTATACCAATTCATGATCGCGTTTTCATAAACGGAAATTCCTATATTCTGAATTAATTTTACAGAGCAATGTCAGCTATTATGGATACATTTATTTTTTATGTATAGTTATGTATCGGTTATGTGTTTTAACCTTTAGATTTCCTATTCACAGACTACAGAGCTTTCTAAATATCAATATTCATTCTTTATTCATCCTAAACTTTCAGGCATGTCTAATTGTACTCAGCACATTGGTGTAGTGGTCTATGCCCATGGACAAAGACTGCTAGGTCATGAGTTCTAGTCCCAGCCATGCTAACACCCTGCGTGTTTGCCGGTGTGTGATTTGTTTTTTGCCACATAGTAATACCTTGGCTACATCACATAAAATTGCATGTAAATGTCTATGTACATTCGGGAAATAGACATGCATATGTGCCAGTTGCAATTAGGAGTTCGCCGAGTTTCAGCATTCACAGCTGGCTAAAATGTATGTAGGTGATGGCATACTTCGGATTTGAACCCGTCCTCTCAGTGTTTAAAGATAGGAGTGCTTACCATTAATCATTGAGCTGAGCACAATTCTACTTGGAATATTAAGTAGTCCCATGCTTGAATAAATAAGATAAATCTCGAAAATATATATAGTGCTCAAATGTATGATCAGTGTAAAATCGACACCAATTTGTAATGTATTTACGGCTCCCGGCAATATAGATAAAAAAAACAGCGTAGGGTCCTCCCCCCCCCCCCCCCCCCAGTCCATTCCGGTCTGGTATGGATTTTAAGGGGAACCACGCCAAAATTAAAAAAATAAATGGTGTGGAGTCCCCCCTGAAATCCATACTAGACCCTTATCCGAGCATGCAGCCAGGCCACTTGCCCTCAACATGGGGAGGATGCTTTGGGGCCCCCCAAAGCACCTTGTCCCCATGTTGATGGGGACAATGGCCTCTTCCCAACAACCCTGAGCTGTGGTTGTGGGGGTCTGCGGGTGGGGGGCTTATCGGAATCTGGAAGCCTCCTTTAACAAGGGGGCCCCCAGATCCCGCCCCCCCATGTGAATGGGTATCTGGTACATCGTACTCCTACCCATTCTACAAAAAAGTAAAAACCACAGAACACAGTTTTAGACAAAAAAAATAGTATCCCTTGATGTAAATCCATCGTCAATCACGACGCCCACCGGACCCGAAAAATAGAAAAAAAACAAAAACGCTTTGCCTCTTCTGAGGCTACCTGCCGTATGCCAATATTGAGTTTTGACAGCTCTTTTATAGGCAAGGAGCAGGGCCACCCGGTTACGTCACCCATCTGGCATCACACCATTTTTTAAATAAAGGACTTGTCAAAAACTGTGTTCTGTGGTTTTTACTTTTTTACAATTTTTGGGGAATGGGTAGGGGCAGGATCTTGGGATCCACTTGGTAAAGGGGGCTTCCAGATTCCGATAAGCTCCCCATCCGCAGACCCCCACAACCACAGCCCAGGGTTATCGGTAAGAGGCCCTTGTTCCCATCAACATGGGGACAAGAGAGGTGGTAGTGATTCTGGTCATTCCGGTGACACCAGACTGTCCTCACAGGGCTTGGTACGTGGACCTGGTAAGGTTGATCGCTGATACTCCTTGGAGGATCTCAGGAAAGATCTGCTGTCTCAAGGGCAGATCTTCCACCCTGCTTTACAGTCTCTGGCTTTAACGGCGTGGCTGTTGAAAGCCAGGTACTGAGGGATTAGGGGTCTTTCTGACTCTGTGATTCCTACACTATTGAAGGCCAGGAAGTCTACCTGCAGGAAGATCTATCATTGTATGTGGAAATCGTACATTTCATGGTGTTAATCGCTGAAGGTACACCCTCGTTTGTTCTTGATAGCTAGGGTTTTAACCTTTCTTCAAAGGGGGGTCGAACAGCGTATGCCTTTGGGTACTATCAAAGGCCAAGTGTCGGCTTTGACTATTTATTTACAGCGCCCCTTAGCTACGACGCATGCCCTGATTCACATTTTATTCAGGGGGTGTGTCATATTGCTCCTCCGAGGCGATCCCTGCTGCCTCCATGGGATCTGTATTTTGTATTATCTGTTCTTCAAAACCCTCCTTTTGAGAACATTAGGGAGATTCATCTGCTTATGTTATCTCAGAAGGTTACCTTTTTGGTGGTTATCACTTCTGGCCGCAGAGTGTCTGAATTGGTGGCTTTCTCCTGCTTTTCACCTTATCTGGTGGTCCACAGAGATAAAGTGGTACTTCGACCTAATCAGTCGTTTCTTCCTAAGGTGGTTTCTGATTTCCATTTGAATGAAGACATTGTACTGCCTTCACTCTGTCCAAAGCCCAAGCATCCCAAGGAAATTGCATTGCATTCTTTTGCTGTGGTTCGGCAATTGGGGTTTGCCTGGCAGCTACTGAATCTTTTAGGAAATCGGACTCTCTCTCTTTGTCCTTACAGAAGGACCTCAAAGGATTGGCTGCGTCTGCTGCGAACATATCCAGTTGGATGAGACAGATGGTGGTTCAGACTTATTCACTAAAGGGTCAGGTTCCTCCTTTCCTGGTGAAGGTGCATGCTACTAGGGCGCTGAGTGCCTCTTGGGCTTTTCGCCATCAGTGATGCAAGTGTGCAAGGCGGCAACTTGGTCATCGGTGCACACGTTTACAAAATTCTACAAGGTAGATATGTTGGCATCTTGGGATGCCTCTTTTGGCTGAAAGGTTTTGCAGGCTGCTGTCTAAAAGATAACTTTTTTTTCTCTTTGAGGGTGTATGTTTGTTTTTTTTAGGTGAGCTCCAGTTGTTCCTGGTTGTTCCTGGTTGAGCTTGTTACCTGGTTGGCTGTGTTTAGCCTTGGGAAATTATGTTCTTCTTTGCGTTGTTTTTCCCACCCCTCATGCAAATACTGCTTTGGGACGTCCCAATGGTCAAGAAGATATGAAGCTGCATCTGTCAATGAACAATAGAGAAAACTGGATTTTTTACTTACCGTAAAATCCTTTTCTCTGAAGTTCATTGACAGACGCAGCACCCACCCCTCTAATTATGAGTGGAATGGGGTTGTTGTCTTCTAAACACTGCTTGCAATGAAACTGAGGGCTGTAGCAGTGTGTGTGTGTGTGGGGTTATACCTGCAGGGACTGCCCCATAGGCGTGGTAAGGTTTTTTCCTGCCTAGTGTCCTACTCCTGTAGAGGGCAGCATAACCCAATGGTTAAGAAGAATATGGAGCTGCGTCTGTCAATGAAGTTCAGAGAAAAGGATTTTACGGTAAGTCAAGAATCAATTTTTTATGTCAGTTACATATTTTTAGGCATTTTTCACATGGCAAGCATGCTCCGATTTCTCTTTGAAAAGCAATCTTCGGTTTATATCTGGTTTACACGTATTCAAGGTGGCACTTCTGCTGCCTACTGAATGTCTGTTATAATTTAATATTTTCTATTGAAATGCCATGCCGCAACCACGTGCCAATAGTTTGTCTTGCAGTGGCTGTGTGATCGTATTGATTTAAATGGGCGAGTTTGGCAAGCAGTACAGCTTGGCAAACTCGTCGTACTGCGTTAAATTGCTGCTTCGCGAATTATCATGGCCGCTGCAGCGTAAACAGACCTGAGCGGCTGCCATTGTATATGGTTGCATTGTAGGCAGGCAGTCGGGGGCAGTAAAAACCCCTTGTTTTTACCCCTTTCCAGCTGCTCATGAGAACAACTGCCTGAAATCTTGCCAAAAACCCTTCTCAGCAGATATCAGACTGCTGATAATGGGAAGTCCTGCACGTGCATCAGTCAAGCTCCTTGGTACTGTACCTCATCAAATCCTAAAGTGATACTAAGCACTCACTGTTTAATTTACATTATTCCTTCTCTTTCTGTAAGTGGATGATGGCACTGTAATTATTCAAATAGAACAAAATCAAAGTACATTCTTTCCTAATCGATATACAGCGGTCACACGACCGGGATCTTTCCCAGCCTGTCTACAGGGAAACCATGGCAGGAGAAGCTTATAAACCTCTGCTACTGGTCACATGTTAAAAAAAAAAAAAAAAACAGCCTTTGGAATACAGAGAAAAAATTATTAATATTGTTAAACGGTTTTACATTTTCATAAAAATGTATATTATCAAATCCTTATTTTTTGGCAATATCTTATTGTAGCCAGATTTCTACCAGTCACAGGGAAGTGAAGCCTCCATCAATCGAGATATAATATCCTGGTACAAAGAAAACAAACAAAAGTCACCTAAGTGCAGAAAACAAAAGACTTGCCAAAGGATAAAAATGCACTTACTAGCATTAAAATAAAACCAGACTCATCATAGGATGTGGCAAGGAATCCGGTGACAGGTGGTCCCAGGGATGGTCCAATGTGCAGCTCAATGGTGGAGATCCCAATCGACTAGCAGAGGGGGGCCGCAGGAGAAAGGACCAGGAAGGATGCCCGGACTGCCAGGACCAGCGTGCAACGCAGGACCCGGATGTGACGTTAGCGGAAGGCGCCCAGGAACAGCGTGGACCGCAAATACTAGGAGATGATGTCAAGGGGGCGGACGCATTTAGGGGTGTCAGTTGGCTCCTTCTTCATGCCGATACCTCAGACACATGACTGTGTCTTTTATATACCCACTTGGAGGGAGGTCATAGGCGGGACTATGATCGGGAACTCGGATAGCAGCAGCCACACCCCCGAATGTAGATTTATACATAAAAGGTAATGGGTAAAAGGTGATAAATATACATACTAAATAATACTAAATAAAATTATATGTGAAAAATACATACTAAGGGGAATGGTACAGTGAAATAGAATTACTGAAAATTTGAAAGAACGTCAGGTAAGTGGCACAAAGAACACAAAAGAATGAAGGGGGACCAGTGGAACTACAAATGGCAATAAGGCACATACAGAGCAATGGGGGGAAAAAGAAGAGAAATAATGAGGGAGAGGGCAGACAATGAATGTATAAAGGACGGTATGAAATAGTGCAAATATACAGTATCTCAGAAAAGTAAGTACACCCCTCACATTTTTGTAAATATTTTATATCTTTTCATGTGACAACACCGTAGAAATGACACTTCTGATCCACTGATCCACCTGTCAGTTTTTTAGGCGGTCGCTGCCTGCTCAGCAGGGATCTGTGTATCGATCCCCCACTGAGCAGCACGGATCCGCCTACGGAGGCGGACCGTGTGAAAGAAGCCTAAGGGTCCTTTCACATGGGCGGTCCGTATGTCCGTTTTTCATCCCATTTTTTTGCGGATGAAAAACTGACATAATGCATGTCAATGGGATTGCGGATTACCATCCGCTGACATCTGATTTGCATCCTTTCCTATCAGTTCCGTTTTTCGGAACGGAAGAGAACCCTATTTTTCTTCCGTTTTAAAAAAATGGAACGGATGCAAAAACGGATGTCAGAGGTATCATCCGCTTTCATCCGCAATCCCATTGACATGCATTATCTCCGTTTATCATCCAAAAACGGATGGGATGATAAATGGACATACGGACCGGATGACACAAGTGTCATCCATGACCATAAAAAAAAAAAAGTGCCGGAGCGGATCAAAAAACGGTCTGCTACGTGTGAAAGACCCTTACAGTGTAAATTTTCTGTCCTCTCAAAATAACTCAACACACAGCCATTAATGTCTAAACCGCTGGCAACAAAAGTGCGTACATCCCTAAGTGAAAATGTCCAAATTTGGCCCAAAGTGTCAATATTTTTTGTGGCCACCATTATATTCTAGCACTGCCTTAACCCTCCTGGGCATGGAGTTTCGCAGGTTGCCACTGGAGTCCTCTTCCATTCCTCCATGACGACATCACAGAGCTGGTGGATGTTAGAGACTTTGTGCTCCTCCACCTTCCGTTTGAGGATGCCCCACAGATTCTCAATAGGGTTTAGGTCTGGAGAAATGCTTGGCCAGTCCATCACCTTTACCCTAAGCTTCTTTAGCAAGGCAGTGGCTGTCTTGGTGTGTTTGGGGTTGTTATCATGTTGAAATTAATAATAATATCTTGGATAGATGAGGGTGTAAAAAATTGCCAACATCCCTTGTAACTGAATAAATATATAGAGAAGGCCACCTCTTGAATTGGGGTTTTAAGGGCAATAATTCATAGATTTATATTAAAAAATATTTATTTATTCATTTATAATTAAAAAGACATATACATACATCATAATGGATAAGTGAGAACATAAAATCAAATCAAATGTAGTTGCTGAGGTAGTTGTGTTTAATTTTTTCCCCCGACCAAGAATGACCATAGGAAGGGGGTATTGGAAAATTGGACAAGATGGTCCACAGAAGGAAAGTCCAACGCGTTTCAAATTTTTATCATACAATATTCTTCCTCGGGGACAAATCCCAACTTCTGCAATATATTAAGAAGAATTTTCAAAACCATCAAAACTTTTTCATTTACATTTGTGTAAAAAACAAGATTACATAGGTGACAGAGAAAGTGATGCCAATATCTACTGACCACTGTTTCCATGTTTTTTCAAGTTTCTTGAGGTGCCCTGGTGTTCTCTCAACCCATATCCATATTACCTGTAGGGCCGCTGGAAAAATTATTATTTGATATTCCAAAAATAACGGTGCCCTTAGAGGAAAGAAAAAATTGTATATAATGGGAGATCCACATTGATGAATACATCAAACAAACTGCCCCAAGCAATACTCACGTAGCACATATAAGTTGCCTGAAGAGATGGAAAGCTGTTCACAGAAAATCACTGTTACTGCGGTAAGAGACACTATCTGCTCACCTGAGTCCCCCGTGCTTCTTCAACCTCCTCCTTTCCAACATGCGAGGGAGGAATGGCGCTGATCGTGGTCCTCAGCGTCCTCCACATATGGCGCATGCGCCAGGTGTTACTTCATGCGTCATGGCCCACAGACATGACGAACCCTCGTCATCCCATCCCCTTCAGCGTCGGCACATAGTGCGCATGCATGGATGGAAACAACTGTTGCCGCAACTCGAGGAGACGGCCGCAGCGTCATCTTCATAGAGATGTGTCGAGACATGAAGGTGTCATAGATTGTAATAAAACGGGAGGGCTAATAGCCGCCGACACAAATCGACCCGGACTGTCGGGCAGTTCCTCAGCCAGCAGTCCAAGTACATGTAGGCCCCATAGGGCCTTTTTGTGCCGGCCAGGCAGTATGCTTCGGGTTATTGTCCATCTGCACTGTGAAGTGCCATCCAATGAGTTCTGAAGCATTTGGCTGAATATGAGCAGATAATATTGCCCGAAACACTTTAGAATTCATCCTGCTGCTTTTGTCAGCAGTCACATCATCAAGCAATACAAGAAAACCAGTTCCACTGGCAGCCATACATGCCTACGCCATGACACTACCACCACCATGCTTCACTGATGAGGTGGTATGCTTTGGATCATGAGCAGTTCCTTTCCTTCTCCATACTCTTCTCTTCCCATAACTCCAGTACAAGTTGATCTGGGGAAGTCTTCTCTTGATTGTTGACTTTGGCACACATACACCTACCTCCTGGAGAGTGTTCTTGATCTTGCCAACTGTTGTGAAGGGTGTTTTCTTCACCAGGGAAACAATTCTTCGGTCATCCACCACAGTTGCTTTCCGTGGTCTTCCGGGTCTTTTGGTGTTGCTGAGCTCACCGGTGCGTTCTTTCTTTTTAAGGATGTTCCAAACAGTTGATTTGGCCACACCTTATGTTTTTGCTATCTCTCTGATGGGTTTGTTTTGTTTTTTCAGCCTAATGGTGGCTTGCTTCACTGATAGTGACAGCTCTTTAAATCTTATATTGAGAGTTGACAGCAAAAGGTTCCAAATGCAAATAGCACACTTGAAATCAACTCTGACCTTTTTATCTGCTCTTGTAAATGGGATAATGAGGGAATAACACACACCTGGCCATGGAACAGCTGAGAAGCCAATTGTCCCATTACTTTTGGTTCCTTAAAAAGTGGGAGGCACATATACAAACTGTTGCAATTCCTACACCATTCACCTGATTTGGATGTAAATACCCTCAAATTAAAGCTGAAAGTCTGCAGTTAAAGCGCATCTTGTTTGTTTCATCCACATTCATTGTGGTGGTGTATAGAGCCAAAAAGATTAGAATTGTGTTGATGTCCCAATATTTATGGACCTGACTGTATATGTATTTTTAATTATGAATTAATACATAAATATTTTTTAATATAAATCTATGAATTATTGCCCTTACAATCCCAATCCAAGAGGAGGTGTTCTCTATATATTTATGTTATGTTGGAATACTGCCCTGTGGCCAAGTCTCTGAAGGGAGGGGATCATGCTCTGCTTGAGTAGTCACAGTACATGTTAGCATTCATGGTTGCCTTAACCACTTGCCTACTGTGCACTTAAACACCCTTCCCATCCAGGCCAATTTTCAGCTTTCAGTGCTGTCACACTTTGACTGACAATTGCGCGGTCATGCTACACTGTACCCATTTGAAATTTTTATCATTTTTTTCACACAAATAGAGCTTTCTTTTGGTGGTATGTAATCATCTCTGGGTTTTTTATTTTTTACAAAAAAAAAGAATAAAGACAGAAAATTTGGAAAAAAAAAAAAGTTTTTCTTATTTTCTGCGAGTAAATTTTGAAAATAAAAATTTTCTCCTTCACTGATGTGAGCTGATGAGGCGGCACTGATGGGCACTGATAGGCTGCACTGATGGGCACTGATGAGGTGGCACTTATGGGCACTGATGAGGTGGCACTTATGGGCACTGATGAGGAGGTACTAATATGCCGCAATGATGAGCACTGATAGGCGGCACTGATGAGCACTGATAGGCGGCACTGCTGGGCACTGAGAGGCGGCACTGACGGGCGGCACTGATGGGCACTGAGAGGCGGCACTGATGGGCACTGGCGGATGGCACTGATGGACACTGACGGGTGGCACTGATGAGCACTGATGGGCGGCACTGATCAGTGCCTAGATGAGCAGGCACTGATGGGCACTGACTGGCAGCACTATGGGCACTGATTGTGGGCATTGATGGGGTACACTGATGGCGGGCACTGTGGGCACTGATGGGGGGGCACTGTGTATGTTTTTTTACCTTTTTAGTAATCAGGGCACTGGTGATCAGTGCCCTGATTACATGTCTCTGTGTCCCCGGCGCTGTGAGGCTCCCCCTCCTTCCTCACACTGCAGGCTCTGTGTGAGGAAGGAGCGCCGGCGATGAGAGATGATCTCATATGTTTACATATGAGATCATCGCTCATTGGACGGCCCGATCACATGGTGAATGGCCGCTGTGATTGGCCATTCACCATGATCTGTGATCGGCTGTGTCCAAGGGACACGGCCGACACAGATTCTCCCCGCTGCGCGCTCGCGGGAGCGCGCGGGGGGCGTGTCACTGGGAGGCCGTTTAAAAACGGCCTCCCGAAAATTCGAGTCCGCGCTGCAGCCGTATATAGGCTGTAGCGCGGATGGGAAGCAGTTAATGAACTGTAGCTCCTCAGTGCCGGCAGCACTCGTACAGCCCCAGACCATGACACTCCTAACACCATGCTTTACTGTAGGACAAGACACACTTGTCTTTGTACTCTTGACCTTGTTGCCACCACACACGCTTGACATATACGTTTATCTTGGTCTTATCAGACCACAGGACATGGTTCCAGTAATTCATGTCCGTAGTATGCTTGTCTTCAGCAAACTGTGGGCTTTCTTATGCATCATCTTTAGAAGAGGCTTCCTTCTGGGATGACAGCTATGCTGACCAATTTGATGCAGTGTGCGGTGTATGGTCTGAGCCCTGACAGGCTGACCCCCTACCCCTTCAACCTCTGCAGCAATGCTGGCAGCACTCCTATGTCTATTTCCCAAAGACAACCTCTGGATATGATGCTGAGCACGTGCACTCACTTTCTTTGGTCTACCATGGAGAGGCCTGTTCTAAGTGAAACCTGTCTTGTTAAACCGCTGTATGGTCTTGGCCACCGTGCTGCAGGTCAGTTTCAGGCTCTTGGCAATCTTCTTAAAGCCTAGGCCATCTTTATGTAGAGCAACAATTCTTTTTTTCAGATCCTCAGAGTTTTTTGCCATTAGGTGCCATGTTGAACTTCCAGTGACCAGTATGGAAGAGTGTGAGTGATAACACCAAATTTAACACACCTGCTCCCCATTCACACCTGAGACCTTGTAATCCATCGACGAGTCACATGGCATCTGGGAGGGACAATGGCTAATTTTGCCCAATTTGGACAATTTCACTTAGGGGTGTACTCACTTTTGTTGACAGAGGTTTAAACATTAATGGCTGTGTGTTAAGTTGTTTTGAGGGGACAGCAAATTCACACTGTTTTACAAGCTGTACAGTCACTACTTTACATTGTAGCAAAGTGTGATTTTTTTTCAGTGTTGTCACATGAAAAGATATAATAATATATTTACGAAAATGTGAGGGGTGTACTCACTTTTGTGAGATACTGTACATATGTATACGTGTAGTATGTATATAAATGACCAGCAGAGAGCACACAATTAAACAAGGGAAACATATTGTATTGGTGACAAATATAACTGGTTTTTATGCAACCAGTAATGAATACATTTATAAATAGCACTATATGCGTGTGGAGTTAATGCATATAAGCTATATGGACTTGCAGTTATAAATACAGGTACATGTTAATAAAGTTTCCACCATGTGTATATGGGATATAGGTGAACCAGGAGGAAACACTTAAAATTACTATATAGAAATCATGAAATTGACAGCCATAAGATTGTACTACCTTCCAGGTTTTCATTAAACCCCCTGGGAGACAAAACACCCAAAGAATAAATCCAATAGATCTACCTCTGGCACGTCTTCCAAAAACATTTGGGGGAGATCTCTGGACATGACCTCAATAACCCAGACCCTCAAGCCTTAAGTGAACTTGGCACGATGTTCCAAGAAGTGTCTGGGCACACTGTGTATGTCTTTGCCCTCGGTGATAAAACTGCAATGCTCCCAAACCGTTTTCATATGTCCTTATGGTCGGACCGACATTGAAGAGGCCATATGGACATGAAAGACAATAGACTACATATTCAGATGAGCAAGTATAAAATAGCAAGTTCATAGAGCTTATATGCATATACTCCACACGCATATAGTGCTGTTGTTTATCCATTTATTCATTACTGGTTATATCTGTCACCAATACAATATCATGTTTCCCTTGTTTTAATGTGCGCCCTCTGCTAGTCATTTATGTAAATACTACAGGTATACATATGTATATTTGCACTATTTCATACATTCATTGTCTGCCCTCTCCCTCATTATTTTTCTTCCCCCCCCCCCATCGATCCCTATGTAGTTCCACTGGACCCCCTTCACCCTTTTTGTGTTCTTTTGTGTTTTTTTGTGCCACTTGCCTGACGTTCTTTAAAATCTTCAATAATGCCATTCCCCTCAGTATGTATTTTTTCAGATATAATTGTTTTTAGTATTTATATTTTATTTTTTTGCCTTTTACCCATTGCCTTTTATGTATAAATCTACATTCCAGGGTGTGGCTGCTTCTATCCCAGTTCCCTCCCATAGTCCCGCCTATGACCCCCCCCCAGTGGGTATATAAAGACATGGTCATGTGTCTGAGTTATTGGCATGAAGAAGGAGCCAATTGACGCTCCCAAACGTGTCACCGTCCCTTTGACATCACTTCCTGGCATTTGCGTTTCACTCTGGCCCTGGGGGCCTTCCACTGATGTCACGTCCGGGTCCTGCTTTCCACGCTTGTCCCAGCACCGCAGGCATCCTTCCTGGTCCTTTCTCCTGTGGCCCCCCTCTGCTGGTTGTTTGGGATCTCCACCATCAAGCTGCACATTGGACCACCCCTGGTAGCACCTGTCACTGGATTCCTTGCCACATCCTATGATGAGCCTGGTTTTATTTTAATGCTAGTA
Source organism: Pelophylax lessonae (assembly GCF_965119305.1). NCBI lineage: Eukaryota > Metazoa > Chordata > Amphibia > Anura > Ranidae > Pelophylax > Pelophylax lessonae. The sequence goes on from NC_138779.1 coordinate 169,724,968, forward strand.
AGTGCATTTTTATCCTTTGACAATAAAAGTATTTTGTTTTCTGCACTTAGAGGTGCCTTCTGTTTATTTTCTTTGTACCAGAGCTTGCTCCCCTCTTGGACTTGCTACCCTAGTGCTGCTGAGACACCTGCTTGCCTGTTCTGTATCCAATCCATTGCGGACATCTCCTTTGGCCAGAATCTACTATCCAGAGTGCTCTCCATCTCCTCATCCAAAATATAATATCCCACCCCCATTGTGTTTAGCTGGTTAGTGAGCATGGAGGAGGAGGGAAGGAGTGGACTGTCATTTATCACTGTATATATGCCCACATGTGTGACTCTATAGTCACATGGGTTGCTCGGATATGGTAGGAAGGAAATGCTCAGTGTAGAAAATGCACTGAAAGCTGAGCATGTGCTCTAGCTGGCAACACTGCTCTCCAAATTTCTCAATTGCAGTGGGGACATGGACAGAAGTGGGAGACAGAGAACAGCAAGGAACAGCAGGGGAAAAAATAAGAGGGTAGTCTAAAAAAAATTACAGTAGGCAGTTTTTGACAAGTCCTTTATTTAAAAGACAAATAAAAAAAAAACAATGTCTCCGATGTGAATCTATCGTCAATAACGTCACCTGTCGCCACTGCCGACCCCAAAAAAAGCTCTGCTCCCGCTATCTGACAGTTCTTAAATAGCTAAGGAGTGGGGCCACCCAGCAACGTCACCTTGTGGTACCGTCCCCATGTCTTGTCATAGACTGATGCATGCTGGACACTTTTTTGGTGAATGGGTTGGGGTGCTATGTACCCCATAATCTAACAATAGGGCCCCCAGATTCTGTCCCCTCCATGTGAATGAGGGGACTTACAGATTCCGATAAGCCCCTTGCCTGCAGGCCCCCACAACCACCAGCCATAGTTGTGAGGAAGAGACCCTTGTCCCCATCGACATTGGGACAAGGTGCTTTGAGGTGGGGGGCAGAGTCCCCCCTGCCCCAAAGCATCCCCCATGTTGAGGGCATGTGACCTGGTATGGTCCAGGAGGAGGGGGGGAGGGTGCTCGCTGGTCCTCTCCCTTTCCTGACCCGCTAGAAAATATGTAGCATAATACAAATTGGCCTAAAAGCATGAAAAATTTAGATTTTTACCTTTTTTTTTTTTTTTTTTTTTTGGGAATGTTCTATAGCAGAGTGTGAAAGATATTGTTTTTTTTTTTTTTTTTTTTTTGTTCAGAATTGTCGCTCTCTTTTTTTGTTTATAGCGCAAACAATAAAAATCACACAGATGATCAAATACCACAAAAAGAAAGCTCTATTTGTGGGGAAAAAAAGGACATCAATTTTATTTCAGTACAGCGACACACGACCACAAAATTTTGCGTTTAAAATAACGCAGTGCCGAATCGCAAAAAATGGCCTGGTCATTAAGGGGGCAAATCCTTTCGGTCTAGAACTGGTTAAATAATACAGGAAATTTTGCAAAAAAAACTCTATTTTTTTCTTAGTTTTTGTTATAAAATTGTGCAAATAAATATTTTTCAAAAAATTAGGACAAAATGTATTCTGCTACATTATTTTAGTAAAAATAACCCAAAGCAGTGTATATTACTTAGTCTGTGAGAAAGTAATTGATTTTAAAAACTGTTATTTATATGGGAAAATTGATTAGTCCTGATGTACTGACCTATCTCATTTCTTGAAACCCTAAAATGCAGGGACAGTACAAACACCCACCCCCCACATGACCCCTTTTTGGAAAATAGACAGTCCATGACATTTAGTAAGAGGCAGGGTGAGTTTTTTTTTTTTTTCATTTCTCACAGCATAGACATGCCTGCAATTACACTCCAAACCGCATTCTGTTTTGCCTCCTGAGTATGAGGATACCACATGTGTGAGACTTTTTCACAGCCTAGATTCATAAAAGGGTCTGACTGATATCCAAGGAGCACCTTCAGGCATTCCAGGGCTTAATTTATGCATAAATTATGCACTAATTTCCTAAATGCCTATTCCATTTTTGGAGGCCCTGGAGCAGCAGGACAGTGGAAAATCCCACAAAATAACCACCTTTTGAGAAGCAAACACTCACTCCAAGGTATTTTCTGAAAAGACGTAATGGCGTTGATTTACAAAAGGCAAATAGACTGCACTTTTGCAAAGTGCAGTTGTACTCTGCAAAACTTTTATCATCCAATCATGTGCAAGCAGTAATGCTGTTTTTTTTTTTTTTTTTCATCCTTGCACGTGATTTGGTATTCTTTGCAAAGTGAAGGTGTACCTCATTTACTATGCTCTGGAGCAACTGCACTTGCTGAGTGCAACTGCCCTTTGCAAAGTGCATAGTTATTTGCCTTTAGTAAATCAACCCCATTGAGTCTTCTGAAAATGTAGTTCTTTTCCACAAGTTTTTTTGAAAATGTAGGAAAGAAAATGAAAAACTATTTCTTTACACAAGGGTTGCCAATTAATAAGATATTTCTAACAAACCGCATTGACATACTTGGAAATGCAGTACACCCCAAAACACATTCTGCTATGGCGATACCACATGTATGAGACTTTTCCACAGCCTAGGCACACAGAGGGGCTCAAAACCTAAAGAGAACCTTCAGGTTTCCTAGGGGCATAACATTACGTATCTAAGTTCCTGACTATCTCTTACATTTTTGGAGACCCTGTAGCACCAGGTTAGAAGAAACACCCACCAAATGACCCCATTTTGGAGAGTACACACCTCAATGTATTTTTCGGAGGCATAGGGAGTCTTTTGAAGATTTTTTTTATACAAAGTTGTCAGTTTAAGTTATTGCTCACACATAGCATGGCTATACTTTAGATTTACACCCCAAAACACATTCTGCTTCTTATTCCAATTAAGGGGATAGCACACGTGTGAGACTTTTTTCACAGCTTAGCCACACAGGGTGGCCCGACATCCAAGAAACAGCTTAACCACTTCCAGTCTTGGCTAATTCTGACATTCCTCCCACTCTTCTGGTGGCCTTCTCTCCGCACTGATGTTGCTGCGTATGTCGCCGTTTGTGCCCAGAACAAATCTCTGCGGCAACTCCCCTTAGGTCTACTGCACCCTATTCCCATTGGGAAGTGTCCCTGGTCTCACCTGGCCATGAATTTTATTGTGGATCTTCCTGCTTCTTGAGGTTTCACGGTGATCCTCTTGGTTGTCAACCGATTCTTGCCTCAGTGTTTGCCAGGAAGGTTTTCCACTTACACGGGTTGCCTAAGGAAATTGTCTCGGACTGTGGGAGCCAGTTTGTCTCCAGATTCTGGCACGCCTTTTGCTCCCAGTTGGGTATTCGACTCTCCTTCTCCTCGGCCTACCATCCGCAATCCAACGGGGCCATTGAACGTTCCAACCAAGCTCAGGAGCAGTTTCTTCGCTGCTATGGCTCTGACCATCAGGACAATTGGGTTGACCTGCTAACCTGGGCAAAGTTTGCCAGGAACTCTGCCATTAACTCGTCTTCCGGAATGTCTCTATTCATGGCCAATTATGGCTTCCAGCCCATTGTGTTGCCTGAGTCATTCTCGCCACAGGACATCCCTGCATTGGAGAATCATCTTCGTGTCCTCTGTTCCTCTTGGGTGCAGATACAAGAGTCGTTACGGGGTCTCTGCACAGCGTCAGAAGCTCCAGGCAGACTGGAGACCTTTACCTGCTCCTTCGTACCAGGTTGGGGAGAGGGTGTGGCTGTCAACCCGAAATCTCAACCTCAGGGTACCCACTCCGAAACTGGCACCTTTTTGCATCCTCCGTAAGGTGAAACCGGTGGCCTATGCCCTTGATCTTCCTCCTGGCATGCGTATCTCCAAAGTCTTTCACGTGTCACTTTTGAAGCCACTGGTTTGCAATCCCTTTACTTCTTCTCTTCCTCGCCCTCATCCCATTTGTGTGGGCAATCATGAGGATTATGAGGTCAGCAGCATCTAATCAGGTCGGTTCCGAGGTCAGGTTCAATACCTGGTGCACTGGAGAGGTTATGGTCCTGAGGAGCACTCCTAGGTTCCCTCCACTCATTTTCATGCTCCCGCCCTTATCTGCGCTTTCCATGCCCGCTTTTTGCCCCACGGAGGAGGAGTCGTTGAGGGGAGGGTACTGTCAAGGTCTTACCTTGCCTTCCTGTCTGCAGCCATCTTGGACATGTGCTGACTGCTGTTTTTTATGGACTCTGATTACTTCATCACTTCCTGCTGCTTCCTGGGCGTCGCTTAGTGATGAGGTTGCACACAGGATATATATATATTACCTGTTGGCTTGCAGTCGTCCTTTGCTCGTGTGTTTGTGCTTCAAGGTGCATCCCTGCTTCCTATCTCCTGTTTTCTGTGTTTCTTCGTGCATGACCTGGCTTTGACTGACAACCTTCCTGGCTCTCAATTTCCCTTTTGGCTGGCAACCTTTCTGGCTCTCAATTCTCATTGGCTGACGACCTATGTCTCATGCATAGACCTATGTCTCATGCACACTGGTCATAAAAAATGCTGCTTATATATGTTTGGCATTTTGTCTTTCAGCCTGTGGAAGCAATTTTATGTTATGCCAGTAAATACCCTTATATGTAATAGGCTATTTGTAGAGGAGCGTTTGCAGGCTGAAAAAAAAGTGTGTTTTTGAGTCCCCATGCACAGGGCGTTAGAAAAAACTAGCACCATTGGCGTTAGTGTGTGTTTAGCTGCGTTGGCTTTTAGCAGTGTTTCTCTGCCTTAAAATCAGTGGTTCCCTATGAGAGCTGTCTTAACTGATCCGACTATCAGCACATTGATTTGAATAGAAGTCGCATCCAAGTCGGATCATGATGATCCGACTTGTGGTGCGAACTGTGCTCTGAGGATCTTAAAAGGGAACCCCACGCCAAAATTAAAATAAATGGCTTGAGATCCCACTCAAGATACATACCAGGCCCTTTGAGTCTGGTATGGATCTTGAAAGAGAACCCCATGCCAAAATGAAAAAAAGTATTTTATTAAAAGTCTTCCTCCGGTGTTCTTCCTCTGGTCTTCTCCACTGCTGCTGTCTTCTCAGCCGCTGACCTGGTCCTCCTCCAACGCTGTCCACATCCTATGGACAGATGAGACCAAGATCAACTTGTACCAGAGTGATGGGAAGAGAAGAGTATGGAGAAGGAAAGGAACTGCTCATTATCCAAAGTATACCACCTCATCAGTGAAGCATGGTGGTGGTAGTGTCATGGCGTAGGCATGTATGGCCGCCAATGGAACTGGTTCTCTTGTATTTATTGATGATGTGACTGCTGACAAAAGCAGCAGGATGAATTCTGCTCATATTCAGCCAAATGCTTCAGAACTCATTGGACGGCGCTTCACAGTGCAGATGGACAATGACCCGAAGCATTCTGCGAAAGAAACCAAAGAGTTTTTTAAGGAAAATAAGTGGAATGTTATGCAATGGCCAAGTCAATCACCTCACCTGAATCCAATTGAGCATGCATTTCACTTGCTGAAGACAAAACTGAAGGGAAAATGCCCCAACAACAAGCAGGAACTGAAGACAGTTGCAGTAGAGGCCTGGCAGAGCATCACCAGGGATGAAACTCAGCGTCTGGTGATGTCTATGCGTTCCAGACTTCAGGCTGTAATTGACTGCAAATGATTTGCAACCGAGTATTAAAATATGAAAGTTTGATTTATGATTGTTAATCTGTCCCATTACTTTTGGTCCCTTAAAAAGTGGGACTTCGTATGACAGCCTTCCCCCGGGTAAACAGAAGAACTTTTTGTAATTATGCAGCGCTCTAATCCGCAGTGGTCACTCTGCAGTAATGGGGCACACTGGTCACTCTGCATTAATGGGAGCACACTGGTCACTCTACGTTAATGGGGGCACACGGATCACTCTGCATTAATGGGGGCACACGGATCACTCTGCATTAATGGGGGCACGCACACTGGTCACTCTGCATTAACGGGGCACACTGATTACTCTGCATTAATGGGGGCACGCACACTGGTCACTCTGCATTAATGGGGCCCGCATACTGGTCACTCTGCATTAATGGGGGCACACACACTGGTCACTCTGCATTAATGGGAGCACACTGATGACTCTGCATTAAGGGGGACACGCACACTGGTCACTCTGCATTAATGGGGGCACACTGATCACTCTGCATTAATGAGGGTACACTGATTACTCTGCATTAATGGGAGCATGCACACTGATCACTCTGCATTAATGGGGGCACACTGATCACTTTGCATTAATGAGGGCACACTGATCACTCTGCATGAATTGGGACACGGATCACTCTGCATGAATGGGGACACACGGATCACTCTGCATTAATGGTGGCACACACACTGGTCACTCTGCATTAATGGAAGCACACTGATCACTCAGCATTATTGGGGGCACGCACACTGATCACTCTGCATTAATGGGGGCATGCACACTGGTCACTCTGCATTAATGAGGGCACACTGATCACTCTGCATTAATGAGGGCACAGTGATCACTCTGCATGAATGGGGGACAAACTGATCACTCTGCATGAATGGGGGACACACGGATCACTCTGCAATAGTGGGGGAACACACTGATAACTCTGCATTAATGGGGGCACACTGATCACTCTGCATTAATGGGGGCACACTGATTACTCTGCAGTAATGGGGGCACACTGATCACTCTGCATGAATTGGGACACACGGATCACTCTACATGAATGGGGACACACAGATCACTCTGCATTAATGGGGGCACACACACTGGTCACTCTGCATTAACGGGAGCACACTGATCACTTTCCATAAATGGGAGCACACTGATCACTCTGCATTAATGGGGGCATGCACACTGGTCACTCTGCATTAATGGGGGCACGCACACTGGTCACTCTGCATTAATGGGAGCACACTGATCAATCTGCATTAATGGGGGCACGTACACTGGTCACTCTGCATTAATGGGGGCATGCACACTGATCACTCTGCATTAATGGGGGCACGCTGATCACTCTGCATTAATGGGGGCATGCACACTGATCATTCTGCATTAATGGGGGCACACTGGTCACTCTGCATTAATGGGGGCACGCTGATCACTCTGCATTAAATAGGGGCACGCACACTGGTAACTCTGCATTAATGGGGGCACACTGATCACTCTGCATTAATGGGGGCATGCACACTGATCACTCTGTATTAATGGAGGCATGCACACTGATCACTCTGCATTAATGGGGGCATGCCCACTGGTCACTTTGCATTAATGTGGGCACGCACGCTGGTCACTCTGCATTAATGGGGGCACACTGGCTCATGCTGCATTAACGGGGGCACACTGATCACTCTGCTTTAATGGGGAAACGCAGACTGGTCACTCTGCATTAATGGGGGCATACTGATCACTCATCATTAATGGGGGCGCGTTAATCACTCTGCATTAATGGGGGCACACTAATCACTCTGCATCAATGGGGGCACACTGATCACTCTGCATTAATAGGGCATGCACACTGGTCACTTTGCATTAATGGGGGCACACTCATCACTCTGCATTAATAGGGGCACACTGATCGCTCTGCATTATTGGGGGCACACTGGTCACTCTGCATTAATGGGGTCACACTGCTCACTCTGCTTTAATGGGGCACACACACTGGTCACTCTGCATTAATGGGGGCACACTGATCACTCTGCATTAATTGTGGCATGCTGATCACTCTGAATTAATGGGGACACGCGGATCACTCTGTATGAAAGGGGGACACACGGATCACTCTGAATTAATGGTGGACATACCGATAACTGCATTAATGGGGGCACACTGATCACTCTGCATTACTGGGGGCACGCACACTGGTCACTCTGCATTAACGGGGGCACACTGATTACTCTGCATTAATGGGGGTATGCACACTGGTCACTCTGTATTAATCGGGGCTCGCTGATCACTCTGAATTAATGAGGGCACACTGATCACTCTGTATTAATAGGGGCACACTGATCACTCTGCATTAACGGGGGCATGCACACTGGTCACTCTGTATTAATTGGGGCACGCTTATCACTCTACATTAATAGGGGCACACTGATCACTCTGCATTAATGGGGCACGCTAATCAATCTACATTAATGGGGGTACGCACACTGGTCACTCTGTATTAATGGGGGCACACGGATCACTCTGCATTAATGGGTGCATGCTGATTACTCTGCATGAATGGGGACACACGGATCACTCTGAATGGGGGACACACGGATCACTCTGCATTAATGGGGGACACACAGATCACTCTGCATTAATGGGGGCACACTGATCACTCTGCATTACTGGGGGCACACACACTGGTCACTCTGTATTAATGGGGGCACATGAATCACTCTGCATTAATGGGTGCATGCTGATTACTCTGCATTAATGGGGGCACACTGATCACTTTGCATGAATGGTGACACACGGATCACTCTGCATAAAAGGGGGACACACGGATGACTCTGCATTAATGGGGGCACACACACTGGTCACTCTACATTAATGGGGGCACACTGATCACTCTGCATTAATGGGGGCACAGTGATCACTCTGCAATAATGAGGGCACACTGATAACTCTGCATTAATGGGGGCATGCACACGGATCACTCTGCATTAATGGGGGCACACTGATCACTCTGCATTAATGGGGGCACACACACTGATCACTCTATATTAATGAGGGCACACTGGTCACTTTGCATTAATGGGGGCACACTGATCACTCTGCATTAATGGGTGCACACTGAGCACTCTGCATTAATGGGGTCACACTGCTCACTCTGCATTAATGGGGGCACGCACACTGGTCACTCTGCAATAATGGGGGCACACTGATCACTTTGCATTAATGGGGGCATGCTGATCACTCTGCATTAATGGGGGCACACTGATCACTCTGCATTAATGGGGGCATGCACACGGATCACTCTGCATTAATGAGGGCACACTGATCACTCTGCACTAATGGGCGCACACACACACTTATCACTCTGTATTAATGGGGGCACACTGGTCACTCTGCATTAATGGGGGCACACTGATCACTCTGCATTAAATGGGGGCACGCACACTGGTCACTCTGCATTAATGTGGGCACACTGATCACTCTGCATTAATGGGGGCACAGTGATCACTCTGCAATAATGAGGGCACACTGATAACTCTGCATTAATGGGGGCATGCACACGGATCACTCTGCATTAATGGGGGCACACTGATCACTCTGCATTAATGGGGGCACACACACTGATCACTCTGTATTAATGAGGGCACACTGGTCACTCTGCATAATGGGGGCACACTGATCACTCTGCATTAATGTTTGCACACTGAGCACTCTGCATTAATGGGGTCACACTGCTCACTCTGCATTAATGGGGGCACGCACACTGGTCACTCTGCAATAATGGGGGCACACTGATCACTTTGCATTAATAGGGGCATGCTGATCACTCTGCATTAATGGGGGCACACTGATCACTCTGCATTAATGGGGGCATGCACACTGATCACTCTGCATTAATGAGGGCACACTGATCACTCTGCACTAATGGGGGCACACACACACACTTATCACTCTGTATTAATGGGGGCACACTGGTCACTCTGCATTAATGGGGGCACACTGATCACTCTGCATGAAATGGGGGCACGCACACTGATCACTGTGGATTAATTGGGGCACACTGATCACTGTGGATTAATGGGGGCACACTGATCACTCTGCATTAAATGGGGGCACACACACTGATCACTCTGTATTAATGGGGGCACACTGGTCACTCTGCATTAATGGGGGCACACTGATCACTCTGCATTAACCACTTGCCAACTGCCTAACGCCGATCTACGTCGGCAGTCAGCCCCTCACAGGCAAAGTGACGTAGGGCTACGTCACTAGCTTGTGAGGGTCTAGGGAGCGAGCGCGCGCCCCCGGAGGCGCGCTCCCGCGTGGTCACGGACCCCCCCCGCGCGTGTGACCGGCAGACCCGATGTCCGCCGGTCACTCGGCGATCGGCGGGGGAGAGGGAGAATGTCAGGCAGCTTGTGTAAACAAGCCACCTGTCATTCTCCTTGCTGTTAAGACACTGATCACTCGGATCTAGTATGTAGATCCGTTGATCAGTGTCCTTACAGCTGAAGCCACAGCCAATCACAGTAGAAAGCACGCCCCTAGGGATACACACAGCCCCTCCCTCCCAAATAAAGTTTACCCCTTCACTACCAGTGTATTTTTACATTAACAGTGCATATACAGTGGGTACGGAAAGTATTCAGACCCCCTTAAATTTTTCACTCTTTGTTATATTGCAGCCATTTGCTAAAATCATTTAAGTTCATTCTTCTTCCTCATGAATGTACACATAGCACCCCATACTGACAGAAAAACACAGAATTGTTGACATTGTTGCAGATTTATTAAAAAAGAAAAACTGAAATATCACATGGTCCTAAGTATTCAGACCCTTTGCTGTGACACTCATATATTTAACTCAGGTGCTTTCCATTTCTTCTGATCATCCTTGAGATGGTTCTACACCTTCATTTGAGTCCAGCTGTGTTTGATTATACTGATTGGACTTGATTAGGAAAGCCACACACCTGTCTATATAAGACCTTCCAGATCACAATGCATGTCAGAGCAAATGAGAATCATGAGGTCAAAGGAACTGCCTGAAGAGCTAAGAGACAGAATTGTGGCAAGGCACAGATCTGGCCAAGGTTACAAAAAGATTTCTGCTGCACTTAAGGTTCCTAAGAGCACAGTGGCCTCCATAATCCTCAAATGGAAGACGTTTGGGATGACCAGAACCCTTCCTAGAGCTGGCCGTCCGGCCAAACTGAGCTATCGGGGGAGAAGAGCCTTGGTGAGAGAGGTAAAGAAGAACCCAAAGATCACTGTGGCTGAGCTCCAGAGATGCAGTCAGGAGATGGGAGAAAGTTGTAGAAAGTCAACCATCACTGCAGCCCTCCACCAGTCAGGGCTTTATGGCAGAGTGGCCCGACGGAAGCCTCTCCTCAGTGTAAGACACATGAAAGCCCGCATGGAGTTTGCTAAAAAAACACCTGAAGGACTCCAAGATGGTGAGAAATAAGATTCTCTGGTCTGATGAGACCAAAATAGAACTTTTTGGCCTTAATTCTAAGCGGTATGTGTGGAGAAAACCAGGCACTGCTCATCACCTGTCCAATACAGTCCCAACAGTGAAGCATGGTGGTGGCAGCATCATGCTGTGGGGGTGTTTTTCAGCTGCAGGGACAGGACGACTGGTTGCAATTGAGGGAAAGATGAATGCGGCCAAGTACGGGGATATCCTGGACAAAAACCTTCTCCAGAGTGCTCTGGACCTCAGAATGGGCCGAAGGTTTACCTTCCAACAAGACAATGACACACAGCTAAAATAATGAAGGAGTGGCTTCACAACAACTCCATGACTGTTCTTGAATGGCCCAGCCAGAGCCCTGACTTAAAACCAATTGAGCATCTCTGGAGAGACCTAAAAATGGCTGTCCACCAACGTTTACCATCCAACCTGACAGAACTGGAGAGGATCTGCAAGGAGGAATGGCAGAGGATCCCCAAATCCAGGTGTGAAAGACTTGTTGCATCTTTCCCAAAAAGACTCCTGGCTGTATTAGATCAAAAGGGGGCTTCTACTAAATACTGAGCAAAGGGTCTGAATAGTTAGGACCATGTGATATTTCAGTTTTTCTTTTTTAATAAATCTGCAACAATGTCAACAATTCTGTGTTTTTCTGTCAGTATGGGGTACTATGTGTACATTCATGAGGAAGAAGAATGAACTTAAATGATTTTAGCAAATGGCTGCAATATAACAAAGAGTGAAAAATTTAAGGGGGTCTGAATACTTTCCGTACCCACTGTATATAGCACTGATTACTGTAGAAATGTCACTGGTAACCCCAAAAGTGTCAAAAATGTCAGTCAAGGGTCCGATCTGTCCGCCCCAATGTCGCAGTACCGCAAAAAAAATCGCAGATCGCCGCCATTACACGTTAAAAAAAAAAACAACAAAAATGACAAAAATCTTTCCCTTTGTTAGTAAACGCGATAACTTTTGCGCAAACCAATCAAAATACGCTTCAATCAAAATAGGTAGCATAAAACAAATTGGCCGAAAAAGTTAAAAAATTTTGATTTTTACATTTTTTTTTGGGGAATTTCATATAAAAAAATGTGAAAAATATTGCTATTTTTGCAAAATTGACGCTCTTTTTTTGTTTATAGCGCGTGATCAAAAAATCGCACAGGTGATCAAATACCACCAAAAGAAAGCTCTGTTTGTGGGAAAAAAAGGACGCCAAATTCGTTTAGGTACAGCGTCGCACGACCGCGCAATTGTCCGTTAAAGTCACGCAGTGCCGAATCGCAAAATACCCCCTGGTCGGAATGGGGGTAAAATCTTCCGGGGCTTAAGTGGTTAATGGGTGCACACTGAGCACTCTGCATTTATGGGGTCACACTGCTCACTCTGCATTAATGGGGGCACGCACACTGGTCACTCTGCAATAATGGGGGCACACTGATCACTTTGCATTAATGGGGGCATGCTGATCACTCTGCATTAATGGGGGCACACACACACTGATCACTCTGTATTAATGGGGGCACACTTGTCACTCTGCATTAATGGGGGCACACTGATCACTCTGCATTAAATGGGGGCACGCACACTGGTCACTCTGTATTAATGGGGGCACATTGGTCACTCTCCATTAATGGGGGCACACTGATCACTCTGCATTAAATGGGGGCACGCACACTGGTCACTGCATTAATGGGGGCACACTGATCACTCTGGATTAATGGGGGCACACTGATCACTCTGCATTAAATGGGGGCACGCACACGGATCACTCTGCATTAATGGGGACACACTGATCACTCTGCATTAATGGGGGCACACACACACTGATCACTCTGTATTAATGGGGGCACACTGGTCACTCTTCCTTAATGGGGGCACACTGATCACTCTGCATTAAATGGGGGCACGCACACTGGTCACTCTGTATTAATGGGGGCACATTGGTCACTCTGCATTAATGGGGGCACACTGATCACTCTGCATTAAATGGGGGGAAGCACACTGGTCACTCTGCATTAATGGGGGCACACTGATCACTCTAGATTAATGGGGGCACACTGATCACTCTGCATTAAATGGGGGCACGCACACGGATCACTCTGCATTAATGGGGGCACACTGATCACTCTGCATTAATGGGGGCACACACACACTGATCACTCTGTATTAATGGGGGCACACAAGTCACTCTTCCTTAATGGGGGCACACTGATCACTCTGCATTAAATGGGGGCACGCACACTGGTCACTCTGCATTAATGGGGGCACACTGATCACTTTGGATTAATGGGGGCACACTGATCACTCTGCAATAATGGGGGCACTCTGATCAATCTGCATTAATGGAGGCACACTGATCACTCTGCATTAATTTGGGCATGCACACTGATCACCCTGTATTAATGGAGGCATGCACACTGATCACTCTGCATTAATGGGGGCATGCACACTGGTCACTTTGCATTAATGTGGGCACGCACACTGGTCACTCTGCATTAATGGGGGCACACTGGCTCATGCTACATTAACGGGGGCACACTGATCACTCTGCTTTAATGGGGAAACGCAGACTGGTCATTCTGCATTAATGGGGGCATACTGATCACTCATCATTAATGGGGGCGCGTTAATCACTCTGCATTAATGGGGGCACACTAATCACTCTGCATCAATGGGGGCACACTGATCACTCTGCCTTAATGGGGGCACGCACACTGGTCACTCTGCATTAATGTGGGCACGCACAGTGGTCACTCTGCATTAATGGGGGCACACTGATCACGCTGCATTAATGGGGTTACACTGATCACTCTGCATTAATGGGGGCACGCACACTGGTCACTCTGCATTAATGGGGGCACACTGATTACTCTGCATTAATGGGGGCACACTAATCACTCTACATTAATGGGGGCACGCACACTGGTCACTCTGTATTAATGGGGGCACACTGGTCACTCTGCATTAATGGGGGCACACTGATCACTCTGCATTAATGGGTGCTCACTGAGCACTCTGTATCAATGGGGTCACACTGCTCACTCTGCATTAATGGGGGCACGCACACTGGTCACTCTGCAATAATGGGGGCACACTGAACACTTTGCATTAATGGGGGCATGCTGATCACTGCATTAATGGGGGCACACTGATCCCTCTGCATTAATGGGGGCACACAGATCACTCTGCATTAAATGGGGGCACGCACACTGCTCACTCTGTATTAATGGGGGCACACTGATCACTCTGGATTAATGGGGGCACACTGATCACTCTGCATTAAATGGGGGCACGCACACTGGTCACTCTGCATTAATGGTTGCACACTGATCACTCTGCATTAATGAGGGCACACTGATCACTCTGCATTATTCGGGGCACACTGGTCACTCTGCATTAATGGGGTCACACTGATCACTCTGCATTAATGGGGGCACGCACACTGATCACTCTGCATTAATGGGGGCACACTGGTCACTCTGCATTAAATGGGGGCACACTGATCACTCTGCATAAATGGGGGCACACACACTGGTCACTCTCTATTAATGGGAGCACACTGATCACTCTGCATTCATGGGGGCACGCACACTGGTCACTCTGCATTCATGGGGGCATGCACACTGATCACTCTGCATTAATGGGAGCACACCGATCACTCTGCATTAATGGGGGCACGCACACTGGTCACTCTGCATTAATGGGGGAACACTCTGCATTAATGAGGGCACACTGATCACTCATCATTAATGTGGGCACGCACACTGGTCACTCTGCATTAATGGGGGCATGCACACGGATCACTCTGCATTAATGGGGGCACGCTAATCACTCTACATTAATGGGGGCACGCACACTGGTCACTCTGTATTAATGGGGGCACACTGGTCACTCTGCATTAATGGGGGCATGCACACGGATCACTCTGCATTAATGGGGGCACGCTAATCACTTTACATTAATGGGGGCACGCACACTGGTCACTCTGTATTAATGGGGGCACACTGGTCACTCTGCATTAATGGGGGCACACTGATCACTCTGCATTAATGGGTGCTCACTGAGCACTCTGTATCAATGGGGTCACACTGCTCACTCTGCATTAATGGGGGCACGCACACTGGTCACTCTGCAATAATGGGGGCATGCTGATCACTGCATTAATGGGGGCACACTGATCCCTCTGCATTAATGGGGGCACACTGATCACTCTGCATTAATGGGGGCACACACACACTGATCACTCTGCATTATTGGGGGCACACTGGTCACTCTGCATTAATGGGGGCACACAGATCACTCTGCATTAAATGGGGGCACGCACACTGGTCACTCTGCATTAATGGGGGCACACTGATCACTCTGGATTAATGGGGGCACACTGATCACTCTGCATTAAATGGGGGCACGCACACTGGTCACTCTGCATTAATGGGGGCATGCTGATCACTGCATTAATGGGGGCACACTGATCCCTCTGCATTAATGGGGGCACACCGATCACTCTGCATTAATGGGGGCACGCACACTGGTCACTCTGCATTAATGGGGGAACACTCTGCATTAATGAGGGCACACTGATCACTAATCATTAATGTGGGCACGCACACTGGTCACTCTGCATTAATGGGGGCATGCACACGGATCACTCTGCATTAATGGGGGCATGCACACTGGTCACTCTGCATTAATGGGAGACACACGGATCACTCTGCGTTAATGGGGGCACACTGATCACTCTGCATTACTGGGGGCACGCACACTGGTCACTCTGCATTAATGGGGGCACACTGATCACTTTGCATGAATGGGGACACATGGATCACTCTGCATAAAAGGGGCACACACGGATCACTCTGCATTAATGGGCACACACACTGGTCACTCTTTATTAATGGGAGCACACTGGTCACTCTGCATTCATGGGGGCACGCACACTGGTCACTCTGCATTCATGGGTGCACGCACACTGGTCACTCTGCATTAATGGGAGCACACTGATCACTCTGCATTAATGGGAGCACACTGATCACTCTGCATTAATGGGGGCACAGTGATCACTCTGCATTCATGGGGGCACGCACACTGGTCACTCTGCATTATTGGGAGCACACTGATCACTCTGCATTAATGGGGGCATGCACATTGGTCACTCTGCATTAATGGGGGAACACTGATCACTCTGCATTAATGGGGGCACAGTGATCACTCTGCATTCATGGGGGCATGCACATGGATCACTCTGCATTAATGGGGGCACACTGATCAATCTGCATTAATGGGGACACACACACTGATCACTCTGTATTAATGGGGCACACTGATCACTCTGCATTAATGGGGGCACAATGATCACTCTGCATTAAATGGGGGCACGCACACTGGTCACTCTGCATTAATGGGGGCACACTGATCACTCTGGATTAATGGGGGCACACTGATCACTCTGCATTAAATGGGGGCACACACACTGGTCACTCTGCATTAATGGGGGCACACTGATCACTCTGGATTAATGGGGGCACACTGATCACTCTGCATTAATGGGGCCACACTGATCACTCTGCATTAATGGCGGCACACTAATCACTCTACATTAATGGGGGCACGCACACTGGTCACTCTGCATTAATGGGGGCACACTGATCACTCTGCATTAATGGGGGCACACTGATCACTCTGCATTATTCGGGGCACACTGGTCACTCTGCATTAATGGGGTCACACTTCTCACTCTGCATTAATGGGGGCACGCACACTGGTCACTCTGCAATAATGGGGGCACACTGATCACTCTGCATTAATGGGGGCATGCTGATCACTCTGCATTAATGGGGGCACGCAAGCTGATCACTCTGCATTAATGGGGGCACACTGGTCACTCTGCACTAAATGGGGGCACACTGATCACTCTGCATTAATGGGGGCATGCACACTGGTCACTCTGCATTAATGGGGGCACACTGGTCACTCTGCATTGATGGGGGCACGCACACTGCTTACTCTGCATTAATGGTGGCACACTGATCACTCTGCATTAATGTGGGCACGCAAACTGGTCACTCTGCATTAATGGGGGCATGCACACGGATCAATCTGCATTAATGGGGGCATGCACACGGATCAATCTGCATTAATGGGGGCACACTGATCACTCTGCATTAATGGGGGCATGCACACTGATCACTCTGCATTAATGGGGGCACGCTGATTACTCTGCATTAATGGGGGTACACTGATCACTCTGCATTAATGGGGGCACGCTAATCACTCTGCATCAATAGGGGCACACTGATCACTCTGCATTAATAGGGCATGCACACTCATCACTCTGCATTAATGGGGGCACACTGATCACTCTGCATTATTGGGGGCACACTGGTCACTCTGCATTAATGGGGTCACACTGCTCACTCTGCTTTAATGGGGGCACACACACGCTGGACACTCTGCATTAATTGGGGCACACTGATCACTCTGCATTAATGGGGGCATTCTGATCACTCTGCATGAATGGGGACACACGGATTACTCTGTATTAATGGGGGCACACTGATCACTCTGCATTACTGGGGGCACGCACACTGGTCACTCTTCATTAATGGGGGCACACTGATTACTCTGCATTAATGGGGGCACACTGATCACTCTGCATTAATGGGGGCACACACACTGGCCACTCTGCATTAATGGGAGCACACTGATCACTCTGCATTAATGGGGGCACGCACACTGGTCACTCTGCATTAATGGGGGCACGCACACTGCTCACTCTGTATGAATGGGGGACACACGGATCACTCTGTATTAATGGGGGCACACTGAGCACTCTGCATTACTGGGGGCACGCACACTGGTCACTCTGCACTAATGGGGGCACACTGATTACTCTGCTTTAATGGGGGCACACTGATCAGTCTGCATGAATGGGGGCACACTGATTACTCTGCATTAATGGGGGCACACTGATCAATCTGCATTATTGAGGGCACACACACTGGCCACTCTGCATTAATGGGAGCACACTGATCACTCTGCATTAATGGGGGCACGCACACTGGTCACTCTGCATTAATGGGGGCACGCACACTGCTCACTCTGCATTAATGGGGGCACACTGATCACTCTGCATTAATGTGGGCATGCACACTGATCACTCTACATTAATGGGGACATGCTGATCACTCTGCATGAATGGGGTCACACTTCTCACTCTGCATTAATGGGGGCACGCACACTGGTCACTCTGCAATAATGGGGGCACACTGATCACTCTGCATTAATGGGGGCATGCTGATCACTCTGCATTAATGGGGGCACGCAAGCTGATCACTCTGCATTAATGGGAGCACACTGATCACTCTGCATTAATGGGGGCACGCACACTGGTCACTCTGCATTAATGGGGGCACGCACACTGGTCACTCTGCATTAATGGGGGCACACTGATCACTCTGCATTAATGGGGGCACACTGATCACTCTGCATTATTCGGGGCACACTGGTCACTCTGCATTAATGGGGTCACACTTCTCACTCTGCATTAATGGGGGCACGCACACTGGTCACTCTGCAATAATGGGGGCACACTGATCACTCTGCATTAATGGGGGCATGCTGATCACTCTGCATTAATGGGGGCACGCAAGCTGATCACTCTGCATTAATGGGGGCACACTGGTCACTCTGCACTAAATGGGGGCACACTGATCACTCTGCATTAATGGGGGCATGCACACTGGTCACTCTGCATTAATGGGGGCACACTGGTCA
Organism: Pelophylax lessonae; assembly: GCF_965119305.1. Taxonomy (NCBI): domain Eukaryota; kingdom Metazoa; phylum Chordata; class Amphibia; order Anura; family Ranidae; genus Pelophylax; species Pelophylax lessonae. The sequence continues at coordinate 169,743,846 of NC_138779.1, forward strand.
CTCTGCATTGATGGGGGCACGCACACTGCTTACTCTGCATTAATGGTGGCACACTGATCACTCTGCATTAATGTGGGCACGCAAACTGGTCACTCTGCATTAATGGAGGCATGCACACGGATCAATCTGCATTAATGGGGGCATGCACACGGATCAATCTGCATTAATGGGGGCACACTGATCACTCTGCATTAATGGGGGCATGCACACTGATCACTCTGCATTAATGGGGGCACGCTGATTACTCTGCATTAATGGGGGTACACTGATCACTCTGCATTAATGGGGGCACGCTAATCACTCTGCATCAATAGGGGCACACTGATCACTCTGCATTAATAGGGCATGCACACTCATCACTCTGCATTAATGGGGGCACACTGATCACTCTGCATTATTGGGGGCACACTGGTCACTCTGCATTAATGGGGTCACACTGCTCACTCTGCTTTAATGGGGGCACACACACGCTGGACACTCTGCATTAATTGGGGCACACTGATCACTCTGCATTAATGGGGGCATTCTGATCACTCTGCATGAATGGGGACACACGGATTACTCTGTATTAATGGGGGCACACTGATCACTCTGCATTACTGGGGGCACGCACACTGGTCACTCTGCATTAATGGGGGCACACTGATTACTCTGCATTAATGGGGGCACACTGATCACTCTGCATTAATGGGGGCACACACACTGGCCACTCTGCATTAATGGGAGCACACTGATCACTCTGCATTAATGGGGGCACGCACACTGGTCACTCTGCATTAATGGGGGCACGCACACTGCTCACTCTGTATGAATGGGGGACACACGGATCACTCTGTATTAATGGGGGCACACTGAGCACTCTGCATTACTGGGGGCACGCACACTGGTCACTCTGCACTAATGGGGGCACACTGATTACTCTGCTTTAATGGGGGCACACTGATCAGTCTGCATGAATGGGGGCACACTGATTACTCTGCATTAATGGGGGCACACTGATCAATCTGCATTATTGAGGGCACACACACTGGCCACTCTGCATTAATGGGAGCACACTGATCACTCTGCATTAATGGGGGCACGCACACTGGTCACTCTGCATTAATGGGGGCACGCACACTGCTCACTCTGCATTAATGGGGGCACACTGATCACTCTGCATAAATGTGGGCATGCACACTGATCACTCTACATTAATGGGGACATGCTGATCACTCTGCATGAATGGGGACACACGGATCACTCTGTATGAATGGGGGACACACTGGTCACTCTGCATTAATGGAGGACACACGGATCACTCTGCATTAATGGGGGCACACTGATCACTCTGCATTACTGGGGGCACACACACTGGTCACTCTGTATTAATGGGGGCACACTGATCACTCTGCATGAATGGGGACACACGGATCACTCTGCATAAAAGGGGGAAACACGGATCACTCTGCATTAATGGGGGCACACTGATCACTCTGCATTAAATGGGGGCATGCACACTGGTCACTGTGCATTAATGGGGGCACACTGATCACTCTGCATTAATGGGGGCACGCTGATCACGCTGTATTAATGGGGTCACACTGATCACTCTGCATTAATGGGGGCACGCACACTGGTCACTCTGCAATAATGGGGGCACACTCATCACTCTACAATAGGGCTGGGCAAAAAATCGATTTAATCGATTTATCGATTTTGTAGTGTAAAACGATTTTTATTTTGCAAACTCAAGTTTTTTGCCACAATAGTTTTTTTGGACTTTTCCGCGTTTCGTCCTTGTGCGTTACCATAGCACGATATGAGCCAGCCCCCGCCCCGCGTAACCGACAGTACACAGACACTAGAGGTCAGGGGCCCCCATGGCCTGCATGCGGGACACTTACCTGTACAGGCGTGCTGCCCTGGGCTCCAGCCAGCTCCTAGTCCGCTGCACACCGCACAGCCAGGCCCGGGAACCGACCACAACACATCGAGAACTCTCCAGTAACCGGACCACCGCCGCTGCCATCTCTGCTCAGAGTCTACGAGGAACGAGCCAATCAGCGGCCACCGCCAAGCCTGGATGTGACGTCAGCTGCCGGGAGAGGAAGCGGGCGGTGTGTCTGAGGGGAGGCGGGGTTATACCTGTACAGGGGCTGTGATAGGTACAGAGACTAGCCACCCCTGTACAGCGCTTCTCCTCAGTCCTCCACACAGGTGTGAGCTCTCCTCCTGTGAGCCTTCCCTCCCCGCTCAGCGCCCCTCATTCCACACAGTCCTTGTGCGTTACCATAGCGCGATATGAGCCAGCCCCCGCCCCGTGTAACCAGAGCCTCATTTACTTTTTGTTTTGGGATTCTACGCATTTTAACTCTTGAGGACAATCATAGCAATAAAGTTGCACTTTTGACACTATATCTGATGTCTGCAGTCATTTTTTAAGTGCATTGAAAAAAAAATGGAAAATCGAATCGAAACTCAAATTTTTCTTTAAAAATCGAAGATTTTTTTTTTTAGGCAAAATCGCCCAGCCCTACTCTACAATAATGGGGGCACACTGATCACTGTGCATTATTGGGGGCACACTGGTCACTCTGCATTAATTGGGTCACTCTGCTCACTCTGCATTAATGGGGGCACGCACACTGGTCACTCTGCATTAATGGGGGCACACTGATCACTTTGTATTAATGGGGGCATGCTGATCACTCTGCATTAATGGGGGCAAGCACACTGATCACTCTGCATTAATGGGGGCACACTGGTCACTCTGCATTAATGGGGGCATACTGATCACTCTGCATTAATGGGGGCATGCACATTGTTAACTCTGCATTAATGGGGGCACCCTGGTCACTCTGCATTAATGGGGGCACGCACACTGCTCACTTCGCATTAATGGGGGCACGCACACTGATCACTGCATTAATGGGGGCATGCACACGCATCACTCTGCATTAATGGGGGTACACTGATCACTCTGCATTAATGGGGGCACGCACACTGGTCACTCTGCATTAATGGGGGCACACTGATCACTCTGCATGAAATGGGGGCATGCACACTGGTCACTCTGCATTAATGGGGGAACACTAATCACTCTGCATTAATGGGGCATGCACACTGATCACTCTGCATTAATGGGGGCACGCACACTGGTCACTCTGCATTAATGGGGGCACACAGATCACGCTGCATTAATGGGGGCACACTATTCACTCTGCATTAATGAGGGCATGCACACTGGTCACTCTGCATTAATGGTGGCACACTGATCACTGCATTAATGGGGGCACATTAATCACTCTGCATTAATGGGGGCATGCACACTGGTCACTCTGCATTAATGGGGGCACACTGATCACTCTGCATTAATGGGGGCACACTGATCACTTTTCATTATTAGGGGCACGCACACTGGTCACTCTGCATTAAGGTGGGCCCACTCATCACTCTGCATTAATGGGGGCACACTGATCACTCTGCATTATTGGGGGCGCACTGGTCACTCTGCATTATTGGGGGCACACTGGTCACACTGCATTAATGGGGTCACTGGTCACTCTGCATTTATGGTGGCACTGGTCACTCTGCATTAATGGCGGCACTGGTCACTCTGCATTAATGGGGGCACTGTTCACTCTGCATTGGATGGGGCACTGGCCACTCTGCATTGGATGAGGGCACTGGCCTCTCTGCATTAATGGGGGCACTGGTCACCCTGCATTAATGAGGGCACTGGTCATTCTGCATTAATGGGGGCACTGATCACTCTGCATTGGATGGGGGCACTGGTCACTCTGCATTAATGTGGGCACTGGTCACTCTGCATTAATGGGGCACTGGTCACTCGGCATTAATGGAACACTGGTCACCCCCCTCTCTGACACACTGCTCCCTCCTCTCTGACACACTGCTCCCCCACCCTGACACACTGCTCCCCCCCCTCTCACACACAGCCCCCCCCCTCTGACACACTTCTCCCCCCTCTCTGACACACTGCTCCCCTCTCTGGCACACTGCCCCCCCCTCTCTGACACACTGCCCCCCCTCTCTCTGACACACTGCCCCCCTCTCGGACACACTGCTCCCCCCTCTCTTACACACTGCTCCCCCCCCCGACACACTGCGAGTGATACAAGTATAGGTGGGAGTATGGGGAATGCATGGAGTGTGCTGCGAAAATAGGGAAATAGAGACATTTTTTATTTATTTTTTCATTTATTTGGGGGGCGGGCGCAAGTAGCTGGTCTTGCCTAGGGCACAGAATAGTCTAGCATCCGCCCTGCTTGATGCTGTGTCCATCGTTAGGCCGCGTTTAGCAGCAATCAGACATTTTTAAAGCTGTAGAGCCGGTCCTCAAATTGCAGTAGCCCCGGGGTATTTTTGCAGCATGAAAATGCCTATGCCACTTACAGCTCCTAAAAGCCTGTGTGCAAGAGGTCATAGAAAAACATAAAGATGCGTTTTAAGCTGATAAAAAAAAAAAAAAACATCTGACGATGGTAAAAGCAGCTGTAAAAATGCCCTGTCTGCATAGGAACTTAAGGCAGAAAAATCGCTTGACGCACATAAAAGCGTTTTTAGGTGTACATTTTTTTTGTAGTGTTTCGGGGAAAAGACTTGTTTTTTTTTGGGGTTTTTTTGCTGCTTTTTACTGCCAGCAGTTTTGGCAGTACATTAAAGATCGGGTTTACAGTTACCTGTAAACGCTCTCCCTGCTACATCTATACCTCCCACCTTTTGCGGATATGAACGAGCGACACCTACGGGTATAGGAAAAAGTAAAGTGATATTTTATTTACCACTATTATTCATTGATGCCTGCTTCTGAAATGTAGAAATACAGCAATTTAGAAATTGGATGAAAGGTTTAGCACTGGGAAACACTTTTTGAAAGAGAAATAGTGCATTTTATATACATCTATATAGATTAGACCAAAATGAGGGACAAAGGGACTTTGTTCATCAGGGACAGTCCCTTAAAATCAGAGATCGTCAGGAGGTATGGCTATATCTGTAAGTGCCTCTTGGACTTTCCGGCATCATGCAACTGTTTCCCAGATTTACAAGGCAGACATATGGTCTTCTGTTTATGCATGCATTACCAGGTGGATTTTCGGGCCTCATCTGATGCAAGCTTTGAGTGTAAGGTCCTTCAGGCAACTCTTTGGGCTGCAGGCAGCCCCCCAGATTTATTGTTTATATCTGTTGGCTTGTTAGTATTTTGTTAGTGTTGGATAATGGCAGTTTTGGACTTACCATAAAACTTTTTTCTTGAAGTTCATTAAGAGAGACTGGTCCCCACCCCTCTGTGTCTTGTGAGCTTACTTTTATTACTATTCCTCTACAAACGGAGGCAGGTTAAGAGTGTGAGGGGTATACCAGTTTTTTGTTGTTGCCAGTGTGAAATTCCTCCTGTAGAGGGCAATCTAGCCCAATAGTCTCTGACTACCATGTTCCTTAAGCCCTTGGCGCCGGCCGCACGCAAATATGCAGCCTCTTGGCGCACTGACAGGCTGCATATTTGCGTTAATCTCGATCAATAGCGGTGTGCCAAAAGTGAGCGCTATGCTCGCTCCCGCCACAGTGACTGGTGTCTGGCCGAAAGATCAATGATCAGGAGTTTTCGGATCACGTGACAGCCAATCACTGGAGCCTCGGTATCTTAGGCCCTGCCTCCTGGCATCCTAAACCTCTTAAAGGAACGGGTGGTGTGGCGTGAAGAGGTTAATGAACTCAAAGAAACAGATTTCACATTACCATTTTCCGCCCACGCTATATCTGAAAGCGTGGGCTTTCAGTCCCGGGAAGGCCTCAATAGACGTCCTTCTGTAATCGTGCTGCTCGTGCACCCCCTGCAGCTCAAGGGTGGCATGCTCTGTGATTGTCGAGTCCTTCGGACTCGGCTGATCACAGAACAGGGTTAAGGGCCAATCAAAGCAGCCCTTTACCACATGATCAGCAGTCAGCTAATGACAAGCTGATCACGGAAGTAAACAGAAGTGAGGAGAAAAGAAGAAAGCCGATAACCAGCTTCCGTAACAGGGACATGGGTCCCAATCTGTGCCCACCAGTGCTGCTAATCAGTGCCAACCAGTGCCACCTATTAGTACTTATCAGTGCTTCATCATCAGTGTCATCTACCAGTGCCTCCTTTCCATGCATATCAGTGCCCATCAGTGTCACCTATCAGTGCCCATTTGTGTCCTTCAGGGCCGCCTATAAGAGGCCATCAGTGCCACCTATCAGAGCCTCTCAGTTCCACCTTTCAGACCCTCAGCAGTGCCCATCAGTGCCGCCTCATCGGTTCCCATCAGTACAACCTCATCAGCGCACAGCAATTAAGGAAAAAAAATGACCCATTTGCAAAAGTTTATAGAAAACTAGGATTTTTTTTTTTCTAGGTTTTCAGGGATTATTTTTTGTTTCTTTAGCAAAAAATAAAAAACACAGTGGTGATTAAATATCACCAAAAGAAAGCTCTATTTGTGTGAAAAAAAAATGATAACATTTTTTTTTTGGTACAGTGTTGCATGACCGCACAATATTCATTTTAAGTGTGACAGCGCTGAAGGCTGAAAATTGGCCTGGGCAGAAAGGGGGTACATATAAAAAAAAAAAAAAAAAAAAGTTTTTGTTTACTTTGAGGCTTGTGCATCACACGGTATCTGGATTTGGGATTTGTTTAGATTGCCATACAGGAGCCTTTAGTTAAAAATAAAGTTGTTGCTGAGTTTATCATTGAAGCCTGAGATAAAGCAAAATAAAAGGAGATCCTGATAGGGACTTTAGAACCGGATGGCTGGTGCGACTCCCTACAAGGCCTCAGGAACACATAGAGACACCCACACACGAGGGTAGAGTCAGAGCATGTTTGTTTATTTCAGGCAATATCCCCAGCATATATACAATTTGAAACCCGAGAGATTGATTTCACAATAAGGGGTTTTGTTTCAGTATGATACTTTTTTTGCATACTTCAGGAGGTAGATTATTCCCATAACTAATTTATATTCTTATGTGAACCTATTTCTGCAGAGTCAGACATATCTGAACAAACAAGATGTTATGACTATGCATCAAGGATAGCTACATGAGAAAAAGAGAAGAATATAAAGCATGAAAACACCACTAACCCTTCAATCCCCTCTTTATCATGAATATGATAAATCCCTTTAAGCACTTGCCGACAACCCACCACAGATTTACTGCGGTAGGCTGGCTCGGCTGCACGAAACGACGTAGCCCTACATCAGTCGTGCGCGTGGTGCTGGGGGGCGAGCGTGTGCTGGCGCGTCCTGCCCCTACTAGGCAGCAAAGATGCTGATCCATGGGACCGGCGGCTGCAATTGCCGCCGGGTACCTGCGATCGCTCCCTGCTGAGAGAAGGACCGTCAGCTGTTGTAAACACAGCTGACCGTTCTTCCCTCTGAAATGATCAGAGAGCGCCTGTGATACTTCTCTATGTGATCATTTCACAAGCCCATCCCCCATACATTTAGTAAACACTCCCGTAGGCTCACACTTAACCCTTTGATCACTCCTAGGTTAACCCCTTCCCTGCCAATGTCATTATTTCAGTAACAGTGCATATTTTTATCACGGATTACTGTAGTAATGTCACTGGTCCCTCCAAAAGTGTCAAAAATGTCAGTTAGGGGTCCGATCTGTCTACCACAATTTTGCAGTCCTGCTAAAAATTGCAGATCGCCGCCATTACTAGTAAAAAAGAAGAAAATAGACAAATCTTTCCTCTAGTTTGTAGACATGATAACTTTTGCGCAAACCATTCAAAATATGCTTATTGCGATTTTTTTTTTTTTTTTTTAACCAAAAATATGTAGCAGAATACAAATTCGATTAAAACTTTTGATTTTTAAATTGGGAATGTTATATAGCAGAATGTGAAAAATATTGTTTTTTTTTTTTTGTTTATAGCACAAAAAAAAAAATCAAATACCACCAAAAGAAAGCTCTATTTGTTGGAAAAAAAAAGGACATCAATTTTATTTCGGTACAGTGTCGCACGACTGCACAATTTTCTGTTAAAATTATGCAGTGCCGAATTGCAAAAAAAATTACCCGGTCTTTAAGGGGGCAAATCCTTTCGGTCCAGAACTGGTTAACTCACTTGGGCAGCAGGCTTGTCCAGACCTGGTCATCAGCCTTTTTTATAATTCTGTTAATCTTTTCCTTAAAAGTGCATACCAAATAGAAAGTATACAGGACAAGTATAACCAAAACAATAACACAGATAGCGAGTTGGTATAAAAAAGTTCTTACCACCTCACTTCCTGTGGGTGACCACCCTGTAAACACATCAAACCATAAATGATAGGTATCGTGTTACAACTGAGTGGTGGCTGCTATAAGTTTCAAAGAGAAAACATGCACCTCTTGAATAAAGACTGTGAAAGTTTATTAAACAAAGTTCATAAAAATCTTACATGTAGATAAGATGAAAGCAGTTTCAGGGCAGTTTAGAGGTTGCCTGGTGTCCTAGAACAGCATGGGGGCACTGCCTGTGGGTCAGCTGTGCTTGCTAGTCTCCGCTGGCGTCTGGTTCCTGTCTGGCAGGAAGTGACGTAGGAGGCTGGGTCTGAGGCCTGGACCGCAATTTACCCATACATCTTAAGGACTTTAAGGGTAGTCTACATGACCACCTTGTGGTCATGATCAGTTCCTCATGCTTGTTGTTCGCACCACCTTGTATGTACCGTATATACTCGAGTTTAAGCCGACCTGAGTATAAGCCGAGGCCCCTACTTTTACCACAAAAAGATGGGAAAAATGATTGACTCGAGTATAAGCCTAGGGTGAGAATGCAGGGTGGCGGGCATGGTACAGGAGAATGCAGGGTGGCTGGCATGGTACAGGAGAATTCAGGGTGGCAGGCATGGTACAGGAGAATGCAGGGTGGCTGGCATGGTACAGGAGAATGCAGGGTGGCTGGCATTGTACAGGAGAATGCAGTGTGGCTGGCATGGTACAGGAGAATGCAGGGTGGCTGGCATGGTACAGGAGAATGCAGGGTGGCTGGCATGGTACAGGAGAATGCACGGTGGCAAGCATGGTACAAGAGGATGCGGGGTTGCGGGCATACTAGTGCGGCTGTGTTTCACTTACCTGTTCCAGAGACGCCTTCATTTTAAAAATGGCGCCGGCCTGCGACGACACGTCATTGCGCACGCGCCGCCGGCGCATGCGCGGTGACATGCATACGCCGGGCGGCGCTATTTTTAAATCTTAAACACGTCAGAGCGGCCGGGAACTTTTTTTTTTTTTTTTTTTTGACTCGAGTATAAGCCGAGGGGAACGTTTTCAGCTGAAAAAACTCGGCTTATACTCGAGTATATACGGTAATTTTATTTCAGCCGCTGTAAGTATGCCTCTCATAATGGTTGTTTTTACTATTGTCTGATGCACTGTCAAACTATATGTTTTACGGTGTTGTAAGGATTTACTTTGTTGTTTGAGTATATCTATGATTGGACCTATGGGCAGTGAAAAATCACCTATGGGGAGTGCATCTGGTCTCCAGTAGATACTTTGAAAGTGTTCTGTAACCCCTTCTAATACATGGACCTGACCACGCCAATACAAAAGTGAGACATTGTGTATGCAGTCTGAGAAGGGTAAATAATTATCCACTTCAGTTATGTGTACTCCAATTTCAGTGGCCAAACATACATGGTGTGGGCCACATTCAATAAAAGCATTGTACCCTTGGGGATAGAAGGTCCAGGTACACATGTTAACATCTGGCCTAGACAGTAAACAAGGTTCAAATACTGGAGACCTGTGTGTGCAAATGACACCCTTGTCTGTTTTCTGACAATTTTCCAAACTGTAGGTACTATTTGAGCTTAAAGTTGTATAAGATCCATCATACTTTGGTTCCCACCATGTGTTAGTGATTATGTCTGGTATAGGAATAGGTAGAGTAAAGAATTTACACATGATGCCTCCATTATCTTTAGGAATAAACACCTTATAATGTCCTACACAAAAAATACTAGATATTTTGCTAAATATTTTTGTGTTTGTAACACTATATGGTCAAGGGGTACTGTAGCAGTTATAATTACACAGGAAGCATTGGGCAAGCAAGTAAAATCAAAACATTATGGTGCAGCGCTAATCACAGAAATATATATAAAAAATACATAGCCACAAGATATGTCCATGTACAGTATATGTAAGTCCACCAGGAATAGTAAATGACAACAGTTCCCAGAAAAGAAGATTTCACACAGGTAAACAAGATACTGTATGTCAGGGAGTCTCAGAAGGAAGTGCACCCAAAGTGATTTAATTGGCTCCTTACCAGATCCCACTCACCACCAGATTATAAGTGATTAAGCGCATTGTTAAGGTGACCAGAAGATCCAGAGTTATTAGCCATATCCAGGACTGTAGCCCTCAATAAAGGCGGAAAGTTCAACAGCTGTGGGGCAACGACTCCTTAAACCTTATCCTCCTCAGTGTGTATGGGGAAAATGAAAGGAAAAGGATCCCATAGTGCATTAACGTTTTAAAACTTTTTATTAAACAAAGTGATAAAATGGGACACTCACATTCTGAAAATCAAGTGTAAGCATATCGATAAGCAGCATCCAAAAAACTGCAGCGGCGTTCCTGCAAGCTTACTCCTCACACGTCCAGGATCCCCCGGCTGGTAGGCGGGGACAGGGCGGGTAAAAACTCCACTCACCGCCAGGAGCCAAGGGCTGTGATGTCTTGCGCGATCAGGAAACCACGCCCTACATGTTTAGTCACAACTGACGTATTCTGGGGATTGGTTCTGCAGGTACGCCGTTGCAGTTTTTGGATGCTGCTTATCTATAATGCTTACTCTCCCCCTCTTTGGCAAAGATCCCTTCAGAGGTCTTTTTCAAACCTTGTGAAGACCAATACTGAAGGTTTTCTGTTGTTGCAAATTTTTGCAGTGACTGTAGCATATGATCAGAGATGTATAGTAACTAAGTAGAACTACTTCACTACTGTACTTAAGTACCAAAAGGCGGTATCTGTACTTTCCTGGAGTAGAATTTTTTTCTCCTACTTCCACTTTTACTTCACTACATTTTTTCGATGATTTCAATACTTCTACTCCGATATTTTTTTTTTTGTGCTGCATAGTTACTCATTACAATTATAAAAATTACCACTGCCAGAACAGTAGATGGCAGGTTTCATGAAGTCCAAAAAATGTGTATAATGTCATGTGTAAATCAGCGCATACGAAAATAAATGCTACTGTATGTATAAATAAAATGGTCTACATATCTGCTGTTAAGGGGAAAGAGAACCTCCCCCAACCAAGGAGAGTCACAAGCGTACATAGACCTTTTTTCTGGTAAGAGGCTGATTTTGCTTTTTTCACTGGAAGTTGAGAGCACAGGTTTTGCAGTTTTGTTTCACTGGAAGAGTCTATTTGGATATTATTTTGCACTTACCTTCATCCGCCGGGTAAGGGGGAAATCCACAAGGTGGTGGGAGTCTGCACCTATTATTTGGAATAGCACCTGTTTGATTCCTGCACCTTTGAAAATATATTCATCTTGTTTTGTCACATATATATGGTATTATGGCATTATATATATGGACTTTTTATTGACTTTGATTTTATACACTCTTCCTTTATTTCATTATTGGAATATATTGTTGTATATCACATTGGTTTATATATGATTTTGCGCACCAATAAGCTGTGGAAAAAAAAACATGCAGGGAAGAGAAGGAGGGATGCTTTAAAGGGGGAAGGGAGGGACATACTTTATCTGTTTTTGTTTACAAAAAGTTACAGCCAAAGGAATTGTGATTGTCCTTTGGTTAATCATTTGAAATAATAAAAAAACAATATGATGTTCAAACTTTTGACCTCTTTCTTTAATAACTACATAACACAGTACTTGTACTTTTACTTTCAGTACTTGAGTAGCAAATTCTTTTTAAAAACTACTGGTACTTTTACTTTCAGTACTTGAGTAGCAAAATTAAAAAAAAAACTACTTGCAATACTTAAGTACAAAAAATGTTGAATACTTTAGTACTTCTACTCAAGTAACTTTTTGATCGAGCACTTCCATTTCTACTCAAGTCACTTTTTGATCGAGCACTTTATACAAGTGTGCATATGATCCTGTGGGGAAGACGGAGCAACCATTTCTACTGCTCTAAGAACAGACAAAGCTGCCTCTTTTGCAGCCTGTCCTACAAGTGTGTTTCCCAAAGACACATGATCCTTTCTGCTTGTGCGTGCCTTGCAGTGTATGATGGCCAATTGTGAGGGGAACTGAACGGCTTCTAAAAGGTCAGGTATGAGAGCAGAATGGGAAATTGATTTTCCATCTGCTGCCACAAAACTTCTCTGTTGCCAGATCCTTCCAAAGTCATGGACAGTGGAATAAGTATATTTGGAATCAGTATAAATGTTTACTTGTTGTCCTTTAAAAAGTTGACAGGTCTTTGTTAATGCCACCAGCTCTGCAGCTTGTGCAGATGGGACATTAAGTGGTTTAGCTTCCAGAATAATGTCTGGGAGCATGACCACAGCATAACCTACATGATACATGTCGTCATAGGGTCTTGAGCATGAACCATCCACAAAAAACTCAACTGCCTCTGGGATGGGTGTTGTAAGTAAATCAGGCCTAGGTGAAGTTACAGTATGTATGGCCTCTTCACAGGCACGTGAATCCATTACATCTCCCTCTCCCTTCAACCCAAGCATGGCATTCAGAATGGGAGCTGGTCCTGAGGTGGGTAATGCGAAGGAAATGGTCAGAGCTGCAGTGGAGCGGAGAATGACCTCATATCCAGTGGGCCTCTGAGCTAACATGTGCTGAGTATGAAATTTTTAAGAAGATCTAATACCTGATGTGAAGTGTGTAAATGTGTTTCATGTCCCAGAGTTATTGTGGCAGACATTTCAACCCCCATAGCGCAGGCCGCTAGGGCGCGCAGACACACCAGCGTGCCTTGTCCCGAAACTGGAACTACTTTGGAAAAGAAGGCTACTGGTCTCAGCTTACCCCCATGATCCTGGTCCAGGATGGCTGCCATGGTTTACAGTTGTCCCTAGTGTACAAATGAAAAGGTTTACAAAAACCAGGGAGTCCCAGCCCTGGGGCAGTTACCATTGTAGTTTTCAACCTTGTGTAAGCATATATTTTTTCATCATCCCAAGTCACTAGGTCTGAAGCTTCTGTCAAGGTGCTTTGTTTGAGTATATTACCAAAATGGGAACAGTCAGGTATCCTTTGGTGGCAGTAACCAATCATACCTAAAAACACAGCATGTTTTTTTGTTAATGGGCGTGCCATTTCCACGACAGCTGTAACCCTGGAAGAGCTTATTTCTCTTATGTCCTCCGACAGTCGCCGCCTCTTCATATTCGTCACAATGGGGTAATTGACCTTTCTCCGTAGGAGTAGCTAGGCAACAGAATATGTCAATATTAAAGCTTTTAACATATCCCACCCCCAGGGGGTGGTCCCCTCAGTCAATACCCTCCTACTTCCTGTATCCATACCTCAGTTTCATTGACTAGCTGTTAGGAGTTAGCTGGCTGTTTCTGTGCTGGGGCTTTTTTGTCTCAGCCTTTATCTTCTTTTTGATTTATTTGAGTGTTTTTCTCTCTCTTTACTTAGCTGTTACTTTTGTCAGCATTAGTTAGTTCTTCTGATGAAGAGGATCGTGCGGGCTGGGTCTCGGGCTGGCCCCCCTGGTCGCAGGTTGTGGGCTAGTGGCTTCCCAGCCTGCCATCGAGCGTTCAGTCAGGTATTTTTCCTGGCATATGTGAATGACCCATCCCTGTTCGCTGCAGGGATGCTGTGGTGAGGTGGCTACCTCACTGGACGCCATGCGGTTTCGCACCGCAGTTCTTCTGCGTCCTGGCTGCGACTCTCCCTGTCCCATGTGCAGTGGCTTGATCGCTTGTGCGGGTTCCCCACGCCATTTAGAAGGTAAGTGTACTCTGTGTGGGGACCTGTCTGTTTAGTGGGTGTCAGTCTGGGACTGTGTAACCCTGCATGTCTGTTTCACACTGTTGGGCTCCCTGTCTGTTTTCATGCTGCTGTGGGCTGCAAGGAGGGGGGCTGTTGTACACTGTTCAGTGTTAAAACTGTGTGACTATCTGTGTGACATGCTGTATGCTTGTAGGGCATGATTTTATACATGTTGGTGCATACATGCGGCGGCCGCTGCTGCGGTCCGCCATTTTATTAATAGCTGCAGGCATATGCTGGCCATTTCTATGTGCTGGGAGCGGTGTTTTTGGCGCCAAGCGCCGCCATTTTGGCGGCGATCGCTCGGGCCACATGTCAGCGCTGCATGCTCTGCCTTTGCTAGTCCCTCACCGGCGGCCATGTTTGTGGAGCCTTCCATAGGCTTTATAGGAGCGGTCTGTGTTACATCTCTTCCTTTACCCTGAGAACAGCGATCGGTGCAGCAGCCTGAGTGGTCTCTCCAGGTTTATCTTCCTTATCCCTGTATTCCTTGCCTAGGTTTTGTGTTTCTCCCTGTGGGGGTCGGTGTGTGCTGTGTGTGCGGGGGGCTGCGCTCGCCGCGATATTAAAGGGACAGTACTCCTTTTTTTCCTACACACTTTTGGGGGCATGGATTCTCAGGAAAGCAAATTTCCTCCCACCTTAGTGGGGGGCCAGGGGACTGCTGCTGCTTCCCCCGCGGGGGGTGCTTTGGCTACTGTCGTGGCTAACCTTGCTGCTCAGTTGCAGATGCTTGTGGCTGCTCAATCCACAAAACGGCCCAGGGTTTCAATTTCCTCTGATTCAGAGGGCGATGGTGATGGGGCTGCTATGGCTGGGATCACCTTATCGGGGTCCCGCTTGTCCCTGGACCTTGTGGGGTCTGAAGGGGAGGCAGAAGTTGAAGGGGTTGATAATTCCCCCCCTGACTCGTCTGAAGAGCTTTCACTCATGGATGAATTGGTTGCTTCTATCAAACAAACACTGCATTTGCAGGATGAACCATGTCCTCCTGCCGTCCTGGCCTCTTCTGGGACGCTGCGAAGATGCAAATCATCGCAGATTTTTCCTTGCACTGAGGATTTTCAGCGCGCTGTTAGTGAACAATGGCACAATATACGGAAGCCTTCTGCTGTGCCGAGTAGGTTCAAGCTGCGTTATCCTTTCACGCCCGCTACTGATGAACGTTGGTGTGTGCCACCTCCGGTGGATCACGCGGTGGCAGTTTTGAATAAGTCCACTGCGATTCCTGCTGGGGATACCCCGGTGTTCCGGGATGTCACGGACAGGAGGCTGGAGTCTCTTGCCCGCCACACTTACTCGGTTACCGGTTCCATGCTGACAGCTGTTTTTGCTTCACTTATGGCAGCTCAGGCTGTCGCGGATTGGACGCAGGTGCTCAGGCGCGTCCTGGTGGCTGACTCTGCCCCTCCGGCGACGTTGGCTATGGTGGATCAAATTCATCAGGGTGTCATGTATTTGTGTGATGTGGACTTGGATATAGTCCCGTTGGCTGCACGTGTGCACAGCGTGGCGGTGTTGTCGCGTCGCCTGATTTGGCTGAAGTGTTGGTCTGTGGACAAATCTTCTCGCAAAACCTTGGCTAATCTACCCTATACGGGATCTCGCCTTTTTGGCGAACCCTTGGATACGCTGATGAAAGGGATCATGGGTGGTAAGAGCACGCTCTTGCCCCAATCCCACAAGGCTAAGGTTGCTCATGGTAAGAAGCATGATTCTTTTAGACCCTCTCAGGGGTCCTTTCGTGCCTTTCGGTCGCACTATAAGGGCAAACCATTCAGAGGTCAGGGCTCCCAAAAGAAGCAGTGGACAGGTAAGCAGAAGTCCGGCCAGTCCGGGTCCGCTGCCCATAACTATGCGGCCTGAAGGGGCGCCCTCACCCAGTTCTGGGGTGGGGGGACGTTTGCCCGGTTTTCTTCAACCCTGGCTGGCCCGCGTTCGGGACAGGTGGGTTCAGGAAATCGTTCGATCTGGCTACAAGATCGAGTTTCTCTCTCGGCCGGCGAGCAGATTTTTTCCCTCAAATCTTCAGGGGGTTCTATTCCAATCTGTTCACTGTGCCCAGGAAGGAGGGCAAGGTACATCCAATTCTGGACTTGAAAGCTCTGAATCGCTTTGTGCGGGTTCGCAAGTTCTGCATGGAATCCCTGCGGTCGGTGGTGGCTGCCCTGGTTCCGGGGGAATTCATGGCCTCCATCGACTTGAAGGATGCGTGCCTTCGCATTCCGATGTTCGAGGGTCATCAGAGGTACCTTCGATTCGCCATTGCGGAGGTTCACTACCAATTCGTGGCGCTACCCTTTGGTCTCGCTTCGGCCCCACGGGTGTTCACCAAGGTGCTTGCACCGGTTCTAGCTTTGTTGAGAGCCCAGGGCATCTCTGTCCTGGGGTATCTGGACGACATTCTGGTTCGGTCTGCGACCAACCAGGGTCTGGTGAAGGACCTGTCCGTCACGATGCATACTCTACACGAGTTTGGTTGGACGATGAACTTTCCTGAATCGACGCTGTGCTCGTCGGTTCGTCTTCCCTGCCTGGGAATGATCCTGGACTCGGTCCAGGCAAAGGTCTTCCTACCGGACGACAAGCTCAGGACACTTCAGGAAGAAGTCACGTCCCTCAGGGACGTTCCGTGCTCGTCTCTCTGGACGTGCATGCGATGTTTGGGATTGATGGTCTCGGCTTTCGAGGCGATTCCCTTTGCCCAGTTTCACACGCGGGGTCTCCAAGCGGGGATCCTGTCCAGGTGGGACAGGCAACCGCAATCTCTGTATCTTCAGTTTTCATTGAGTCTTCGTACCAGAAGGGATCTGTGGTGGCTACAGTCCCCGGCGGTGTCGGGGGGCAAGTCTTTTCGTCCTTTCTCATGGACGGTGATCACCACGGATGCCAGCCTGTCGGGCTGGGGTGGTGTCCTGGGCGTTCTGTCCGCCCAGGGCGCTTGGTCAGAGGAGGAATCCTCCCTTCCAATCAACATTCTGGAATTGCGAGCGATAAATCTCTGCCTTCGACGTTGGACGGACAGGCTGCAGGGCCGTCCGGTTCGGGTGCAGACGGACAATGCCACGGCGGTGGCCTACATCAACCACCAAGGGGGCACCAGGAGTGCCCGAGCGGCTCGGGAAGTGGCCAACATTCTGTCTTGGGCTGAGACACACGTCCCGGCGATAACAGCGGTTCCCATTCCGGGGGTGGAGACCGGGCAGGCGGATTATCTGAGTCGCCAGACCCTGGACCAGGGAGAATGGTCCCTCCACCCGGATGTCTTCCAGATGTTGTGCGCGAAGTGGGGTCTTCCGGGGGTGGACCTGTTCGCGTCTCGTCTGAACAACTAGGTGGAAAGGTTCGTGACGAGGACGCGCGATCCTCGGGCAGACGCGTCGGACGCGTTGGTAGCTCCGTGGCATCAGTATCGACTGATGTATGCATTTCCACCGATTCAACTGCTGTCCAGGTTCCTTCGCAGGTTGACCTCGGAACCGCACACGGTGATTCTAGTGGCACCGGGCTGGCCTCGCCAGTCTTGTTACGCAGACCTCGTGAATCTGGCGGTCGACGCTCCGTGGCGTCTGCCTCTTCGAGAAGATCTTCTGTCTCAAGGACCGATATTCCATCCTGCTTTACAGTCGCTGGCTTTGACGGCCTGGCTGTTGAAACCAAGGTCCTGAAGGATAGGGGTCTCTCCCCTGAGGTCATTCACACTTTGGTCGACGCGAGGAAGTCTTCCTCTGGGAAAGTCTACTACCGTACTTGGAAGGCCTATTTTGCCTGGTGTGGGTCCAGGGGGTATCCCCTTCGCTCATACTCGGTGTCTAGGGTGTTGTCTTTCCTTCAAACGGGTGTGGACCAGCGTTTGGCGTTGGCTACGATCAAGGGCCAGGTTTCTGCGCTGGCCGTTCTTTTTCAACGCCCTGTGGCGTCTAACCCCTTGGTTAGCACTTTTGTTCAAGGGGTGCGACATCTGGTCCCTCCTAGGAGGGGACCTTTGCCTCCATGGGACTTGAACCTTGTTCTGTCCTTATTGCAACACGCTCCTTTTGAACAGATCAGGAAGATCTCGTTGTCTATGTTGTCCAAGAAGGTCGTGTTTTTGGTGGCGATCACTTTGGCTCGCAGAGTGTCGGAGCTGACGGCTTTGTCCTGCAGATCTCCGTATTTGGTCATTCACTTGGATAAGGTGGTCTTGCGACCTAACCCTTCTTTTCTTCCGAAGAGGATCTCGGAATTTCACCTCGATGAGGACATTGTCTTGCCTTCGCTCTGCGCGAAGCCTAAACATCCGAAGGAGGTGGATTTGCACTCGCTGGATGTTGTTCGGGCGATCGGGGTTTACCTGAAATCGACTGAATCTTTTCGCAAGTCGGATTCTTTATTTGTCCTTCCAGAGGGACCTCGGAAGGGCATGGTGGCGTCGGCTTCTACCATCGCCAAATGGATCAGACAGGCCATTGAACAGGCCTATGCTCTGAAGGGGAAAGTTCCCCCTATGCCTGTGAAGGCGCACTCTACCAGATCTCTGAGTACGTTTTGGGCCTGTCATCATCGGGTTTCTGTGGCCCAGGTGTGTGAGGCGGCGACTTGGTCATCCGTTCACACCTTCTCAAAATTCTACGAAGTGGATGTTCAGGCATCGGCAGATGCTTTCTTTGGCCCCAAGGTTCTTAGTGCGGCAGTACCTTAGGGTCCCTTGTTTTTGGGCCCTTGGCTGTTTGGGATGTCATTTATCCCTAGGTTATTTGTTTTTTCATGGGTTGTTGCTCCTGCTGAGCAAGTTTTTTTCATGCTACCCAGCTGGTTTCCTTCCTTTGGTAAGGTTCCTTTGTTTCTGCTGTGGAGACTGCGTTGCCTTGGGCGCGGCTGCGTTTCCCACCCCTCATGTTTGCACTGCTTTGGGACGTCCCCATTGTGACGAATATGAAGAGGCGGCGACTGTCGGAGGACGTAAGAGAAAACGGAATTTTTGTAAAATCTTACCTGTAAAATTCCTTTCTCTGAGTCCTCCGACAGTCGCCGCCCCCGCCCCTCTTTTGGGGTATGGTTATATACTCTACTGCTATTCTACTGAAACTGAGGTATGGATACAGGAAGTAGGAGGGTATTGACTGAGGGGACCACCCCCTGGGGGTGGGATATGTTAAAAGCTTTAATATTGACATATTCTGTTGCCTAGCTACTCCTACGGAGAAAGGTCAATTACCCCATTGTGACGAATATGAAGAGGCGGCGACTGTCGGAGGACTCAGAGAAAGGAATTTTACAGGTAAGATTTTACAAAAATTCAGTTTTTGCATTCCCTGAGGTGAGTGTAAACCCCAAATACTCAACCTGTGGAAGACAGAGCTGGGCCTTGGACTGGGAGACTTTGTGACCCTCTTTACACAGATAATTCAGCAGACTTACAGTAGCAACCTGACTAGTCACCAGGGAGGGACTACACAACAGTAAGTCCTCAACATTCTGAAGGAGGACGAAACCATTCTCAGCCAACCATGAGTGCAGTGTGTCATGGAGTGCTATTGAGTAGACTGCAGGTGAGTCAACATAGCCTTGAGAAAATCTCGTCCAGGTATACTGGGTTTTTTCAAAAGAAAAAGCCGTAAGCAGTTATGTGTCTCAATCCACAGGGATAGAAAAAAAATCATTACTTAAATCAATGACAGAAAAAACTCTGACACCGTGGGGTATAGCAATAATCAGCGACGGTACGTCTGGGACAAAGGGTGCAATCAGGATGACTAAATTGTTTATGGGGGGGCAGGGGGACTTTTAAAGGGGATACCGTCATTAGACCAATAATCAAAGTACATATGGGGTAAAAAAACAATCTTTATTGGAAGAAACCATCATCATATATAGAAGAGATTGCTGTATTAAAAAACATAGATACTGTATTGCAAATATTGTAGGTAGCATGCACAGAAACCCAAGGGGTAACATAGGTTTGATGTAGTGATGAACGTTGATGCCCATACACTGGCCCAACATGTTTCGCGGGTGACCGCTTCTTCAGGGGCATATACACAGATAAAGGGACATCACAGATGCTACCAGAAGAATGAAAAAGAACATGATGAGTGGAACAAAATATCACACAAAACATAATACATGCAGTACATGAGTATTCATTTGAGATGTAGGGGTCAAAAGGAGAGGCTCACATGAGGCCTTAACACCCACCTGCAACCAGACCAATCCTGAAACCCAGAGGACAGACCAGGGAGCGCAATTAGGGTAGATGTCCCCCCAGGCGGACATGGGAGCAGTCCAAACCTAAACAAGGCTAGGTAGTAAGGGTCACGATGGTGGCGTTATTGTTCACTATAAAACAAGGTAGGATAAGGAAGAAATTGAATATATAGAATATTCATATTGATCCTCAAAGTATATGGAAGATTATAAGTGTGGGTAAAGAAAAAGGGGGGTATGTATGGGAAACAATCTTACCGAAAGGTATGTATGTATACATCCCATAATCCATCCAGATGAGAAGGCTACGGGGTGGCTAATGGAAGAGCCTATGCTGGTAAGTAGGAGGGGGGGGGAATCAAAGATATATAATCCAATATCCCTAATCGGGTGTAAGAAAAACAAAGGTTACCATATAAGGTGGATGTTAATTAAAAATAAACAAGGAGTGACACCCAAAGTGTGAGGGAAGAACCTAAATAATGTGGAAGATAATATGGGGAACCATAGTGAACACCATATGTGTATATATATAAAAATACACCTGTACATACACATGTATATACCATAAGTGTGATGAGCTATGTTGAGTGATTTAGAAGTGAGAAAGGTGAGAAAATGGTGGTTGTAGGGAATCTACAACTTGAAGAAAGAGTGAGGGAAAATTAATAGTGGAGATGAAGGAAATGCAAGTGACAACCAACACCGCCATAAATTTATGGCATAATGTGCTGGCGTGAATAGATACCAAGGTGAGAATGTGAACCAAACCGAACCAGTGAAAAATCAAAAAAAAAAAATAAAATAAAAAAAAAAAAAAAAATAAAAAATAAAAATTAAATTAAAAAATAAATAATAAAATAGAAAAGAAATAAATAAAATAAACTAAATAACAGTGTGCAGACAAGGGGAGTGAGAAAGATGAGAATGATGAATTTTGGGACGTGGATACCTTTACTTCAATATCCATCTAGGATATATATTTCTGTTTTGGAGCTTGTCTGTCTTTTATTAAATTGTTTATGGCTCTTAAATCTTGTACAAATCTGTAGGTACTCTCTGCCTTAGGCTCAGGATTAATTGGAGTGTTGTATGGTGATATTACTCTCTTTATTATCCCGTGTTTCAGAAAAATAATGCACCAAAGGTCTGATGCCTTCAATCTTTTCCTGTGACAGTGGATAGTTATTACTTTCTTTAACCTTGCTTTGTAGGGAGTACAATCTGTGTCCCACATCAAATGTTGTCTGGGCCCATACCTTAGGATCAATCAGTGCTGTTAAATCGGAGCTCAAAAAACAAAAAGGAGAATCTACATGTAAACCACCTGTTGTGTAAGCTGAAATGTGCAGTCATAGTTTACCAATGAGTTCTCTCCCTAACAAATTAACAGGACATCAAGATATTAACCTAAAAGATTGGTGAAACCTAAGATCTCCAGTTGCAGCATTATGCACAGCTAGGGGCGGTGTCTCGTAAGTTTTGGTCACCATCCCATTTATTCCCTTTGAAGGTTCAGCCTTCTCTCTCGGACCATTATACATGTCCATAGAAAGGACAGACCGAGTTGCGCCTGTATCTACGAGAAAAGGCATAATATCCTCCCCCACACGAAGATGTATATATGAATTATCACGATAATGTTCAGAGACAGACGGAAATGCCAAGATAGTACCTTCAGGGTATCCCTATCGTCACTGGCCTTGCTGCTGCCAATGTAAGGAATATCTCACTCCTTGTGTACTTTGGGAGGGTGCAAGTGATTGGGGCTGTGTGGAGCAGGGGCTTTGTTGGGCAATACCCTGAGGGGTGTATGTCACATTCTGAGGGTATGGGCACTGATTTCTCCAGTGTCCCTCCTGTCTGCAATTGAAACAGTGTGTCCTACGATCACCCAGGGGTGCCTCTGCCTCTGCCTCCCCCTTCCATGTCAAACCTGCCTCTGCATTCCTGTGTTATCTCTAGCCCTTGCCTCGCGAGGATCACAATGTTGCAATCCCTCCTGATAATACTTTTCAACATCACCTGTAACATTTTCTCATTAAAAGCTTTCACATCCAGACCAGGCCATCTTTAAATTAATTGCTTTACCAGAAGACCCTGTTCTGGCTTAAATCCTGAAATAAATGTTTGTATCATCATCTTTCCCAAATTTTCCTCTGTAGTTAAACCTGCTTCTTCCTTCCAAGTTTTAACAAACCTTTTCCAAAATTCAAGAATACTTTCCTTTGACTTTTGTTTACAAGCTACAGCGGTAGGCAAGGAAGTTTGTCCCTTACCCAACCTCTCTGCTTCTGCAGTTAGTTCCACCAAAAGTTGAGTTTGCCCTTCTGGCATTGCCAAAGTATAGGCATCAACTTGGGCACCCTGCCGCTATGGGAGTATTGATGGAAGGAACTTTGGTCCAATCCCATCCACTTTCCATATCGTATCCTAAAATTTCATCTATAATCAACGTATAGTCCTCCTGTGTCATCTGTCTTCCTTTTGTACACCTTTTTAAATATGCCACAAATGTAGCAAGATTGCGCTATGGACGAGGGGCACCTTTTACAGTTGAATTATACTCTTCAATATCCAGAAGTTTTAGAAATATTTTCTTTGCCATTATAATATAATGGGCTTCTAAGTTCACTTCCCCCTCGGTTTCCCCTTCACCCTTCTTTTTCAGGAGCTTGTGACCTTAGCCCAGTGCGGGAGGAAGCTGGTTTAGGGGTGTAGTTAATAGTGCTCCTTACCCTCCCGGGACTTGGAGTTGTTACAACAGTTATTTGGTCAGTTTCTTCTACAGTTTTTTCTTCCTGCACTGCTTCTGGCTCACTACTACTTTCACTTGTGTCCTCTACCCTTTGCATTTTCTTTACCTCTTTTTGTAAATTTTCTACTGTTCTTGTTAAAGCTTCAACCTGCTGTTGTACTGCTAATTGTGCCACTAATTGTGCATCAGTTTCAGTGAAGTCAGGAGATACTCCTCCACTTGCAAATAAGTGAAACGTTGGTGCAATGCACCTGTCCCCTGTGCTCTGAGTGGTGCAATCCTCTATCCACCTCAGCTACAAACTTGCAGTTGTTGAGAACTATTGACACGGCAACGCTGAATAACTTCGGCCTTGCAGACCCTTACAAGACCAGGGTAGTCTGGGACCACTGAAAATGACAAACAAACACAAGGGCGCACCGGCCTAGTGCATTATCATTTAAAAGGTTTATTAAAATTAAAAGGTATAAAAATACTCACAAATGAGTTCTTGATAAAAGCATACAAGCCTCTGAAGAAGAGGCTAAGCCTCGAAACGCATAAGCCTTTACAGCTTTGGGGGACGATATACTCCTGATCTCGATGCTGAGGACTATGTACCTTGTTTGATATGCTTTTATCAAGAACTCGTTTGTGAGTATTTTTATACCTTTTAATCTTAATAAACCTTTTAAAGGATAATACTCCTCCACTTGCCTGAGCATCATCCGCTCCTTCAGCTTGATCCTGTGGGGGAGGTGCCACTAACAGGCACCTGCATCAGGGGACCCTGCTGATCTTGAGGGGCAAGAGCAGTAGGATGCAGATATCTGGCCATCAGAGCATCTAGATCATCCCTACTCAAACTGGGATATATTTTACTATATCCTGGAGGATAAACTTGAGCAGGGGCACAGGAAGGGGTACAAAATGGATTAGTATGGGAGAAGGGCATTGTCGTTTCCTCTGGCTCAGTGCCAGGCTGTTTTTTCTTTTTCTTTTTTTCTTCCTTCCTTTGGCTTAGTAGTATTGTCTGGTTGGGGCATTGTCTTCCACCAGGGGGCGAAATCTAACCAGTTTAAGCCTCCTCCCCTCACATAAGTCCTATCCCAATTTGGGTCTGGACCAAAAGAATTAAAGGCTGCTTTGTCTCCCAAACAAAGTCCTTTTACCATATACATGTGAAATTCATAATTTGCACCATCCCAGGGAAAAGGATTACTACTTCCCATAGTCTCTGTCCAGCCCGCTAAATTTGAAACTAAAGGGTTAAGGTAGTAATAATTAGTTGATGACACTCTGCCTACATAATGCTTACAATTTCCTCCATAAGTCGGAGGTGCATGTTTGCTGCTTTGGGAGCCTATTTTAACCAAGCCTTAAACACTCTATAAGGATGCGGGGAAGCCACCGTACCAAACAGCCTCTCCTTTGGCTATTCCTATGTGACTATGTGTCTCAAAAAGACCTGCTTCTCACTGGGATCAACTGTACAAATCTCCCTTTACAGAGACAGCTAACAATCCGGTCAACCACAGGAGTGCAGTGTCGGAGCACACATTCACATATTCTTATACATACATATGTATCTTATAACTTTAAGCATGAAGCATATAATACAGCTTATGTGCATATAGTGGGAGTCACCCAGTCATCAAAACCTGCTATGTTCCAACACCGCTTCTACACAGCTCCTGCAAAACTTGTATGCAGAGCACAACCAGATCTGTACCAACAGATCTTTTATATCTGTCACATTAAAAGAATTTTATGGCCTGTGGTTCTTTTAATGCAAAAAAAATTATCAGAGCTAAGGTGTTAGAATGCGCCAAAGATAAGGTACAATTCACTCACCTTAGATGATCTTGCATCCCACGCACTGACACCAAGCTAATAGGGACTTCAAAACCGGATGGCTGACACGACTTCCTACGAGGCCTCAGGAACACACAGAGACACCCACACACGAGGGTAGAGTCAGAGCATGTTCGTTTATTTCACTAAATGTCCCGAGCATATATACAATTTGAAACAGAGAGACTGATTTTGCAATAAGGGGTTTGGTTTCAGTTTGGCTCGCAGTCCTATGATACTTTTTTTTTTTTGCATACTACACGAGTTTGATTACTCCCCTAACACATTTTTATTCTCACGTGAAACTATTTCTGCAGAGTCAGACATATCTGAATGAACAAGATGTTATGACTATGAATCAAGGATAGCTGCATGAGAAATAGAGAAGAATATACAGAATGAAAACACCAATAACCCTTCAGGTCCCCCTTTTTAGTGCTAGGTTCACACTGCTGTGATCCGATTTTGATCAGATTTTTACTGCAATTTAGTGCAACTTGGATGTGGTTTGCATAATTTGTGGGGCCAAAATCTTGAGGAAATCACACCAAAGTATTACAGGAACCTTTTCCAAACTTGTGCCGTGCTGTGTTGCATTGATGTGAATGGGCACCATTGAAAACAATGTCATTTCTATTGTCATGCAATTCGGTGCAACTCAAGTTGCAGTTGAAATCGCAGTAGTGTGAACGGAGCCTCAATCAACTACACAGTTTTGTGTGGGACAGGTATCTTTAGCCATATACATGTCTTAAAGAAAGAAAGCAATTTTAAATTCAGCATTTTCATGATTGATTGGGCTGTTCCTTTCTGGTTGTGATGTGCCCCTCTCCCACTGCCTTATACAGTACTAGAAGGTTTGGATATTTATATAAGCATTACTTGCTGGGAGAGGGGAGCTAACCACTAATCTAAACACTTAGATCAGTAATGGTATAGAAGATGATTCAGCAGACAATGCAGCACTAGAGCAGCTTCAAATAGTTACAATAACTCATTAAAAGATAATGGTCCCCTTGAGACAACAGCTGATCAAAAACACGGTTACTGCTAACAAGGAATTATAAAATAAATAAGCAAGCAAAAGTTTAGAGCAATGTTTCTCAACCTTTTTTCAGTAAAGGCACCTTTTAACATTTTGAACAGTCTCGGGGCACCGCATTCTAAAATGTAAAAAATATTCTAAGAGTTTTACACAATGCAGCAACATCCACACGTTAGGACACCCAACAATAGAGGTGATTTTTTCTTCCAAAGCAAATACACTAGTACTGACTAGTATTCCAATGTTTCTCTTCTCCCTCAATTTCTCTCCATCAGTCAGCTAATTTGACCCCAGTGCTGAGG
The DNA here is from genome assembly GCF_965119305.1 of Pelophylax lessonae. NCBI lineage: Eukaryota > Metazoa > Chordata > Amphibia > Anura > Ranidae > Pelophylax > Pelophylax lessonae. The sequence goes on from NC_138779.1 coordinate 169,769,967, forward strand.
GAGAGAGGCAGAGGAGGATCAACTAAGAATGCTTGGGAGGCAACAGACATCCTCTTTATCAACTGATGACATCCTTCATTGGTTGTTAGGATGCCAGTGTCTAGAAAATCATAATGGTGCATAATGAAAACCTGTGGCTTTGTGTAACTTAAGGCAGGCTTCATCAACCTGCTGGCTTGTATACAATTTTTGATCAATTTTTAGGCATTTTGCCAAGGCACCCCTGAAGAAGTCTCAAGGCACCCTGGTTGAAAAAGGCTGGTTTAGAGAGATACTTCACCTACCCCCCTCCACCCTTCCCCCGTTTTTTCTTCCTCTCTTACCTTAACCTGGTTGTTCTCAAAAAACATACCTGCATAATAAACTCAGTGTTGCCTGGTGTAACTTTCTGCTGAACTTCAGAACCCAAGCTACCATCTTCTATACTGACATCATCAGCAGAGCTTCTTGGACTCGCGTGCACAGTGTGCACAATATTTCCAGGTGCATGCACAGTGTGGCAGACATTGCCCCAAAGTCCGCTATTACAGGTGACCTTAGTATTCCAGCAGGCTTTAGGAAATGGGGGTGTCATTTTTGTCTAGAGAAGAAAACCGAGCGTTGCCAGGTCCTGCAAAAAAGTTATTCATAGGTACATTTATAAGGTCTTAGGTGTTTTCCTGGACTCTGAACTCTCCTTCAAGCACCACATCCAATCACTGTGCAAATATTGCCGCCTCAACCTCCGCAACATCTCCAAAATATGCCCCTTTCTAACCAATGACACAACAAAGCTCCTAGTTCACTCCCTGGTCATCTCGCGCCTCGACTACTGCAATTCCCTTCTCATTGGCCTACCTCTACACAGGCTATCCCCCCTTCAATCCATCACGAAGGCTGCTGCCAGTCTCATCCACCTTACCAATCGCTCAGTGTCCGCTACTCCTCTCTGTCAAGCCCTCCACTGACTTCCGATCATCCAGCAAATTAAATTCAAAATACTAGCAACATCTTACAAAGCCATCCACAGCTTAGCCCCCAGCTACATCACTAGCCTAGTCTGAAAATACCAACCTAATCGCTCTCTTCGTTTCTCTCAAAACCTCCTGCTCTCTAGCTCCCTCATCTCCTCCCCCCATGCTCTCCTCCAGGTCTTTTTAAGTGCCTCTCCAATGCTATGGAACTCCTTACCCCAATCTGTCCGATTATCTCTTACTCTATTAGCTTTTAGATGATCCCTCCATATTTCCTTAGACCATTGGGATTTCCCAAAGCAGTATTTTTATAAGGGGTGGGAAGACAACGCAAAGAATAACATAATTCCCCAAAGGTTAAAAGTAGCCAACCAGGAACAACTGGAGCTCACCTAGCGAAAACATACACCCTCAAAGAGAACAGAAAAGATTCTACTTAAACAGCAGCCCCAAAAGGGGCGTCTGAAGATGCCAACACATCAACTTTGTAGAATTTTGTGAACTTATGCACAGACGACCAAGTCGCCGCTTTGCAAACTTGCATCACTGACGCCTGATGGCGAAAAGCCTAAGAGGCACTCAGCGCTCTAGTAGAATGCGCAGTCACTGGAAAAGAAGGAACCCAACTCTTCAGTGAGTAAGCCTAAACAACCGTCTGCCTGATCCACCTGAAAATGGTCGCCCAATCCCTTACGAGTTCCCTCAGTAAGGACAAAAAAAGCATCTGACTTCCTGAAAGACTCACTAACTGCCAGGTAAACTCTGATCACTCAAACCACATCCAGAGAATGCAAAGCAATTTTCTTAGGATGCTTGGGACAGAGCGAAAGCAGCACGATGTCTTCATTCAAATGAAAATCAGAAACCACTTTAGGGAGAAAGGATTGATTTGGTCGGAGCACCACTTTATCTCTGTGGAACACCAGATAAGGTGAATGGCAGGACAACCCCGTCAAATCAGACACTCTGCCGGTAGAAGTGATAGCCACCAAAAAGACCACCTTCTGAAACAATGAAAGCAGAGAACTCTCCCAAATGTTCTCAAAGGAGGCTTTTGAAGAACAGATAATACCAGATTTAGATTCCACGGAGGTAGCGGGGACCGCCTCGGAGGAGCCATATGGCGCATTCTCTGAATGAAGGTACGAATCAAGGCATGCATAGCTAATGGGCGTTAAAAATATATCGCTAAGGCCGACACTTGGCCTTTGATAGTGCCCAAAGCCAATCGCTGTTGAACCCCTTTCTGCAGAAAGGCCAAAACCCTAGCAACCGAAAACAAGCGAGGGTGCACCTTCAGCGCTTCGCACCATGAAATGTACAATTTCCACGTACGATGATATATCGTCCTGGTGGTCGACTTCCTAGCCTTGAAGAGGGTAGGAATCATAGAGTCAGCAAGACCTCTATCTTTCAACACCTGGCTTTCAACAGCCATGCTGTTAAAGCCAGCGACTGTAAAGCGGGATGGAAGATCGGACCTGAGAGGAAGTCTTCAAGGAGCATCGCCGACCAACCTTACTAGGATGGCGTACCAAGACCGGCATGGCCAGTCTGGAGCCACCAGGATGACTGGAATCCCTTCCACTTCTATTCTGCGTAGAACCCGCAGAAGTTTCAGCGGAGGGGACACATAGATCAGCCGATACCGACCCCAAGGAGCCACCAGAGGATCTTGAGATCTGGCTATGAACCTCTGCACATTCTTGTTGAGATGAGAAGCAAACAGATCGACCTTGGGTGTCCCCCACCTAACACACAGGAGATTAAACCCCTTCGGGTGTAGGGACCACTGCCCTTGATCCACCTGATGACTCAGATAATCCGCTTGCCAGTTTTCCACACCTGGTATGTGCACAGCAGAGAGGGCTGGGACAAACTGTTCCGCCCAGGCAAAAATTTTGGCTACCTTCCTGGTCGCCAAGACACTCTTTGTGCCCCCCTGGTGATTGATGTAAGCCACAGCCGTGGCATTGTCCGATTCGAATCCGAACCAGAAAATCTTGCAGACGAGTCGTCCAGTGGCTCAGACAAAGCTTTATTGCTCTGAGCTCCAAAACATTTATCGGTAGTTTGAACTTGTCTACTGTCCAGGTTCCCTGGGCACAGAACCTCCCCAGCACCTTGCTCCAGCCTGGCGTCCGTGGTTACCACCATCCAAAACAATGGGAGGAAGGACTTGCCCTGGCATAGTGCTGGAGAGTGAAGCCACCATAACAGCGCAGCTCTGGTGTTGCGGCTTAACCGAATCAAATTGTCTAAAGACTTTGGATCCTTGTACCATTTGACCAGAATCTCTCGTTGCAAAGGTCTGGTATGGAACTGAGCAAATGGAACCGCCTCAAAGGTTGATACCATCAGACCCAAGGCCCGCATTCAAGTTGCCAGAGAGGACAGATTGTTTGCCAGCAACGACTGCAGGAACTTGCCTGGGGGGAAGAAAAGACCCTCGCCAAGGCTGAATCCATAGTCAGGCCCAGATAAGCTAGTCTCAAAGAAGGTATCTGTCAGGACCCGGACTTGAACCTGGGACTTCCATGGTGTCTGGCAATGACTCTACTCACTGAGCTACCTGAAATGCTGGACAGCTCCCTGGACAAATCCTTGAATGATCCTGCTGTGAATCTTTATTGCCTTGAACCCTTTGCTCCTCCCATGAACTTCCTGTTATAAGCCATGTCTTTGCACTTCCTGGTTGCCAGAATATTGTGCCTTCATCAGCCGATACCTCGCTTGTCTCTCCTGCTGCCGTCCGTATCATTGCTACCATCCGTTATCGACACTTGGCTTGTTCTTTGACTACTCTTCTGCTTGATCCCAACCTGCAACTACTGGTTACTGACCTTTGGCTACTCCTTGACTACGCTTCAGCTTGATCCCTATCTGCTACTGGACTCTGACTTGCTCACCTCCTGGTGGGGCGATCTTGAGGACCACGACCTGGTGCTAACACGCAGCAAAATCCATCTCCACCTTCAGGAGCGCTGGTGAAGACCGGTTAGTACTTAGACTCCGCACCTCAGATGAGCCTGCGTCATCTGCCTGGGTGACCTGTCAGTGTTCCTATCCTGCTGGTTCCTGTGTGACCTGCGACTGCTATAGCTACTGGTCTTCGAGCCTGACCCCGGATCGTGACAGAATATTCTGGCCCAAAACATGGAGGCTGCTATAGCAGGCATCATGACTCCTCTTAGGCAACAAATTGCTGAGCTGCAAGAATTTGGTGTTACCTGCCAAGAAAAAGTTACTAAACTAGAAAGTCTATTGGAAAGACAACAGGAGGAGATTCATGCTCTGCAGAGACTACTACTGGACCGAGGTGATACTATCACACATATGACTCAGCCTTTACCATCCAAGTTTAATGGAGATCGCCATCATTACAGAGGTTTCCTAAATCAGTGTCGTTTATATTTCCAAACACACCCTGCTGCATTTCCTTCTGAGAAGAGAAAGGTAACCTTAACTCTCGAACTTCTGACTGGAGAAGCTCTAGCTTGGGCCTCCCCATATATTGAACAGGACAGTGCAATTTTAAATAATCTGCAGACCTTTTTGACCGCAATGAATCAGGTTTTTGATGATCCCAACCGCTGTGCTACCGCTGAAGCAAAGCTGCATAGTCTGAGGCAGGGAAAACGCTCTGTCGCTGAGTACACAGCAGAATTCAGATGTTGGGTTGCAGATACTACTTGGAACCCTGCTGCGCAAAAAAGAGTCAGTTCCACCAAGGGCTTTCTGAACAGGTAAAGGATGAGCTCGCTAGAGTTGAGACTCCTGATGATCTTGATGCCTTCATCCAATTATGTATCAGAATTGATCAGAGACTTACAGAAAGGAGGAAGGAGAGGCTGGGAATGTTTGCAAGTAAGAGTGGCATGCGTTTCTCTGCTACTCCATTTGTTCAGCAGGATTTCATAGTTGCTCCTAATTCTAACACTCCTGAGCCAATGCAGGTAGATGCAATTAAGAGATCCATTTCCATTCAGGAGAAAGAAAGAAGACGTTCTGAGAACCTATGTCTTTACTGTGGAGATTCTGGTCATTACGCAATTAACTGCCCTAACAAGGTTAGAAGAACAATTGCATCTGTTGATGTGATCACGCCTGAACAAATAAACTCCATTAGCCAGTCCATCTCCCCATTGGTCCAGGAAGAAAATAAAGTAAATTCTTCACTACCTCATTTTGTCCTCCTTATTAAACTTATCTCCGAGGGCATTGAGATTCCTTGCTCGGCTATGCTGGACTCTGGTGCAGGGGGGAACTTTATGGACATAGACTTTGCCAAAAACAATAAGATTCAGACAAGAAATAAATTAGCCCAGTCGATATGGAGACAGTGGATGGTTCACCCTTAACTTCAGGACATGTTACCCATGAAACAGTCCTTTTTGGTTCTCCAATTTGAGGCTAACCATCGTGAGACCATCAGTTTTCAGCTGATTACGTCACCTAAATTTCCTGTGATCTTGGGCATTCCTTGGTTTTCCACCCATAATCCCTCAATCAATTGGGAAGCACGAGTTATAAATTTTACATCCCCCCATTGTGAGGAATACTGTGGAGAGCCTTGTCCAACTAGTTCTCCACAGGTTAGGGAAACGCAGTTGGATGTAGTTACAGCACAGTCATATCCCAAACTGCCTCCACAATACCATGAGTTTCAGGATGTTTGTGATAAGAAGAACACCGACCAGTTACCTCCTCATCGCCCATATGATTGCCCCATTGAGCTACTCCCAGGTGCAGAAATACCTTTCGGCCGCCTATTCAATTTATCAGAACCTAAATTAAAGGTGCTCAGGGAGTGGCTTGATGAGAATTTAGAGAAGGGGTTTATGAGAAACTCAACATCCCCCGCTGGAGCAGCCTTGTTCTTTGTTGAAAAGAAAGACTCTACCTTACGTCCATGCATTGATTACAGGCACATGAATAAAGTTACTATTAAAAAACGTTATCCTCTCCCGTTGATCTCTGAAATGTTGGAAAGACTACCAAGATTTTCACAAAGCTTGACTTGCGGGGGGCTTATAACCTTGTTCGTATCCGCAAAGGAGATGAATGGAAAACCGCCTTTAGAACCAGATACGGACATTTCGAGTCCTTGGTTATGCCTTTTGGTCTTTGTAATGCCCCTGCAACCTTTCAACACTTCAACAACAATGTTTTTCGAGATCTGTTGGACCAATTTGTAGTCAATAATAATCAACAGTGCAAAGCCTCATCCATAAGGAAGCTCAGTATCTCTGTAATATCAAGGCAAGTGTCCACTCCAGTCATGATATTGCACTGCTTCCACAATGAGAGTGATTTACACCTCATATGCCGCCCCAGAGACCAGCAGAGGGGCTCCCTGATATATGATGCATGTAGTGTGTAAACACAGGGACCACATCACAGCGGAGCAGGATTGACAGCCTGTACTTTATAAGCTAGGTAGGAGACGTGCCAATTCCCTGGAACATGTCCCTTCACAGGGTGAGTGGAAACACCTTTCGAGTGTATTGACCACATGCTTAATGAATGTGACAACCTGGTAGGTGTCATCATCTTTGTCCTTGGTTGCTTGAACAAGGCAGCATTCTTGCAGTCATGTTTATGCATATCTTCTCTTTGAAAGAGTCTGAAAAGGATTGCTTACCTGGAAAGGCTTGGAGACTGTTCATTGCCAGTATCGGTAACTCCTTCACAGGGTGGGTGGAAACACTCCTTTAGAGTGTATTGTCCACAGGCTTAATGAATGTGCCGACATGTTAGGTGTCGTCATCTTTATCCTTGGTTGATTGAACAAGGCAGCATTCTTGCAGTCATTTTTGTCCGTATCTTCTCTTTTGAACAGTCTGAAAAGGATTGTTTGCCTGGGAAGGCTTGGAGACTGCTGGGTAACTCTTTCACAGGGTGAGTGGAAACACTCTTTTAGAGTGTATAGCCCACATACAGGGCTTGCCTGCCTAGGCATAAGTGGAACAGGTCCAATTTAGGAGGTGCATGATGCCTGCCAATCTAGAGGGACTCAATGGCAAGAGCCCATAGTTCACTTCCTATACACCTGAAAGAAAACTCTTACCTGAACGGTGCCTCTTACCTTTTTGCAACGACTGGCTACTTGGATGAGGTGACACTCATGGCTCATGCCTCTTACCTTTTTGCAACGACTGGCTACTTGGATGAGGTGACACTCATGGCTCATGCATCACTCCGAGGAGATACGAGGAGGTAACAGCACATGCATTTACTGCTTGCTGCACAAGGACTTGTCCCAGTAAAAAACAATCCCTAACAAGCAGGAATACTGGGCAAGTCTAAGAAGAAGAACTCTCCATTAAGAATACTAATATAACATGTACAATGCTACCCAAGTCATCTGGTAACTTAAGATAACTAAGATGTTTAAACGTTATCCATCTACTTCAAATTACAGCTCTGCAGACTAAAAAAGCAGCACAAAAACAAATTCAATGCAATAGTAATTAGTGTGCTTAGAAATAACCCTCTAAGGGGTTAACTACTGCTAAAGAAGGCTAATACTGCAGCTTCCCCTACCAGAGCTCAGACATTCACTAGGTGATAATTCATCAAACCCAGTCATGCCAGAAGCAGGACAGAAACAAAAAGGTAGGACTCTGTAACAGAGATTATGATAATATTCTGCAATGTACACAGATCACCCAAGGGCAGGGGTCGGCAACCCGCGGCTCCGGAGCCGCATGTGGCTCTTTTACACCTTTGCCGCGGCTCCGGGGCAGATACTAGCGAAGGGAGGAGGCGCATTCTGCGCCCCGACACTCCTCACTGTGGCGGGCGCTGTACTGGCTGTGACTCGCATGGGGGCGGTGCGTGCGTTAGTCACGCACCGTCCCGACGTCACCTTCCCGCCCACTGTCAGATCGGAGGGCAGCGGCGCGCATGCAGGAGGAAGATGACGTCCATCCAGACTCCCGTGCCAGGCACCAGTGTGAGGTGAGTGAACTGATGCCTGGGGGGGGGGGGGAAGCCCGAGCGCGGCCCGGCCCACACACTGCATTGAAGGGGGTTATGTATGGTGGTCCCTGCAAGTGATGCCCCGGCCCACACACTGCATTGAAGGGGGTTATGTATGGTGGTCTCTGCAAGTGATGCCCCGGCCCACACACTGCATTGAAGGGGGCATGTATGGTGGTCTCTGCATGTGATGCCTCAGGGGGGGGGGGGGACCTGGCCCACACACTGCATTGAAGGGGGCATGTATGGTGGTCTCTGCATGTGATGCCTCAGGGGGGGAGCCCGGCCCACACACTGCATTAATGGGGGCATGTATGGTGGTCTCTAAATGTGATGCCTCAGGGGGGGCCCCGGCCCACACACTGCATTGAAGGGGGCATGTATGGTGGTCTCTGCATGTGATGCCTCAGGGAGGGGGACCTGGCCCACACACTGCATTGAAGGGGGCATGTATGGTGGTCTCTGCATATTCAGGGGGCATGGAAGTGAAGTGATGCCTCAGGGGGGGGAGCCCGGCCCACACACTGCATTGAAGGGGGCATGTATGGTGGTCACTACATTGAAAGGGGCATGTATGGTGGTCACTACTACATTGAAAGGGGCATGTACGCTGGTCACTACATTGAAAGGGGCATGTATGGTGGTCACTACATTGAAAGGGGCATGTATGGTGGTCACTACATTGAAAGGGGCATGTACGCTGGTCACTACATTGAAAGGGGCATGTACGCTGGTCACTACATTGAAAGGGGCATGTATGGTGGTCACTACATTGAAAGGGGCATGTATGGTGGTCACTACATTGTAAGGGGCATGTACGCTGGTCACTACATTAAAAGGGGCATGTATGGTGGTCACTACTACATTGTAAGGGGCATGTACGCTGGTCACTACATTGAAAGGGGCATGTATGGTGGTCACTACATTGAAAGGGGCATGTATGGTGGTCACTACATTGAAAGGGGCATGTATGGTGGTCACTACTACATTGTAAGGGGCGTGTACGCTGGTCACTACATTGAAAGGGGCATGTACGCTGGTCACTACATTGAAAGGGGCATGTATGGTGGTCACTACATTGAAAGGGGCATGTATGGTGGTCACTAAATTGTAAGGGGCATGTACGCTGGTCACTACATTAAAAGGGGCATGTATGGTGGTCACTACTACATTGTAAGGGGCATGTACGCTGGTCACTACATTGAAAGGGGCATGTATGGTGGTCACTACATTGAAAGGGGCATGTATGGTGGTCACTACATTGAAAGGGGCATGTATGGTGGTCACTACTACATTGTAAGCGGTATGTACGCTGGTCCTTTTTTTCTTCAGATTGACAGCTGACTGCACGATCCTGAATATATAGCATTAAGGTAAGAAACAATATATGCAGTGTTATATTTGTTTTAAATGTCGCAATGGTTTTGCGGCTCCCAGTTTTTTTTTTTTTTCTTCGGAAACGGGTCCAAGTGGCTCTTTTTGTCTTAAAGGTTGCAGACCCCTGCCCAAGGGGATAGTAAATATCATCACTGCACATTTTAACAAAAGTGGAGTACACTTCAATAGCCCACAAGCAGGTGCCTTTTTTCAACCCCAAGCTGCTGTGGAGCCCAAAAAGCATTGCAGCTGCCAAATGGGTATCCATTCATTCTAGAGAAACAGCACTGAATAAAGGAAGATCCAGCATTCATCACAGAGACAAAAAGGGCAATGAAATCAGGCAGAATTACATATCAGGTAGTTGCGTAGCCATGGTGTCTCCTTTGGGAACAGCTGTGCATCAATCCCAATGCCAGTCATAACACCCATGCAAAAAGCCTATTTAAGGGTTCGTACAGCGGGGTCTGCACCTGGGGAGCAACAAGTGGATAGCCACAAGTTTATTGCAACCAGGTAAGGGATGCTGCTTGGTCCTATGAGGTGAGGAGGAAAAGAAATGCACATCAGCCTGAGGGAGGTAGTCAAATTTATAAGTTAGGTCCTGCAGGTGGGGGTATGAGCGGAGCATACCCTGTGTTAGGCTGACATGGAACTGTCAAGAAAGTGTAACTCCCAGGAGAAAAGCTTAACAAGGTCAATCCCCTACAGCCTCACATGCACATATTCTGCTCAAGACCTTCAAATGGCCTCAAAGGGCTTAGTAGCATCATTAAACACTATCAGTTTAGACCAGTGGTTCTCAACTCCGGTCCTCGGAACCCACTAACAGGCCAGGTTTGCAAGATAACTAAATTATATCACAGGTGATCTCATTTGCTGCTCAGTGATTGCAGTTTCTAGTCTGCATCTCCCCAAGGTAATACTTGGGGTAAGGATTTTTGACTCCCTTGGCGAAACCTAAATTTACCGCCTGCATGGCTCTGCCCCTGGCTCCACCCCGTTTGCACTGCCCATGTATACAGGGGAGGTGGCGGGGTTGGACAAGTTTGCAGTGCCTCTCCACCTATTTCTTCAGCCGTGTTCTACAGGCCCGCACTTGGGCCTCGGGACCGGGCCTGAAGACAAATAATGGCGGCACCTGCTCACTTCATCACACCAGCCTTAGTCCACAGGTATATGGACAGGCTAGGGTAGTATATAGATCATTGCAGGGTGCTATGCGTGGAGCCTTCTCCCAAGAGATAGGATGTTCTTTTTTTACCCCCCTGCCATACCTCCTGTGAGCCAATCCTGTTCCAAATGTATGATAGGTACATGGGTAGTCAGGTTGAAAGGACACAAATCCCTCTAGTTCAACCAATAGAAAAAAATAAATAGAAAACCTCCATATACACAACCCTTTACCCACAATTGATCCAGAGGAAGGCAAACAAACTATAAAACATGGTCTAGTTCGCTTCCGCAGGGGAAAAAATTCCCTCCTGATCCCCCAAGCGGCAATTAAATATTCATGGATCAAAAAATCTCTGATGTTATTACCTATAATTTTACTTCAGTTATTTTTATTTGGAAATTCAATGACAGACAAAGAGAAACACAGTATACATTACAACAGCCAGAGCCCTGGCACAGGCTTACAGAAAGAGTGAATAAAAAGCACGTCCCAATTCTAGAACAATAAGATAAAGTATGTATAGCCTCAAACTATTTCCATCCCGTGCGAAGATGAGGCAAAAAATCATGAGCTATTGTTACCCGCCTTAATAGGGTAATAAAACTGGACTAAACCTCTCACTGTTCTAAATTCACACAAGGAGAGTGCTGTGAACTCCAAATGTAACAAGTCCAAATTGAGGTATGCTGTATATAGAGAACCTCAGAACTGACAGAAAGGGAGAAAGAAAAGTAAGAAAAGGGGGAATGAAAAATACAAGGGAAAAACCTGAGAGAGGATAAGATAAAAAAGTGAAACTCCCAGGGGATGAGCTTAACAAGGTCAAGTCTCCTACAGCCTCACATGCACATATTCGGCCCAGGGGCTCCAAATGGCCTCAAAGCGCTTAGTAGTATCATTAAACACACTGGCAATTTGTTCGTTTGGCAAAATCCAGGATACCTTTCATCTGTATATTGACATACACACATAGTTCTTCCTCCAGGAACAGGCTATATTAAGCTTTGCTACCAAAAACATAAAAAAGAACAATTATTCCTTAGAAAGAGACAGGTTCTCAATTGGTTCATTCAGCAGAGCAATATGGGGTTGCTGGGGGACTGGATCTCCAAAATGTTCTGTATTAAGGCAAAAACCTTGTTCCAGAAACTCCACAACCTTGGGCACTTCCACCATAAATGATACATAGTGCCAAGTGAGTGGCATCCTCGGAAGCACAGGGGTGAGGAAGACGGATAAAGCCTAGACAAGCAAAGAGGGACCATCTACCATCGAGTCAATACCTTGACGACTTGACGACAGCTTCCACTAGAGAATTATTCAAGGTACCTTTGTAACCTCGATGGAAGGATGAATGTCAATGTTCCACATTGCCAGATCCAAATCCCATGCCCGCATGTAGTAGAACTTATGGGGGGGGGGGGGGGAAGCAGCAACCTATAAACGATAGATATAACTCCTTTGCGCCCTGCCTCCTGGGTACATCAAGTCTCATAGGGCCTGACTTTAGGATCTTTAGTCTCAGATGGACCTCAAGAGTGCAGGAAATGGGGAATTTGATGAAAGCGGACATTTTCAGTGTGCTAATGTGAACGGACGGAGTCAGTTCACCCCTATAACCTTGTTGCGTGTGCGCAATTTTAAAGCGTGACATGTTAGGTATCTATTTACTTTGCCTAAAATCATCTTTCACATTATACAAAAAAATTGGGCTAACTCTAATGTTTGGGGGTTCTAAGTAGTTTTCTAGCAAAAAAATACTGCTTTTAACTTGTAAGCATCAAATCTCAGAAATGGGACTGGTCTTGAAGTGATTTTGCAAAAGATTAAAAATCCAGTGGGGATCAAGTACCACTAAAAGAAAGCTACATTCACATCAGTGCCTGTCCTTAGGGGGGTTACAATGTATTGTCCATAACCCACATTCATACATACACGTAATAGGGCCAATTTAGATAGGAGCCAATTAACCTACCAGCATGTGTTTGGAGTCTGGGAGGAAACCTATGCAGGCACAGGGAGAGCATGCAAGCTCCAAGGAGGTAGTGGCGTGGTTGGGATTTCTACCGATTACCCTAGTGCTTGTGGGCGGAAGTGCTAACCACTTAGCCACTGTGCTGCCCCAATATCAGACCTTTATGGATACACAACACTGGGGGTGTACTGGCGCAAAGAAGTTGAAGGGATACCATCAATAACAACCATCTAGGGCCTGTCAGCCCGTCAACGTCATCACGCTCCACGTCCAAGCCGGAAGTACGCCGCCGGAAGCTCCGGCAGTGTCCCCCGGGTCTGGGATACGCCGTTCTCCATCGGCTCAAGCGGACCTCTTCAGCGGACCGGTCGGATCCTTTTCCATAGGCACCCGGACTTACCGATTCCCTGGATGAACCCCATGGTCGAATATCCACTGCTGCTTATACTTACTTGTTTGTGAGTATGTAGTGTGTCAAATTTTTAAATAAAATACGAGTCCTATTACACTTAGAGTGGCGCCTGTCTTTCTTTTATAGACCTTTATGGATAGCTACTCTTTTTGGTTATCAATAAGCCATCTGGTCACTGCGAAATGCTGTTTTAACCACTTGACGTCCGGAAGGTGTTACCCCCTTTTAAAAACCAGTGGATCAGGATCGCTCCACAAAAGGTATGGTAGGGGACCTATAAAAGAAGACCCTATTGCTTGGGAAAATGCTCCAAGCATAGCTGCAGTGGTTTATGTGGGTTGTATTTTTCAAACACCTTCAAAAATTCCTGGGAGGTCTGAAAGGGATCTGATGGACTTTCTCTCTCTCACAGAGCTATGTAAGAGAGCTTGCCTACAGTGTGACATTGCCATCTGCTGGAGGATGAAAGAATTACATAGTTACATTTCAGGTTGAAAAAAAAGACACAAGTCCATCTGGCTCAACCAATAAAAAACAAAAAACAGTAAAGAAAACCCAACCATACAATCCCATATACAACAATCCTATACCCGCAGTTGATCCAACTGTGGCAGGATCATGTGAAAAAATTGGGAATTGGACAGAAGAGTGTCTTTAGCATGCTTGTGTAAAATAAAAGAGACAATCGGCCAATTTTCTTTCTCAGAGCCCCAACCAAGATACACTGAACTTTCTGTGAAATGTATTATCTTTGCTCTTTTACTCTAACTACTATGTAACATCATTTAGATATTGTTATGTATTTGTTAATGATTTTAATTTCTTTGTAGTTAAAGTGGTATTAAACCCAAAGCAAATGTTTATTATATTGCATTTTACTAATTCTTAGATGTGATGGCTGCTTTTATTTTCTTTAGGTTTTCTTTTTATTTTCACCTGGTGACCTGGCCAGTAAGTCTGTTGTTTTTTTTAACAGAACAAGCTGTCCTGTAGATATAAGTTGAGACAAACCATTTACCACTGACAGAGATGTTTACAATGATCACCTCTTATTTATTTATTTATTTTTTAAATGTAAAACCTTTAGGCTCGGTTCACACTTGTGCGATGCGGGAAGGCTGCGAATATGCAGCCTGTTCCCGCATCGCATCCGAACCTCTGGCAGTTCACACTGCCATATGCGATACGCTGGGGGTGTCAATTAAATGTTAACGACACCCCCAGTTTGATCGCATATCGCAGTGCGATCTGACAGTACGCACAGGATCGGATCGCACTAGTGTGAACCACTGTGCGATCCGATTCTGAGGCGGCTGAAAAAATGCCTCCTGTGCGTCTTTGGTGCGGATGCAGTGCGAATTCAGCCATACAAAGTGTATGGCTGAATTCGCATCCACACAGATCGCATGTAATGAAGGAGCATTGCGCTCCGAATTACATGCGATCTCGCAAGCCGCAATAATGTGAACCGGCACTCAGTGCCCATTCACACTACCGCGATTTGTCAGGCGACTGGTCAGCCTGACAAGTCACGGTCCATTCTGGGAACCGTTCTAATAGGAGCGACTCAAGTCGCTCCGACTTAGAAAATAGTTCCTGTACTACTTCGGGGCAACATCGGAGCGACTTGCATAGACATTCATAATATGAAATCCCTGCAAGTCGCGCCGAAGTTGCGGTGCACGCGACTTCACAGGTCGCCCCCGAAGTCGTGCCGCGGTAGTGTGATCCGGCACTTATCCCAAAAGCAGAAAAAGGACTGTTAGCTGCAGTTCATTTTCAATTTGTTAGGGTATGTAAATCTGCTAGTTCATCTAACACTTCGCTCCCCCCAGACTGACAATGCTCTGGTCCAAAGGTGGTTCTCCTTCATCCAGATTCAGGGCACTCTAAGGGCTCTTTCACACAGGCGGACTGTTCACACAGGCGGACATGTCCGCTGACATCCGATCCGTCAAATCTGGACGGATGGAAACCCTATTTTCCATCAGCGCGGTCATCCTACTGCTCAGCGGGGAATCGGCGGATCGATCCCCCGCTGAGATAAACGGAGTCCGTCCGACGGACGGACAGTGTGAAAGGGGCCTAATACAGGAGGTGTGTTAACCACTTTAAGACGAGGCCTATTATTGACACTTGGTGTTTACAAGCTAAAATCCGTTTTTTTTTTTTTTTGCTAGAAAACTACTTAGAATCCCCAAACATTATATATATTTTTTTAGCAGAGACGCTAGAGAATAAAATGGAGATCGATACAATATTTTTTATCACACCGTATTTGTGCAGCGGTCTTCCAAACACAATTTTTTTGGAAAAAATTCACTTTTTTGAATTAAAAAATAAGAAAACAGTAAAGTTAGCCCATAATGTGAAAGATAATGTTACGCCGAGTAAATAGATACCCAACATGTCATGCTTCAAAATTGTGCACGCTAGCGGAATGGCGACAAACTTTGGTACCTAAAAATCCCATAGGCGACATTTTAAAAATTTCTACAGGTTACAAGCTTAGAGTTACAGAGGAGGTCTAGGGCTTCTCGCTCTAACAATCGCGGCGATACCTCACATGTGTGGTTTGAACATTGTTTACATATATGGGCGGGGTTTCCGTATGCGTTCACTTCTGCGTGCGAGCTAACGGGGACAGGGCGCTTTCATTTTTTTCTTTCCTATTTATTTTATTTATTATTTTTGATTTTTACACAGTTTTTTAAAAAATAAAAATAAATAAATAAATAATTTTTATTCCTGTTAGGGAGATTTCTTTGCTCTCTTTGTCGCAGAAGTTTGCCTTCTTAGTGGCTATCACTTGTGCTCACAGAGGCGGCGGCTCTGTCCTGTCGTTCGCCTTATTTGGTGGTCCACAGGGATAAAGTGGTTCTCCGAACGAATCCGTCTTTTCTCCCTAAGGTGGTGTCGGATTTTCATCCTAATGAAGACATTGTGTTGCCTTCCTTATGTCCTAAGCCTAAACATCCCAAGGAATTTGCCTTGCACTCTTTGGATGTGGTTCAGGCAATAAGGGTTTACTGAGTCCTTCAGGAAGTCGGACTCTCTCTTTGTCCTCCCGGAGGGTCCTCGCATAGGTTTGGCTGCGTCCGGTGCGACCATTTTGAGATGGATCAGGCAGACGGTTGTTCAGGCTTATTCAATCAAGGGTCAGGTTCCTCCTTTCCCTGTGACGGCGCATTCTACTAGAGCGCTGAGTGCCTCTTGGGATTTTCCCCATCAGGCCTCTGTTGTACAAGTTTGTAAGGCAGCAACTTGGTCAACTGTTCACACCTTTACAAAATTTTACAGGTTGGATTTGTTGGCATCTTCGGATGCCTCTTTTGGCCGCAAGGTTTTACAGGCTGCTGTTTCATAAGAGAATGTTTTTTTTGTTATTCTCTTAGGGGCCTTTTACCTGGATGAGCTCCTGTTGTTTGGTTGAGCTCTATGTTGGCCGGTTGACTAGGTTTAGCCTCTTGAAGTTGACGTTACTGTCTGGTTGTGTTTTTACCACCCCTCATGCCTATACTGCTTTGGGGCGTCCCACTCAGCTCATGAAGATGAGGCTGCGTCTGTTAATGGACGATAGAGAAAAAAAGATTTTTGTAAGATCTTACTGTAAAATCTTTTTCTCTGATGTCCATCGACAGACGCAGCACCCGCCCCTCTGTTTGGGGTTGGTTCTTTTGTCATCACTGCTTTTAAACTAAACTGATATGCTGGGCTGTGGCAGTGGGGGTTATGCCTGGAGGGACAGCCCCTAGGCCATGTACATTCAAATTTTCCTGCCTTGACTATTCCTGATGGGAGAAGCTTAACCCACTCTGCTCATGGAGATGAGGCTGTGTCTGTCGATGGACATCAGAGAAAAAAAAATTATGGTAAGATCTTACAAAAATCTTATTTTCTGTAACGTCTCAGAGGTGCTCTGGAGTGTGCAGGCGCGAATTCACTTGTGCCCATTTGGCCGAGAACAAACGTTCGCCAGTGCACATGCGTATGCGTGCACACGCGACCACTCAAAGATACGCGCATGCGCACACAATAGCCAATTATGTTTGGTGCCTAATGGCCTATATAAGGGCAGCAGACACACTTGTCCTTTGCTGTTTTTTTCTGCAGCTGCTCCTTTACTCCTGAACCGGTTGTATTTAGATTGATGACCCGACCTGTCTCCTTCCTTGCTTGATTACTGCCCACCCTGACCTCTGCTTGTTCCTGTGACTACTCTTCTGCTTCTACTACTCCTATCTGTTTATCCGCTACTGGATCTGGACTTGCTCACCCCCTGGTGTAGCGACCCTGAGGACCGCGACCTGGTGCTAAACACGCAGCGAAATCCAGTAGCTCTGGTGAACACCGATTGGCACTTAGACTCTGCACCTCAGGTTAGCCTGCGTCTTCTGCCAAGGTGACCTGTCTGTGTTTCTACACCACTGGATCGTGTAAGGCTTACCTCTGTACGTCAGGCTCAGCCAAGAGGGGCGTGACAGCATCATTTGACAAGGCCTAGAAACCAGGAAGTAACTGAAATGAAAGTTTAGAAAAAGTAATTCTGATATAATTTCCTATCTATTTTCTAATGCTAGCAAATGAGGATTAAAAATAATCAATGTTGATTGGGAGAGTAAAGTTTCACTTTGAGTAAGCTGGTTGTCTGCTCTCTGTTTGTAAACCTCTTGAGAACATCCCACAGTTTATAAAAGAGAATGGTTTTCTGCACGAAGGGCCCTTTCACACGGGCGCTCCGTATGTCCGCAAATCATCCTATTTTTTTGCGGATGATTTGCGGACATAATGTAAGTCTATGGCATTGCGGATGTCAGCGGAATACCATCCGCTGATATCCTATTTTCTTCCTTTCAGTTCTGTTCCATTTTTTGGAACTGAACAAAACCCTATTTTTGTTCCGTTCAAAAAACGGAAAGGAAGGAAAATCGGATGTCAGCGGTGTCATCCGCTGACATCCGCAAACCCCCATAGACTTACATTATGTCTGCATATCATCCGCAAACGGATGGGATGATATGCGGGCATACGGAGCGGATGACAGAAATGTCATCCGCTCCATGGAAAAAAAAAAAGGACCGCAGCGGAGCTCTCACACGGTGAAAGAGCCCTTACTGTCAATTTCTTGAAGTCCGTTGAGTCACAGCTCCTGTGATCGTTTTTTCTATTGTATTTTTAGAATGACTAAAAGAAGGGTTATGGCCCCTAGTGTCTGACCTTGAGTTTTTTGGCCTAGTGTCCAATCTTCTGGTGGGCAGCAATATATTTCACAGTTCGTAAATACTATATAACACGTTGTGACCTTCAATTGATTTTAAGATGTGGATTTAGGCCCCATGCACACGGGGCGTTAGAAAAAACGTACGTCAAAGTTAGTTCTGACGCCGGAAAAAGCAGCTGTAAAAACGTGCTTTCAGTAGCTTTTTCCATTGGCGTTATTGCACGTTTTGCCACGTTGCTTTTAGCAGCGTTTTTTTTTCTTCCATTCAAAATCAATGGTTCCCTATGGGAGCCTATTGATTTGAATGGAGGTCGCACCGCAACACCGCAAGTCGGATCCGACTTGCGGGGCGACTTGCGCTGTGAGAATCTTGAGGGGGAACTCTACGCCAAAATGGGAAAAAAACGGCGTGGGGGTCCCCCCCAGGGTTCCAAACCAGGCCCTTCGGGTCTGTTATGCAATTTGAGGGTAGCCCCATGCTGAAAAAACGGCATGGGGTCCCCCCCAAAATCCATACCAAACCCTTATCCGAGCATGCAGCCCGGCAGGCCAGGAAAGGGGAGGGGACGAGCGAGCGGCCCCACCCCCCCTGGACCACACCAGGCCACATGCCCTCAACATGGAGGGGTGTTGGTGCTTTGGGGCAGGGGGAGCTCTGCACCCCCCACCTCAAAGCACCTTGCCCCCATGTTGATGAGGACAAGGGCCTCATCCCCACAACCCTGGCCGGTGGTTGTGGGGGTCTGCGGGCAGGGGGCTCATCGGAATCTGGAAGCCCCCTTTAACAAGGGGGCACCCCAGATCCCGGACCCCCTCCCTATGTGAATGGGTATGGGGTACACTGTACCCCTACCCATTCACCCCATAAAAGGCAGTGTATGGAAATAACGACAAGAGACGTTTTGGAAAGTTTATTAAAAATCTTCATCCGACTCTTCTTGTCTTCTCCTCTCCGGGGTCTTCTGCTCTTTTGCTGTCCGCCCTTCTTGTCTTCTCCTCTCCGGGGTCTTCTCCGGGGTCTTCTGCTCTTTTGCTGTTCCCCTCTTCTTGTGTTCTTGTCTCCGGGGTCTTCTGCTGTCCCCTCTTCTGCTGTCCTCTCTTCTCCGGTCTTCTGCTCTTTTGCTGTCGGCTGTCGGCTGTCTTCTTCCTCCGGTCCTCCTCCGACGACGTCTCCGCTGATTATGCCTATCTCCGGTCTCTTCAGCTTATTATATAGCCATTAGGGGCGTGGCCCCGATGACGTCATCTGGAGACCCCGCCCCCTCATGTCACAGATGACGTCATATGTGACATGAGGGGGCGGGGCCTCCAGATGACGTCATCGGGGCCACGCCCCTAATGGCTATATAATAAGCTGAAGAGACCGGAGATAGGCATAATCAGCGGAGACGTCGTCGGAGGAGGACCGGAGGAAGAAGACAGCCGACAGCCGACAGCAAAAGAGCAGAAGACCGGAGAAGAGAGGACAGCAGAAGAGGGGACAGCAGAAGACCCCGGAGACAAGAACACAAGAAGAGGGGGACAGCAAAAGAGCAGAAGACCCCGGAGAGGAGAAGACAAGAAGGGCGGACAGCAAAAGAGCAGAAGACCCCGGAGAAGACCCCGGAGAGGAGAAGACAAGAAGGGCGGACAGCAAAAGAGCAGAAGACCCCGGAGAAGACCCCCGGAGAGGAGAAGACAAGAAGAGTCGGATGAAGATTTTTAATAAACTTTCCAAAACGTCTCTTGTCGTTATTTCCATACACTGCCTTTTATGGGGTGAATGGGTAGGGGTACAGTGTACCCCATACCCATTCACATAGGGAGGGGGTCCGGGATCTTGGGGTGCCCCCTTGTTAAAGGGGGCTTCCAGATTCCGATGAGCCCCCTGCCCGCAGACCCCCACAACCACCGGCCAGGGTTGTGGGGATGAGGCCCTTGTCCTCATCAACATGGGGGCAAGGTGCTTTGAGGTGGGGGGTGCAGAGCTCCCCCTGCCCCAAAGCACCAACACCCCCCCATGTTGAGGGCATGTGGCCTGGTGTGGTCCAGGGGGGGTGGGGCCGCTCGCTCGTCCCCTTTCCTGGCCTGCCGGGCTGCATGCTCGGTTAAGGGTCTGGTATGGATTTTGGGGGGGACCCCATGCCGTTTTTTCGGCATGGGGCTACCCTCAAATTCCATAACAGACCCGAAGGGCCTGGTTTGGAACCCTGGGGGGGACCCCACGCCGTTTTTTTCCCATTTTGGCGTGGCGTTCCCCCTCAAGATTCCCACAGCGCAAGTCACCCCGCAAGTCGGATCCGACTTGCGGTGTTGCGGTGCGACCTCCATTCAAATCAATAGGATCCCATAGGGAACCATTGGTTTTGAATGGAAGAAAAAAAAAACGTATAACGTGGCTTAACGCACGTTAAGCAACGTTATAGCAAAGTTATTCAGCTTTTAGCAGCGTCAGGCGTTTTTAACGCTGTAACGCTGGTCCTCAGAACGCGCAGGTGGTGGGTTCTTGTTGCAGCCTAAAAACGTCTAAGCCACTTACAGCTCAAAAACGTCTGAGTGTGCATGAGACCATAGAATAACATGGAGGGGCGTTTTTAGGCTGCAAAAAGAAAACGCCTGACGCTGCTTACAGCGGCGTTAAAAACGTCCCGTGTGCATGGGGCCTTAAGTACAAATATCCAGTTTTGTTTAGTCAGGAAGAAAATACAATTCTAACAAAAATATTGTGATTTAAAAGAAACAAAACTTGGCCTTTGAGCCCCCGTTCACACTTGCCGTAGGTCGCCTGGCATAGAGAAGCTGTGGACCCCTTCTAAAAGGAGCGACACAAGTCGCTCCGACTTAGAAAAAGGGTCCGGAGCTTCTTTGGGGCGACCTGGAGCGACCTGCATTGACTTCAATGTTATGAAGTCCGTGCCGGCCGCTCCGAGGTCGCGGTACGAGCAGCGCGCCGCGACCTGTGAGGTCGCCCTGGGAAGTCAGATCGCCCCAGTGTGAACGGGGCCTTAGTTTATGGGAAGGAGAAGTTTTAATCATGGGTCTACTAGATATGATACTCTGTTGTCCTGGAGTTCTTCTTTAACACCTATACTAAAAAGTATTTTCATGATTGCAATAAATGTCAGTGAAGAAAACAAAAAATGAAAAAAGACATAGAAAGTCATAAAGTAAATAGAGTGTATTGCAAAGTCCCTGGCTATACAAAGCAGGCAATGTATACACGGGGGTCTGTGCAAAGCTTAAACTCAGTCCTCTGTGGGGCTTGCATTGACCTAAGTTGCACAAAGCAATCAGTGTACTCTGTACTCTTGCTGCCAATTTCGCATCCCTTTCTCACCTTTCTGCAATTGGCAGAAAAGAAGCTTTTTTTCCTTCACTGGCTTCTTCTTATGCCTTTTTTAATTTTTTTTTTTTTTTTACTGAACGTGAGCATTTCAACTTCAGCTAGGAGACAAACAGCATAGCAATTAGTGCCTGCAAAGAGAGTGGAGTGAGAAACATTGTCTTTCGTTAAAGGAATGAGATGGGTGTCCCTGAAAGCGACATCTATGTATGCCCTGTTATAATAATTCATCACTTTTCTTTGTTATTTTATGCTTTGTTGGGCTGTTATATTTAGGCCATGTGTTTTTTTCTTTGCAGGAATTTGCGGCTCTCACGAAAGAGTTGAATTTGTGTCGCGAGCAGCTTCTTGAGCGAGAGGAAGAGATTGCTGAGCTAAAGGCAGAGAGGAACAACACTCGGGTAAGTGAGGAAAGGCAGAGTGGTGGTAGGGGTGGTGGGGTCAGTCTTGGAAGTATGGAGGTCGCATTTTCACATCTCCCATGCAATTATTTATCACCATCTGTCGTATTTAACTCCAAGCTTTTACGTTTTAGCTACAAGCTTTAAATCCCATTATCAGAAGTAAATTCACTCTAAAATTTATTTACAGAAACAGTCAAATTTTAAACCTTTATCCAAAATAATTGTGCTGTAAGGTTCTGCTGTGGAAGCAAGGGCCGGTGTAGAGGTGCTATACACTTAAAAGAGTTGTAAAGGCAGAAGGTTTTTTTATCTTAATGCATTCTATGCATTAAGATAAAAAAACCTTCTGTGTGCAGTAGCTGCCCCAGCACCCCCCTAATACTTACCTGAGCCCTATCTCTATCCAGCGATGTCCACAAGTCCCTCGGCCGCCCAGGATTCTCCCTCCTGATTGACTGAGACACAGTACTGGTGGCATTGGCTCCTGTTGCTGCCATCCAAAGTCAGTTATCCTGGCTCGGGTGCCCCCATAGCAAGCTGCTTGCTGTGAGGGCACTCGGCAGGAGGGAGGGAAAAGGAGCAGCGAAGAGTGACTTGAGAAGAGAAGGATCCAGGCTGCCCTGTGCAAAACCAACTTCACAGAGGAGTATAAGTATAACATGTTTGGTATTTAAAAATAAAATTTAAAAAAAACATGAGACTTTACAATCACTTTAATTCCTCATGGGTGGCAGTCTTGTCATATTGAAATTTCATGTTGGTAGAAAAGGGGTATACATGAAGCAGATTCTGTGTCACAGGTTGCCATATAAAAATATTGACATCTGGCATTAAATGTACCTTGTAGTCAAAGATGAAACAGTTATATTTAAAGGGACACTAAACAATACTCTAGTCTCCAAAATAATCCATACATCATCCACTATTTATTGGCCCTGTCCTCTTTTTTTCATTCAATTGTTTCCTTGTGTGTTTTTTTTTTTGCCTCCTTGTCAGGGACGTAGATAAGGGGGGGGGGGTCAGGGGGGTTGAACCCCCCCCCAGAGCATCAGTGTACAATATACATTTAATATATACATTTAATATTAATATAATATATATATATATATATTTTTTTTTTTGCGCCGCACTAGGCATTAATGCATTATTATTTTAATGCTGCTGCCTGCTGTTATTCCACCTGACCACCTGTAGCGCCGCCCGGGCTGTAGGTTTGGCTTGGGATGAGGGAGGCTCTGGCTGACAGTGCTCTCGTCTGTCTGCTCCACCTCCACACCTCCTCTCTAGTCCAGACTGAGAGACATGCCTTAACTTGTCTAGCCAGTTACAGAAGCTTCCAGGAGGACAGGAACACTGAGAGCAGAGTGGGAGGGAGCGAGCAGCACCTATCCCGCCCACTGACACATATGCTTGGCTCCTCCTCTCTTCAAACTGCCATTGCCTGGCTTTGGCTGTCGCTTGGGGAAGGAGCTGTCTGAGCCTCAGTCTGAGTCTGAGTGCTTTTAGCTCAGCTGAGCCTGCATGCCTGCTTGCCAGTACCACGTGGAAGGATCATCTCAATTTTCTCTGAAGTGCTGCTGTGCTGTGCTGGAGTCTGGACCTTAACCTTAACTCCAGGAGGACAGGTCACCAAGAACCACCAGGTGTGTCTCTCTCTGTGTGCTTTGTTCTAGATCTGAACTTCAACCATGGATCAAGTTCATGGCTGCTAGAACAGTTGGAGTTCAGTTTTTTTCTTCTGTTCTTTTATAAACTCTTTCATAATATCGCTTCTTATCCTCCTCTTATTTCATGCTTGCAGTGTATACCCCAGTCTCAACATTAGAGTGTAAAATAGGTGTAAGGTTGATGATCTCTTACAAAAGCCAATCCTGCCACTCTGAATATAATCACAGTGGGCAGGATGGATTTTATCTCTTGTGTTATCTATTTTATAACAAAGATTGGCTCTGAAAAAAAAGAAAGGAGACCTACAAATGAACAGGCTCTCTCTCCCCGTGTGTGTGCTATCTGCACATTCACATAACAGTGGGAACATTCTGAGATTTACCTTTAGCTGTATGGAATGCTGTGCTACTACATTTGAATGCTGCCCTGAAGGTTATTAATCCCTATTTAAGTGTATGCTGCTAGCCTGCTACATTGTAGTCCTGCTGAGGAAGTTGTTGACCCTTTCCATGGGATGCTGGGCCTACTGGTCTTAACCACTTGGCGACCGCCCACCGCAGATTTAATGCGACAGGCAGCCGCTCCTGGGAAAAGCGACGTAGTACTACGTCGCTCACTCCCGCCGCACTGGGGCGCGCACCCCGGCCCCGCCAATGGTCTGATTGGGTTCAGAACCGATCAGTCATCAGGTCCAGGCCAATGATTTTTGGCCTGGACCTGTTGATCGGTCCTGACCAATCAGAGACTGACTAATGTAAACATAGGCACAGAAATTACCCTCTCTCTCCTCCCAAAATCCTTTTTGGGTTCATCAAGAGAAGAGAGAGGATCAAAACTGTGAGTACTGCACAAGCACACTTCCACACACCTAGCTAGGCGCATTTAACCCCCGATCACCCCCCAGTTAACCCCTACACCCCCTGTCACATCGCACATTGTATACAGTATATAGCAGTTTCCTATATTTCTGTATTAGTGTGACTTGTGACTTGGTTTAGCTCTTGCAACCGTTACTTTTAGGCTTAGGATACCCGCAACCCCCTCAATAAAGATTTAACCCCCCGATCCCCCCATGATCACCCCCAGTTAACCCCTTCCCTCCGTCACATTGCACACTATATACAGGTAATATAGTGGTTTTCTGTATTTCTGTATTAGTGTGATTGTGACTTCAGTTAGCGCTAGCAAGTTAGTTTCTGTCCCAAGTAGGTTTAGGTTCCCCGCCACCCCCTCCCCGAATAAAGATTTAACCCCCTGATCACCCCCAGTTAACCCCTACACCCCCTGTCACATTGCACACTATAGACAGTATATAGCATTTGTCTATATTTCTGTAATAGTGTGACTTGGTTTAGCTCTTGCGAACGTTACTTTTAGGCTTAGGATACCCGCCACCCCCCAATAAAGATTTAACCCCCTGATCACCCCCAGTTAACCCCTTCATTGCCCTGTCACAGTGTCACTTTTATAGTGTACAGTTTTTTTTCTGACCACTATTATTAGTGTCACAGGTGACATTAGTTAGCGTTAGCATCAGTCCAGGACAGCGCAGATCCCCGGCACATCATTAGAAATATTAGTTAACCCCTTGATTATCACATACACACACATACACCTCCATTACTAGTATATATTATCTGTAGGATCAATATCTTTGATCTGATCAGAACTATACTAGCGTCCCCAATAGTCTAGGGTTCCCAAAATGCAGCGTTAGCAGCATCGGTCACGACACCTGCCAGCACCTGTGTTTAGCCCCTCCGCCCAGCCCACCCCACCCAGGCAAGTGCCTACATACACACATACCTCCATTACTAGTATAGTGTAGTGTAGTGTAGTATAGTATAGTGTTTGAACAGATCAATATCTGATCTGATCAGAACGATACTAGCGTTCCCATAGTTTAGTGTTCCCAAAATGCGGTGTTTGCACAATCAACACTGATTCCTGCCAGCACCTGCGTTTAGCCCCTCCGACCAGCCCACCCTACCCAGGCAAGTGCAGTAATCAATAGATTACTGTCACTTCCAAAAAACGTAACACACAAAACCGCTGTGTTAGCAGAGTCAGGCCTGATCCCTGCTAGCATTAGCAGTTTTTTGGTAGCGGTTGAAATAGTCCTTGACAACCAGGTGCTTTTTTATCTGTGAGTCACACTACTGTACCTGTAAATTTAGTTGCTAAAATGTCCAAACGGTAGTACAGTAGTGAAGAGGCTTACAGTATACTGACCATTTCAGATAAGAGCGATGGGGAAGTCTCACTGGCAGAATAAGGGTCAGTATACGAGCCTGTAGAGAACAGTGGCTCCCTGACAGAAAGCTCAGACGACGGATGGGTCCCTGCTAGGATCAGGCATACCCGACCCCATTCTGGAGTTGCTGAGGTGCAGGAATTGCAGGGTGCTCGTATGGAGCAGAGTGTCGGTACTGGTGCCGCTCACACTTCTGGTGAACTGACAAGCACCAGCGGCCTAGTACACCCAGGACCTAGACATAACAGCACTGCAGTATCACTTGGTGACGTGGCGAGTACCATAAGTGCAGTTCAAGCTGGTGCGGTGGCTAGCACAAGTAGTGACCCGCAGCCACCGCAAATTTGAAGACAGGCCCGTAGAGCCCATAGCGCCCTCCCTGATGCGCTGGTATATCCTAATTGGCAGCCCACTGATTCTACAGCACCCGTACTTACCCCCCATTCACTGCCCAACCTGGAATCCATGTGGAAACATCCAATTTTACTCTCCTGAATTTTTTGAGCTGTTTTTCACGGAAGATCTTTTCAGATCTATTTTGGACCAAAGCAATTTATATGCTGGTCAATTCATCGCCGCCAACCCAGATTCTTCCCTTGCCAGACAATTCGGCTGGAAAACTATAATGGTTTCCAAGTTTAAAACCTTTCTGGGCCTTAACCTTAACATGGGCATTACCAAAAGGAGTGATTTGCGGTTATATTGGTCCACTAACCCAATTCACCATATGCGCGTGTGCTCTGCTTCCCTGTCCAGTGTGAGATACGAGCAAATTCTGAGGTTCATGCACTTCAACGACAATGAACTCTGTCGTCCTTGGGGAGACCCTGAATATGACCGGCTCCGCAAAATTCGGCCCCTCGTAAACCACTTCAATCAGCGGTTTGCAGCCTTGTTTACCCCCCAACAAGTTGTCTGCATTGATGAGTCCCTGATTAAGTTCACTGGCCGCCTTGCTATCAAGTAGTATCTCCCCAGCAAGCATGCCAGATATGGGTTCAAGCTGTATAAGCTGTGTGACAGGGCCACAGGCTATACAGTTAGTTTCCGTGTTTACGAGGGTAAAGATAGCACTGTGGAGCCCCCCAAATTCCCAGACTACATAGGGAGCAGCGGCAAGATAGTTTGGGACTTTGTGTCACCCTTATTCGGAAAGGGGTACCATTTGAACGTGGACAATTTTAATTCAAGCGTGCCACTATTTAGTAGGGGTCTTGAAAATAATTGGCGCATTGATGCATCGCGATGCAGCCTTTTCTGATTCAGTTACGATGCGGGAACCCAGAATAATCGATTCCTAGCTCCTCCCCCTCCCTCCCTCCACAGAAGTGTCATTGCTGGATTAATATGCAGCGGTGGCCTGGCTGCATCCGGCGCTGTTCCCCTCTCATTGGATGGTGTGTAGCCTCAGGAGGCAGGCGCTTCAGCACACCAACGGGCCGCCCCCACCACGCTCCCCCCCTTCCTCGGGATTTGTAGCTCTCACCTCCCCCCATGGGCGGGTGTAGTGCTGCTCAAAGCCGACACAGACATGGCTGCAGCTATCATCACATCCCTCGGATGAAACAGTCTGCTTCAGGAAATGAGCTGCGAGGGGAGGAGGAGGGGTGCTAGTAGTGCTCGGAAGATGAGAGACCAGCCTGTCATGCTAAATGTAAGTGAGGAGTGAGTGAGTGCATAGAAGTGGCCCATCCCCCACCTCTGCTGTACCTCCAGTCCATGTACTGCTGTGCCTATCACATTGGGGCTTTTTTCTGTCTAGTTCTTCCTGAGATTTCCCTATAAACTTTCCCACCTGGAAACATCCACTTATCTACAAGTATTATACTTGTAGATGGAATGCCTTCCTTTTTTCCTTTTTTTTTTCTTTCATTGATGTTGACCTGCATTCTATCTAAGTTGCTACCAAAAGACTCAGCAATGATGTGTTAAAGTGATACTAAAGGGTATTATTATTTTTTTCTATAAAATAAAAAAGCTATCATACTTACCTGCTGGCCGTCTCTTGTACCATGTCTGCAGTCTCTGACCGTCTCCTGTAGTGTATCTGCAGTCTCTGACCCTCTCCTGTAGTGTGTCTGCAGTCTCTGACCCTCTCCTGTAGTGTGTCTGTGGTCTCTGACCCTCTCCTGTAGTGTGTCTGCAGTCTCTGACCCTCTCCTGTAGTGTATCTGCAGTCTCTGACCCTCTCCTGTAGTGTGTCTGCAGTCTCTGACCCTCTCCTGTAGTGTGTCTGTGGTCTCTGACCCTCTCCTGTAGTGTGTCTGCAGTCTCTGACCCTCTCCTGTAGTGTGTCTGCAGTCTCTGACCCTCTCCTGTAGTGTGTCTGCGGTCTCTGACCTTCTCCTGTAGTGTGTCTGTGGTCTCTGACCCACTCCTGTAGTGTGTCTGCGGTCTCTGACCCACTCCTGTAGTGTGTCTGCGGTCTCTGACCCTCTCCTGTAGTGTGTCTGCGGTCTCTGACCCTCTCCTGTAGTGTGTTTGCGGTCTCTGACCCTCTCCTGTAGTGTATCTGCAGTCTCTGACCCTCTCCTGTAGTGTGACAAAAGTGTCCTTTAAAAGCAAATAAAAATAAAAATGATTCTTTAATGCTTGATTGTTTTTTTTTTTTTGATAAAGTTTTGAAAACTGTTGGGCAGTGGGCTGGGCATGGGCAGTGGGCTGGGCATGGGCAGTATTCGTGATGCATTGCGGAATCGAATTGTATCAAATTGTTGCCCTAATAATCGTAATCGGATCGAATTGTGAGGTAAGTGAAGATGCACAGCCCTACTATTTAGTCACCTGCTCAAATTATAAATGGTGCATGTGGCACCGTGCGACCTAATCGCTGGGGCTTCCCCCAACGGCTTGTAAATTCCCGTCTTAGTCGGGGGGTCACAAAAAGAACACAAGGGGGTCATGGCCCTATTTGGAGTTCAGAGGTCAGTAGTAAATGATGCAGAGTTCAGAGGTCAAGTCGTAAATGATGCAGAGTTCAGTAGTAAGTGACCCAGAGTTCAGAGTTTAGTAGCAAAGTGACACAGATTTCAGAGGTCACTAGTTAGTGCCACAGAGTTAAGAGGTCTTTATTAAAGTGATGTGGATTTCAAAGCTCAGTAGTAAGTGACGCAGGGTGCATAGATTAGTATTAAGGGATGCAAATGTCAGTAGTAATGTAAATAGCACAGGCGGTCAGCAACATGTAATGCGGAGTACAGGAGTCAGTAGTAAGTGATGCACAGTTTAGGGGTAAGCAGTCAGTAAAAATGCAGAGCGGGAATATGAGACACTCTTATCAGCATGTCCTCCCCTTGTTCTGCCTTTATTACTGGCCACTTGCATAATAAAGTTAATAAGCTCCTATTTATTTATTGCCCCAGTCATCTGGTGTAACTCACCAACTCAATCAGCTGCCCCACTGTGCTGCTCTGCTGCCCTGCTGGTAAAACTACATAGGAGGGTGGATGTGGTCAATCCTCAAACCAAGATATCAGTAATACCCCTGCGCAGCAGATCCCAAGCTCATTAGTTCACCCCTGAAGCAGATTCTACACTCAGTAGTACTTCCAGCTCTGCTGATCCCTCTCTCAGTAGTACCTCCAGCTCAACTGCCCCCCCTCCCAAGGTTTACCCCAAGCTCTGCTGATCCCACAGCCAGTAGTAACCCCCAGCCCTGCTGATCCTCTGGTTTCCTGATCCTTCTCTAATCCTCCCCCAGTTCATGCTCACCTCCTGCTATATTGCTTGCATGCTGCGTGCCACATGTGACATTAGCTTATTGCTCCCGCTATTAGATGTCTGGGTGTGTTGTTATTGTAAAATTGTCTTGGTGAAAGCAAAAGAAATTCCCAAACTTTGGGTTGTCTCTACAACAGGAATATTGGGAATATCTTCCAATGTGGACTCACATTCTGATAACCCTGGTGACAACCAGAGAATCCCGCACTTTAGAAGGAATTTCTCTTCCGGTTTTGAAAATGAGACAAGGCATAAAGGGAAAGCTCCCTAATGGGACACAGATGGCAAATAAATTAGAGGGGTTATTAAAACCCTCCCCTACTCCAAAATGAAATCACTTTGCAAAAATGTGCTTTCACTTTGACATTTAGTTGTATGTTTTTGTTCATCAATGTGAATAAACAAAATTAAATCAAATGTGATTTTATGTTCAATGAGAAAAAAAACATTTTTAAATTATTGATCTTCTGGTATTTAGTGCTTCATAATCTTGCCGTCCTTCATTGTGACTTCAGACCAGCTTGGTGCGTGACGTCTTCACTCTCTATACTAGCCACTTGCCGACTGCCTAACGACTATTTACCTCGGCAGTCAGCCCCTCACAGGCAAAGCGAAGTAGTACTATGTCGCTAGCCTGTGAGGCTCTAGGGAGGCGCGCTCCCGGTCGCTCACGGACCCCCCCGTGCGAGTGACCAGCGGACCCGATGTCCGCTGGTCACTCGCGATCATCGGTTACACTGGGAGAAAGGCAGACAGCTAATGTAAACAAAGCCGCCTGTCATTCTCCCCTGTGTAACAGCACCGATCATACGGTCCTGCTATGTAGATCTGTGCTGTTACACAAACAGCCACATCCAATCACAGTAAGAATCACGCCCCTAGGGACACACTTAACCCCTCCTTCTCCAATAAAGTTAACCCCTTCCCTGCCAGTGTCATTTTTACAGTAACAGTGCATATGTATAGCACTGATTACTGTAGTAATGTCACTGGTACCCCCAAAAGTGTCAAAAATGTCAGTCAAGGGTCCGATCTGTCCGCCGCAATGTCGCAGTCCCGCAAAAAAAATCGCAGATCGCCGCCATTACTCGTTAAAAAAAAAAACAATAAAAATGACAAAAATCTTTCCCTAAGTTAGTAAACGCAATAACTTTTGCGCAAACCAATCAAAATACGCTTTTTGCAACTTTTCTTTTTACCAAACATATGTAGCAGAAAACAAATTGGCCTAAAATGTTAAAAAATTTTGATTTTTACATTTTTTTTGGGGGAATTTCATATAAAAAAATGTGAAAAATATTGTTATTTTTGCAAAATTGTCGCTTTTTTTTGTTTATAGCGCATGATCAAAAAATCGCATAGGTGATCAATTACCACCAAAAGAAAGCTCTGTTTGTGGGAAAAAAGGACGTCAAATTAGTTTGGGTACAGCGTCGCACGACTGCGCAATTGTCCGTTAAATTCACGCAGTGCCGAATCGCAAAATAGGCCCTGGTCAGGAAGGGGGTAAAATCTTCCGGGGCTTAAGTGGTTAAAGTGCAGTAGCTTTTCTTGGGTAAAGTACAACCTGATCACTACTGGTCTGAAGTTTTTGAATGCGCTTTCCTTTAATGGATTTTGTAATTGTATTTTTATAAGCACATGTGTAAGGAGTTTTTAAATGAGCCTGAGCACTTGCAAATTCTAATATATTAAGAATATTTACACAAAAATGTAAGGCTAAAAGAAAAATGTTAGGTCATCATTTCATTGAATTAAGAAAAGGAAATAGCCATAGGATAGGGTTGCTGTTCATGCAAGGGCAGAAAAGGGATATTACAACCCAGTTCAACCAGAGCGCTTTACTCTCCACTCTGATTATATCATTAGGAGTCAAGGACCCGTGTGATATATGCTGTGCTCTCTTCTCTTAGGTTGGAAGGTTTATATAAACGTACTTCATGCTTTTGCATACCATGAATTAATGCTGCATCAAAATCGAGGACACGTAGGAAGTGACTGTCAAAGTAAATACAGATGACAGTATGCCACAGGCAATATGAGATGTCTGGAAGGCACTGAGTGTGTTGTCATTCTAAAATTGTCTCTGAAAGCGTATCAAAGAACCAGACAGGGAGAATACACTAAGTGATCAGGCAGTGCAGTATAACAACAGATAGATATTTGATGCCACTGGCTTTTGATAAGCACTCAATCTTTTGGTGTCTGTGTGCCATACTGAGGCCTTAAATCAGTGGTGGTCAACTTTCTTGATATGGGGCTTCAAGTGCAGCCCCCAACATTACCAAAGGACTGCATATACAATTTTGTGTACATTTAGTGACCGTGAATAGACAGCAGACAAACAGTATATAGTCAAAGACTAGAGACATGATATAGATGTAGCACCCTCATAGGTCGGTGCTAGGCAAAACATATCTGTGACCCTGTTCTGCTTATCAGGAGGGTTGAATCTGTTAGTTTAGCCTGTAATATGTTTGAAAAGTGAAAAGTCATGAAAAGTGTGATTCACTGGGTCTGAGGGAGTGTCCCCACTGCAGCCAGTGAGGGAGCTCATTGGACAGTGGAGGATACCTAGCCAGTGGCACACTCTGTTTTATGTCAGTTCCAGTGGGAGGGCATTCCTGCAATGCATTCTTGGATTGCACATAAATATGAAGGGAGCATGTGACAGGGTTAGGGATGCACCGAAATGAAAATTCTGGGCCGAAACCGAAAATGCAGGATGCCCTTGGCCGAAAACCAAAACCGAAAATGACTTTTTTCCCCCAAATGATTTTAAAATAGATAGAAGAGGGGCATACACCAAAAACAGGCAGCGACGTACACCTGTCGCTGCCACCCTGTCACAGTATATGTACTGTGATGGGTTGGCAAGTGGTTAATTTATTTACCAATGGTATTAGTATTATGCAGCATGAGGGGGTTAATGTATTTCCACTGCTGGTCACTGATGCATTAGTGACCGACCGGTGGCAGTTAATTAACCCCTTTGTGCTGCATTAGTGCAACCAGTATCAGTGTTAATTAACACTGGTTGCACTGATACTGGTTGCACTAATGCAGCACAAAGGGGTTAATTAACTGCCACCGGTCGGTCACTAATGCATCAGTGACCAGCAGTGGCAATACATTAACCCCCTCATGCTGCATAATACAAATATCATTGGTAAGCTCGCCTCAGCTCCCCCCCCACTGCCTCAGCGCCCCCCTCCCCTGCCTCAGCGCCCCTCCCCCCCCGCCTCCTGTTGCTGAGGAAGGTGGTCCAGGCAGTTGAAAGTGGGGGGTGTCATGGCGCTCTTCTAATATCCCAAGGTGGTACAAGGAATGTGGGTGGATGGGAGGGGGGGGGTTATGGGGCTGCGTGGGGGGGAACAAAGTTTGGTACTGTAGGGAAGCTATAGTCCGCGGCAGCCAGCTGAAGCGTGGAGAAGCCCTGAGAGATGCAAGAAAGGAGAGAGCGGCGCCAGCTTAGTATAGTACAAGTTTATTTAACACTGTTAAAATTGGTGACTCACTGTCCGAGGTTGGGTGAGACCGGTACACAAAGACTGTTAGGGTCATCCATCTTCCTCTTCCAGGATAGTGGTCATAGGAGAAGGTGGTGAGGTTCCAGAGGTATAGCCGAGCCACTGTGGGGCTGCTAGTTGTCACTGGCCGCGGCGGAGCATGCACAACAGGGCTCCGGCTGCCGACTTCTGATCCCTGATGACATCACTTCCTGGCAGGAGAAAAAAATATAATATTTTTTTCTCCTGCCAGGAAGTGATGTCATCAGGGATCAGAAGTCGGCAGCCGGAGCCCTGTTGTGCATGCTCCGCCGTGGCCAGTGACAACTAGCAGCCCCACAGCGGCTCGGCTATACCTCTGGAACCTCACCACCTTCTCCTATGACCACTATCCTGGAAGAGGAAGATGGATGACCCTAACAGTCTTTGTGTACCGGTCTCACCCAACCTCGGACAGTGAGTCACCAATTTTAACAGTGTTAAATAAACTTGTACTATACTAAGCTGGCGCCGCTCTCTCCTTTGGTCCAGGCAGTTGGCCTAGGAACCAGGGGATAAGTTGTGCTTAAGAGGATCCAGTGTGTGCTGACCAAGTGGAGCTGTGGGGCAGGATTCTTCTGGAAATCCAGTGTTGTGAGTACTCAAGATGTGCCCAGGGGTCTGTCTAAGAGAGGGGGCCACTCCAGAAAGGTCAAGGGGATCAAAGAGCAAGCTAACCCAGAATGTTACAGTAAAGGGGGTGCCAAGTTGTGAAGCCCTGAAGAATAGGGAATAAAGAGGATGCACGGATGGGCCCTGAAGTGTCTCAGCAGTACAGTCTACACTACAAGCCAGCTACCTCCAGGAAGGTGTACCTTAGGGAGCTTAAAGGACTTTTCACAGTCAAAAGTGAAGCTAAAGTAAGCGGCCTAGCCGCGACCAGCGTCAGTCAGCGTTAATCAGCATCAGTGAGCGTTAACCAGCGTCAATCAGCAGTTCTGTATAGTCCCTGCCTATTTTGTGCATAGTTCAGTTGTTGGAGTATCCCTTCTCCTATCCAAGTTCTCAATAATCCCTAAAAACCAAAGAAACTGGACTGGTTTTTGCCTGAGGTAACTACACTTGGAAACATGCTTAACCGCTTGCCGACCGCCGCACGACGATTTACGTCGGCAGTCAGCCCCTCACAGGCAAAGCGACGTAGGGCTACGTCGCTAGCCTGTGAGGGTCTAGGGAGCGAGCGCGCGGCGCCGGAGGCGCACTCCTGCTCCCGCGCGGTCACGAACCCCGCCCCCCCCCGCGTGTGCCCGGCGGACCCGATGTCCGCCGGGCACTCGCGATCTTCCGTTACACCGGAAGAAAGGCAGGCGGCTAATGTAAACAAAACCGCCTGTCATTCTTCCCTGTGTAAGAATGGAGATTAAATGGTTCTGCTATGTAGGACCGTTGATCTCTGTTCTTACACTAGTAGCCACAGCCAATCACAGTTAGAAACACGCCCCTAGGGACACACTTAACCCCTCCCTCTCCAATAAAGTTAACTCCTTCACTGCCAGTGTCATTTTTACAGTAACAGTGCATATGTATAGCACTGATTACTGCAGTAATGTCACCGGTAACCCCAAAAGTGTCAAAAATGTCAGTCAAGGGTCCGATCTGTCCGAAACAATGTCGCAGTCCCGCAAAAAAAATCGCAGATCGCCGCCATTACTCGTTAAAAAAAAAAAACAACAAAAATCTTTCCCTTAGTTAGTAAACGCAATAACTTTTGCGCAAACAAATCAAAATAAGCTTTTTGCGATTTTTTTTTTTTTTACCAAACATAGGTAGCATAAAACAAATTGGCCTAAAATGTTAAAAAATTTAGATTTTTACATTTTTTTTGGGGAATTTCATAGAAAAAATGTGAAAAATATTGTTATTTTTGCAAAATTGACGCTCTTTTTTTTTTGTTTATAGCGCATGATCAAAAAATCTCACAGGTGATCAAATACCACCAAAAGAAAGCTCTGTTTATAGGAAAAAAAGGACGTCAAATTTGTTTAGGTACAGCGTTGCACGACTGCGCAATTGTCCGTTAAAGTCACGCAGTGCCGAATCGCAAAATAGGCCCTGGTCAGGAAGGGGGTAAAATCTTCCGGGGCATAAGTGGTTAAATGTCCTACTGTTGCTAATGGTAACCCAGGGGAACCCACACTCAGCAGCTTCCTTGCTACACAAGAGATAGTCTAAGACTGTAGATATAATAAAATAAATAGTTATAGACTGGGGAGAAGATACAAGAGATGTTCAGAGACTGTGGATTTAACACAGGAGATCGTCCGAGACTGCGGATAGGGTACATGAGGTGGTCAGAAGAGATGGTCAGAGACTGCAGACAGGATACAGGCATTACTGGGACAAGATCACTCAGCGCCCAGGGCAAAGATGCCAAACTGCGCCCCTCCCTTCGGGTTAGGGTAAGGGGGGCCCACATCCCTGTAATAAACGATTGCGCCCAGGGCAGCCTCCCCTCCTGCCTACCCCATGTCTTGGCCCTGGATACAGGAGATGGACAGAGACTGCCGGTGTGATACAGGAGATGGACAGAGACTGCCGGTGTGATACAGGAGATGGACAGAGACTGCCGGCGTGATACAGGAGATGGACAGAGACTGCCAGCGTGATACAGGACATGGACAGAGACTGCCGGCGTGATAAAGGAGATGGACAGAGACTGCCAGTGTGATACAGGAGATGGACAGAGACTGCCAATGTGATACAGGAGATAGACAGAGACTGCTGGCGTGATAAAGGAGATAGACAGAAACTGCTGGCGTGCTGCAGGAGATGGTCAGAGACTGTGAACATGCTTTAGGAGTTGCTGGAGACTGGGAACATGCTTTAGGAGACAGTTCTAGAATGGAGAAATATTACATGACACTGCTAGAAATCACTGCTATAACAGGGCAATAGGGAAAAAATAGATTAGTGTCTGCAAGGGCTGCAGGTTGGGCACCAGACCCCCAATGTATGTTTCCACTTTTTCAAATATCAGAAATCACCATTATATCTTTGTTATATGTTCCCATTCTCACTGCATACCTAAAAAAAATCTCTAAATATTTCTTGCCTTTCTATGTGTTTGTTTGCAGCAGGCCTCAGACAGATTGCAAGCTACTCTAAACAACTTGAAATTAGTCGAAAATCAATCTGTCCCCAATAACAAAGAGGGACACACTGGGTTGATTTACTAAGGCTTCATTCACACCTAGGCAATTTGAATAGTGGGCAGAATCGCCACAATTCCAAATAATGGCTAAACACGGAACGCATATGCGATGCCGTTACTTCTTAACCACTTAAGAGGAACTGCAGTCTGCATCACAGTTGTAACTAGAGAACGTACAATTTCCGGGTAAATTGTGTGAAGTGTTCTTGCCGCCACCGGTAGTCTCCAGCTGGAGTGGGCGGAGTAACTATGTCTGTGGGAGTGCCATCAGTTTGTGTGGTGTGGGTGGTGTGGTGTTTGTGTGTGGTGAGTGTGTGGGATTGGTGGCAGTTAAGAAATGTTGGCAGTTGGAACCAAACGGTCTAGTTTTGAACATTCCGAAACATTCCGCCATTCATCCTTATGGGGCAACTTACCAAAGTTGGAGGTGCCTATCTTCATACGGCTCTAGTGTAAAAGCTCTAAATCTCACAGCTTAGAAACTTATACCGTAGGAATTACAGGACCCCGGCCGACATTTTGTTGTATAGTATGTCTATGAAACATTAAAACTGAAAACACAGTTACAGGTTAGAAAACGGCCTTGAAATTTGAGATGGTTTGAGTGCAGTTTCAATGTATGTCAATGGACGGAGTGCGTTGGAAACAAACGGTCATAGTGTAAAAACTATTAGCTACGCTATTCTAAGCTATGGCTTAGATGTGGACATGTTAAGTGGCAGCAGGGATAGGAGAACGTTTTGATGTAACATTTGTGTAGGTGGCGTTAAAAATGAGGGAGTGGCAGCAGTTTAGAAATTGTGGCAAGATTTCTTTGCTCACCCTCTAACCATTTTCAGGCCCAACTCTAGTTTTGAACATTCCGCCATTCATTCCTATGGGGCCAATTTCGCCACAAAAACAACAATATTTTGCAAACCATTCGGCAAAACCTTCCAAAAAGTAAAAAAGACAAAAAGACACAATCAGGAATGATCCGCTTGTTTCGGTAAATTACTTGTCTATGTAGTGTAAAAACTGTGGGAGTAGTTAGGGTGCCAAATTTTTCCATAGGCTTTCACTATAATAAGAATAATATATATGTGAAAGAATAGTAAGTGTACTTGCCATAGGCAAGAACACTTAATAAAACATCTTTACCTTTTCTGAAGCTTTCCTTCAACCACTTTGCATATTATTTTATATGTACTGTGGTTCTGTATTTGCCAAATATGCTGCGGAAATCTCCTTCCACTAAGTCTGACTGCAGCCATTTTAACCACTTAAGCCCCGGAAGATTTTACCCCCTTCCTGACCAGGGCCTATTTTGTGATTCGGCACTGCGTGACTTTAACGGATAATTGCGCGGTCGTGCGACGCTGTTCCTAAACTAATTTGGCGTCCTTTTTTTCCCACAAACAGAGCTTTCTTTTGGTGGTATTTGATCACCTGTGCGATTTTTTGATCATGCGCTATAAACAAAAAAAGAGTTTAAATTTTGCAAAAATAACAATATTTTTCACATTTTTTTATGAAATCCCCCCCCAAAAAAATGT
The DNA here is from genome assembly GCF_965119305.1 of Pelophylax lessonae. Taxonomy (NCBI): domain Eukaryota; kingdom Metazoa; phylum Chordata; class Amphibia; order Anura; family Ranidae; genus Pelophylax; species Pelophylax lessonae. The sequence goes on from NC_138779.1 coordinate 169,807,668, forward strand.
AAAAATCAAAATTTTTTAACATTTTCGGCCAATTTGTTTTATGCTACATATGTTTGGTAAAAAATATCGCAAAAAGTGTATTTTGATTGGTTTGCGCAAAAGTTATCGCGTTTACTAACAAAGGGAATGATTTTTGTTGTTTTTTTTTTAATGCGTAATGGCGGCGATCTGCGATTTTTTTGCGGTACTGCGACATTGCAGTGGACAGCTCAGACCCTTGACTGACATTTTTGACACTTTTGGGGTTACCAGTGACATTTCTACAGTAATCAGTGCTATACATATGCACTGTTACTGTAATATTACACTGGCAGTGAAGGGGTTAACTTTTTTTGAGAGGGAGGGGCTGTGTATATCCCTAGGGGCGTAATTCTAACTGCGATTGGCTGTGGCTTGAGGTTTAGGAACAGTGATCAACGGTCCTACATAGTAGAACCGTATGATCACTATTCCTACACAGGGGAGAATGACAGGCGGCTTGTTTACATCAGCCGCCTGCCTTTCTCCCTCTGCACCGACGATCGGCGAGTGACCGGCGCCTAGACCCTCACAGGCTAGCGACATAGTACTACGTCGCTCTGCCTGTGAGGGGCTGACTGCCGACGTAAATAGTCGTGCGGCAGTCGGCAAGTGGTTAACTGTAGGCAGCTGAAGCTGCTGACTGTTTACTTCCTGGATTTACAAAGACACATATACTATATATATATATATATATGTGTGTGTGTGTGTGTGTGTGTGTATACAGTATCTAACAAAAGTGAGTACACCCCTCACATTTTTGTAAATATTTTATTATATCTTTTCATGTCACAACACTGTAGAAATTACACTTTGCTACAATGTAAAGTAGTGAGTGTACAGCTTGTATAACAGTGTAAATCTGCTGTTCCCTCAAAATAACTAAACACACAGCCATTATTGTCTAAACCGCTGGCAACAAAAGTGAGTACACCCCTACGTGAAAATGTCCAAATTGGGCCCAAAGTGTGGCCACCATTATTTTCCAGCACTGCCTTAACCCACTTTGGCATAGAGTTCACCAGAGCTTCACAGGTTGCCAACTGGAGCCCTCTTCCACTGCTCCATGACGACATCACAGAGATGGTGGATGTTAAAGACCTTGTGCTCCTCCGCCTTATGTTTGAGGAAGCCCCACAGATGCTCAATAGGTTTTAGGTCTGGAGACATGCTTGGCCAGTTAATCACCTTTACCCTCAGCTTCTTTAGCAAGGCAGTGGTCATCTTGGAGGTGTGTTTGGGGTCGTTATCATGTTGGAATACTGCCCTTCGGCCCAGTCTCCGAAGGGAGGGGATCATGCTCTGCTTCAGTATGTTACAGTACATGGTGGCATTCAAGGTTCCCTCAATGAACCGTAGCTCCCCAATGCCGGCAGCACTCATGCAGCCCCAGACCATGACTCTCCCACCACCAAGCGTGACCGTAGGAAAGACACATGTTTTGCATGTGGTTGCTGCCACACACGCTTGACATCATTTGAACCAAATAAGTTTATCTTTGGTCTCATCAGACCACAGGACATGGTTCCAGTAATCCATGTCCTTAGTCTGCTTGTCTTCAGCAAACTGTTTATAGGCTTTCTTTTGCAGCATCTTTAGAAGAGGCTTCCTTCTGGGACGACAGCCATGCAGACCAATTTGATGCAGTGTGCGGCTTATGGTCTGAGCACCGACAGGCTGACCCCCCACCGCTTCAACCTCTGCAGCAATGGGGGCAGCACTCATACGTCTTTTTCCCAAAGACAACCGCTGCATATGCTGAGGCCTGTTCTGAGTGGAACCTGTTCTGTTAAACCGCTGTATGGTCTTGACACCCATGCTGCAGTTCAGTTTCAGGGTCTTGGCAATCTTCTTATAGCCTAGCTATCCTTATGTAGAGCAACAATTCTTTTTTCAGATCCTCAGAGAGTTTTTTGCCACAAGGTGCCACGTTGAACTTCCAGTGACCAGTATGAGAGAGTGAGAGCGATAACACCAAATTTAACACATCTGCTCCCCATTCACACCTGAGACCTTGTAACACTAATGAGTCACATGACACCAGGGAGGGAAAATGGCTAATTGGGCCCAATTTTGACATTTTCACTTAGGGGTGTGCTCACTTTTGTCGCCAGCATTGTAGACATTAATGGCTGTGTGTTGAGTTATTTTGAAGGGACAGCAAATTTACACTGTTCTACAAGCTGTACACTCAATACTTTACATTGTAGCAAAGTGCCATTTCTTCAGTGTTGTCTTGTCACATGAAAAGGTATAAGAAATTATTTACAAAAATGTGAGGGGTGTACTCACTTTTGTGAGATACTGTATGTGTGTGTGTTTTTATATATATATACACACAGTATCCCACAAAAGTGAGTACACTTTTGTGAGATACTGTATGTGTGTGTGTGTGTGTGTGTTTATATATATATATACACACAGTATCCCACAAAAGTGAGTACACCCCTCAAATTTTCGTAAATATGTTATTACCGTATATCTTTTATTGTGACAACACTGAAGAAATGACACGTTGCGACAATGTAAAGTAGTGAGTGCACAGCTTGCATAACAGTGCAAATTTTCTGTTCCCTCAAAATAACTCAACACACAGCCATCAATGTCTAAACCGCTGGCAAAAAAAGTGAGTACACCCCTAAGTGTAAAAGTCCAAATTGGGCCCAATTAGCCATTTTCCCTCCCCAGTGTCATGTGACCTGTTAGTCTTACAAGGTCTCAGGTATGAATGGGGAGCAGGTGTGTTAAATTTGGTGTTATCGCTCTCACTCTCTCATACTGGTCATTGGAAGTTCAACATGGCACCTCATGGCAAAGAACTCTCTGAGGATCTGAAAAAAAGAATTTTTGCTCTACATAAAGATGGCCTAGGCTGTAAGAAGATTGCCAAGACCCTGAAACTGAGCTGCAGCACGGTAGCCAAGACCATATAGCGGTTTAACAGAGCAGGTTCCACTCAGAACAGGACAAACAAGGAGGGACAGGGCGCCCCCGATGACCAGTGAATGGAAAGGCCTTTAGGTTTATTACAGGAAGTTTTAAGCTATTCGCATATGTCCGTGTATAGAGCAATTTGGGGATCTGGATTTTTAAGATGGTAGTGGTGTAGTTGAAAGTCTACATAGGATGCAGGGGGAGAGTTATGTGAGGTCAGTTGTTTATATGTGGAGTCTTTCCCAAGGGGGCCTTTTGGCAACTTCATAAAAGGGATGAGGTATTCATAAGCTCCCAATGTAAGATCTGTGCAAGTATAGGGTGCAGTCTGTAGTTGTTGATCATGGAGAGCACTCCATGCCATAAGTGTAGCGTCAATAGAGGGGGAACGCCAGGTAAAATAGCCTTAAGGAGGCCATGAGGAGGGATGAAAGATCCCTTTGCGATACAATTGATTTTTCTAAATGTACCGATGGTCAAACTTGCCTACGTTAGGGAATCCTGCGCCACCTAGGTGTTTTTGCTTGAGTAGAGAATGAAATCTTAGCCATTTTGCCATTCCACAAGAACTTCCTGAACATTTTATTGATGGTACTAAAGAAGGATTCAGAGAGGGTTATTGGAATGGTACAGAGTAGTAAATTATTTTTGATAATAGGACCATTTTTTAAGTAGCTGTTTTTCCTAGCCAAGTAAGCTCATGGGAGGAAATATGAGTTAGATCTTTTTTAATTGTAGCTATTAAGGTGGTGTCGTTGTTTTCAAACGTTGCCATAGAGGGGAAAGTTAGGTTGACCCCAAGTATTGGAGGGATTTTATTTCCTATTGAAATGAGTATTGAGCTTTCAGGTGTTTTAAAATGGGAGAGGGCAGGAACATGGGCAATATAGAGGATTTTGTAGGGTTGAGTTTATAATATGACACTTGCCCAAAAGAATCTAAAATTTTCTGTACTCTACTTAAGGAGGAGACCGGAGAGGTTAGGGTCAATACCACATAGTCCGCAAACAGGCCGATTTTGTGTTCCCCCATAGGCTACCTGAATACACTTTACTAAGTTATCACTCCTAATGGCCTCCGCCAGGGGTTCCATCACCAATGAAAAGATTAAAGGTGATAACGGGCATCCCTGGTGGGTCCCATTACTAATATAAAATGTATTAGACATAGCATTGGATGTGTAGACACATACTGATGGTAAGGTGTATATAGCTGAGTGTATAGGGCCAGAGAGTCCAAATGTGTTAGGTGTGGCGCTCAAATTCTCCCAGTGGACCCGATTAAATGCTTTTTCAGCATCTAATGTCAGAAACACTGTGGGCTCCTTTCCAGTTCCGTCAATTCAAAGTAGGTTGAACATCCTTCGGGTACTATCTGGTATGAAACCAACCTGATCTGCTTTGACCAAGTGGGGAGTGATCGCTGCTAGTCTATTGGCTAAGATTTTTGCGAAAATTTTTAAGTCACTTTTTTAACAAAGAGGTCTAAAATTTTGGGGGCAATTTTGTTGCAAAGCCACTAGAACTGCCTGAAGCATTTCCTCAGGAAAAGAGGCAGAGGACATTGCTCTATTAAAAAGTCTACACAGGTATGGCACTAATATACTCTCAAAAGCCCTGTAATATTCTGCAGAGAAACTGTCTGCACGCAGTGATTTATTAGGAGGTAGTGAGCGGATAACTCGGGAAATTTCTTGTTCAGAAATATCAGAGTTCAGGGATTGCAACATATATTCATCCATAGTAGGTAAATTTACTGATCGGAGAAAGTCATTTATCTCTGTACCAGTAGGTTGCGATATCAAATAATCTGATTGTAGATTGTACACTTTGCTGTAATAATTGCAAAATGCATTGGCTATGTCTATAGGGTGGTGTACTACTGAATTTGTCTTGGGGTCAATCATATGCGGTAGCTTCTTTTGTTGTTGTTGCTTATGGTTGCAGGAAGCGAGAAACTTACCCACTTTGTTCCCCTGTGTGTAATATGTTGCACACATTTTGCGTAAGAACACTTGATGTTCTGTAATACCTTGCCTGCACTGAAATAACTCAGAAGTGCAGCTGGGGGTAGGATTAGATTTATTTTGCAATTCCAATATCTTAAGCTTAGTTAATGTAGATAATGCTTGTGTCCTCCGCATCTTCTCCCTAGAGGCCACCTGTACCAGTAGGCCCCTACTATATGCCTTATGGGCACACCATAATGAAAAGACCTTAGTTTCAGGCACATCATTACATGAAAAAATTCTTGGATCAGACGATGCTGTTTGGAGTTACTCAGCAAAGCTGTATTATTGCTCCATAGATCTACTGGATTTGCAGTGTGTTGCTCCTTGAGTATCAACAAAGAGCACTGTAATTGTTCAATAATGAAAATAATCCTCAAAAATACATTTTGCCTAATAATTGTTTAAACAATATATATATATATATATATATATATATATATATATATATACTGTGTACACAATTATTAGGCAAAATGTATTTTTGAGGATTATTTTCATTATTGAACAATTACAGTGCTCTCGGTCAATACAAAATGTTAATAAACCTGAATATTTAAGAAAGTAAAAGTGAGGTTTTGGCTTTCTTATGAGATTATCTATGTATGCACAATTATTTGGAAACTATTAGTGTGCAGAATTATTATGCAACTAAATTAAAAATGAAAAATTTCCCATCTTGCTTGTTTATTTGTATCTGTTAAAATGAGAATAATAAACAAAATTATTGTATAATAATAATAATAATAATAATAATAATTGTAAATCAAAATTTACAATTAAACATTTCTGACATTTAAAAACAGTAACCAATATAGCCACCCTTCTTTTTAGGCATCTTGCACATGATACTCCTGTTCGAGCATGTACTTTTTCAGACTTTTTATTTTGTATGTATTTGCACGTATTTACGCACATTTTGGCGTATATGTGTTTGCACAAATGCGCAAAAACTTATTCTTGCACTCTTGTTCTGCACATAATGTAAATGCGCATTTGTGCCTATCCGCGCATATTTGTGCACACTTGCGTGCATGAAGCGTAAATTACTGACCATAAAAGCAGATTTTCAATTTTTATTCATTTATTTTTTTACTGATGAATGCACAGCCCTTTTTTACGGCGCCTGTGTGCATAGGCACATTACTGTACATTTAATAGGCTGAATTTTAGCTTAGTAAAACAAAAAGCCGTATTGAGCTTTTTTCAAGCTGCAGTGTGCAAAAGGCCTTAATAACAGTCTAAAGCCTTCCATTCATGGAGTCTGCCAGTTTCTTGATCTGTTGATGATCAACTTTTTGTGCAGCAGCACCCAGGGCCTCCCAGACACTGTTCAGAGTGGTGTACTGTTTCCTTTACCTTAAATCTCCTGTTTAAAGCCAAACACCACTTTTGTTTAGAAAAATTCATTCCCCTTTGGGTGATCTACTGTATGTACATTGCAAGGATTATAACAACCTTTGTTGCAGATTCCCACCTTTTGTTATTCTAAAGAAATCCCTGTTTCTTCCTCTGTGCCTCTGTGCTGAGTGGGTCTAATGGGAGAGGTTTCATAATTATAAATCAGCTGTGCAGCTACAGGGCTCTAATGAGTGAATCTGCTTGGCCTGCATCCCTTTAGACATGTTCATATTTGGAGTATCTCACCAAAAATGCATTTTTTGTTGCAAGGGGATGCCTGCAATCTAACTTGTATCTTAGTGTAGAATTCTGGGAAAATTGCTGAGCCAATCACACAAGCAGGAAATGTTTCTGGGGTGTGTTCAGTACACATTACGTGTACAGAACACCTCCAGGTAGCCATATAACTTTGCATTTTCAGAAAATGACAGCGGCTGCAAATTGAAAAGGAAAGGTAATGTTTAATACCATTCAATTACAATATGACTTGTGTCACAATTGTATACGCTATATTATTTTTTCTTTGTTTTCTATTTTTTTCCATACGAAAGTGGAATTACCCTTTAAGTAGGGCCCGCAAGTTCTCAATAGGGTTTAAATCAGATGAGGAAGAGGGCCATGTCATTATTTAATCTTTAAGGCTCACAGCTGGTCGATAATTAAGAAACCACTTCTATTAGGCCCCTTTCACACAGACAGACTGCTCAGATAAACCTTTCCGTTTTTTTTGGCGGATCTGAACGGATGCCCCATGCATCTCTATGGGGCATCGGATGTCAGCGGGGACATGTCCGCTGACATCCTATCCATCAAATCTGGACGGATGAAAACCCTATTTTCCGATCCGTCCAGCGGATCGGATGAGAACGGACAGGCGGTCCGTTGTCATCCGATTTCCCCATAGAGAACAGCGGGGACCTGAAAGCTCTGTCTCCGCACACAGGATCGATCCCCCGCCGACGGACTCCCCTGTGTGAAAGGGGCCTTAGACTCACTTTCCCCACATGAATACAGACACACAGGGATTTCTTCAGAATAACAAAGTTTGTTAAAATCCTTGTATTGTACATAGATCACCCAGAGGGGAATGTGGAGTTACGTTTTAGGGTTAGATGTTCACAAGCTGTCTAACCAGGGAGACAGCCTAGTGTACCAAGTAGGGATAGGATGAAAAGCAGCCCTTGCCAAATACTATGAGACATATTTGCTAAAAGAGTTAAGAAATAATAAAATATAGTGTATGGCCCCTTTCACACGGGCTTTCCAATCAGGTCCGTCAGTTTTTTCAGGCAGACCTGATCGGATGCTTCATGCACCTCTATGGGGCAGCGGGTGTCAGTGGTGACATGTCCGCTGACACTCGCTGCTCTCCGATCCGATCCTGTCTGTGAACTCCAGACAGATGTAAACCCTATTTTCCATCCGCCTGGAGTATCAGATCGGATAGGATCAGATGAAAACGCACAGGCGCTCTGTTTTCATCCATTCCTCCATAGAGAAGAGCGGGGGATCTGACAGCTCCGTCTCTGCACACAGAGTGGAGACGGACCTGTCATCCGCCTGCTCAGCGGGGATCGGCGGATCGATCCCCGCTGAGCAAAACCTAGTCCGCCAGGTGCAAAGCCCGTGTGAAAGGACCCTACGAATATTCAATTACCCAAACATGTGAAAAGCTAATTCCTGTTTACTTAAGCCCCGTACACACGCACAGATTGTTGGCTAACTGATCGGCCAACTTTTGTCCAGTGTTGTTTGTTGGTTGAAATGTGCTCTAGACTTGCACTGGACTTTTGTTGGCCAACAAAAACCAACTTCAGAAGTGATGTCATGTGATGGTTGACTTTCCCTGTTTTTTTTCTTCTCTGAGCATGCCCAGTCTTGCTCATCTGATTTTTGTCTGCCAAAATCTGTACTGACTGAGGAACAATCGGCCGTTTTTTGTTGGCCAACAAACATTTTATACAGGCAAAAAATTTGGGGGAGCATACCCATGTATTTCCAAAGCTGCTGCAGCTATGAACCAAAAGACATGTATATTAAAAAAGAATAGCGCGCAAATGCAAAAGAAATTACTACCAAATCTGAAGAGAGTCCATAAATAAAAATGGGGGTTTGGTCCCACCATATGGCCATATCGTGCTCAAGCCCACTACTGCGTCAAAGTACCCCATTATCAGTGGGTCCTACACTATCCATGAAAAAGAGATGAATCCAGCCCTTCTAACCCTTGGAGATAACACTCCTTGCTGGGGAAGATGTGCAAATGCACTACAGGGGACTCCTCCCATATCCACTCGATGGTGGACACTGATTGAGTACAGGTGTGTGTGGGGGGTGGGGAGGGCTGCTCAATCTCGATAGTCTGGTCAGACCGAATACATAATAAACAGGCAAAAAATTTGGGGGAGCATACCCATGTATTTCCAAAGCTGCTGCAGCTATGAACCAAAAGACATGTATATTAAAAAAGAATAGCGCGCAAATGCAAAAGAAATTACTACCAAATCTGAAGAGAGTCCATAAATAAAAATGGGGGTTTGGTCCCACCATATGGCCATATCGTGCTCAAGCCCACTACTGCGTCAAAGTACCCAGTGGGTCTCAGTGGGTCCTACACTATCCATGAAAAAGAGATGAATCCAGCCCTTCTAACCCTTGGAGATAACACTCCTTGCTGGGGAAGATGTGCAAATGCACTACAGGGGACTCCTCCCATATCCACTCGATGGTGGACACTGATTGAGTACAGGTGTGTGTGGGGGGTGGGGAGGGCTGCTCAACCTCGATAGTCTGGTCAGACCGAATACATAATAAACAGGCAAAAAATTTGGGGGAGCATACCCATGTATTTCTAAAGCTGCTGCAGCTATGAACCAAAAGACATGCATATGGTGGGACCAAACCCCCATTTTTATTTATGGACTCTCTTCAGATTTGGTAGTAATTTCTTTTGCATTTACGCGCTATTCTTTTTTAACAAACATTTTATAGCATGCACACCAGATTTTTTTCGGCCGAAAATTCGCAGTTGGTTGTCGGAAGCATCATACTAACAAGCCTACAATCGGCAGATCGGACGTTGGCCAACTATGTACGGCCAACAATCTGTGCGTGTGTATGGGGCTTTATTTCATCTGCACATGATTGGATAATGGATGCATGAAGTGATGTCAAAACATTTTGAGACTAGTTTTGTTGCAAACCAACAGACGGCTGCGCAAGGCTGCACACAGTCACAGAGAGCACCGACCTTCATAAGTCAGTGTGACAAATTCTGACCACATGTCTTACCACGTCTGCTATTTCATCATGGACAGCAAGTTAGAACAAAGAGCAAATGTGAAATTCTGCGTGAAACTAGGCAAATCTGCCACAGAGACGTTTGACACAATTCAGCAGGTTTACGGTGATGCTGCAATAAGTTGTTTGTGGTGTTTTGAGTGACACAAGAGCTACAAGAGCGGAAGAACATCACTGGAAGACGACGAGAGATCAGGAAGATCTTCAACGAGCCCAACCCCTGAAAACTTCAAAACCATTCGGAAACTTTTGCATGATGGTTGTTGAAGAACAATTGCGAAAGTCACTCAAAACACCTTGAATAACTCATTGTAGCATCACCGTTGTAGCATCTTTTTGGAGGATCCCATATCTGGCACCCCCCCCCCACCACCAGGCGGACAGGCGAAGCACCGCACATTGACGTGTCATCAAGTGATGTCACGTGTAGCTCCTCCACACACTGCGGCCCGGAACCTCCTCTGCAAAAACGACGCTGACTGACCTGAGGCGCCAGACAGAAATACATGTAACTGGCAGTGGCACACTTACTATGTGCTACTGGCAGTGGCATCACTAGGGTTGGTGTCACCTGGTGCAGTAAACCATGGTGTCACTCCCCCCCCAAAAAAATGATTTTCCTGTTTTCTGAAAGTGCGCCAAAGATGCAGCATGCAGGACTTTTGGTGCGCTTTTAGAAAATGCAGAAAAAAACGCGCAACCTAATACAAATCTATAGGACTGCAGCTATAACTGCAGGTAAAATGTAGAAAGACCCCCTTTACATTACACAGCCCCCGTACCTCTGGACCCCTTTACATTGCACAGCCCCTGTACCTCTGGACCCCTTTACATTACACAGCCTCCATACCCCTTTTGCAATTCACAGCCGCTGCTGCACCTCTGGACCCCTTTACAATTCACGGTCGCTGCACCTCTGGATCCCCTCAACATTACACAGCCCCCCACACCTTATTGCCCCCTTTACATTACACAGCCCCCCACAACTCTGGACCCCTTTACATTACACAGCTCCCCCTACACCTCTGAACCCTTGTATATTACACAGCCCCCCCCTGGGGCCCCTTTACATTGCACAACCCCCCCCATGAGCCCCTTTACACAGCCCCCCATGGGCCCCTTTATATTGCACAGCCCCCCATTGACCCCTTTACATTACACAGCCCCCCATGGGCCCCTTTACATTACACAGCCCCCCTAAACCTCTTTACATTACACAGCTCTTCTCACACCTCTGAACCCTTTTACATTACACAGCCCCCCATGGACCCCTTTACATTATGCAGCCCCCCATGCGCCCCTTTACATTACACAGCCCCCCTAAACCTCTTTACATTACACAGCTCTTCTCACACCTCTGAACCTTTTTACATTACACAGCCCCCCATGGACCCCTTTACATTATGCAGCCCCCCCATGCGCCCCTTTACATTATCCAGCCCCCCTATTAACCCCCTTTACATTATAGAGCCCCCCCCCATGGAACCCTTTACATTATACAGGCCCCCCATGGAATCCTTTATATTATACTGACTCCCAGCTCTCCCCTACCTTTTAGGAGGAGAGCGGAGCGGGAGGCGGTGTGTCTGAAGCAGAATGGGGGGGGGGGAGAGAATCACTAGCCCTGAATAAACAGCGGGAACTTTGCTAGTTAACAGCAGGTGATTGGTTGCTAGGGGGTCCCAGCAACCAATCACATGCTCATAAAGTTATCTTCTACAGTTCCTGCTGTTTATTCAGGACTGGTGATTCTCTTTTACTAGTACTGCTTCAGACACACTGCCTCCCGCTCCGCTCTCCTGTGCCAGTGAGCGGCAGAGGCAGTCCGGCAGCCGGCCCTGGGTGTCATCCTGGTGCTCCCTGACACCCCCCCAATGTGTGGCACCCGAGGCCGACCGCAACGCCCCCCCCCCCCCCCCCAAGCCTCCCTGTTGGTACGCCACTGGTGAGAAGGCTCAACTCCTTTAATTAATCAGCTCAACAGTCTGGGGCTTTCATAAAGGTTTTCATAGGCACCCTTCAGAATTCTGTCAGGGCGCTTTGTCAGTGCTTTAGCCTGATTCATGTACCTTTCAGGAACAGGTACATGAAACGTGTCGGTGCCTGCACTGATGTCAGAGTGTCCATACTGGACACTTCTTCAGTGCACTCCTTTCCTTTCTTCCTGGCTACTATGCCCGCCACACTGTGTTCTTGGCTGCATTACTTTAAGAATCTGTCACTGCCTTAACGACAGGTTCTTAAAGTGGTGATAGTAAGAACTAACTGAATATGCTTTTTTTTACTCTTTAGATCCGGGCTTGCTGGATACAATTAGGAGCTTACTGACTGCCTTTGCTTGTTGCCTGGAATTTTTATTTTTGCCGAGTGCAACAACTCTCTGCTGCAGTAATGTATGTTGCTATTTATGCGGATTGAGCCTTAAGGGCCATACACACTATCAGATTATCTGAAGACTTTTTCCTTCAGATTTACCTTTTCTATGTAGTGCAAGGGCCTGCCGGATTGCATACAAATTGAAAGTGTTTAGGTTTGACCTCATATTATATGGTTATGGTAAATCTACAGACAAAAGTCTTCAGATAATCTGATAGTGTGTATGCTTACGCTTTAGAATTTTCTGCAGGTAATGACATTTATTCAAAAAAAAAAAAAAAAGGTCTTTAAGGTTTGCAACTAAGGAGGTAAAGGGTTGAGGCACCTTTGGGAGGGGATGTCTTCCAAGGAACAAAAATTCTGGTTGTTTGATTTTTGGATTTGTTCCCATAATCCTTTACTTATCCTTCTGCTGTCTCCATATCTACAGTTGCTTTTGGAGCATTTGGAGTGCTTGGTTTCACGCCATGAACGTTCTCTGAGGATGACTGTTGTAAAGAGGCAGGCACAATCGCCAGCTGGGGTCTCCAGTGAGGTTGAGGTGTTAAAGGCTTTGAAGTCCCTGTTTGAGCATCACAAAGCCCTTGATGAAAAGGTAAGAAAACGCTGTCTTTAAACACCAGCAAGTAATATATCTATATGTACATTCAGTGGCTAGCAGCATTCCACCCCTTGCTTCATCTCTCCCAAGCAGGGTGTCTGGCTGAATAATTGAAACCAATAAGGTTGGCAACTTCTAAGTGCACAGTCTGTGTTCACTTTAACACAGGTGCTTTGCTGAGCTTCTGGGTTCACGGAGCTTTTTAACACCAGTACAGTTCTCATCTTCCTGGGACACATGGTGACTTGTGGAATTTTGCTTATAAGACTTCAAGTTACTATGTATGGATCAGTTATGATTGTAGTTGTAGCATTTTAAAACTAGTCTACCAGGACCCAGGCCCCCTTCCCTAATGAGGAAACATTAGAAAGGATGGGACCCACCAGGCATTTTAGCATAAGTGTTTCTTCTATCCATATGTGATACATGGGGGAAAATAAATTATTTATCCCCAGCAGATTTTGTAATTTTGCCCACTTACAAAGAAATGTAGCCAGCCTGTGGGAGCCAGAATTATTGTTGGTTGGTAGGAGATCAAATACTTATTTCTCTTACGTCCTCTGACAGTCACCACCCATTCATTCAGCCTTCACTAATGGGTAATGGTACCCTCTGCAGGAGCAAGCTAGGCAGTTTGAAAGGTTAATAAAAACTTTTCTATACTTAGACACACCTCTAGGGGGCCACCCCACAGCCATTATCCTAAACCAGTTTTCACTGTTCCTCAGTTTTATGTTGCCTAGCGTCAGGAGTAGTCTAGCTCTTCCTTGCTGGGACCTAGCGTCTCAGTTCTTTGTTTTTTTTTCCAAAATATGTTTTTTTATTTGAAAATAGATTTTTATTTCTCTCACTATCGCTAGTTAGTCAGGGTATTTTCCTAGAGGACTACAAGCGACAGCAGAGCTGGGCCTCGCACTGGACAATATAGATCCTTATGGAGTCCCAGCCTGCCAACGAGCGTCGCAGGTCACTGGTGCACCCTGGCCTTGCAACGACAGTGCCCCTCGGGATGGGGACGAGCCTGCGGAGGTCCATCTTTGCCGAGGGTGTCTCAACTTCGGAACGCCCGCGTGTTGCTAGCATCCCTCCCTGGGTGACGGCACCCCCACTCAGGGTGGGAGGTCTCCCGTATCAGAGCGGTGCCCGCTTTTTCTGGACTGGTGAGTTCTACTACCCCCTTGTCCCTGGGACTAGGACCTGTAAGGGGGTTCTGTGATCCCACTCTTAGGGGATGGCAGTGCTGGTGGTCTCTGTGATATCCCCCTTCTGGCCAGCATGGTTAGTTTCCCTCCCTCCCTGGCCCTGCTGAGGGCGCTGTGCGGGGTACTTGCTGTACCTGGGGGGTGTGGGGGGCTCCATAGCTTCAAAGGGTTCTCCCTGGGATCCCCTGTGGTGGCCAGATCGTGCATATGTGCTGCAATTGGCGCTGTTTCACACGGCCACCATCTTGGATAAGGGCAGGTTGTCTGGGCTCAGTGTAAGGGCAGTAGCCATTTTAGGTTATTGTCCTGTGGGTAAACGCCTAGTAAGGGCGGCGGCCATTTTGCCTGTGATTTTTCCCATTGACTTTCATTAGGCACCATTTTTTTGTGGCTCAGGACGGGCATAGGCCTCTGGGGTGTGAGGTCACTTCCTCCCTCTCTTCCATTTTCTGTCACAGCGTGTGGCAAGTACTGATACTGTAGGGGGATTTTTACTGTTTTCTCTGGCATTTTCCTGGTAAAACTGTTTTCTCTTGTGGCTACTGCCTTTTCTGAAGGAGCTCTTCAAATAGTGCAAGTGGCGGTGGGGGTCCGCGGGAACCGCCGTTTTAAAGGTCCAGCGTCCCATTAATTTTTAGGTGCAAATATGGACTCCCAGGATAACAAATTCCCCACAGACTTGGTTGGGGCTTCGGGAACTCCTGAATTCTCTTCCATGGCCTCATTATCTGGTGCTCTTGCAACTTTGGCGTCCAAAGTGGATCTGCTGATGTCGGAATGCACTTCTCAAAAACTGCCTATGCCCTCCCAGTCCTTTGACTCAGAGCCTGATTTGGTTGCCATGGACAACGTCCCCCCAAAGGGGTCCCTGTCCTCCCCTTTCCCGAGGGAGAGGAGGAGGAATTTTCCTCCTCTGTGGCATGGGAACGCGCTGCGATGGACGCACTCATTAGTTCCATTAGGGAGACTTTGAATCTTGGCGATGAGCCATCTCAGTCAAGTAAGTGGGCTGCCTTTGGTTTCCAAAGGGCCCAGAAGTCAGGTCAGGTTTTCCCTTGCCCTGAGGCGTTTCCCGAAATTGTGAACGACCAATGGTGTCGCATCAAACATATGCTAGTGGTGCCTAAGTGTTTTCACTACCGCTATCCCTTTGCAGAGGCTGTGGACAAACGTTGGACAGTGTCCCCTAAGGTGGACCACACTGTTAGTAGGCAAATAAATTCACCTTGATTCCGGTGGAGGACTCTCCGGTGTTCAAGGATCCGGCAGAAAGGCGTGTGGAGGCGCTTTCCGGGCACATGTATTTGGTGGCAGGCTCCCTGCTCAAACCTGTGTTTGCTTCGGTGATTGCCTCTCAGGCTCTCACTGCATGGCCCAAGGTGCTTTGGAGCACCCTGGTGGCAGAGTGGGCCTCTCCAACTGCCCTTGACATGGTGAATCAGATGACCCAGACCAGGATGTACCTGTGTGACGCGGCCTTGGATGAGGCTCCGTTAGTCGCTCTGCTATCTACGGTCGGGGTCGCGATCCGCCGCATTATTTGGCTGAAAAGCTGGTCGGCTTACCACGCTCCCAAGAAGACTGTGTCTGATGTCCCTTATGTGGGGAGTCGTCTTTTTGGAGACGCTCTGGATGAGTTGATCAAGGGGCTTACGGGGGGGTACTCTTTTGTCCCAGGTCTCTAAGGGAAAGGCCATCCGCGCTAGGCGGGGACCTTCTTTTAAAGTTCAGCGTGGGTCCCTTCGTGCCTTCGGGGCACAGGAAAAAGGAAAATCATTCAAGCCCTCCGGTGGTCACAAGAAGCCGTAGTCGGGTAAGCCAAAGGCCGGTCAGACCGGTTCAGCGGCCCAGTCCACTTCTTCCTGAAGGGACACCCTCACCCGTTTTAGGGGTGGGGGGACATCTGCGTTGCTTTCTGGAACCCTGGTTGTCCAGAATTCAGGACAGGTGGGTTCACGAGCTGATTCATTCAGGGTACAAGATCGAGTTTCGATCTCGCCCTGCAGACAGGTTCTCCCCTTTAAATCGCCATCTGACTCCTGATCGTTTCAGAGATCTCATGGGGGAACCCGCGATCCCCTGGTGGACGCCACGGACGTGTTGGTGGTGCCCTGGCACCGGTATCGGCTGATTCATGCCTTCCCTCCTCATACAAGATCTGCTCGCCCAAGGAGTCATTGTGCCAGTGCCTTCACGGGACAGGTTTCACGGTTTTTATTCCAACCTGTTCACGGTGCCCAGAAAAGAGGGCAACGTGCGTCCCATTCTGGACCTAAAGTCTCTGAACCGTTTTGGTGCAGAAGTTCCGGATGGAATCCATCAAGTCGGTGGTGGCGTCGTTGCATCCAGGGGACTTCCTGGCTTCAATCGACTTGAAGGATGCGTATCTGCACATCCCTATCTTCGAGGGTCATCAGAGATATGGCAGAGGAGCATTACCAGTTCGTGGCACTGCCCTTCGGTCTCGCTTCAGCTCCCAGGGTATTCACCAAGGTTTTGGCTCCAGTGCTGGCTTTGCTGCATTTAAGGGGGATTGCAGTCCATGGTTATCTGGACGACCTCCTGTTAAGGTCGAGCTTGTGTGCAACTTTGACGAGCGATCTGTCTGTAACGGTTCAGACGCTCCAGGAGTTCGGGCGGACCATCAATTTTCAGAAGTCCTGACCCTGCGGGATGAGATCAGGTCCCTCAAGGACAACGATCTCTCCTCCTTGCGGGCCTGTATGCGGTCCCTGGGTCTGATGGTTTCGGCCTTCTAAGCCATCCCGTTTCACACGAGAACTATGCAAGCAGAGATTCTGGCCAAGTGGGACAGAACGCCTCAGTCTTTGGACAGGAGGATTTCTCTGAGCCACCTCGCAAGATCAGATCTTTTGTGGTGGCTCCGGTCACCAACTCTGACACAAGGTAAGTCCTTCCGGCCTCTGCTGTGGAAGGTGCTCACCGCGGATGCCAGTCTATCAGGCCGGGGTGGAGTTCTAGGCACGCTTTGTGCCCTGGGGACGTGGTCGGTGGAGGAGGCCTCCTTATCGATAAATATCTTGGAGCTCCGAGCAATCAAACTCTGCCTGTTCCATTGGTCACCTCGGCTTCGGTGTTGCCTGGTTCGGGTTCAGACGGGACGCGGCACGGCAGTGGCTTATATCAATCACCAAGGGGGCACCAAGAGTTTCCGGGCAGTGGCTGAGATCCTAGCTTGGGCCGAGACGCACGTTCCGGCCATTTCGGACGGTCACATTCCGGGTGTGGAGAACTGGCAGGCGGACTGTCTGAGTCGCCAGACTCTGGACCAGGGAGAATGGTCCCTATATCCAGAGGTGTTTCGTCTCCTGTGTGTCCGGTGGTGGTCTCCGGACGTGGACTTGTGCGCGTCCTGTCTCAACAACAAGGTGGGAAAGTTCGTGGCCAGAACCCGCGATCCTCTGGTGGACGCCACGGACGCGTTGGTGGTGCGCGGGCACCGGTATCGGCTGATTTATGCCTTCCCTCCGATTCAACTGTTGTCCAGGTTCATCCGCAGGTTGGCATCGGAACAGATGAATGCAGGTCATTCTGGTAGCCCCAGACTGGCCGCGTTGCTCTTGGTACGCGGACATCATGCAGATGATCGTCGAGCCTCCCTGGCGGCGTTCACTAAGAGACGATCTTCTGTCTCCAGGGCCGATCTTCCATCCTGCTTTACAGTCTCTGGCTTTGATGGCGTGGCTGTTGAAAGCCAGGTCTTGTGAGATAGGGGTCTGCCAAATGCTGTCATTCCTACCTTATTGAAGGCTCGGAGAGCTACCTCTAGGAAAATTTATCATCGCACCTGGAAGGCGTATATTGCCTGGTGCGAGTCGCACGGGTTTCATCCCCGCTCTTTCTCGGTGGCGAGGATTTGGCCTTCCTGCAGGAAGGCGCTGACCACGATAAAAGTTCAGTTGTCAGCCTTAGCCATTCTGTTCCAGCATCCCTTGGCGACTAATTCTTTGATTCACACCTTTTATTCAAGGGGTGCGGCATCTGGCTCCCCTGAGGAAGGCCCCTTTGCCCCCCTGGGACCTAAATTTGGTGTTGTCCATGTTACAACGGCCTCCCTTTGGGAACATCCCAGAAATACCTCTGCCTGTGTTGTCCCAGAAAGTTGCTTTTCTGGTAGCTATCACATCTGCTTGCAGAGTGTCTGAGTTGGCGGCTCTGTCTTTCTATTCGCCTTATCTGGTGCTTCTTAGGGAGAAAGTGGTTCTGCGACCCAATCAGTCTTTTCTCCCCAAGGGGGCCTCGACTTTCCACCTTAATGAGGATATCGTGTTGCCTTAGCTTTGTGCGAAGCCCAAGCATCCCCAGGAATTTGCCTTGCATTCCTTGGATGTGACGGGCGGTCTTTTAGGAAGTCTGATTCTCTGTTTGTCCTTCCTGAGGGACCTCGGAAGGGTTTGGCTGCGTCCACGGCAACCATTTCTAAGTGGATGAGACAGACAATTGTTCAAGCCTATTCAATCAAGGGTAAGGTTCCTCCTTTCCCTGTAAAGGCTCATTCTACTAGAGCTGTCCGTGCTTCTTGGGCTTATTGCCATCAGGCTTCTGTGGCTCAGGTGTGCAAAGCAGCGACCTGGTGATCTGTGCACACTTTTACAAAATTCTACTATTCTTCCTGTACTGGTATCCTTGGATGCTTCCTTTGGCCGCAAGGTTTTGAGTGCGGCAGTTGTTTGAAGAGACGTTTTTTTCCGATCTCTTCCTGGGGTGTTTTCTTTGTTCTGGGTTAGCTCTCGTTTTTAGCTATGTTGCCCTGTGGTCTCAGGTTGTCTTCTGGCCCGGTTGTTTCGTTGCCTTTTTGATAGGTTGCGTTTTCCCACCCCTCACACCTGCACTGCTTTGGGACATTCCACTAGTGAAGGCTGAATGAACGGGCAGCGACTGTCAGAGGACGTAAGAGAAAATAGAATTTTTGTAAGAACTTACCATTAAATTATTTTCTCTGAGTCCTCTGACAGTCGCCGCCCCCGCCCCTCTGGTTCTTGGATATGGGGGTTATTGCCTTCCGGTACTGCTTGCTACAAACTGAGGAACAGTGATAACTGGTTCAGGATAATGGCTGAGGGATGGCCCCCTAGAGGTGTGTCTAAGTATAGGAAAGTTTTTTTTAACCTTTCAAACTGCCTAGCTTGCTCCTGCAGAGGGCACCATTACCCATTAGTGAAGGCTGAATGAATGGGCGGCAACTGCCAGAGGACTCAGAGAAAATAATTTTACAGTAAGTTTTTAAAAAAATTATATTTTCTCTTACGTTCTTTGACAGATGCAGCTTCATATCTTCTTGACCATTAAATTATGCTGCCCCCTACAGAAGTAGGACACTAGGCAGGAACAAACTTCACCACACCTATGGGGCAGTCCCTGCAGGCATAACCCCACACACTCTGCTACAGCCCTCAGTTTTGTTTCTGCCTAGTTTAGGAGTAGAACCTAGTTCCCTGCTGTGATTTCAGTCCTAGCTGTTATTTTTTGGGAACTTTTTTTGTAATTTATTTCTAGTTAGAGTTCCTGGAGAACTACAAGCAACAGCCGGCTGGGTTTCGGACTGGATATTGTAGATCCTTAAGGTCTCTCAGCCTGGCATGCGAGCATGAACAGGTTATAGTCCAGCACTAGGCCTCACCAGGCCAAAGCCCCGTTGGACAGGGACGAGCACCTGCGAGTGGACCATCTCGCTGGGATGCGAACAACCTGGGATGCCCTGAGTTGCAGCGAACCCCCTGGCTGGCAGCACCCCCACCCTGGGTGGGAGGTAGTCTGTTTGGAGCGGTGCCCATCTGATATTGTGGTATGGTGAGTAAGTGTCCCCCAAATTCTCTGGCGGTCTCGGGGTGGACGTGGGCCTTCTCCGTGGAATAGTCGGACCCTCGGGTATCCCTCAGTTCCCCTGGCCTCTCAGGTATACCAGGCCCCCCCTCAGCGGTTTTCCCCTCTCCCATGGCAGGGCGGATATATTGCGGCAGTTCTGCGGGGGGGGGGGAGGGGGCGTTTCTCTGGTAGGGTCTCCTTCTGGGGAACCTCCGAAGCCTTTTGCCTTCTGACCCCCGCTCCAGGTGTCCTGGAGACCTCATGGTGCACCATGGGGGCCACCATTTTGCAGTAGACTTTTTGCTCTGCATTAATGTTAAATTTTTCTTCATTGCAATGCATGGGCAGCCATTTTTTGTAAGCTCCCCATAGGAATGCATGAGGCGGCCATTTTCTTGTAGTCCACGATCGCTGGACAGCAAAGGGAGACACTAAAGACTCTAGGCATGACCCAGGTGCTTTTCTATTTCCTGTGTCAGATCATTCTTTCTGCTGCACAGAACATTCCTGGAAGTCTCCTGCTCGGTTTGGTAATGTGTTTGGACTCCCTTGTGGGTATTCTTCACTCACACTGCTGACAGTCTGTGTTAGACTGGGACTTGCTATACCGCTAGTTCAGCGGTGCGATCGCGTTTTTGTGACTTTTTTAAATTGACACTGCATCTTTTTATTTTCAGTGTAAATGGAGTCCCAGGGCAAAAATTCACCTACATACCCTCTGGGTTGCAGCCCCTGTCTGCTTTTACAGCAGTTTTGGAAAGCCTGGTGTCAAAAGTGGATTTAGTGTTGAAAAGTACCAATAGCTGTAAGCGCCCTTTGCCTTCGCCTCTCTCTGTAGTATTTTCAGATTCTGAGGCAGATATGGCCGCCGCAGACGCACACCACCTTGGTGGCTCTGTGTCATCACATTCTGATGGTGAAGAGGACATGTCCTCGTCAGCTGCCGCACGGGAAACCGCATTGGTGGAAGCAATTATAGTTTCAGTGCGAGAAACTTTAAAACTGGTGGATGAGTCTACAGTGTCAGGAACGCAGGAGTCTTTTGGCACCCCCAAATCTTAGAAATCAGGCAAGGTGTTTCCCTGCCCGGAACTTTTTGACAATATTGTCAATGAACAGTGGGGGTGCATCAAGCACATGCTAGTGGTGCCCAAACATTTCAAACGCCGCTATCCCTTCGTGGATGTGGTTTCCAGTTGGTGGACTGTGCCACCAAGGGTGGATCATCCGGTTTCCAGACTGAATTAGTACAATGTGGTCCGGTGGAAGAATCCCCGGCCTTTACAGACCCTGTTGATAGACGGATTGAGTCTGTCCCGCCATTTACATGTGTTAGCGGGCTCAATATTGAAACCAATATTTGTGACCACCCTGGTGTCACAGACCATCACTGAATGGGTTAAGATACTTAAAGGTCACTTGGAAATGGAACAGATTTCTCCAGGGCTGATTAAGCTCATGGATCAAACGGCTCAAGCCCTGCTGTATATATGTGATGCGTCACTGGATGCGGCTCCCCTGGTGGTCTGCAGTGGGGATTGCTATTAGATGCATGGTGTGGTTAAAGAGCTGGTCTGCGGACCAGGCTTCCAAAAAGGCTCTTTCTGATCTTCCCTTTACGGGGGAGAGGTTGTTTGGATCCTCCCTGGATGAGTTGATCAAAGGCCTTACGGGTGGGAAGAGTACTCTTCTCCCTCAATCTACTAAGAGCAAGGCGCCACATACAAGATGGGGGTCCTCTTTTACTGCTCATAGGCGGCTTTTTCGTGCCTCCGGGTTGCAGGAGAAAGGAAAGCCTTTCAGGCCTTCTGGGGGTTCCAAGAAGATGTGGTCAGGAAAATCGAAGACAGGCCAATCTGGAATTGCAAACAAATCCTCGTCTGCATGAAGGGGCACCCTCACCCGTTTCTGGGGTGGGGAGACTTCTTGGCTTCTTTCCAGAACCATGGACTTCCTTGCTTCAGGACAAATGGGTTCACAAACTGATCCAATCAGGGTACAAGATGGAATTCCAGTCTCGACCGTCGGACAGGTTCTTCCCGTCCAATCTGTGCCTATCTCTAGACCGGTTAAGGGATCTTTGAGAGGCGGTACAAGATCTGCTGTCACAAGGGGTGATTGTGCCAGTTCCTTCTCAGGAACGCCTTCAAGGGTTTTATTCAAACCTGTTTACCGTGCCCAGGAAGGAAGGCAAAGTGCGTCCAATACTGGACCTCAAGGCTCTGAACCGTTTTGAGTGGGTACAGAAGTTTCAAATGGAGTCCATTCGCACAGTAGTCTTTCATGGAGACTTTTTGGCCTCCATAGATATCAAGGAAGCATATCTACATCAGTGTTTCTCAACTCCGGTCCTCAGGGCACACTAACAGGCAGATTTTAAGTATTACCTTGGGGAGATGCAGACTAGAATACTGCAATCACTGAGCAGCAAATTATACCACCTGTGAGGTATTTCAGTTTTCTTGCAAACCTGGCCTGTTAGTGTGCCCTGAGGACCGGAGTTGAGAAACACTGATCTACACATCCCTATCTATGCTGGACACCAGTGCTTTCTTTGCTTCGCTATAGGAGAGGAGCATTATCAATTTGCGGCGTTACCCTTTGGCCTCGCCTCTGCCCCCAGGGTCTTTACCAAGATGCTGGCCCTGGTGTTGGCATTACTGCACCAATGGGGAATTTCGGTACTGGGGTACCTGGACGATCTCCTATTGAGGGCGGACTCTCATTCAGCCCTGTTGGGCGAGTTCGGTTGGAACATCAATTTCAAAAAATCCACCCTGATACCTTCACTGAGACTGGATTATCTGGACTCCACTTTGGCGAGGGTCTTTCTTCACCCGGACAAGCTGCAGAAGTTGCAGGGGGCGACCCGGCTGCTGTTGGAAAACAATCTGTCCTCTCTGCAGACTTGCATGCAGGTCTTGGGTCTGATGGTATCAACCTTCGAGACGGTTCAGTTTGCTCGGTTCTACACGAGACCCTTACAAAGGGAAATTCTTGTAAAGTGGAACAAGGATCCAAAATACTTGGACACCTTGATTCCATTGAATCGCAACATAAAGTCTGCTCTTCTATGCTGCCTTCACTCGTCAGCACTGTGCAAAGGCAAGTCCTTCCTTCCGTTGTATTGGACGGTGGTAAGCACGGATGCCAGCCTGTCAGGCTGGGGAGGAGTGCTGGGAAGGCTCTGCGCCCAGGGATCCTGGACAGTGGAAGAGTCCAAGTTGCCGATAAATATCTTGGAGCTCAGAGCGATAAAGCTTTGCCTGAGTCATTGGACAACTCGTCTGCAAGGTTGTCCGGATTCAATTGGACAATGCTACGGCCGTGGCGTACATCAATCATCAAGGGGGCACCAAGAGTGTCTTGGCGGCCTGGGGGTTGGCCGAGATTCTGGATTGGGCGGAGAAGTTTGTTCCAGCTCTCTCTGCTGTGCACATTCCAGGTGTGGACAACTGGCAGGCGGATTACCTGGGTCGTTAGGTGTTGGATCAGAGGGAGTGGTCCCTGCATCCGGAGGTGTTTCACCTCCTGTGCATTCAGTGGGGGACACCTGATGTCGACCTGTTTGCTTCTCGCCTCAACAAGAAGGTTCAGAGGTTTGTATCCAGGTCGAGGGATCCTCTGGCCGACCCCACAGACGCAGTGGTGGCTCCTTGGGGCCAGTATTGGCTGATCTATGCGTTCCCTTCGCTGAAACTCCTGCCGAGGCTTCTGCGCAGAATAGAGGTGGAAGGGATTCCGGTCATTCTGGTGGCCCCAGACTGGCCTCGCTAAGCTTGGTACACGGACCTGTTAAGGTTGGTCGCCGATGCTCCTTGGAGACTTTCTCTCAGGGAAGATCTGCTGTCTCAAGGACCGATCTTCCATTCTGCTTTACAGTCGCTGTCTTTAACGGCGTGGATGTTGAAAGCCAGGTATTGAAGGATAGGGGTCTTTCTGACTCTGTGATTCCTACACTATTGAAGGCCAGGAAGTCTACTTCCAGGAAGATCTATCATCGTACGTGGAAATCGTACATTTCATGGTGTGAATCGCTGAAAGTGCACCCTCGCTTGTTCTCGGTAGCTAGGGTTTTGACCTTTCTTCAAAGAGGGGTTGAACAGCGTTTGGCTTTTGGCAATATCAAAGGCCAAGTGTCGGCTTTGGCTATTTATTTCCAACGTCCTTTAGCTATGCATGCCCTTATTCGCACTTTTATTTAGGGAGTGCGTCATTTGGCTCCTCCGAGGCAATCCCCTCTGCCTCCGTGGGATCTGAATTCGGTGTTATCTGTTCTTCAAAAACCACCGTTTAAGAACATTGGGGAGATTCCCCTATCCACTTTATCTCAGAATGGTTGCCTTTTTGGTGGCTATCACTTCTGCCTGCAGGGTGTCTGAATTGGTGGCCCTTATCTGGTGGTCCACAGAGATAAGGTGGTACTTCGACCTAATTAGTCCTTTCTTCCTAAGGTGGTTTCTGATTTCCATTTAAATGAAGACATCGTGCTGCCTTCACTCTGTCCTAAGCCCAAACATCCCAAGGAAATTGCTTTGCATTCTTTGGATGTGGTTCGGACAATTAGAGTTTACCTGGCGGCTACTGAATCTTTCAGGAAATAAAACTCTCTTTTTGTCCTTCCCGAAAGACCTCGTAAAGGATTGGCTGCGTCTGCTGTGACCAAATCCAGATAGATCAGGCAGACGGTGGTTCAGGCTTATTCACTAAAGGGTCAGGTTCCTCCTTTCCCGGTGAAGGCACATTCTACTCGAGCTCTGAATGCCTCTTGGGCATTTCACCATCAGGCGTCAGTGATGCAAGTTTGCAAGGCGGCTACTTGGTCATCGGTGCACATGTTCACAAAATTCTACAAGGTAGATGTGTTGGCATCTTCGGATGCCTCTTTTGGCTGCAAGGTTTTGCAGGCTGCTGTCTAAAAGAGAACTTTTTTCTCTTTGAGGGTGTATGTTTTTTTCTAGGTGAGCTCCAGTTTTTCCTGGTTGAGCTCCTTGTTTCCTGGTTGGCTACGTTTAGCCTTGGGAAATTACGTTGTTCTTTGCATTCTTTTTTGCCACCCCTCATGTAAATACTGCTTTGGAACATCCCAATTGTCAAGATGATATGAAGCTGCATCTGTCAATGAACGTAAGAGAAAATTGGATTTTTGACTTACCGTAAAATCCTTTTCTCTGGAGTTCATTGACAGATGCAGAACCCACCCCTCTGATTATGAGTGGAATGGGGTTGTTGTCTTCTAAGCACTGCTTGCAACAAAACTGAGGACTGTAGCAGAGTATATGGGGTTATGGCTGCAGGGACTGCCCTGTAGGCGTGGTGAAGTTTTTTCCTGCCTAGTGTTTTACTCCTGTAGGGGGCAGCAGAACCTAATGGTCAAGAAGATATGAAGCTGTGTCTGTCAATAAACGTAAGAAAAAATAATTTTACGGTAAGTCAAAAATCCAGTTTTTACTCACTGAACTGCAACTCAATTTATAACATTTGCACCTGGATTTTTGGTTGATATTCTGTCTCTATCATTTAAAATACACCTATTATAACAATTATAGACCCTATATTTCTTTGTAAGCGGGAAAACTTACAAAATATTCAGTGTATCAAATATTTATTTCCCCCACTGTACATCTGGTCTACCACCATACATGTGAATATTCTTAATAGAGAATAGAGACCTTTTTTCTTCCTGAGCAAAATTCCACATGGCGATCTTTCGTTGGGAAATATGTCATAGAAAAGATCCTTCCTTTTTTATGAAGCTAAAAAGAGACATACCAAGATAGCATTCTTACAGAAGGCCTATTTTAAAAAAAAACTGCATATACCTTAATTATGGAACAATTACTTCAACCAGGTCTTCAATGGGACAATCATGCAGGGCAAAGTTTAAGGGAGTTTCTAATCAAGCAAATATGCACAATTTTCAGTAGAGCAAGAACTCAAAGACTCCAGAAGGCTGCAATACCGTATCTTTAAAAGGATCAATGAAAAGTAGACCAACTTCATTGGCTAATGTCTATTTCCCGAATACTGACTATGTGTTAAAAAAAGTAGCAAACTATTTACAACTGTTTTCCACAGGTATGTTAATATTAGGAGGGGATTTTAACATAATGCCTAATCCCTTACAAGATAGATCTAACAGCAAATCAGCCACCCTTTATAGAGCACATAAACTCAAAACCTCTCTAGGCTTTGCTCCTGCACTACTTCCGGTGTACATTGAGCACAGAAGGGAGAGACTTTACATTTTATTCATTACCACATGAAAAATATTTATCAACTTTATCTTTATTTCACAGCAAGATCTCCCAGTTCTGTCTAGTGCCAAGATAGGTGTACAATCCATTTCAAGTCACATCTCCATTTCTATCAAACTATCTTAATTAACCTCCCTGGCGGTATTCCCGAGTGTGGCTCGGGGTTAACTTTCAGTACCAAAAGCGGTAACCCCCGAGCCATACTCGGGATTTTCCCAGAATGTTTCTCACCTTCCCTGTGATCCCCTGCCGTCCTCCCTGACTGTATCATGCCATTTCACCACAGGATTTCACCTGGTGACTATTCCAGTGCCCTGCCTGTGCTTTTTCAGTGCTTTGTGCATGGAAAATTTTGAACGACCATGGCGTCCAAAAAGCGTTCTTTTTGCACAAAAGCGCTTTTAGACGAACTGGAATACAGTGACAGAAAAACTCAGTTACTTTAAGAACTGAGCGATAGCGATTCGTGGGAAAATTCGTCATCAGGTATGGAAAGTGACGACTGCGATGATTCTGATGTCTCTTTCTGGCACATAGCTTGTGGAATTTGGGAAGTATATCAAATGATTTTTCAGAATTTCCAACAGAGCGATGTGTCAGAAAGAGACATCAGAATCGTCGCTGTCGTCACTTTCCGTACCTGATGACAAATTTTCTCACGAATCGCAATCGCTCAGTTCTTCAAGTAACTCAGTTTCGCTGTTGATGTTTTCCAGTTAGTCTAAAAGCGCTTTTGTGCAAAAAGAACGCTTTTTGGACGCTATGGTCATTCTCAATTTTCCAGGCACAAAGAACGGGAAACGCACAGGCAGGGCACTGGAAAAGTCACCAGGTGCAATCCTGTGGTGAAATGCCATGATACAGTGTAATCTGTTAGGATCACAACTTTGTATCATGTCATTTAGTGTATTTACATTTTTTAAATTGCTGCCGGTTCCACCCCCCTACATCGACCGAGCACACAGCGGGAGGACGGCGGGGGGATCACAGGGGAAGGTGAGTTTTAAAATGTAAAACAACAGATTTCCATGCAAAACAATGTACCGCTTTTAGCACAGAAATCTGGACATAATCAGACCGCCAGGGAGGTTAAGTAAAGAACATGATTCATGACAATGGATCTAAAACAACACTTTATTTAGCAATCAATCCAAATTTCTATGTGTCAAACTTATGTAGAGCACTGGCTCCAGGGGAGGTTGCAAAGGGTGGTGATTAATGGGGAGTACTCAGATTGGGCGGGTGTGAAAAGCGGGGTCCCCCAGGGTTCTGTCCTGGGGCCAATCCTGTTTAATTTATTCATAAATGATCTAGAGGAGGGGATATCTAGTACAATCTCAGTATTTGCGGATGATACTAAACTAAGCATGCCAATATCTTCTGGGCAGGATGTGGAAACCTTACAAGCGTACCTGAACAAAATAATGGGGTGGGAAACTACATAGCAAATGAGGTTTAATGTTGAAAAATGTAAAGTAATGCACCTGGGTGCCAGAAACCAGAAAGCAAGCTACTCACTAGGGGGGGAACCTCTGGGTGAGTCTAGGATGGAAAAGGACCTTGGGGTACTGGTAGACAACAGGCTTGGCAGTGGCATGCAATGCCAAGCCGCTGCAAGCAAAGCCAACAGAATATTGGGATGTATAAAAAAGGGGATTCACTCCAGAAATAGAGAGATTATTCTCCCACTCTACAAGACTCTGGTCCGGCCACATCTGGAGTATGCTGTCCAGCTCTGGGCACCGGTCCTCGGGAAGGATGTGCTGGAACTGAAGAAAGTCAAGAGAAGGGCAACAAAAATAATTAGGGGAATGGAGGACATCAGCTATGAGGAAAGACTACAAGCACTGAACTTATTCTCTCTGGAGAAGAGACGATTGAGGGGGGGGATATGATATCAATGTACAAATACTGTACTGGCGACCCTAGCATATGGAAAAACCTATTCAGAGAAAGGGAATACAATAAGACACATGGCCACTCACTAAAACTAGAGGAAAGGCGGTTTAACCTTAAAATACGCAGGGGGTTCTTCACTGTGAGAGCAGTAAGGATGTGGAATTCTCTTCCACAAGCAGTCGTATCAGCAGGGAGCATGGATAGTTTCAAAAAACTATTAGATGGGCACCTTAAAGACCACAACATACAGGGGTATACAATGTATGGTTAGCAGCAAACACACACACATCATAGGTTGAACTGGATGGACTGATGTCTTTTTTCAACCTCACTAACTATTAGGGATGTAACGATATCAAAATCTCACGGTACGATACAATTTCGATATTGACCTCACGGTACGATATTTATTGCGATATTGTGGAAGAGCTCACGGTATTGTTAAATAGCTCATGATAGTGTTTGTGATGATAATAGCGAAAAAATACCGACATTTATTCTGCTTTTGCCAGTCAACAGGCAATTTATTGTTGTATTTATGGATCCATGACAACATAAAACACTGATCACATAGTGCTTTTAAAGTGCAAGTTGTAGTCAGGGACATCAATATTCTGTATAGTAATATTTGGTTGCATAACTGATTCTTCTGTGCAATGTTCAAGTTAAGAAGCAGCTAGAACAATTGTAAACAAACAATAGGCAATTCCCTTTAAGTGCAAACAAAGATCAAGTTAAGTCAGGTTTAAATGTACAAGGCAAATAAAAGGCAGCCTTTTAAAACTGGTATTTAGGAACATAACTTAAACTTAAATAAAATAGTCAGTCAAAAAGCCTTTAAAAAAAACACTGACCTATCATTTAGCTTATGTTCACGTTTTTCATCAGAAAGATCAAAATATCTACATTGCAAGAAAAAAAAAAAGAAAAACAGTAAAAAAAATCCTTAAACTCTGGTCTATGTAGTTAACAATGATTTGTTCCGCGGGACTGTGTTTATTCCTCTTGCTTTTTGACGGACACCTGTCCTTTTAATATTGTAACCCAACCACGACGATATCGAGACACGACCACGACGATATCGAGACACGTT
Source organism: Pelophylax lessonae (assembly GCF_965119305.1). Classification (NCBI taxonomy): domain Eukaryota; kingdom Metazoa; phylum Chordata; class Amphibia; order Anura; family Ranidae; genus Pelophylax; species Pelophylax lessonae. Next base: position 169,836,583 of record NC_138779.1, read on the forward strand.
TCCCACCGCAATATCGTCAATATTGTTACATCCCTACTAACTATGTAACTATATGTAATTATTTCACTAAAAATACGACCCCAGACATCTTCCCAATGAATATCTGTAAGGCATATAAGTGTATCTTGCACATATATTTTAATTAAAATAGCCTCTCAACTGAAAAAAGGAAAACTGTCCATTTTTTGCTTATATGGTAGTGCTTCTAAAAGCAAAACATAAGCAGTCCTAGCTGCAGCGTGTAGCCCGAGTGTTATTGCTACAATATTTTCTAGAAATTACAGCTAAAAGGAGTGTATTCCTAATAAGGAATTTCTATTATGAATTTCTATATGATATAAAAGTGGGAAATAATGTACTAGAGCCCTCGTGGAAGCTAAAATGACCACACACATTCCAAAAGTAAAAGACCCACAGAGCAGAAATATGCAAGCAACAAAGGATATAGTCAAACAATTCCATCACTACCACACCACTCTGTATAACTTGCCACATTAACATAAACCCACTACTGTGGTAAAATAGAGAGCTTATAATTTACTAAAATATCTACATTACAGTAAATTGTTCACACAAGCTAAAACTTCTTTATGGGAACAGTCTTTTAATGAAGATGAAACCTAGATGAAACCGAGTAATACACAGTAATATACGTAAATATTTCTCACATTTTTTTAAAGTGGTTCTAAAGCCTTAAGGTAAAAATCCTTCTGTACTGCAGTTGCCCCAGACCCCCCCCCCTTTTCCTTACCTGAACCTGATCCAATCCAGGGATTTGCAAGAGCGCAGCTGCTCCCACCGCTGTCTCTCTCCTCATTGAACAGATTGATAGCAGCGGGAGAAATTGGCTCCTGCTGCTGTCAATCAAATCCAGTGACAGAGGGGCGGGGCCGAGTCCCGCTGTGTATGTGTCAGTAGACACAGCAGCGGGACTTAAGAGCGAGCGTACACGGGTGCCCCCAGTGGCTTTCCCTGGGCGCACCTGATAAAAAGGAGGGGCCTAGAGTGCCAGTGAGGGACCCCAGGAGAAGAGGATTGGGACTGCTCTGTGCAAAACCATTGCACAGAGCAGGTAAGTTATTTTTATAAAATAACCTACCTGCTCTGGGGCATTTGTTATTTTTATTAAATAAAACAAAGCTTTATAACCCCTTTAATACCCTCTTATTGAGCGCTCTCAATACTTTAGCCACAACAAAAGAAGCCCCCATCTTCAGTCTGGAAGATCGTACTTCATTTATACTTAAGCCAAACAGGATGTACAACAATTAAAAGCCAATATCGCTATTGAACATACATTTTAAAAACCTAGCTAAAATCATTTCTTATCAGCTATTTCCACATTTAAATAGACTTACTCCCCTTCACCAGGTAGGCTTTATGCCAGGAAGATAGGGCTAGAGATAACACCATTAAAGCAATCAATGTCATCAGTTGGACCATATCACAGAACCTCAAATGCAGAGAAGGCCTTGGATAGAGTAGCCTGGGACTACATATACTGAGCAAAATTATAAACGCAAAACTTGTTTTTGCCCCCATTTTTCATGAGCTGAACTCAAAGATCTAAGAAAACCGGGATTCATCAGTGAAGAGAACACCTCTCCAAATTAAAAGGCAAGCATTTGCCCACTCAAGTCGGTTACGACAACGAACTGCAGTCAGGTCGAGACCCACGATGAGGACGACGAGCATGCAGATGAGCTTCCCTGAGACAGTTTCTGACAGTTTGTGCAGAAATTCTTTGGTTATGCAAACCGATTGTTGCAGCAGCTGTCCGGGCGCTGGTTTTAGACGATCTTTGAGGTGAAGATGCTGGATGTGGAGGTCCTGGGCTGGTGTGTTTACACGTGGTCTGCGGTTGTGAGGCCGGTTGGATGTACTGCCAAAATTCTCTGAAACGCCTTTGGAGACGGCTTATGGTAGAGAAATGAGCATTCAATTCACGGGCAACAGCTCTGGTGGACATTTCTGCAGTCAGCATGCCAATTGCATGCTTCCTCAAAATTTGCAACATCTGTGGCATTGTGCTGTGTGATAAAACTGCACATTTTAGAGTGGCCTTTTATTGTGGGCAGCCGAAAGCAACCCTTTGCAATAATCATGCTGTCTAATCAGCATCTTGGTATGCCACACCTGTGAGATGGATGGATTATCTTGGCAAAGGAGAAGTGCTCACTAACACACATTTTGACAGATTTGTGAACAATATTTGAGAGAAATAAGCCTTTTGTGTACATAGAAAAAGTCTTAGATCTTTGAGTTCAGCTCATGAAAAATGAGGGCAAAACCAAAAAGGTTGCGTTTTTATAATTTTGTTCAGTGTATTTGCGATTCTTTCCTACAGAGGGCTCCACCCCGAAAATGATGGCATAGATATCCTCCTTTTATCAATGCCTCACAGCAAAACAATAGTGAATGGGCTCTTCTCAGATACCATACATATACACAATAAGCCCAGACAGGGCTGTCCACTCTCCCCTCTCCTTTTCATACTATCGTTCGAGTCCTTCATTAGAATGGTTAACTTGACAGAAGACATCCCTGACATTTATGTGGGTGGCAAAGAGAATATCAAAATAACTGCATATTTATTTTACAGTCACTAGTGACTTTCACCAATTTATAAAAGGCCTTTGATCTGTTTGGATATGTGTTGAATCAAAAAAAAAAAACCTTAAAATTAGAAATCTTTAACCTAAAGCGAGTGTAAATGATCACCTTGTAAAACAATCTAATCAGTTTAAAATAGAAATGAAAGCCCAAACACTTGTGTATAGTGTGGCAAAGCGTTGCTCTGCCAGGGTCTAAAAAAATGAGGAAAATTGCAAGGCGCTGGTAAATGTTTTTTTCTTTAAATGGAACTTTTTCCGTTCTTTGTTATTTTGTTCCTGTGAGAATCTACAATCAACTGCCGGACTGGGTGACAGACTGGATAATCTAGATCCAGAGGGTCTCCCCAGCCTGGCCACGAGCTTGCGCTAGCCTCAGCTCCACGCTAGGTCATCCAGACATAGCCCCACTGGACGGGAGCTGGCCTGCGAGTTAAACATCTCATAAGGGCGCTTACAACCTGGCCTTGGCCTGAGTCGCAGCATTCCTCCTGGCTGACAGCCGCCCACATTCCGATGGAGCGGTGATGGGTCAGGAGTGGTGCCCACCCTGTTCCTGGTAGCTGTCCCCACTCTTCCCCTGGAGGGTTTTGAGGTGGACGTGGGCCCCTCCCTGGGACGGTGGGACCCCCGGGTTCCCCTCCTTCACCTCAGCCCCTCTAAAATGTTGGTGGTCACTGTAGGTTATTCGGCCCCCCCTCCCAGTGAAGTTATGAGCTCGCTTTTGTCACATGCTCTTAAGGGGGGCTTGTTGGAGTTGCTGCTGGCCAGGATTTTTTCTGGTGTGCAACGGGGGTTAAGCAGGTTCACCACCCTGGGAGTTGGTGACTAGGGCATGGATATCCTCTGGGCTCCATGCTGCAGTTGTTGGGCTGGGGGAGCGGATGGTTTAGCATCCGTTGGTCTGTGCCTCACGCGACTGGATCTGGCCAAAAATTTAGGCCACGGCTTTGCAGCCTACTGGTCGGGAGCTATGTGTGGCGGCCCCAGTGAGGGTGGCTGAAGCCACTACCCTCTGTTTAGGCATCCGCCCTCCCCTCCGCTACCCCTGGGTGGTCGGCTCTGCTAGGGCTCGCGCCCAAGCAGATGGGCGTTTACAAATATTTAGGCCACGGCTTGTGGCCTACTAGGCCATGCGGCTGAATTGGGCCCCCATAAGGGTGCCCTGCCTGCACGTCCGCAGCGTGGCAGGCAGCCCCCCTTTTAAAGGGGCTATTTCCTATTATGCGGGCCTCTATGGAGGGGCTCGGATGGTGACCCCCTTGTTTTTTCTCTATCGTCCATCAACAGACGCAGCCTCATCTCCATGAGCAGAGTGGGTTATGCTGCCACCTGCAGGAGTAGTCTAGGCAGTACATTAGTACAAAACTTTTAACATATGCACTCCCACGGGGCTGTCCTCCAGGCATAACCCCCCCCACTGACACAACCCAGCACATCAGATTGTTTCTGCCTAGAGAAGGAGTAGGACCTAGGTTTCTTGCTTTTATTCTTCTTCAGAATATTTTCTTCTTATTTCTCTTTACTCACTAGCTAGCTAGTGTTCAGGGAAGAATTTTCCTGGTTATCTACAAGCAACGATGCCGGCTGGGGCTTTGCACTGGATAATCTTGATCCTTATGGTCCCCCAGTCGGTCTGCAAGCATGAGCAAAATATAGTCCCGACCTAGGCCTAGCCACGACGGTGCCCCTTTTCCGGATGGGGACGAGCCTGCGAGCGGATGCCTCGATGGGACCCGACGACCTGGAACGCCCCGAGTCGCAGCTTACCCCTCGGCTGGCAGCACCCCCACTTCGGGTGGGAGGCAGTCTGCCCGGAGCGGAGCCCACCTGGTCCATGGTATGGTGAGTTAATGTGCCCCCCTTGCCCCTGCTGGCCTTGGGGAGATGTGGACCCTCTCCTGGGGATAATGGGATTTGTGCCTCCCAAAAGATCTCCCTGGCCTGCCCGTTGTCCGGTCTATGTGTCCTACCCTCCCCCCTTCCCTGTCCCTGCGGTGGCTGTGTGTCTGGAGCACAAAATGTGAATAAAATCAGCGCAATCCCAAAAAAATGTATAATAAATTAAATTACACCCCAATGACAGCATGCATTCAGTGTTTTCTACAAATCACAAACATCAAATAAATTATTATACATTAATTAAGTGAATGCAGTGACAATAAAAAAAGTGTAAACAGTGATTAAATAAATAAACAAATATATAATATGTAACAGTTAAATCACAAAAAATCACAGGACAAAAATACAAATAAAATGTGCACCATAAGACCAATATATAAAATACAAAATTAATATTGGTGTACCAAGTCCATAGTGAAAACTAATATTTTTCCTTCTGTGCCGTGCAAAGACAAATATAAAGTTCTTGTGCTCCAATTCACACACAAGTGCCTGTGTGTGTGCTTGCACAAGTGCAAGCGGGGGCGGAGCCTGCGTACACACGCTGCATCTGATATCCGGTTAAGTGCTTAAGTGCCTGGATGTGTGAGTGTATTGGTTTATATTGTTTAATATTCAATAAAATACTATTCAGAGAGCACTAGGAGCCTTTTCTTTTTACCTTCACATATAAACGGTACCCCCGAGTTTGAAAGGAGGAGGAAGAGGAGGTGATCTTGATATATTCTTAGCACCATTGTAGTGCAAACAGCTTATCTGGCTCATTGAAATATATGGGTCAGAGTGTGAGGTGAGCTGCTATTGAGCACTTAATTAGCACTTGTGTGTGAATTGGAGCACTAGCACTTTATATTTATCTTTGCACGGCACAGAAGCAAAATATTAATTTTCACTATGGACTTGGTACACCAATATTAATTTTGTATTTTATATATTGGTCTTATGGTGCAGATTTTACTTGTATTTTTGTCCTGTGATTTTTTTGTGATTTAACCACTGTCACATATTATATATTTATTCATTTAATCACTGTTTACACTTGTTTATTGTCACTACACTGTGTAGTCTGCTTTGGCGCTGCATTCATTTTATAATCTATGTGTGTCTGGAGCGCCTGGCACCCTGGGTGGGGGGGGGGGGGGGTGACATGGTACCTTGGGCTTGCTGGTCCCTGTTGTGGTTCCTGAGGCCTTCATGTGTCAGTCCCTAGCCGCATGGATCGCCGTGGGCGCCGCCATCTTAAGTGTGGGCAATGTGAATTTTTCCCCATAGACATGTATGGGGCAGCCATTTTCCCTGTAGCTTCCTATTGATATGTATGGGCATCCATCTTTGTGTAGCCCTTGTGCTATGCTGAGCAGTGTGACCTTCCTTAGGCGACATCACTTCCTGTGCATTCATTTCCTGCTGCTGGCCGAGGTCAATTCCTGTCTTTCTCTCCATGCTGCTGGAAGAATCAGGAGGATGGTTTGTCTGAGGTGGTACAGTACTTGGGGTCCCTGCAGGCATATCCCTGCACTTTCTGCTGCCAGTTTAGTTTAAAGGGGCTCTACTGTGATCTGAGGTGGATACCGCAATCGGCGCTCTTAAAGTGACAGTACTTCGTTTTTTTGCAAATTGCAATATGGAGCCCCAAACTGTGCAATCACCCTCAAACCCACTCTGTGCAACTCCTGGACAGTCCGAATCGCAGTCGCTGGTTAATAGCCGAAAACAGCCACTGCCTTTTCCATCTATGGAGGTGTCCTCTGATTCAGAGGCTGATGGGGTACCCTGGAAGCCCCTCTACCTGAGGGGTCGCTGCCCTCGCAGTCAGATGGTGAAGAGGACCTGCCTTCTTCAGCTGCAGCGCGGAAACGTGGCTTAGTGGAAGCCCTGATTATTTCAGTAAGGGATACTTTAAAATTGGCTGATGAGCCCACACTGGCAGGGACGCGAGTGACTTTTTGCTCTCAGAAGTCTCCAAAAACTGACAGGGTTTTCCCTTGTCCTGACACTTTTCATAATATTGTGAATGACCAATGGCGGTGCGTTAGGCAAGTGTTAGTGGTGTCAAAATGCTTTAAATGCCAGTACCCTTTTGCTGAAAAGGTCTCCAACTGTTGGACGGTGCCACCTAAAGTAGACCATCCTGTTTCCAGATTAAACAAATCTACCCTAGTGCCTGTGGAGGATTCTCCATTTTTTACGGATCCAGTGGAAAGGTGGGTAGAATCCCTTTCCTGCCATTTTCACGTGCTGGCAGGTTTCATTTTAAAACCGTTTTTTGTGTCTGTGTTAGTCTCACAGACAGTGACACAATGGATTAGGGGTTTGCGGGACTCTTTGGACCCTGAGACTGTTCCTCCAGAACAGCTGAAACTGTTGGACCAGGTGATTCAGGCTCTGGTGTTCCTGTGTTATGCATCTATGGATGCGGCTCCCCTGGTGGCCAGGTCTTCGGCCGTGGGCATTGTTTTAAGACGCATGGTTTGGTTGAAGAGCTGGTCGGCAGACCAAGCTTCTACGAAAGCCTTAGCTGATCTCCCCTTTTTGGGAGACCGGTTGTTTGGCGACTCATTGGATGAATTAATCAAGGGCCTGACTGGCGGGAAGAGTACTCTTCTTCCTCAATCCTCCAAGGGTAAGACACCCCGTGCTAAGCGGGGTCCCTCCTTATCTGCTCATCAACGTTTTTTCCGTGCCTCCGGGACGCAAGAAAAAGGTAAGCCGTTCAGAACTTCTGGAGGAACTAAGAAGCCTTGGGGCAAGCCCAAGGCTGGTCAGGCCGGTGCTGCAGACAAGTCCTCTTCAGCATGAAGGGGCACCCTCACCTGTCTCAGGGGTGGGGGGACATCTGCGCTTCTTTCAGGAACCCTGGACTTCCTTCATTCAGGACGATTGGATTCTGGAACTGATTTGCTCCGTGTACAAGATCAAAGTCTGGTCCTGGCCAGGGGAACAGGTTCTTTCAGTCAAATCTTCACCTGTCTCCAGAGAGTTTGAAGGATCTGCGGGATTTGCGGGCTCAAGGGGTGAATGTGCCCATTTCTTCGCAGGAATGCTCTCAAGGTTTCTATTTAAACCCGTTCACGGTGCCCAGAAAAGAGGGCAAAGTGCGTCCAATCCTGGACCATCAGGCTTCAGTGATTCAGGTTTGCACGGCGGCCACCTGGCCGTCTGTGCACACTTTAAAAAATTTTATAAGGTGGATGTGCTGGCATCTGCGGATGCTTTTTTTGGCTGCAAGGTTTTGCAGGCTTCTGTTTAGCGGACCTGGTCCTCTTTGAGAGCGTATTTGTTTTTTTCAGGTGAGCGAGCTACAGTTGTTTATGGTTGAGCTCCATGTAAAGAAAATAACCTTGCACTTATGGTAAAGTGCAAAACAATATAGGTACAGTGATCAATAAATAATATAGGTACAGTAATCAATAAAAAAATAAAAAAAATAAACGTCTCATACAGCTGCTGCTGAAAAATTAAGGTGCAAGTGCCTTAAATAAATGTAAACCGTGTTAGTCAGAGCTGCTTTATATACCATTAAATCAATAAATAATCATAATAAAACGTAAAAGTGTAGCGCTAAAGGTAAAAAATGATAAATAGTGTCCAAATGAATAAACAGCTGATAATCACAATACTGTGTATATGAGAAAAAAGGAAAAAATTAGTGTCCAAATGAATGAGTCCCATAGAAAACTGGTGTGAAGTCAAATCAATCCGCATGCACAATAATCCAAGGGGAGATCTTCCCGTGACACCAAGGGTATGTGAAAGAAAGGAACACCTCTGTGATGGGATAATAAAAGCAGCTTACCAGATTTCCATGGCTGCTCAACTTAATGAGTCAGCCTCTCCCAGCTTTTAATCAAGACCACTGAAGATCTGATATTACATGGATGCTTATTCAGTACAGATGAACCACCTCTCAAGTTGTGTAAAGGGATCAATACAGGATAAAGTTTCCTCAAAATTTTCCAACAGTCATAAATGAATATGTAGGGAAAAAGAAAACGAAGCCCATAGCGTGATCCCGTTTAAAAACACAATCTTATTTATTTAAAATGGTACTCACAATGTGGCATGAATAAAAGGCAAAAGTCTATTGAGACGAAACGTTGGCGACTCCAGACGCAACGTCCACACGCCCCTTGCAACTTTTGCCGGCCTTCATTTTCTTATTGCCTGGGATAACCTGCGGGACGCCGCACCTCCCATCCCTTGGAATACCAATTGATTTGCCTTTTATTCATGCCACATTGTGAGTACCATTTTAAATAAATAAGATTGTGTTTTTAAACGGGATCACGCTATGGGCTTCGTTTTCTTTTTCCCTACATATTCATTTATGACTGTTGGAAAATTTTGAGGAAACTTTATCCTGTATTGATCCCTTTACACAACTTGAGAGGTGGTTCATCTGTACTGAATAAGCATCCATGTAATATCAGATCTTCAGTGGTCTTGATTAAAAGCTGGGAGAGGCTGACTCATTAAGTTGAGCAGCCATGGAAATCTGGTAAGCTGCTTTTATTATCCCATCACAGAGGTGTTCCTTTCTTTCACATACCCTTGGTGTCACGGGAAGATCTCCCCTTGGATTATTGTGCATGCGGATTGATTTGACTTCACACCAGTTTTCTATGGGACTCATTCATTTGGACACTAATTTTTTCCTTTTTTCTCATATACACAGTATTGTGATTATCAGCTGTTTATTCATTTGGACACTATTTATCATTTTTTACCTTTAGCGCTACACTTTTACGTTTTATTATTAATTTGAGTCATTGTTGGTTGATTTTGTGTTGGCTGCTGACATTTATTATTATCTCACTTATCACTCTAGCGCGGGAATTTTTTTGAATTTTATTAATAAATAATCATAACAATAACAATAAAGTGCTTGATATGTCCTTGTGCTCTTAAATATAAATGTCCTTTTTTGTGCAAATAAGCAGAAAGTGCTGCTGTGCTCCACTCTTGAAGAAAGTGCTTGTGCTCCCCCTTCTGTTTCCCTACTCACCAGAGCCAAATATAAGTAACGCGGGGGTCAAAAATCAGATCTCTCTGATGTAGATATGCACTCCTGTGAAGCCAGAGTAATTTGGTGGTATATGTTGGAAGTAGCCTGAGAAGATAGTGATCTTGAAGTCCCTCATTAAAACAAAGAACCATCCATGGTGAAGTATATACTTTCACAAAGAGAAAAGGACCCCCTGGGTGGGACTATAACAGGTAATAACTCCAAAATGTATCAAAAAATTAATTTTATTACATAATATAAATACAGTGAACAGACATGTTCAGATACAGAACGTGACCTTAAAATAATGGCGACTAAACAAAGAATTGATGTGACAGACTTGGCTTGGAAGAACCTTGAATTGGTCCAAAAAGACCCTACGCGTTTCGATATAACGTGTACAATCTCTTCCTCAGGGGTCTTAGACCATAGTTCCACTATACACAATCTATGATAGAAAACAAACATGTTCAAAAAACAATATACAGGTAGTTCTTTTGCTTTGCACCATTGTATATGTTGCCACACATTAACATATCTTTTGAAACATAGATGTACATACCATGAAATCAGTCACATTTATTTGCGAGGGTCGCCTAGATAAAAGCATTGACTGTCCGACCAGCCGAAAGCAGTATGTCACAGATCGGCCTAACTGCCACACTGCCTGCCCCTCACAATGCACCCCAGATGCAGAGGTGTTGATGTTCCAAGTGTGAGCAGTGAGTGCGAGCAAAAAGAGGAGGGGGGGCAATAACACCAGGACTTTACATGGGCTCCAAACGTGGTGACACAGGAGAAATCCAGGCTTAAACTTGCGATTTCTTAAAACTGAAATAATCAGAGAAATATATATATGTATAAGAGAAAGGGTTTTGCAAAATGTAACGCCTCTTTACCCCTGAGGAAGAGATTCTACACGTTATATCGAAACGCGTAGGGTCTTTTTGGACCAATTTAAGGTTCTTCCAAGCCAACTGTCACATCAATTCTTTGTTTAGTCGCCATTATTTTAAGGTCACGTTCTGTATCTGAACATGTCTGTTCACTGTATTTATATTATGTAATACAATTTATTTTTTGATACATTTTGTTGGAGTTATTACCCGTTATAGTCCCACCCAGGGTGTCCTTTCCTCTTTTGTGCAACTATTCAATTTAGGGATGAGGGTTCTCTAACTCCTTTTTTCCTCCTCCTTTGAACCCAACCTCCATACCAATTTGTGGTGAAGTATATACGGTATATCCTTTATTAAAAGCGTAGTAAACAACTTACAAAGCATGCAGTTAAAAACAGCGGTGATCGGCTCGTGGTTACTGCTCCCGCAGCGTGCGTTCCACCAGCCAGATATGACGTGGCACGCTCAAACTCTCGCTAGACGCGTTTCGTCCTCCCCTTTGGGCGTCATCTGTAGCTGACGTATTGAGCGTCCAATGGGTCTATATAATATAAAATAATAGTGCGCTCCTCCTACTCCACCCAGCGATTCCGCATACACCTCAATTGATTGGAACTGATCATTTATGACCGCCCGCTGGTAGTACATGTTATTACAATCTGTGATATTATTATTTACTTATTTATAAATATGCGGCACATGGTGAAATCTTATATTATGAAATCAATGGAGTTAGATTCCGGGTGTTCCATGTAACCTGGTTGGCTATGGTTTAGCCTTGGGGATTTTTTCTTGCTGTTTCCACCCCTCATGTTTGACACTGCTTTGGGATGTCCCAATGGTCAAGAAGAATAGGAGCTGTGTTCGTCAATGAACGAAAGAGAAAATGGTATTTTTGACTTACCGTAAAATCCATTTCTCTGATGTTCATTGATGGACACAGCACCCACCTCTTTGTGGAGTTGGCATTCTTCTGACGCTGTTCGTAACAAAACCGAGTGCCTATAGCTGAGTGGAAGTATACTCCCTGGTACTGCCCCATAGGCGTAGTCAAGATTTTTCCTGCCTAGTGTCCTTCTCCTGTAGAGGGCAGTATAACCTAATAGGAGATAAGGAGCTGTGTCCGTCAATGATCATCAGAGAAATGGATTTTACGGTAAGTCAAAAATCCCATTTTTTTTTTACCTTGGGTGACAACAAAAATAATGGTAGACTAAGTGGTCGAGTTGAAATGGTTCCTGCTAACCCTGGAAAATGTGATGAGATGTGTAATTGTATGACAGACACAGAGGTAAATAGTGTAGTAGAAGCAGACTTCTTACAGGTTCAGGAATATAATTTAAGATTTTCCAAAATGTTTTCAGCGCCAGGAAAAGAAAACTTTAAAGGTGACACCTCTCTAAAAATCCTCTGAATGGCAAGGGAATCTGTCTGCTCTTCTCTAGAAGGATGTGCTGGAACTGGAAAGAGTTCGAAGAAGGGCAACAAAATTAATTAAGGAACTGGGGGAAAGACTACAAGCATTGAATTTATTCTCTCTGGAGAGGAGGGGCTTGAGAGGGGATATATTAGCGATCCCCAAATATCTTACTGGTGACCCTAGCATAAAGAAAAAACTTTTATGTGAAAGAGAGTTTAAAAAGACACGGGGCCATTTGTTGAATTTGGAAGAGAAGCTGTTTAACCATATTTACCGTCAATGTTTCTTTACTGTTCGAGCAGTAAGGATGTGGAATTCTCTTCCACAAGCAGTGATATCAGCAGTGAGCATTGATTGTTTTTTAAAAAACTATTAGATGGGCATCTTAATGATCACCATATACAGGGATACACGTTTACTATTGAAATAAACGCATTCATCACATTCATACACACCCACACAGGTTAAACTGGATGGACTGGTGTCTTTTTCAGCCTTACCAACTATGTAATTATGTAAGGTCAGAGCAGGTGTACTGCAAGTGCAAGCCAGAAAGGCTGAGTGACCGTTTGTTTTGGAGCAAAAGTGAAATGCTGAAAACCCATGTGAGGGAACCTTGTTTATTTGTGTTTGTTGAACCTTATTTTAATAAAAATTGGCAAGAAAAGCCCTTAAAAATAAGAAAAGTGAGTGGCGGTGTCCTTAAAAGCTCATTATAAGTACCTTTTTTACCCTATTTTTTAAGTTATCACATTCCCTGGTGTCCCTCTGTTTTCAGATGCATAGGAGCTGGGGGAGGCGTGTTATGACAAGTCTGATCATTGGAGGAGATCAGGCTGAGTCCCCAGCATAGCTAGAAAACTGACCACATTGTGCTCTCCTGCTTAGTGTGGTCAGTTTTTATTAGGAAAGCAGAGGGACTGGCGTGAACACCAGGGATTTCACACAAACAAAGCAATACAAAGAAAACAGGATACTTTTTTATACAAGTACATGGTACATCAGTCACATATCGGGAATATGAAATGTTGGGGTAACAAACACTTTAACATCTAAACCAACCTCATTGCTGCAGTCTAATGGCACTTTTCAACTGCAAGTACCGGCTCGGCTCTACTCGGCCCTGCTTGGCCCGGTCTGCTTTTCCACTGCTGGTACCACATGGTATGGTGTAGGAACGGTTCGGTACGGTATGGTTTGCTTTTCCACTAAAGTAGTACTAAAGTTAAGTGGGTGGGATAACAATGATTCTCTGACCAATCAGTGGCTAGTAGTGACTGCATGCAAAGGATTGTGGGATATGGTACCAGGTATGGTACCTCTTGGAACCACAATCGAGGTGGTACTGTTTTTGAGAGCCGTACCGTTCGGTTCCATGCAGTGGAAAAGCGCCGCCGTACCGTACCGAACCGTTCCTACACCATACCATGCGGTACAAGCAGTGGAAAAGCACAAAAGCGAGCTGAACCGTTCGGTTCCATGCAGTGGAAAAGCGCCATAACATTCAGCTTAGATAGGAACTTGGGCGATCAGATACTTTGGTATCGCTTTAACATCTAACCGTAAAGAAATTGCATGACCGACTTCCCTTTGCTTCGTAAGGTGGGTACACACAATAAGAAAATGGGGGGAATGATTGTCTGGTTTTCCTCGATGTTTCGCAGCAAGTCGAAACTGCATGGATGGAAATATTGTATGAAAATTATCGTATGACAAATGCTTTTTTGTTGTTTATTATTTTTTATCATGCGCAGTCTTTCGTAGCTGGCTTTTCATGTAAGTAAACTGTACAAAATAGTGCACATTAAACAAAAATAATTTTTTCTGTTCATATATGAGAAAAATGTTGGAGTTTGTCCCTATAGAAATTTTCATTTTGCAAGTCTGAATCAGACGTCGAAAGTTGTGTACACTTTATACGAAAGTCGAACGATCGTGGCTTGTATAAAATTTTTCTTCCAATTTTCTGATAGTGTGTACCCTGCTGTAGAGCTGTAGAAGGAGACTTACAGATTTTGCAGATGCCAGTTAGCTAAGGGGTCAATGTTACATATTTGGTGGGTTTGCACCTGCATTATACTCTTTTGGTCCAAAGTTCAGGATCTCATTGCTCAGATCACAAGGAAAATCCCAACCTTTGACACCACTCTGTTCTTATTACATATATCAAGCAACAAGGGCCCCGTCTAATGGAATGGCTCTATCGGATGGATACCTACTTTTTTATGAAAGAAGAAAGAGCTTTTGATATGGATGCCAATATGTGATCACAACAAACGTTGAACCGCTGCATATTATTTAAATGCTCAGTGACCTTTAAAGCTCTAAAGCCCCGTACACACGTACCGATGGTCGGCTTACAAATGTTCCTCTTTTCTCCCCGGGATGTCGGTGTCTGCTGAAAAGTGCAAAGACAGCACAAGGACAGCACAAGAATTTTGTCCGCCGACTGCAGAAGTGATGTCATGTAATGGTTAACTTTCCCTGTGTTTTCTATTTTCTGAGCATGCCCAGTCTTGCAAATCTGCGGTCTGTCGGCCGAATTGTGTACTGACAGGCGAACAATCGTCCGTTCTGGTGTCGGCATACAAATATTTTCATGTTTGCACGAAAGACTTTTGTCCGCGGATTGTGCGCAGACATCTGTCGGAGGCACCATACTAACACGCGTACAATCGGCAGATCCTTCGTCCACCGACGTTTGTATGCCGACGATCGGTACGTGTGTACGGGCCTTAAGTGTCTGTTGATCAATTAGTAGATTTTGATGGCCACTAAAACCATGGAAAAGGAAATTCCAACAGTCAATCTTTTTTGAGCTGGGGGGGGGGGGGGTGCATGTCATATTTGTTGAGGTAGGTTGCTGGGGGAAGTTGAAAACATGGATCAACTGCCTGTATGTAACTCCCCTCTGCTGCCCATGTGAACCTAGTCTGTCTTTTACTTTTGAAATTTTTGGCAAAGGGTTACAATATATTGCTTGTGGTTAGCGTTTTTTTAGGGAATTAACTAGAAGTCAGCTGTGCGTTTAAACATTTTGCCTGTGTTTTACACTTCTCCTCTTATGATCTCCTAAAATAGGTTTTCCCAAAGCGATCATAAATGGCCCCTAGGGTTGATATAAGTATCCAAGGGGTCAATAAAATGGGTGAGGGTCAATGGGTTGTCGATAAATTATTGAAGGTTGATTGGGGCCAGTTTATCTTTTGGGGTCTCTGGCTCCCAGACTCTGGTGTGGCCCAGGTTTGGATGGTCAACAGTCAGCAAAAGCAGCCTTAAATTGTTGGTAATGGCCTTGCTTACCCATATACTTGTACTGTGACCTTCCTTCCCCAGGCTCCCAGAAAGGATACATATACATGTTCATCTTCTGTACTAAATGTACTTTACTACTTTAAACTCGCTGATCCAGTGTGTACAACCTCCTCAAATTGTTACAGAGCCACTGAGTACAGCTTTGTGTGGGAAGGTTGTATTATTTAATAGTTTTTAATACAAAAAGTTCATATAATGATTGGGGTTCATGAACAATCTGAAACTTCATGAAGGGGTCAATAACTTCAAGAGCTTTGAATGCTTATCCTATAACCATTTACATGTTCATCTCTGAATAATGACCAAGCTGAAGGTAGAAACTGATTGGCTACCAAGCAAAGCTACTCCAGATTTCGCACTCTCCAGTTTTAGTAAATCAACCCCTTTATAAATAGTTTATTGGCTATATTCATGTTAAGTGACTTTAAGGGAGGAGATCTTGCACTTGTTACATCAGCAATTTATGGTTTATGTGTTAAAGAAGTCTACATTTGAGTTAAAATAATTTAAAATCTTAAATTGGCTTGAGATTGTGAAAAGACCCTTCTTTTACCTAAGGGCCCTTTTACACAGGTGCCTTCTGTTCCGATCAGTAGATGATCTGTGAGCTGATTGAAGCAAAGGAGGTGGATGATAGGTCTGTGTCCTCTCAGTGTATACAGAGCAGACACAGACAGACCCCACTCTGCTCTATAGCCAGCCGGCTGCCTCTGATCTGCCCAAAGGGAAGAGGACACAGTCCTCCTCCATTTTTTTAGTGGGCCTGATCAGGCCTGGAAGATGGTGGGTGTAAAAGGGATAAAAGTTTGTTTACACAAGCCAGTCTGTAGAAACGCAAGGACCTTCTGACCAGGTTCGTCTGAAAAACTGATTGGATTACCCATGTGAAAGGGCTCTTATACTACATTCAATTTTAAATACTTTATTTTTTCCAGGTGCGAGAGCGCCTCCGTGTGGCACTCGAAAGAGTTGCAGTGCTAGAGGAGGAGTTGGAGATGTCCAGTCAAGAGGTGGGCTTGCTCACATTTCTTTGGAGCTGACTTTTGATATAGTCAAGAAGTATTAATCTCTGTCCTATGTTTTAGTCACTAACGCTTCGAGAGCAACTTGCCAGGAGGAGATCGGGAATTGATGATGGGAATAAAGATGGAGACTCCCAGAGCTCTGTAAGTACCACACTAACATAAATTGCATCAGAGGAAGAGTTGCATACATATACAAACATTTCAAATCATCTTAACATTCAGTGAAAACAGATTAGAACTGTATATTTAGTTACAAATAGCCCTATCCAAAACATAAACCTGCTTCCACACCCATTTTTAGGCCCTACACTAACTGCCTTGTAGAGGAAAGATGTGTAAACTTACCTATTCTGAGGGAGCTCTACTCCAGTCATTTGATCTCTTCAGTGCCGACTTCAGAGAGGAGGTAAGATTGCCAACACTGGCTGCAATGCTTATGTGGTGACGTCACCTATACACTTATATGGGGCATCTGTTGCCAGCTGTGCCTTTTCTCCCTTGAAGTGGTATTTGTTCCTGTTCCAACTTTGGAATGTTTTCAGGGGTTTTACTCAAACCTCTTTACAGTTCCCAGGAAGGAAGGCAAGGTATGTCCAATTCTGGACCTCAAGGCGCTAAACTGCTTTGTGTGGGTACAGAAGTTCCGAATGAAGTCCATTCGCATGGTAGTGGCATCCCTACATCAGGGGGATTTTCTCCCTTCTATCGACATCAAGGATGCCTACCTTCACATTCCAATATGTGCCAGTCTCCAGTGCTTCCTCCACTTTGCGTGGGCGAGGAGCATTATCAGTTTGTGGCGTTACCCTTTGGTCTCGCCTCAACAAATGTGTTGAGCCCGGTGCATGCATTGTTGCGTCAGCGGGGGATCACGGTACTGGGGTACCTGGACGTTCTTCTGTGCGCGGAGCCCCAGACTGCTCTGACTGACTACTTGTAGATTGCTCTGCAAATTCTGAGGGAGTTTGGTTGGATTCTGAGCCTTCAGAAGTCTGCTCTGGTTCCGCCCACAAAACTGGACTATCTGGGTCTGACTCTGGACTTGGCCTCAGACAGAGTGTTTCTTCCTCTGGAAAAATTCCAGACATTGCAGGAGACAATTCAGCTTCTGTTGTCCAGCAGATGGTCATCCCTCTGGGCTTGCATGCGTGTGCTTGGCCTGATGGTGTCTCCGTTGGCACAGTTCCACACGAGATCTCTGGAAAAAGAGAGATTCTGGTGAAATGGAACAAGAATCCACGGTCTCTAGAGGTGTCTTCCTTCTCCGGCACTTCGACTGGGAAAATCCTTTCTCCACCTGTACTGGACGGTTGTCACCACGGATTCCAGGCTATCCGAGTGGGGAGGCATCCTCGGTACATCCTGAGTGTGCTCAGGGGGTCTGGACTCTGGAAGATTCCAGACTGCCGGTTAATGTACTGAAACTTCGAGTTATCAGACTTTGTCTGGATCGTTGGACAATTCGCCTTCAGGGCTGTCCGGTACGAATTAAATCAGATAATGCCTCAGCTGTGGTCTATGTCAATCACCAAGGGGGCACAAGAAGTGTCCTGGTGGCTCGGGAAGTAGCTGGTATTCTAAGATGGGCAGACAGATTAGTTCCAGCCTTCTCTGCTGTACACATTCCAAGGAAGGTACAGAGGTTTGTCGCACGGTCTCGGGATCCTCTGGCCAACGCTACAGAGGCATTCTAGTGGCTCCGGACTGGCCTCGCTGGTCTTGGTACTCAAATCTGGTACGGCTGGTCGCCGATGCTCCTTGGAGACTTCCTCTCAGGGGAGGTCTGCTGTCCGAAGGGCCAATCTTCCATCCTGCTTTACAGTTGCTGGCTTTAACGGATTGGCTGATGCTGAAGGATAGAGGTTTGTCTGAATCGGTAATTCCTACACTTTTAAAGGCTTGAAAATCTACCTCTAGGAAGATCTACTATTGCATTGCGTGGTGTGAATCTCTTGGGGTTCCCCCTTTTCCTCCAAGGGAGCTCGACATTTGGCTCCTCCAGTGTGGTTTCCATTGCCGCTGTGGGACCTCAGTTTGGTTGTCAGTTCTCCAGAAACCTCCATTTAAAAATATTCGGGAGGTTCCCCTGCTTACGTTGTCCCAGAAGGTGACCTTTTTGGTAGCTATTACTGCTGCGCGCAGGGTGTCAGAGATGGCGGTGTTGTCATGTCGTTCACCTTACCTGGTGGTTTACTGAGATAAGGTGGTTCTCCGTCCCTCTCAGTCGTTCCTTCCAAAGGTTGTCTCTGATTTCCATTTGAATGAAGACATTGTGTTTCCTTTCCTATGTCCCAGGCCTAAACATCCTAAGGAAATTGCCTTGCATTCCCTGGATGCGGTTTGGGCAATCAGGGTGTACCTGGCAGCTACGGAGTCTTTTAGGAAGTCAGACTCCCTATTTGTATTCTCGGATGGACCTCGGAAAGGGTCGCTTCTTCTGTGACCATTTCCAGATGGATCAGACAGACAGTGATTCAGGCCTATTCAATTAGGGGTCAGGTTCCTCCATTCCCTGTTTAGGCGCGCTCTACTCGGGCGCTTAGTGCCTCCTGGGCCTTCTGTCATCAGGCGTAAGTGTAGCAGCTTTGCAAGGTGGCCACCTGGTCGTCTGTGCACAATTTCACAAAGTTTTATGTGTTGGCATCTGCAGATGCTTCTTTTGGTCACAAGTTTTTGCAGGTTGCTGTTTAGAGGACCTGGTCCTCTTTGAGGGTGTATTGTTTTTTTTTTCAGGTGAGCTCCAGTTGTTTATGGTTGAGCTCCATGTTACCTGCATGTTTACTGTTTCCACCCCTCATGTTTGACACTGCTTTGGGACATCCAAATGGTCAAGAAGATAGGGAGCTCTGTCCGTCAATGAACGAAATATCCTATGATATCTCCTTGGACTGTCTTCATATAGCAATCAGCTCAATGTATATAAGAAAGAAGAAAGGTCCAAATTAAAGTATCAATCAAAGACTTTATTTCCTTAAAAACACTTCTCACTTACATCTAGGTAAAGGTTAACCTTCTGGTGCATTGTTCCCCTGACAGGTCAGTAGGTAAATTGCAGTTCAAGTTTCCAATAACAGCCAGTACTTTCACCACGGCTACTATTCACAAGATGCAGCCGACGCTTCTGATCTCTCCCCTCGTCAGAGAGACAGCTTGTGGGTGATGACAGACTGTGTGTAGGAATGCCCCGCATCACTAACACCTCCTATGCGTTATGTCACAGACACGTGACATCCTCAGGGTAGGTTTAATTGGTGGCTTCAGGCGAGTACAGAATACAGTTCAAAACTCTTTACCCTCACCAATTTCCTCTCTCAAATCAACCAAAAACTGTCCACAGACAGTCAAATCAGCAGAATACTCTGAACTAGCTCATATCCCAGGGAGTAATTGTACCAGTACCTCCCCAAGGCAGGTTCAAAGGATTTTGTACCAAAGTTCAACAGGGGTATTCGCCCTGTTCTAGACTTAAAATCTCGAAATACCTTCACATTCCAAAATTTGCCATTGCATTTGCAAGGTTGGTAACTGTCTTTGTAAAGCCTTAGAAAGAGACATTTACTCCAACTGCTGTCAGTCAAATCCTGGAGGGGAGAGGGCTGTGGACGAGGTACGCTGTGTGTCTGTGGATGCCCACAGCCCCTGGCTCTCCCACCCACATGTGTGCCCCTAAAGCAAAAGAGTCTATAACAATAACCCGACAGCCCTGCACTATGCAGTAATTTTCAGCTTTCAGCACTCTCACACTTTGAATGACAATTGCTCAGTCATGCTACACTGTAACCAAACAAAATTCTTATCATTTTTTTCACACAAATAGAGCTTTCTTTTGGTGGTATTTGATCACAACTGGGGTTTTTTTTCATGATATAAGCAAAAAAAGAGCAAAAATTTTGAAAAAAAAAACACTTTTTTTTAGTTTCTATTATAAAATTTAGCAAAAAAATAATTTTTCTTCATACATTTGGGCCAAAATTTATATTGCTACATATCTCTGGTAAAATTAACCCAACTTAGTGTATATTATTTAGTCTGTGTGAAAGTTATTGAGTCTAGAAGCTATGGTACCAATTACTGAAAATTGATCACACCAGATGTACTGATGGCCTATATCCTTTCTTGAGGCCCTGAAATGTCCGGACAGTACAAATACCCCCCAAATGACCCATTTTTGTAAAGTAGACAGTCCAAGGTATTTAGTAAGAGGCATGGTGAGTTTTTTGAAGTTATAATTTTTTCCCACAATTCTTGGGAAAATGAAGAAAAAATTTTTTTTTCTTTTTTTTTCCCAAAACGTTGTCAATTTATAAGCTATTTCTAACACATAGCATGTACACAGAAAAAATGACACCCCAAAATTCATTCTGCTACTCCTTCTGAGTATGGTGATGCCACATGTGTGAGACTTTTACACAGCCTGGCCACAAAAAGAGACTCCACGTCCAAGTAGCACCATAAGGCGTTTTAGGAGCATAAATACACATAAAACTTTCTTACTACCTATCACACTTTTCAAGGCCCTAGAGCACCAATACAATGGAAAAGTCCACAAAATGACCCCATTTTGGAAAGCAAACACTCCAACGTATATTCTATGAGTCATTATGGGTCCTTTGAACATGTCATTTTTTTCCACAAGTTTTTGGAAAATGTGGGAAAAAAATAAAAACTTTTTTTTTTTACACAAAGTTGTCAATTTATAGGATATTCCTAACACATAGCATGTACATAGCAAAAATGACACCCCAAAATACATTCTGCCACTCCTCCTGAGTATGGCAATACCACAGGTGTGAGACTTTTTCACAGCCTAGCCATATAGAGGGGCCCAACATCCAAGGAGCGCCATCATGCATCCTAGCCACTTGCCTAGGCCTATTTTTGACATTTGGTGTTTACAAGCTAAAATCAGTTGTTTTTGCTAGAAAACTACTTAAAACCCCAAAACATTATATATTTTTTTTTAGCAGAGACCCTAGAGAATAAAATGGAGATTATTGCAATATTTTTTATCACACCGTATTTGCGCAGCGGTCTTCCAATCGCAATTTTTTTGGAAAAAATTCACTTTTTTGAATTAAAAAATAAGAAACCAGTAAAGTTAGCCCAATTGTTTTCCATAATGTGAAAGATGTTACGCCGAGTAAATAGATACCCAACATGTCATGCTTCAAAATTGCGCACGCTCACAGAATGGTGACAAACTTTGGTACTTAAAAATCCCCATAGGCGACACTTTAAAAATTTCTACAGGTTGCTATCTTAGAGTTACAGAGGAGGTCTAGGGCTCAAATTATTGCTCTTGCTCTAACGATTGCGGCGATACCTCACATGTGTAGTTTGAACACTGTTTACATATGTGGGCGGGGTTTCCGTATGCGTTCGCTTCTGCGCGCGAGCTCACGGGGACAGGGCGCTTTGATTTTTTTTTTTTTACTATTTATTTTATTTATTATTTATTATTTTTTATTTTTACACTGTTTTTTTAAAAAAAAAAATTGATCATTTTTATTTCTATTACAAGAAATGTAAACATTACTTGTAATAGAAAAAGGCACGACAGGACCTCTTTTTTGTGAGATCTGGGGTCAAAAAGTCCTCAGATCTCACAAGTACACTAAAAGATAGAAAAAATAAAAAAAATAAAAATAAAAAAAAAATTAAATAAAATGAAAAAAAAAAAAGGGACCTTTAAACTGGTTGCTAGGCAACGACGTTTGTCGTAGCTCCGGTCCTCCAAGACCATAGAGTCGAGTGAGGGCAAGCTTGCCCTCACTCGACATCCTGTCTGTGAGGATCCGGGACCGGATCATTTTCCCCGCTGCCGGTGGGTCGGGTAAGCGGGGAAAAGGACCAGAATGTGGCGGGAGGGCTGGGACCACCCTTATCGGAAAGCCAACCATCCTCCATTTAAAAAAATACCAGGGTTATGGCAGCTATCTGCTGCCATAACACCGGTATTTAGGTTTAAACGGAGGACGTATATAAACCTTTTTGGACTTCGACATGGTGGCTATATGAAGGGTGACAGGTACTCGGGTACTTTGCTGGGCAGGTGACAGGTACTCTGGTACTGATGAGCAAGTGGCAGGTACTCGAGTACTCCGATAGGCAGGTGACAGGTACTCGGGTACTCTTATGGGCAGGTGACAGGCAGGTGATAGGTACTGATGAGTAGTACTGATACTGATAGGCGATACTGATACTGTACTGATGGGTACGGATGATCAGTACTGATACTGATAGGTGATAGGTACTGATGGGTACTGATGAGTACTGATGAGTAGTGATAGGTACTGATGAGCAGGTGGCAAGTACTCGGGTACTTCAGGTGTCAGGTACTCTGATGAGCAGGTGGAAGGTACTCGGGTACTCTGATGGGTAGGTGACAGGTACTCGGGTACTCTGATGGGTAGGTGACAGGTACTCGGGTACTCTGATGACGGGTACTCGGGTACTCCGGTGACGGGTACTCAAAGTACCCGAGGACCTGTCATCAGAGTACCCGTGTACCTGTCAATGACAGCTTGAAGTCTTTTGTGGTATTTGTGGATGAGGCTCTTTATCTTCTCAGATGGTAAAGCTGCCCATTCTTCCTGACAAAAAGCCTCCAGTTCCTGTAAATTCTTGGGCTGTCTTGCATGAACTGCACGATTGAGATCTCCCCAGAGTGGCTCAATGATATTGAGGTCAGGAGACTGAGATGACCACTCCAGAACCTTCATTTTATTCTGCTGTAGCCAATGACAGGTCGACTTGGCCTTGTGTTTAGGATCATTGTCATGTTGGAATGTCCAAGTACGTCCCATGCGCAGCTTCCGGGCTGATGAACGCAAATTTTCCTCCAGTGTTTTTTTGATAACTCTGCATTAATTTTGCCATCAATTCTGACCAAATTTCCTGTGCCTTTGTAGCTCACACATCCCCAAAGCATCAGCGATCCACCTCCAGGAATGGTGTACCTTTCATCATAGGCCTTGTTGACTCCTCTCCAAATGTAGTGTTTATGGTTGTGGCCAAAAAGCTAAATTTTGGTCTCATCACTCCAAATGACTTTGTGCCAGAAGGTTTGAGGCTTGTCTCTGTGCTGTTTGGTGTATTGTAAGCGGGATACTTTGTTTCATTTTCTTCTGGCGACTCGCCCATGCAGCCCCCTCTTTTTTCAAGTGCCTCCTTATTGTGCATCTTGAAACCGCCACCCCACATGTTTTCAGAGTCCTGTATTTCACCTGAAGTTATTTATGGGTTTTTCTTTGCATCCTGAACAATTTTCCTGGCAGTTGTGGCTGAAAATTAGTTGGTCTCCCTGACTGTGGTTTGGTTTCAACAGAACCCCTAATTTTCCTCTTCTTGATTAGAGTTTGAACACTGCTGATAGGCATTCTCAATTCCTTGGATATCTTTTTATATCCTTTTCCTGTTTTATAAAGTTCAACTACCTTTTCCCGCAGATCCTTTGACGATTCTTTTGCTTTCCTCATGACTCAGAATCCAGAAACATCAGTGCAGCACTGGATGAAAGATGCAAGAGTCTGTCAGGAGTTCAGAAACGTATTGACCTTTTATACACATACACTAATTACAAGCAAACAGATCACAGTTGAGGATGGTTACCTTAAATAGCCATTCAAACCCTTTTGTGTCAACTTGTGTGCATGTTATCAGGCCAAAATCACCAGGGTATGTAAACTTTTGATCAGGGTCATTTGGGTAGTGTCTGTTGTCATTATGATTGAAAAAGAGTAAACACAGTTGATTGATAATAAATGGCTTCAGCCAAACACTAACCATGAGTGAAAAAAAAGTTTTTGTGTTATCATTCATATTCTTGGAAAAATGGCCAAGAAATCATAAATTCTGCCAGGGTATGTAAACTTATGAGCACAACTGTATATATAATATATATAGTTAACTACTTGTTTTTTTTTTTTTTTACTATGATTATCCAATAGCATTAGTAAAAATGGTAGAGATGCATCTGTATCAAACATAATTGCCACAAACTCTGAAAATCAATATATCCCATACCATTCGAATCAACAGGTTTTAGCTTGCGACCAAAGTATTCTGTGGCTTATTTGGTTTAGACCAGGGATGCCACTGTTCACCTATTCATTAACTGATCCAACTAATACGTTTATTTTCTCTAAATATTATGTTTCTAAGCACCTAGGACCTATGGTTATTTTTGTGTGTTCTTTTTAGACTGTCATCAATGGCTCTACTCACCTGGAACTGAGAGGTGGACGAGAGTCAGAACTTGAGGAGTTGGTAGAGAAGCAGAGGTTAGAGCTGTGTCAGCTTAAGGAGCGTTTAACCATGATGTGCCGCCAAATGGCCGAACTTGAGGAAGAGCTAAACACAGCACAAAAAGATCTTATAAAGTCTGAGGAGGGCTATGCCAAACTGCAGCGTGATCTGAAAGAGGTAAGTCCACCCTTTCTCTGTTCTCAATACATATTAGTGAGCTACGGACATAGGAAGAACTGCTGTGGATGGCTACCTTATAGGTTTTCTTCGCCGCTCCCAATGGGCGAAGTAGCCCTCACCTGCTG
This sequence comes from Pelophylax lessonae, assembly GCF_965119305.1. NCBI lineage: Eukaryota > Metazoa > Chordata > Amphibia > Anura > Ranidae > Pelophylax > Pelophylax lessonae. Next base: position 169,861,313 of record NC_138779.1, read on the forward strand.
CCTAAAAGTGTTTATTAAATCTTACAAGTAGTAGTCCTACCATGTGCATGTGTGCCCAACTATCTTTCCAAGCACAGTGCAAGGCTTGTCGGGCAGACCATATCCTATTGAGATATTTTGCATTGCACTTGGCAAAACTACCAGATACAGTCTGATGCAGATGAAGCTCAAGTAGAATCTTAAACTCTCGTCCACAGAGAACTTGCAGTGTTTTGCACACAACTAGGAAACTTGAAATGATCGCTAATATCCTAAAAATTACACAAGATAGAATGTTAGCCCATGGCAGAATATAGGTTATTCCCCTGCTGTATTTTGCAATAATCTATAAAGCATATTAGAATGAGCCAAACCTTGTAGTACTTTTTGGTTTTAGTAATGTTTACCTATAAGTAATGATGTGATGTTACTTTCACAGTTTTACTTTTTGGGTTCCATATTTTATTATTACGCTTCATGTACAGATACTGTATTTAGGTGCTGCCAGTAGTAGACATCTGTGTTTATGTGGAAATGTGATAACTAATATTATATGGAAATATTAACAGAAATGTATTTGTTTTGTTAACCACTTGACCTCCAAAATATTTACCAACCCCCCCCCCCCCCCCCTCATGACCAGGTCATTTTTTGTGATACGGCACTCCCTTATTTTAATTTTTTGTGTATATATATATACACAAAAAAAAAAAAATATATATATATATATATATATATATATATATATACACACACACACACACACATATATATATATATATATATATATATATATATATATATATATATATATATATATATATACATACAGTGCATTGCGAAAGTATTCGGCCCCCTTGAACTTTTCGACCTTTTGCCACATTTCAGGCTTCAAACATAAAGATATAAAACTGTAATTTTTTTTGAAGAATCAACAACAAGTGGGACACAATCATGAAGTGGAACGAAATTTATTGGATATTTCAAACTTTGTTAACAAATAAAAAACTAAAAAATTGGGCGTGCAAAATTATTCAGCCCCTTTACTTTCAGTGCAGCAAACTCTCTCCAGAAGTTCAGTGAGGATCTCTGAATGATCCAATGTTGACCTAAATGACTAATGATGATAAATAGAATCCACCTGTGTGTAATCAAGTCTCCGTATAAATGCACCTGCACTGTGATAGTCTCAGAGGTCCGTTTAAAGCGCAGAGAGCATCATGAAGAACAAGGAACACACCAGGCAGGTCCGAGATACTGTTGTGGAGAAGTTTAAAGCCGGATTTGGATACAAAAAGATTTTCCAAGCTTTAAACATCCCAAGGAGCACTGTGCAAGCGATAATATTGAAATGGAAGGAGTATCAGACCACTGCAAATCTACGAAGACCTGGCCGTCCCTCTAAACTTTCAGCTCATACAAGGAGAAGACTGAACTGCAGAGATCTACAGCTGAGGTGGGAGACTCTGTCCATAGGACAACAATCAGTCGTATACTGCACAAATCTGGCCTTTATGGAAGAGTGGCAAGAAGAAAGCCATTTCTTAAAGATATCCATAAAAAGTGTTGTTTAAAGTTTGCCACAAGCCACCTGGGAGACACACCAAACATGTGGAAGAAGGTGCTCTGGTCAGATGAAACCAAAATCAAACTTTTTGGCAACAATGCAAAAAGTTATGTTTGGCGTAAAAGCAACACAGCTCATCACCCTGAACACACCATCCCCACTGTCAAACATGGTGGTGGCAGCATCATGGTTTGGGCCTGCTTTTCGTCAGCAGGGACAGGGAAGATCGTTAAAATTGATGGGAAGATGGATGGAGCCAAATACAGGACCATTCTGGAAGAAAACCTGATGGAGTCTGCAAAAGACCTGAGACTGGGACGGAGATTTGTCTTCCAACAAGACAATGATCCAAAACATGAAGCAAAATCTACAATGGAATGGTTCACAAATAAACATATCCAGGTGTTAGAATGGCCAAGTCAAAGTCCAGACCTGAATCCAATCGAGAATCTGTGGAAAGAACTGAAAACTGCTGTTCACAAACGCTCTCCATCCAACCTCACTGAGCTTGAGCTGTTTTGCAAGGAGGAATGGGCAAAAATTTCAGTCTCTCGATGTGCAAAACTGATAGAGACATACCCCAAGCGACTTACAGCTGTAATCGCAGCAAAAGGTGGCGCTACAAAGTATTAACTTAAGGGGGCTGAATAATTTTGCATGCCCAATTTTTCAGTTTTTTATTTGTTAAAAAAGTTTGAAATATCCAATAAATTTCATTCCACTTCATGATTGTGTCCCACTTGTTGTTGATTCTTCACAAAAAATTACAGTTTTATATCTTTATGTTTGAAGCCTGAAATGTGGCAAAAGGTCGCAAAGTTCAAGGGGGCCGAATACTTTCGCAAGGCACTGTATATACACATATACACAATATGTATATGTATACATATACACAATATATATCTATATATATATCTATTTATATATATATAAAAGGCCTCCTGAAAATGCAAGCGCTAAACGCGGGTGAACGTTTGGTCGTGTTCGGTCGCGTTTTTGCGTTTGAAACGCCGGTAAACACACGTTCTGAACTTCCTCAACGCAAATAATTGCTTTCCAAAAAACTACACTGAACTCACCTGCCTGTAACTGACTGTAAACGACCCTGTGTACATGGACAGATAAAATAACAGAGGTGGGTTCAGGGTCTTCTGAAAAAAACGCCCAACTGCTCCTAAACGGCCGTTTACAAGTTGCAGTGTACATGAGCCCTAAGACAGTGATCAGTGCTAAAAATATGCACTGTCACTGTACTAATGGCACTGGCTGGGAAGGGGTTAACATCAGGGGCAATCAAAGGGTTGACTGTGTGTCTAGCCAGTGCTTGTGTACTTTGTGGGAGGTGCTTTTACTAGGAGATGGCATTGATCCATGTTCATACTTTGCAGGAACGCAGGATCAATGCCTTACCTACTGACAAAACAGTGATCTGCCTTGTTTACATCGGCAGATGGCTGTTCTGGCTCTCTGCCTAATGATAGGGGCGGGCCGTCGGACATTGACCCTGTGATACCTGCAGATCAGCTCCCGCTGTTCATGATCTTGCACAGAAGTGCCGCCTTCCCACCATATATGTAAGTTATACTGTCGGCAAGTGGTTAAACAAGATGAATAGAAAAGTGTGTGTCAGTGAAGTGGCGGACAGTTAGGCCCTGTTCACACTGGTGCGACTTGCGCTCCAACTTTGAGAGCACATGTTGTATAACATTTCCAGTTCAAAGTTTCCCTATGAGAGCCATCTTAACTGATCTGACACAAGTCGCTCTGACTTTTGAAAAGGTTCCTGCACTACTTTGGTCTGACTTGAGTGCGATTTCAGCCCAAAGAATATAATGGAAGTCGCATCCAAATCGGAACACCATCCTAACTGATCCAACATGTGCTCAGTGGTCAATTGCCCTAGAAGACTCCATGCCCCTGTAGCCCCTCATGTTGTGTGTTGTGGGCTGTGCAATGTTAGCAATGCAAAATGTATTGAAAAAAAAAACGGCGTGCGGTGCCCCTTGAAATCCATACCAGGCTCATTGGGTCTGGTTAGGATCTTGAGGGTAAACCCCATGCCAAAATTAAAAAAAAAAAAAAAAATGGTTTGGACCCCCCCAATACATACATATAAATTTTGAGGGGAAACCACACACCAAAATTTAGAAAAAGAGGCGTGGGGTCTCCCCCAAAATCCATACCAGACCCTCTATCTGAGCATGCAGCCCGGCAGGTCAGGAAAGGGGTGGGGTTGCCCCCCACCTTAAAGCACCTTTTCCCCATGTTGGTTGGGACAAGGACCTCTTCCCCACAACCCTGGATGATGGTTGTGGGAAGGATATGCTTATCAGCATCTGGAAGCCTCCTTTAACATGAGGGCCCCCCAGATCCTGCCCCCCCATGTGAATGAGTATGGGGTACATAGTACCCCTACCCATTCACCCAAAAAAAAAAAAGACAATGTAGTGTAAAAAAAAAAAAAAAAAAAAAAAAACAGGGACAGTTTTTGATGTCCTTAGTATAAATTATTAATGTCTCCCGTGGTAGCTCCAACATTAATCACGACTAAATCTCCCGCTTTTCTGACAGCTCCGGTGTCTGACAGTTCTTAAAGAACTATAAGGCGAGGCCATCAGTTGATTTCACCCAGAGACCCCTCCCCCTTGGGACGTCAGGCCATCATGCCTGGGGTGATGCCACAACCAGGGGGGAGGATCTCCCTGATTGTGGCCACGCCCCATAAATATATAGGAACTGTCAGAAACTGGAGCTGCCAGAACAGCAGGAGCCTTTGTCGGGGGAAAAGCTTTTTTTTTTTTTTTTTTTTTAAATCGAGTTAGTTAAGGCGGCCATCATGATTGACGTTGGAGCTACTATGGGAAACATTAATTTATAATAATGAACTTGTCAAAAACTTCCACATGTTTTTTTTTTTTTTTTAGACTACATCGATTTTTGGGTAAATCGGTAAGGGTACTATGTACCTCATACTGATTCACATGGGGGGGGGGGGGATTGGGATCTGGGGGGACAAGGTGCTTTGCTCTGGGGGCATGTGGCCTGATATGGTTCAGGAGGAGGGGGCGCTCGTACTTCTCCCCCCCTTCCTGACCTGCCAGGCTGCATGCTTGGGTAAAGGGTCTAGTATTTTGGGGGGGGGGGGGGCCCAGGACCCCACGCCATTTTTGTTTTTTTCAATTTGGCGTAAGGGTTTCCCCTCAAAATCCATACCAGACCCAAAGGTATTGTTTTGATAATCAAACGACAAGTTACACTCATCTCAAAGTCGGATCTAAATCAGATCTAGTTCATTAACGTCGCATGGAAGTCGGATTAATGCCGGACCGAAATGTTAAATAATAGTGAGGTGCAGGGATGGCGGGGACAGTTGTCAACATTGGTGTAGTGATGGTCAGTGAGATAGTGCACATCAGTGCAGGGGTGGCAAGGAGAGTCATGCGCTTTGTTGCAGTGTTGGTAAGTGTGAAAGTGTGTATTGGTGCAGTGGTGGAGAGCATGGTCGTGCATAGTGGTGCAATGGCAGCAGGCTGAGTCATGCACTTCTGTGCAGTGAGTTGAATGGCATTTTTCATGTCAGTGTAGTGTTGGAAATGGGGTTGTGCTGTTCCATGATTTCATCCTATTTTACAGAACCTACTTCATAAAGGAAAGGCCTTCCATGGTATGGATGATTGGAGATTATTCTTATGAAGAAGAGAAGGGGAAAGTTACCACTGTGCTATACCGCTTTGGGAAGTGTCAGCAGATAACTCCACTGCGCAATTTCTGTCAGACAGGAGCTGTTGGCTGCCATGTCTGTCATTCAGCTTGGTGTCTATAATGAAAGATGTAGGCTTTATTTTAATGAACTCCAAAATGGGTCCATTCATGGTAAATCAAGACTACAAATTCTGTCCAACCAATAACCAAAAAACCTCTGAAGTTTTTCACACAAAAATACCTGCCCACCCACCATCCTCTTGTCTGATGACTCCTAGCTCTGGGGATTGGCCTTTTCTCAAAACTCAGGTAAATGAAGGGGTGCACAGAAGATGCTTTTTTTGCCAAAAAAGGTAGTAGCAGGCATTGTGTGGTACCTTGTCTTAGGCTAGACTTTTACTTTTCATATTACTGACAGTTCTACTTTGAAAATATGCATTGCTGTAATGGGAAAGTGAAATTACTTTTGAATATTCTTTGTGCTGTTGATTGAAAGATTCAATTCATTTTGCAAAGTTTTTCTTTTTATTCTCTGACTTCAGGCTCTTGCACAACGGGAGGATATGGAGGAGCGGATCACCACATTGGAGAAACGCTATCTGAGCGCACAAAGGGAAGCCACATCACTTCACGATGTCAACGACAAGCTGGAAAATGAACTCGCCAGTAAAGAGTCTCTCTACAGACAGGTAGGGTAACCAGTGACTCCAAAAAGAAAATTGCGATGCGGAGCACCCTGCTCCTGCGCTCAGAACCAGGTCCTCAGGCTGCCTCTATCCAGGAACTCTCACTTGGTATCCATTAAGGCTAAGCTTTGCTGCCCTCTACGACCGGGGTGGTTGACAAAACACCAGCCTAGCGCATTATCCTCAGTGGGCTTTTATTGAAAAAGTGTTAACCGGTTGCCGACCGCCGCACGACTATATACTGCGGCGGTCAGCCCCGGCCAGGCAGAGTGACGTATCGGTACGTCACTCGCCTGTCACTGACTTGCGAGCCTATTGCGGGCGCCGCCGAGGCGCGCGCCCGCCGCGGCTCGTTCACAGACAAGTCAGTGCGTGTGACCGGCGGACTCGATGTCCGCCAGTCACACTACGATCACTCCTGTGAAGGGAGAAAGACAGAGCGGCTTGTGTAAACAAGTTGCCTGTCAGTTCTCCCTGTGTAAAAGTGAAGATCTGTCCGTTCTACTATGTAGAACGGTTGATCTTTGCTTTTACACCAATTGGAATGTCCCTGCACAGTTAGAATCACGCCCCTAGGACACACTTAACCCCTCCCTGTCCAATAAAGTTAACCCCTTCCCTGCCAGTGTCATTTTTGCAGTAACAGTGCATATGTATAGCACTGATTACTGCAGTAATGTCACTGTTACCCCCAAAAGTGTCAAAAATGTCAGTCAAGGGTCCGATCTGTCCGCCGCAATGTCGCAGTACCGAAAAAAAAATCGCAGATCGCCGCCATTACGCGTTAAAAAAAAAACACCAAAAATGACAAAAATCTTTCCCTTTGTTAGTAAACGCGATAACTTTTGCGCAAACCAATCAAAATACGCTTTTTGCGATTTTTTTTACCAAACATAGGTAGCATAAAACAAATTGGCCGAAAAATGTTAAAAAATTTTGATTTTTACATTTTTTTGGGGGAATTTCATAAAAATGTGAAAAATATTGTTGTTTTTGCAAAATTTACGCTCTTTTTTTGTTTATAGCGCGTGATCAAAAAATCGCACAGGTGATCAAATACCACCAAAAGAAAGCTCTGTTTGTGGGAAAAAAAGGACGTCAAATTCGTTTAGGTACAGCGTCGCACGACCGCGCAATTGTCCGTTAAAGTCACGCAGTAAAAAATCGCAAAAAAACCCCTGGTCCTTTAGCAGCCAAATCCTCCGGGGCTTAAGTGGTTAAAAGAGGCTCTGAGGAAGAGGCACGGCGTCGAAACGCGTCAGCCCTTCGTCTTCAGGAGTTATTGGACTTATAATAAAGACTTTGGTCTATAGAATTGATATGCTGGAATTTACCGCACGTTTGTGAGTAGCTGCATTTTAACACTTTTTCAATAAAAGCCCACTGAGGATAATGCGCTAGGCTGGTGCACCCTTTTCTTTGTGTTTATTTGCAGGGTAACCAGTGACTCTGCACCCCGTCCTATTGTGACAGAATGCACTGACAATGCGACACAGTATACATAGTACAGTCCATCGTTGTGGTTGGAAAGCTTAAAAACAAGCAGGCTTTTTAAATAATCATAAGTGATCCTGCCTGCAAACCTTCAATGTGCTGTAATGCAACCACATGTGCTGTAATGCAATTTCTGAAGTTGTCTAAGGGACTGAAAACCTGGGGGTGCTCTAATTTGCATATAGCAACTTTATCTGGGTTGTTTATGGTTTGACCCATCCTCTCCCAGTGCATAACAGAAGACAGAAATAGCAATGTGTGGTGTTGCTCTTTATTAAAAAATAGTTGACTTGTTAAACCCCTTAAACTTCCAGTAGTAGGCATCTATACGTGCCTGCAATGTACCTGTTAGGTAGTTTATCGAATGACCTGGGAGCTTGAAAACCCGGGATATTCTGTTTTGAAATATAATTAGGTGGAAAAAAGCACAGGTCCATAAAGTGTAAGCTAAAAAAAAAAAACACCCTTGCATCCTCAGAATACTAAACCTGCAGTTTATCCAGAGGAACAGAAGAAGTAAGAAAAAAAACCATTTTAAAATATTATCCAGTTTCAAGAGAGAAATACTGTATATTACCAAAAAAATGTTCCTGATATAGCTGTGGAATTGATATCTGATTTTAGAGGTTCCAGAGATCTTTAAGAATCTCCCTAAGGCCCCTTTAACACTTGTGCGACTTGTCGTGTGACTTAGGACTGCAGAGACGCATGACAAGTCATACTTTATTATATCCAATGAGTACCATTCATATCTGTGCGACTTCTAGTTGCAGCGACTTCAAAGTGGTCCCTGCACTACTTTGATCCGACTTTGATGCAAAGTCACGGGGCGGAGTCCTGTGACTTTCAGGTCGTACAAGTGTGAAAGGGGCCTAAAGATATATTCAGAAAACATGCAAATCTGCAACTAATGGCAGTTTAGTGAATTTGAATTAGGGCTGGGCGATAAAACGATACCGATATGTATCGCGATAGTCCCGTGATCGATAGCAATAAAAGACTTTGAACGATTAAAACGAAAAGTCAGCTCCGACGGGTTTAAGCTTTAAAAATGGCGCCGCCCGTCGCATACATGTCACCGCGCACGCGCCGCCGCCGCTCGGGAGAGGCCGGGAATAGCCGAAATTACACGAGCGGTGGCGGCGCTTGCACAATGACGTGGCGGCGCCGGACGGCGCCATTTTTAAAATGAGGGCGCCTCTGGAACAGGTAAGTGAAACAGCTTCACTACCTGCCATTATGCAGGGCTGCGGGCACACTACAAGGGATGCAGTGCTGCGGGCATGGTCTACCTGTACCATGCCCACAGCACTGCATCTCCTGTAGTATGCCCACAACCCCGGATCCTCTTGTACCATGCCAGTACCCTGCATTCTCCTGCACCATGCCAGTACCCTGCATTCTCCTGCAGCATGCCAGTGCCCTGCATTCTCCTGCACCATGCCAGTGCCCTGAATTCTCCTGCACCATGCCAGTGCCCTGCATTCTCCTGCACCATGCCAGTCACCCTGCATTCTCCTGTACCATGCCAGTCACCCTGCATTCTCCTGTACCATGCCCGCCGCCCTGCATTCTCACCCTAGGGTCCTTATTTTAAATGGGTAATAAAAAATATCAATAATTATCGATATCGACCGATATGAAACACTGATATCGTGATACAGTTTTCAGCCATATCGCCCAGCCCTAATTTGAATACACGTTTGAAAAGCAGCACAACTGTTTTCTATTTTTTTTTTTTTCTTTTTTAGGTAACAGTTTTTAATTGATTATTCTAGCAAAAAGTACTTTTCTTTTCTTTTTCTTAAAACAACTTGAAGACATTTCATACAAGTAAATTACATATAATGCAATATCCTAATTCCAATGAGCCATCTCCTGGATCCAGCGAAGGAGGGCATACTTGCACCTCCCAGCCTCCACAATATATAAATCAACTAAGTTTAGGTCACATAGATTACGATATTAAACCAGATCTATCCAAGAAGACACTGCTATGCGTTTTTTTTTTTTTTTTAACGCACTGTGTGCATGAGGCCTATCTACGGGAAAGATTTGTAATTTTTATTGTGTTTTTATTTTTTTACTAGTAATGGCAGCGATCTGGGATTTTTAGCGGGACTGCGACATTGCGGCGGACAGATCGGACCCCTAACTGACATTTTTGACACTTTTGGGGCCACAAGTGACATTACTACAGCAATCAGTGCTAAAAATATGCATCTTTATTCCACAAGGATGTTAGTAGGGATGCACCGATCCGATATTCGGATCGGATATAGGCGCCGATATGGCCATTTTAGATGGATCGGTGATCGGTAACATTGACCGATCCACTGGCCGATCCGGTTTTTGCTTGGTAACGGCTCAGCCATCCCTTACTAGGTGCAGTAGTAGTATGGGATGGGAGCCGCTACTTCCTGTATAGGTCCGGCTCACAGGCAGAGTGATATCAGATGCACTCCGCCTGTGAATGGAGGAGCCGTACACATGAAGCAGCGGCAACCACTTGCTTTGTGTGTAGCTCCGGATCAGTTACAGTATCGGTATCAGCAATTTCACAACGCCAGATATCAGTATCGGGTCCAAAAAAGTTGGATCGGTGCATCCCTAGTTGTTAGTATAGGCTGGGGAAGCAGTTTAAAATGAGTTTGATAAATCCCCAAATTCTACTTTAAAGGCAGAAGATTGCTCACAGCCGATGTAGCTACTTACTTTTTAACTAGGAAATTGGGCTGCAGCTATAGATGAGATTTTGAGTTCCTGGTCATTGGCTGCTGTTTTTAGCGATTCCATTACGAGCCCTGAGTTGCTGGGCTAATATTCTACATTGGCTTACTGAAAAAGTAAATGAGAGAGATTGTACATTACAACCGATAACAAAAAGCATGTGGTAACCAGTGTAGCTTATAACTCTGGGTTGTGCCTTAGTTGCTATTGATCTTTATCAACATTGTTGACTTGTGTCTCCTGCCACAGAGTGAAGAGAAGAACCGGCAGCTGCAAGAGTGGCTAGAGGACGCCAAACAGAAATTACAGCAGACCCTGCAGAAAGCAGAGACTCTCCCAGAGATTGAAGCTCAGCTGGCACAGCGAGTGGCGGCTCTCAGCAAGGTATCTATACTTACACGCTGTCTAATCAGAGCACACAGTAGGAAGAAGCCAACAAATCTTTCATACCAAGTCATTTTCTTTACGAGAGAAACAAGAATTAGAACAAATACATAGGGTACCTTTTTTTCCCCTTTTTTTTTTAAATTAATGCTATTTATTAATAAAAAATGAAACATGTTTTGATGGTTAATAATGAATATTGCACAATTACTACTTGCAGTCAGGAGATAGCAAGCTCCAAATATATACAGTGCCTTAAAGTTTTCATACTGCTTGAAATTTATCACATTTTGTCATGTTACAACAAAAAACGTAAATGTATTTTATTAGGATTTTTTGTGATAGCCGACACAAAGTGGCACATAATTGTGAAAGTGAAGGAAAATGATAAATGGTTTTCAAAACTTTTTACAAATAAATATCTGAAAACTGTGGCCCTTCATTTGTATTCAGCCCCGCTGAGTCAAAACTTTGTAACCACCTTTCACTGCATTTACAGCTGAAAGTCATTTTGGGTATATCTCTCCCAGCTTTGCACATCTAGAGAGTGACGAGTCTTGCCACAGATTCTCAATTGGATTCAGGTCTGGACCTTTACTCATTCTAACACATAAATATGCTTTTATCTAAACCATTCCATTGTAGCTCTGGCTGTATGTTTAGGGTCGTTGTCCTGCTGGAAGGTGAAACTCCGCCGCATTCTCAAGTCTTTTGCAGACTCTAACAGGTTTTCTTCTAAGATTGCCCTGTATTTGACTCCATCCATCTTCCCATCAACTCTGACCAGCTTCCCTGTCTCTGCTGAACAAAAGCATCCCTACAACATGATGCTGCCACCACCGTGTTTCACGGTGGGGATGGTGTGTTCAGGGTAATGTGCAGTGTTAGTTTTTCGCCACACATAGTGTTTTGCTTTTAGGCCAAGAAGTTCAATTTTGGTCTGATCTGACCAGAGAACCTTTTTCTACATGTTTGCTGTCTCCTCCACATGGCTTCTTGCAAACTACAAACAGGGTTTCCCATGGCTTTCTTTCAGCAATGGCTTTCTTCTTGCCACTCTTCCATAAAGGCCAGACTTGTGGAGTGGATGACTAATAGTTGTCCTATGGACAGATTCTCCCACTTGAGCTGTGGATCTCTGCAGCTCCTCCAGAGTTACCATGGGCCTCTTGGCTGCTTCCCTGATTAATGCTCTCATTGCCCTGCCTGTCAGTTAAGGAGGACTGCCATGTCTTGGTAAGTTTGCAGTTGTGCCATACTCTTTCCATTTTAGATGATGGATTGAATAGTGCTCTGTGAGATGTCCAAAGCTTTGGACATTCTTTTATAACCTAACCCTGCTTTAAACCTCTTTACAACTTTATCTCTGACCTGTCTGGTGTGTTCCTTGGTGCGCTTTGTTCACTAAGGTTCTCTAACAAACCTCTGAGGGCTTCACAGAACAGCTATATTTAAGACAGAGATTAAATTACACACAGGTGGACTCTATTTACTAATTTGGTGACTTCTGAAGGCAATTGGTTCCACTAGATTTTAGTTACGGGTATCAGAGTAAAGGAGGCTGAATACAAATGTACGCCACACTTTGCAGATATTTATTCGTAAAAAATTTTGAAAATCATTTACTATCCACTTTACAATTTTGTGGCACTTTGTGTTGGTCTATCACATAAAATCCCAATAAAAATAAATTTACGTTTTTGGTTGTAACATGAAAAAATGTGGAAAAATTGAAGGTGTATAAAACCTTTTCAAGGTAATGTAAACTAGCATTCTGGCACTCCTAATCTAGCCATTTTGTAAAAAAGATTTGACAGAGAAGAAAGATTAGATTTTACCCCTGCCCCCAACCCCCCCCCCCCCCCACCTCCTAAGCAATAGTGTGTCATACATAGTTCCATTATACAAAAGCTGGGCTTTCCTATTTGAAATCTTAGCATACTTTTTAAACTGAGGTTCACTGATATATCTTGTATAAAGTCTAATTCTGTTATTTTTTTAGCACTTGAGTCTTGGATGCCATATTAAAATGATGTAAGGACAGTGGCTATATGTCCAGTTTTAGAATGCCACCAGAAATCAGTGGCTGTGGTGCGTCCAGGCTGGTGTTGCCAGCTGTCAATATTCCTTCCCCACATTAATCCTCAGGTTGCAACAATAACAGATGATCTAGATGACATTAGTGTTTATTGCAAGAGTGTCAAATGCTCACAAAGGATTGGAATTAGGGATCGACTTACAGTATCGGCAAAGCCGATATATCGGCGGCCAATATGCACTTTCCCCGATATATTGGAATTTGCCCCTTAAGGTTACCGATATTGCCGATATTTCGGGAAAGTGCATGTACCTGACCTGAGTGATGCCTGCCGCTAGAGGCATCACCCCGGTTCCGGCGTCCATAGCCGACGGTCGGCTTTCTTGTAATGATAACCGATGTGGCTGAATAATTAATGTCCCACTCAATGATTAAACCGTAAGGTGAATAGGATTTGAGGGTGTAGATCCAATAAGTCTCTTGACGTGAGACCCCAATCTTATTGGATCCACCCCTCCAAGGTGCCGTGTAACAATCAATGATTTGGAACAACCTACCTTTCGGGTCACTATGATGATGCCGAGAGCAGTGTTTAGGCACATTATGATTACTTTTATTTTTAATAATGTTTGTGATATGTACATTAACTCGAATATAAAATTGTCTCGTGGCACGGCCAACATATTGTTTGTTGCAAGGACACATGAGCAGATACACGACCAGTTGTGGTGCAGGTGGAAAAGAAAGTGATATCATAAATGGAGTGAGTGATGGTGGACTGAAAGGAAATTAATTTCCTATATCGCAGTTTAAATAGCCCACCCTACACCTATGACAAGGAAAGTAACCGACCAGGTCAGTAAAGAACTGGGGTTTGGTTGGAGGATCAAGTACGTTTGGGGCTAATTTCCCTTTAAGGGATGGTGCCCCTGTAAAGGTAACTATAGGTTTCTCTGGAATGATGGGACCCAGAATCCTGTCATTTTTTTTAATATATCCCAGTGTCTCCCAAAGATCTGTTTGATGTACTTATGGTGCATCGAATACTCTGTGAACAGAGACCACTTTGCAAAATTGGAAGAATTAGTGACATTGGGATTAGAGTTGGCCAATAATTGGAGTCTGTCCTTTTTAGCAACCTCAGTGATGGATAAATCGAGGTCATTAGTATTGTAGGCTTTAGATACGAATCGCACTTTGAGGATAGAGTATTGTTTAAAAAAATCTTCACCCCTGGTACAGTTCCTCCTAAGACGGATGAATTGACTTTTTGGAATCCCTGTAAGCCATGGTTTATGGTGGCAACTGTCATTTGGCAAGTATGAATTGCGATCAGTGGATTTAAAATATGTATTAGTGATTAAACGATTGTTATCTCTAATGATTTCCAAATCTAAAAAAGGAATATTGGTTTCACTAGATTCATACGTAAGTTGTATGCCACGGTTATTCTGGTTCAAAAGGGTCATGAAGGAACTTAAAGAATTAGAGTCGCCCTTCCACAGGAGGAGGACGTCGTCTATATAACGAACCCAAAGGATCAATTCCGGCCTCTGTGAGGGATAGATGACATCCTCCTCCCATTTGGCCATAAAAAGGTTGGCTAGGCTAGGGGCGACATTTGCCCCCATTGCCACACCCTTTTGTTGAAGAAAAAACTGGCCACCACACCAAAAATAATTGTGTCCAGTGGCAAATGATAAAAGTTCCAAAATAAATTCACGTTGAGGAGAGGATATTGTTAGGTCTCCTTGTAGAAAATGTTCCACTGCCTCAAAGCCTAAATGGTGAGGTATGCAGGTGTATGATGAGTTGACATCTGCTGTTACAATTAAGCAGTGACTATCCAATTGGATATTGTTCAAAATGATTGTATCTTTTGTGTCCTTAATGTAAGAGGGATTCTTACAGACTAACGGTTGCAAATAATGATCTATATATTTGCCTATTTTTGAGGTTACGGAATTAATCCTGCTGACAATGGGGCGTCCTGATGGTTGAGTGGGATTTTTGTGTACCTTGGGCAAATAATATAAAACGGGATTCCTGGGTACTGAGGGGACCAAAAAGGCTTTTTCTTTTTTATTGAGTATGGCCTTTTTGTAGCCCTTATCAATCAGTTTAACTAATTCATTCTTGTATAGGGTGGTAGGATTATTGGCAAGCAGTGTGTAAGTGTCCTGGTCACCAAGAATCCTTTGCATTTCACAAAGGTAGTCGGTTTTGTCCAAAACTACAATGCCACCCCCTTTATCCGCGGGGCGGATAACTAATTGTTTTTGTTCACAAAGGGATTTGAATTGGCATTTGGTTGGAATTTATCAGTTATCCTCACATATGGACTTATTTTTTATGGGACTCACTTTATTTATTCATTTGTTGATGGTCAATTTAATTTTTTTTCACTTTTAGCGTATTTTTTTTGGTTTTCATTACTTATTATATTTATGCACAATTCATGTGAACATTTCAGGGTTCACTATCCCACACTAGCGCTGCACTTTTTTACATGTATTTCTCTTACCACTTTCTGTCAGTTGGTTGTGCTAGCAGCTTTTTTAAGTTAGTGCGATGTTTATATACTGCGTTAAACGTGCAGTAACGCATGGATATATACTGCGTTAAACATTTAGTAATGCACTGATATATACGGCATTAAACATGCAGTAACGCACGGATGTATACTGTGTTAAACGTGCAGTAAAACACAGATATATACTGCGTTTAACGTACAGTGACGTACTGATATATATACTGCAGGAAACCTGTCCAGACAAATAAAACAGACAATAAAGACAATAAAGTAAAAATAAACAGACAATAAAGTAAAAATTTATGGTCACACTACACTCATAAAAATTGACACTAAAGTAAAAATGAATAGTCACACTACACTAAACTATCACTAGATTCACACTAAACTTATATTCTACACTGACAATAAAAGCACAATAGCACACTAACTCGCTAGCAGCACTGAACAGAGCCCTGTTCTATCTCTCTCCACGCCAATATCACACTGCAAATGGCCGCTATGGGGAAAATATTGTTATAATATGGGGCGGGACTAACAGCAATGAACCATAATTGGATAGCATTATCATTACTTTCCCCAAGTATGGCTCTGACATTACTCTGTGCCCTGATTGGGCAAAGCTTTCATTGCTTCAGCCAATCAGGGCTTTCAATGCACTGTGCTGCGGTGCAGTGCTTTGTGGTCATTTGTCGGGCTGAACAAACAGTCAAACGCCCGATAATTCGGGTGTTCATCAAATAGGCCAACAGCTAATGTTCAGCCTGAACTCATGCTCAGGCCGAGCCATTCACCCAACTAGTAAATTGCAAAGACTTAAATATATCATTATCTACAGTACATAATATCAAAGGATTCCAAGAATCTGGAGAAATCTGTGCACAACAGGTAAGGCCTAAATGCAGTATTGGATGCCTGTGATCTTCAGGCCCTCAGTCTACACTGCATTAAAAACTGAAATAAAAACAGGCATTGCATTAAAAACCATAATTATTCTGTGACTAACATCACTGCATCATTCAGGAATACTTCCAAAAATCACTGTCTGTTAACACAGTTCATGGTGCCATCCAAATATGCAAGTTAAAGCTCTATCATTAAAAGAAGAAGCCATTCCTGAACATGATCCAGAGACTCTGCCATCTTTTCTGGGACAAAGCTCATTTGAAATGGTCTGTTGCAAAGTGAAAAACTGCTCTGTAGCCAGACAAATCTTAGTTTTACATTTTTTTGGCATCCATGGGCTCTGTGTCCTCTGGACTAATGAGTAGAGTGACCTTCTGGCTTGTTATCAGCGCTTATTTCAAAAGCCTGTACCTCTGATGGTGTTGCATTACTGCAGTGGGGCACTATTCCTCCCATTGATTCAAGACACTATTCTAACTGACATCAACAACAATAGGGCACCATTTCTTCCACTGACACCAACAATGGGGCATTATTCCTCCCAATGATACCAGTGTAGCACCCTCTAGTGTGTGCCAGCATTAGTGTAGTTTTTGTTAGTGTAGGTAAAATTTAGTTAGCTCAGAGCTAAGCCTGTGGAATCTGAGTCGGGGTTCAGTGAGTCAAGGCTGGATGACTCATCCTGACAGCTCCTCTGGTGCCTTCCCCTTTTTCTGGGACATGGAGAATGTTCTAGAGCTAGTGGGTAGGAGGTTAGGAGGGGCTGCCTATTTTTGAGGCCTCGGTCAATCGCCAGGAGTGGGCTGGCAGGGGGCAGAGATTACCTCATAAATAGACATGAGCCATACCAGCAGGGGCAGTCGGGTAGAAGATGGAGAAGTATTGAGGAGGCTATCGGTGGCCCTTGATGCGTGCCCCCTGGGGGTGGGGGGTGTCCTGCTTCAGGCCAGGGCTCGGGCGCTGGAAGGATCCTGCCATAATACACAGGAAAAGGCCCTTCCGGGAGGCACAGGAGTAAGAGAGGACAGTGTGAGTAGATCAGCACTGTCAGGGACTAACAAATGGGGAGACTGCCACATGTAGCCAGTCTCCCTGAAGACAGCTGTTCGCTTCATCCTTCCCTGGGAGATCTCATGTAAATCAGCCTGGAGGGCTGGTGAAAGGGGCTGCTGCAGCCAGGAGGGCTGGCAGGGCCTGAAGAGGTGGTGCTGGGACCAGTGACCACAGGGAGGAAGTGATGTGATATTATAAGCTGTCTCACTCTACTTTTCTACACTCATAGGGGCTGCGAGTCCCTGCCTGCAATGAGCTGTTGCTACATCTGACTAGAGCATGTCACAGAGTGACAAAGCTGGAACAAGCAAGTGTGTTCTGGAGGAAGAATTTGAAGCTGTATATAGATTGTATATAGGAAGATTTACCTGAAGTTGTTGCCAAAGTTTTGTTCCTGAAGTCAAGTGGGCATTCCATAACCTTCCATCCCTATCCAAGTTATTAAACCTCAATAAATAACAAAAACAAAGTCACAGACTGTTCTCTGACTCTGGAGTGCCTGTAAAATTTTGGTGTGCCTGGTTGTGCAGGAGTGGGGATCCAGTTCATCTGCGGCTCCTTAGTGAGTGTGCTACACCAGCGACGGGGCACTATTTTTTCCCCTAATACCAAATTTGGTGATGCTTACTCCCACTGATGCCAGGAAACCTTCCACTCCCACTGGCCACAGTCTGGCCTTCCTAAAGACTGAAGAATAATAAACTGGCCCTTTGTTTAGAAAGTCTGGAGACCCCTCCATTAGTGCATATGGAGTGAGCAACATGCACCTCTGAAAAGGCACCATCAATGCTAAAAGATATATCCAGGTTTTAGATCAGCAAAATCTCAGGCAAGAATGGGACAAGATTTCTCTTCCAAAAGTCCAGCAACTGCTCTCCTCAGTTCCCAGACCTTTACAGAGTGTTGTTAAAGAGGGGATTCTCTATACTGCGGTAACATTGGCCCTGTCCCAATTTTTTTGGAATTGGGGTTGTACTTTACAAGGTTTTTATTGCCCTGTTCAAACTTTTTTGGGACGTGTTGCTGCAACCAATTTCAAAATTACATTGTTTTTCTTAAAATGGTACATTTTGTCAGTTTAAACATTTGATATGTTTTCTATTGTGAATAAAGCATGGGTTATGAGATTTATTATTATAATACAGGATTTTTATAGCGCCAAAAGTTTGCACAACGCTTTACAACATGAGGGCAGACACTACAGTTACAATAAAATTCAATACAGGAGCAATCAGAGGGCCCTGCTCATTAGGGCTTACAATCTAGGAGGGAGGGTCAAGTGATACAAAAGGTAATTAATAGCTGTGGGAGAGGAGATGATGGAGAAAATTAAAGTACAGTTGTTAGGTGAAGGCAGGATAGGTTTCTCTGAAGAGATGGGTTTTCAGGGATTGTCTTAAAGCAAACAGAGTAGGAGATAATCAGACATATTGGGGTAAGGAGTTCCATAGAATTGGAGATGTTCGGGAAATGTCCTGGAGGTGGAAAATGGAGGAGGTGTTATGGGAAGTAGAGAGCAGGAGAACTTGGGAGGATTGAAGAGAATGATTAAGTTGGTATTTTGAGACTAAGTTTGTGATATAGCTGGGAGCAGAGTTGTGGATGGCTTTGTAAGTTGTTGTTTGTATTTTGAACTTAATTCGTTGGGTGAGCAGGAGCCAATGGTGGGATTGACACAGAGGAGTAGCAGACCCTAAGTGATTGTTAAGGTGGATGAGTCTGGCAGCAGCATTGATAACAGATTGAAGGGGGGCTAGCCTATGTAAAGGTAAGTCAATGAGAAGGGAGTCGCAGTAGTTGAGGCAGGAGATGACCAGGGACTGAATTAGGAGCTTTGTGATGTCATTGGTTAGAAAGGGGCATATTTTGGAGATCCTGCAGCAGTTGAGGCATATAGTAAAGAGGAACCAGTTCCACTAAGTGAGTCATAATGCAGGACACTCTGGTGATAAAAAAAAAAACAGCTTTATTGAAGTTTGATACCAAGTAAATGGATTGCAACAACATACAAATACATTCACCAATACCTAAATTAAAATAGTGACAGCGTTGTTAAACAAGGGGGGATTTGCAGCTGCACATGCTATGGCCACCTAAACACAACCATTCAATCCACACAGACAAACAGACTAAAAAATTGTTGGCTAGTTAGCACTTCTGTCACAGAGTCCATTTTCCTATATAATAACTGTGGAGATGAAAATATGGTCAGTCCGCAGTGCAGAACAGTGGTTGCGTGTAAAAACAAGTGGAGTGTGGGGCCTGCTAGGGTACAAGTCCGAGTATGATGTCTCTAGTAAAGCACTAGTGAGCCCTTGACCGATAGACAAAGATAACCAGAGTGATGCCATAGTGGAGACAAAGATAACCAGAGTGATGCTGTAGTGGAGCAATGCTAACAGAGTAGCCTCAATAAGATAACATGGAGTACAGCCAGTGGGGGAATGACTCGCCACCTCCTGCGTGCATATGTCTCCTGTTCTCCCAGTAGGTGTTGTAATGGTTACCCGGTGGCTCCTAGTTCAAGCAGCCCGCTCCTCACTCCCGTAGCTCTAAGACAACAGAGTCAAAGACGCATGCTCACAGCCGACATCCCAAGTGATGATGACACGCTGGTGCATTTCGTTAGCCAATAGCGCTGACTTCTTCAGGAGATTGAGCAAGATTTTGCTAGGATTACACCTAGAACCTTTACGTGTGGTGGATGGGCTGATAGTTATGCCATCGATCTTGACACATAGATGAGGAAAAATTATGAGCTCAGTTTTGGATGGATTGCGTTTGAGGAAGTGGTGTGACATGTTAGTTAATTAGTGATATGTGAGAAGACTGAAGGAATAAGCTGAGGGGTAGAGATAAATTTGGATGTCGTCAGCTAAGAGATGGTATTGGAAGCCATGGGAGGCTATCAACTGACCCAGGGAGGAGGTGTAGATCAAGAATAGGGGAGTTCCAAGAACAGAAGCTTGGGGGACCCCGACAGAGAAAGGAAAAGGAGAGGAGGAAGTAAAATTGTAAGTAACAATAAAAGGTGCAGTTGGATAAGTAGGAAGAGAACCAGGGAAGAGTACAGTCATAAAGACCAAAGGCGTGGAGTTTTTTTGAAGAGGAGGGGGTGGTCAACTGAATCAAAGAAAGCAGAAATGTCCAGGAGTAGAAGTACAGAATAGTGTCCATTGGATTTGGCCTTAGTAGATCGTTTGTTAGTTTTAGGAGGGCAGTTTCTGTGGAGTATTGAGAGCGAAATCCAGACTAAAGGGGATCAAGAAGGTTATTCTCGGCCATGTGGTTACTCAGTTGGTTGTAAACCAGACATTAAAGAAGTTTGTATAAAAAGAGCAGCAAGGAGATGAGACCTAGGTTGTTAAGATTGGTTGGATCCAGTGAGGGCTTTTCAAGTTTAAGATTCGCAAATCATTGCATTTTGTTTTTTATGTAGATTTTACACAGTGTCCTGACTTTTATGGAAATTGTGTTGTATACTTGCCCGATTTAAAAAAAACAAATTAAAAAATATCTATAATAGTGTTTTCACTTTTTAACATAATAATGAAAAATATATTTAAATCAGCACTATACATAACTTGTAAGAGTATGTAAATGTGTACTGGCATATATGATACAGAATCTGTTCTTGATGTCTTTAACAATTGTGTTTGTGTAATTTTTTTCTTGCAGTTTTAAGGTACAATTAATTCCCATCTAACATGTCTTTTGTCCTTTCTCTTTCCTAAAGGCTGAAGAGAGGCATGGGAATTTTGAAGAGAGGCTTCGCCAGCTCGAAGCACAGCTGGAAGAAAAGAACCAGGAACTGCAAAGAGTGAGTAGCAAAGCAAGAGTTACCAGTTAGATTTCTAATTTCTCTGTTATTCATTGAGGGACAGTTTCACGCATTTGACATGTGGGTTTTTTATGATCACATCAAAAATAAAGATTTGTAGATCTTAAACCTCCTCAGTTTTTTTTTTACTTTTAATTTAAATTATTGGAAGAGTTTTTAGATTTATTTTTTTTCTGTCAACTAGCTGGTGAGTGTTATTTGGCCTAACAAACAGAAGGGAGGAGTTTGTGGCTGTGTCTCTTAATAACCTCAGAAAAAAATGAGTTATGTCGGGTTTTATTGTTGTGTCCTAAATGGATAGATTATCTTTGGCCTCCTGTATTCTCCACCAAATCTAAAACAAAAATATTTGGCAAGAGTTGGGCTTTGATTTGTAAGGAATTGCAGCCATAAATCAGAAGGAATGTTGTGTTGTCCATAACAACTCTGAACAATATGCTTATGCCTCATTATAGCATTATGGATCACGTAGACCATTACTTTATGCCTATGTGACCAGCTGTGCCTCAGAACTGCTTGTTTAGACACAACCTAATGTTATAGATACCATTACAGTAAAACCTTGGATTGCGAGCATAATTCCTTCTGGAAACATGCTTGTAATTCAAAGCACTCATATCAAAGCGAATTTCCCCATAAGAAATATTGGAAACTCAGATGATTCGTTCCACAAGTCCTTCAGTTTATAGTCTATATACAAAGATTATAGCAATGTGATAGGTTGTGTAACCATAAAATGTCCATCCACAATATGCAGCCTTCCCAAGGGGATTAGAAGCAAAATCTAGCAGAGCTACAGAATATGAGAGATGAGAGGCGCCTCTAGGTGTAGCAATATGGTTACATTTAATGAAGGTTCAACATTTAACAACTCACATGGTTGATGATTAAAATAGGCACATCTAAGTATGCAGGCATCCGGGGTAAAGCTGTCCACATAGACCATCTTCTGAACCACCGGCTCTCACCACTGTCAGTCTGCAATCGTGACCGGGAAGAATAGCCTGCAGTAGAGTGATCTGAAAATAAGGCTTTGAATCACTCGTGGAGTGCAGCGGGGAAGGGATGATGAAGATGGCTGTGCAGAAGATGGTCTATGTGGAGAGCTTTACCCCGGATGCCTGCATACTTACAGTAGATGTGCCTGTTTTAATCATCAACCATGTGAATTGCTAAATATTGAACCTTCATTAAATGTAACCATATTGCTACACTTTAGAGGCTCCTCTCTTCTTTTTTATACATGACGCTACTTGTATATCAAGACATCGCTTGTATATCAAGTCAAAATTTATTTTAAATATTTGCTTGTCTTGCAAAGCGCTCTCAAACCAA
Organism: Pelophylax lessonae; assembly: GCF_965119305.1. NCBI lineage: Eukaryota > Metazoa > Chordata > Amphibia > Anura > Ranidae > Pelophylax > Pelophylax lessonae. The sequence continues at coordinate 169,883,561 of NC_138779.1, forward strand.
GTTACTCTCAAACCAAGGTTTTACTGTATTAAAAATGTAATTTTGGTTGGTTTATTGACCAACACAACTTCTACGGAATAGAGCAATGGGAGCAAAGAGAAAATATATTCCATTAGTTAGTGTGAAATAGCTGCAGAAATTAATTTGCATTTTTCCTATGTTTCCTGTGTGAAAAAAGCCCTCTGAATTGAACCTGTAGCCCTCTGCTCCAGATGATGAAGAATCATCTAGATGAAGAGTTTCTAAAGTTGATTTGATGGCAATAATTGATGTGATTTTTACACTTGAATTGCTTATTTACCATATTTTCATATTTCATTAATTGAGTTAATGTCTCTCACCATATTAGCAATGTGTGAGCTAGGCAATGCAGTCAGCATTTGAACAATTGATAAGCTACCTGGGGTTAGCATTCTGTTCATTAAATCGTTATAGACTTGATCCGACACATAGGCTTACACTGAGAAAAAGCAATCCTCATTTTTCACTGCTACGCAGGAAGTGCATTATGTATTTATTTTGATGAAAACTACACTCAATGTCCATTTTATTAGGTACACCTTGCTATTACCAGATTCAACAAAGTGTTGGAAACATTCCTCAGAGATTTCGGTCCACGCTGACATGATAGTATCACGCAGTTGCTGCAGATTTGTTGGGTACACATCCATGATGCAAATCTCCCATTCCACTACATATCAAAGGTGCTCTATTGGATTGAGATTGGATTCCCCTGTGGGTTTGGGATTTTTAAGGCACTCGGTAGATGTACAAAGTAATTTTTCATAAAAAAAATTATATTTTATTAGTACAAAGCTAAAAAGCACAGAAATGTGCATAATACATCAAAACATATAGAGTATAAATGAAAAACGCAAACCATACATTCTGACACAACAATACAAAAGTGAAGATGTGGTAGTGCAGTGTAACATTAAAACATAAAAATTACTTTGTACATCTAAAAATCCCAAACACACAGGGGAATCCATTTTCACTTCCTTGCTATCTAGGGATGTGGTACGTAAACTAGAGATCCTCATGCTGAGAGGTTTCTGTTCATATATTGGATTGAGATTTGGTGACTCTGAAGGCTGTTGGAGTACAGTGAACTCATTGTCATGTTCAGGAAACCAGTTTAGGATGATTTGAGCTTTGTAACTTGGTGCATTATTCTGCTGGAAGTAGCCATCAGAAGATAGGTACACTGTAGTCATAAATCGATGGACATGGTCAGCAACAATACTCAACAATAAATGCTGTGGCATTTAAATGATGCTCAATTGGTACTAAGGGGCCCAACGTTTGCCAAGAAAATATCCCCAACACCATTACACCACCAGCCTGAACTGTTGATACAAGGCAAGATGGATCTATGCTTTCATGTTGTTTACGCCAAATTCTGACCCTACTGTCTGAATGTCGCAGCTGAAACTGACATTTATCATACCAGGCAACATTTTTCCAATCTTCTATTGTCAGATTTTGGAGAGCCTGCATGAACTGTAGCCTCAGTTTCCTGTTCTTAGGTGATAGGAGTGGAACCCCGTGTGGTCTTCTGCTGCTGTAGCCCATCTTCTTCAAGGTTCGATGTGTAGTGCATTCAGAGATTATATTCTGCATACCTTGATTGTAACAAGGGGTTATTTGAGTTATTGTTGCCTTTCTATCATCTCAAACCAGTCTGCCTCTTCTCCTCCGACATCAACAAGGCATTTTCTTCCACACAACTGCCACTCACTTTCTCTTTTCTCTTTCTCTTTTTTAGACCATTCTCTAGAGATGGTTGTGTGTGAAAATCCCAGTAGATCAGCAGTTTTTGAAATACTCAGACCTGCCTGTCTGGCACCCAACAACCATGCCACATTTAAAGTCACCAAAATCCCCTGTCTTCCCTATTCTGATGCTCCGTCTTCACCACATCTAGATGCCTAAATACATTGAGATGCTGCCATGTGATTGGCTGAATAGCAGTTTGTGTTACCAAGCAATTGAACAGATGTACCTAATAAAGTGGCCAGTGAGTGTAGCTGTCCTAAGTACATATACATTTGCATAATATTCACCCATGCCTATTATTACATAAATTGTTACTAAGCTTGTTTGAATTGAGGCCTATTGAATGTAGTCACCTGAGGCCTTTGCAGCAAAAATTTTGATGTAATCCTCCCCCCCGGAAAGCCCAATTGCTGCCTGCTGTTGCTGTGTAGCCCAAGTTCAGGTGTCTGTGTGCAAGACACCTATCAAGAAATCTGTCTATATAGAAATATAAAAGCCACCAATGCTGACTTTTTTGAAGGCAAACTTTTGATCTGTCGTTCTCACCCTGGTTTCACTGCTTTAGCGAGTGGTTTACCTGGAACATTTAAGCAGCCCGTGAAGTGTTGGGGAGCCTAATATACACATGCTTGTTTGAGGTATGTGGCTAACCTAATTACAAAGAGACGGCATAACAGCCCTGTGGCCAACACCTACAAAAACAAGTCACCCAACACATATTTATCATTGCAGGTTTCTTTTAGGATGATCAAACACCCATGTGCTTGCACATATTTGTATGTTGAAAAATTGTAATTTTGTACTTACTGTTTCTTTGAGTTCTTTTACTGACAGGGAATTTAGTCAGGTGGGCTATACTGCCACTTACAGGAGGATTTGAACACTTGCAAAAAAAAAAGACAGTGATCAGCCTTGTACTACCCCCAGTGGCGTATTTAGTTTTTGTGCTGCCCTAGGCCTGACTAAACTTGTGCACCACCTAATTTAAATGACCCACCCCTTCCTGTAAAGGCCACACCCCTTCCTGTCTATGACCCGCCCTGTCATCTGTAAACCACAACCACAGTCTATCAGTGCAGCCTCATCAGTTCCCATAAGTTCAGCCTCATCAGTGCCTATCAGTGCAGCCTCATCAGTGCAGCATATCAGTGCTGCCTTATCAGTGCAGCCTCATTAGTGTGCCCATCAGTGCAGTTTATCAGTACTCACCATTGCCGCCTGATCAGTGGCCATCAGAGCAGCATATTAGTGCCCATCAGTGCAGCATATGAGTGCCCATCAGTGCCTGGGGTAGAGGAGAGTAGGCGGAGCATTTGGCTGCAGTGCCACACTTATTAGCATTGGCGGCCGTCGGGCCAGTTGTATTAAGTGTTGTCGGAGGCCTGCGGTCTGTCCGAATGTCCTGACTGGCCAGTATTATCCTACTGGTAGGTAGCAGTGTGACCGCCTTATGGGGGAAGCAGACTGATTTGCCTCCTGGACCCTGCCCTCAGGCCCAATTCACCACATAAGACTGGCACTATACAAAACGTGTAGCTTTTTGCTGCCCCCCCCCCCTGCAAAGTGCTGCCCTAGGCCTGGGCCTTGTTGGCCTAGACCAAGATACAGCACTGACTACCCCTCCCACCTTTAGCATGCTTCTGTTTTGTAATACAGCAATTCCAAAAGCAAACCATGAACACAGAGGGGTGAGATCTGTGTCCCTAAATTAGCTCCAAGAAATAGATAGTAAGTAAAAAAAATGTTTTTTCACATGATTCAGAGACGATTGGGGCATCCACAAGCAGTCCAAATAAAGGGCAGAGAACAGCAGCCTAACCCGAACAAGCCCACAAGAAGCAACAACAGAACTTGTGACTGCCTGCATCTCAGAGTCCCCTGAAGGACCTTACAGCCAAAACTGGCATGGGATTAGGCCTGAACATCTACCTGGTAGAGCTTAGAAAGCATATGAACAGAAAATAGGGTAGTAGCTTTGCAAATCTGGAAAATAGCTACCTGGTGCTGACAAGCCTGAGAATCACCTATAAATCTAGTACAGTGTACTTTAATAGGAAAGGGTGGAACCTGATTCTTAAGACAATAAGCCTGAATGGTAATCTGTCTAATAAACTGAGAAATGGTGGAGCAAGAAGCTAGTTCCCCTTTTAAGGGGATCATCATGGATTAAAAAAAAGAGACTTAATGGAAGAAGAGGCTGCGTAAATACACACCACACTAACCACATCCCGGCAATGAAGTGAAACCTCCTTCTGATGTACTGGAGGCAGATGACAGAGGGATGGAAGAACATTGTCTTGGCTGAGCTGTAATGTTGATGCAACATTAGAAACAAAACAGGCTCTATGTCTGAAAGCTACCATGTCCCGTTGTAAAATCAGGATGTTTCTTTACAGGATAAGGGAGCTAGTTTAGAAACACATCTAGCAAAGGTGATGGCAACAAGGAAAGCGACCTTGTGAGCGTGGAAAGGAGAATATCCCTGATGGAATCAAAAGGCAGTGTCTGACATGCCAAGAGAACTAAATTCAAATCCAATGGAGACAATGGGGAGCTACATGAGTGATCAAGTCCCTAATCAAGGAATAAGAGGCTAGTGATCTCTGGAACAAGATCACAAGAACTAAGATTTGACCTTTGATGGTATACTCGGGGTCAATTCCTGATCAAGGTCTTTCTCGAGATGGAAACTTTTCCACATAATTATTTCTATGTGTGATGGTCCACTTTGTGGGAAGTGGACTTTCTAGCCATCAGCATTGTGGAATTATTTATTTAGAAAGGTCCCTGTCTATCAAGACCTGGGCTTCAAGAGCTATGCTGGTAAAGCCAGGATGGTAAACCGGATTTCAGGACAGACTATTGAGATGATCTGAAAAGGAGCATCTGCATTTCTCTATCGCTCATTGACAGACGTAGTCTTCTTGATTCTCAAGAGCTGGGTTATGTTGTCTCCGCAGGAGTAGGACTAGGCAGAAAGACAAAACGTTCTGGCTCCACCTTAGGGGCAGTCCCTGAGGGTATATCCTCCCTCTCTCTGCTACAGGGAATCAGTTTTTTTCTGTCTAGTCAGGAGTAAGGACCTAAGTTCCTTGCTGGGATCTTTTGGTCCTGGCAAGATTTTTTTCTTTAGAAAAAACATTTTTTAGGTAGTTTTTCTCCAGTGTTTTTTTCCTGTGAGATCTTCAAGCAAAAACGCCGGACTGGGCGACACTTGTGGTCACCCCAGCCGGCCTACGAGCCCGCGCAGACCATTGCATTGCGCTTGGTCGGCCGCGACACATTCAAGTAAGTATGCGGGGCCGGGCGACGGGCTGGATGTTGAGATCCAGTGGTCACCCCGGTTTCTGCCTACGAGCGCGTGCAGACCAGAGCTCCGCGCTGGGTCGGCCGCGACGGAGTCCCAGTGGAGGGACTGACCTTGCGAGTTAAAAGTCTCGCTTGGACGCCAGGAACCAGAGAGTCGAGGCGTCCGGAGTGGTCCACAACCCCCCACCCCGGTGGAGAGGGTATTGTGAAGAGAGGGTGCCTGTCGGTTTGGTATGGTGAGTAAACGTTCCCTTTTTTCTTTCCTCGTTATGAGGCAGTATGAATTATGGGCCCCTCCATACATGGTCAGTATATATCTGACACTAAAAAGTCCCCCTTGTAAATACAGTATGTGTTTGTGGGAAGTGGACTTGGTTTGAGAGCTAACACTCTACCCAGCAGACTGTAATATTACAGCAGACATAGGAGGTATAATCCTACCTTATTTGTAGTGTATCTCCTGTAGATCAATATATCGCCACTTAGCAGAGATGCAGGTGGATGTGCTGGGAAAACGATTTTGGCGGTCCGCCGCCATTTTGCCGTAGACCAAGTGCATGTATGTCCTCAGGTCACGCCGGCCGCCATGTTTTTGGAGCCTTATGTCTCTTGTATGGGGCGGCCATGTTTCATGAGCCCAGCTACCTCGTGGAGAGCTGGGAACGCCGGAAGGCGTACACAGGGGGCGGAGCCACGTCCTTCTACCCGGGAAAAAGCAACAGCTCCTTCCAGTCTGTAAAAGACAGATGCTGACTGCAGTCGGTTGGAAACTTCACTGCATCGGTTGGTGAGCCTTGGGGGTCCCTCTCTCTCTCTGTGGGGATCGAGAAGCAGGTACTCTGAGGGGCGCTATTGCGCTAGGGGGAGACACATAAAAAAAAAAAAAAGTTTTTTTTTTTTGTGTTTTCTGGCAAAGGTGTCCTGAATTAACATGGACCCTGCCACTCATGTATCTCCTCCGGATCCCCTCGAGGGGTCTGCAGGATCCTCCAGCACCCCACTGACGATTGAATCATTGTCAGCTATTATGCAAACTTTTGTGTCCCGGGTGGAAGTGGCTTGTCAGGGACAGGGCGCAAGAAAGCGACCCCCGCCTAACCCCTTATTATCTGAAACCTCGGATTCAGACTCTGAGCCTATTTCTGCAGTTGCAGGTACTTCATCTGGGATTGGTGTCTCGGGTACTGTCTCTTCAGACAGTGAGGAGGATGTTTCGGCATCAGCCATAGCCAGAGAGGAAGCGTTGGTAAACGCACTCATTGTATCTGTTCAAGAAACCTTAAGATTACAGGGTATTCCGTCGGAAATAGCTGAAACTGAAATCCCTTTTGGGACTAAAAAACGCATCAAAGTGGCGAAGGTTTTTCCATTGCCCAAATGTTTTGGCAATCCAATCGAAGAAGAATGGCGTCTGCCAAAACGCACTTTTACTATTTCTAAATGCATTAACAGGCGTTATCCGTTTGAGGAAACCCTCATTAAGAAATGGACAGAACCACCTGTGGTGGATTCACCAATTGCTAGATTGAATAAAGCCACGGTTATTCCTCTAGAAGACGCTCCGTCTTTTAAAGATCCAGTGGATCGCAAGATAGAAGCTATGTCTCGCACCATGTTTTCCTTGATTGGATCAGCTTTCAGACCTATAATAGCTATTGGTCTGGTTTCGCAGGCTGTAACTGAATGGACCAAGTGGTTACGCCGGGACTTAGAAGAGGTCCCTCAGGCGGTATCAGATTTGTTGGAACAAATGATACAGGGGTTACAGTTTGTGTGTGATGCGGCGTTAGACGCCACTCCATTATTGGCGCGAGCATCAGTCTCAGCAGTGGTTCTCAGGCGTACACTGTGGCTAAAAGGTTGGTTAGCCGACCAAGGTTCCAAAAAAGCATTGGCTAATATCCCCTTTTTAGGAGAGCGTCTATTTGGAGCCAACTTAGATGAGATCATTAAGGATCTCACGGGTGGAAAGAGCACCTTTTTACCGCAAAATTTTAAAGGTAAAGGAACTCGTCAAAGACGAGGGCCTTCTTTTTCTGCTCACAAGAGGTTTTTTCGTCCCGCGGGTGAAAAAATTAAGTCCTCCAAAGCTCCTTCAGGAGGCGTCAGGGGTCGTTGGTCGGGCAAGCAAAAGCCCGCCCCCTCCAGACCTGAAGATAAATCGTCCAAAGCCTGAAGGTGCGCCCCCACCCATAACTGGGGTGGGGGGACGTCTTCGCCGGTTCCCGGATCCATGGCTTTCCAGAATCCCGGACAAGTGGGTTTGCGAAGTCATAAGGTCAGGGTACAAGATCGAGTTTCGATCTCTCCCACCGGCGCGATTCTTCCCTTCCAATATTCGACTATCCCCGGATCGTTTAGAAGATCTGCGGAGAGCAGTCACGGATTTACTACAACAAGGAGTGGTAGTCCACGTTCCTTGGACAGAACGTTTTCAAGGGTTTTATTCAAACCTATTTACAATACCCAGGAAAGAGGGCAAAGTGCGTCCAATTCTGGACTTAAGGGCACTCAATTCTTTTGTCAACATAAGAAAATTCAGAATGGAGTCCATTCGCACAGTAGCAGCCTTCCTGCATCCAGGGGATGTCCTAGCGTCCATAGACATCAAGGACGCATATCTTCACATTCCCATTTTCGCAGGACATCAGCGGTTTCTACGCTTTTCCGTAGAAGAGAACCACTATCAGTTTGTGGCGTTACCTTTCGGTCTCGCCACGGCTCCTCGGGTCTTCACGAAGGTGTTGGCCCCAATGTTGGCACTACTGCGCCAAAGAGGCATATCGATTCTTGGTTACCTAGACGATCTTCTGCTTCATGCAGAGTCTCCTCAGACCTTGCTACAAAACATAGAAATTACTATGATTTCTTTACAGGAATTCGGGTGGCTGGTGAACCAGCAAAAGTCATTTCTGGTTCCCACCCAGAGGCTCGAATATCTGGGTCTAATTCTAGACACAGTCAGGACAAGAGTTTTCCTTCCGGTAGGGAAACTCCGAAAGATTCAATCAGCAGTCCAGTTGTTACTATCCAACAGCTGGTCTTCCCTTCGGACTTGCATGAGGGTTCTGGGGTTGATGGTGGCTTCCTTCGAAGCAGTCCCATTTGCCCAGTCCCATACCCGAATTCTTCAGCAAGAGATTCTTCTCAGATGGAATCGGAATCCGGAATCCCTGGACAATCAGATCCGATTGAGCAAACAGACCAGAGAGTCTCTGGTCTGGTGGCTTCGGTCTCCGATGCTCAGCCAGGGAAAGTCATTTCTGCCAATATATTGGACGATAGTGACCACGGATGCCAGTCTATCCGGATGGGGAGGAATTCTCGGTCAGTTATCTGTCCAGGGACTTTGGTCCCCGGAAGAATCCAGGTTACCGATAAATGTATTGGAACTGAGAGCGATTTGTCTGATTCACTGGACCGAGCAGCTCCAGGCAGCCCGGTTCGGATCCAGTCGGACAATGCCACGGCCGTGGCTTATGTCAATCACCAGGGGGGCACCAAGAGTGTCCGAGCGGCCAAAGAAGTGGCTTGCATTCTTCGCTGGGCGGAACGATTTGTTCCAGCTATCTCTGCGGTGTTCATTCCGGGGGTGGAGAATTGGCAGGCAGATTATCTCAGCCGTCAGACTCTGGATCAGGGGGAATGGTCCCTCCATCCAGACGTTTTCCACCAGTTGTGCCTACGGTGGGGCACCCCGGATGTGGATCTGTTGGCATCACGATTCAACAGGAAAGTACAGAGATTCGTGGCTCGCTCCCGCGATCCTCTAGCAGAGACCGCAGACGCACTGATCGCCCCGTGGGGGCAATACCAGCTGATGTATGCCTTCCCTCCTCTCGCGTTACTGCCAAGACTTCTTGGCAGGATAGAGGAGGAAGGAATTCCAGTAATTCTGGTAGCTCCGGACTGGCCTCGTCGAGCTTGGCACGCCGACGTGGTCAGACTGGTGGCAGACGTCCCGTGGAGACTTCCTCTCAGGGAGGACCTACTGTCTCAGGGACCGATCTTCCATCCTGCTTTACGATCGCTGGCTTTAACGGCCTGGCTATTGAGACCCAGGTGCTGAAGGACAAGGGATTGTCAGCTTCAGTTATTCCTACTCTAGTTGAAGCAAGGAAAGCGACTTCCAGAAAGATTTATCATCGCACATGGAAGTCCTACATTGCATGGTGTGAACCTTTGGGGTTCCGTCCACGGTCTTATTCGGTTAGTCGAATATTAGCTTTTCTGCAACAAGGGGTTGAGCAGAAACTGGCCTTGAGCACTATCAAGGGTCAGGTCTCAGCTTTAGCTATCTTCTTTCAGAAGCCTTTGGCTACTCATTCCTTGGTGCGGAATTTCATCCAGGGGTTGCGACATCTGGCTCCGCCAGTGCGCGCGCCGTTACCACCCTGGGATCTTAATTTAGTATTTTCGGTTCTTCAGAAACCTCCCTTTGAAGATATTAGGGAGATTCCTCTACCTACGTTGTCCCAGAAGGTGGCCTTCTTGGTGGCTATCACTTCTGCACGCAGGGTGTCAGAACTGGCCGCTTTATCTTGTCGTTCCCCATATCTGGTGGTTCATAGAGATAAGGTGGTTCTTCGTCCGAATCCATCCTTCCTACCAAAAGTGGTTTCAGAATTTCATCTGAATGAAGAAATTGTATTACCTTCCCTGTGTCCTAAGCCCAGTCATCCTCGGGAGTTTGCTTTACACTCCTTGGATGTGGTCCGGGCGATCAGGGTATACTTAAAAACGACAGACTCGTTTCGCAAGACGGATTCACTTTTTGTGATCCCGGATGGACCCAAAAAAGGGTTGCCTGCATCTGCCGCGACCATTTCCAAATGGATCAGACAGACGGTGGTACAGGCTTATTCTATTAAGGGTCGGGAGCCCCCGTTCCCTGTTAAGGCGCACTCCACTCGGGCACTTAGTGCGTCATGGGCCTTTCGCCATCAGGCGTCAGTGGTCCAGGTGTGCAAGGCGGCTACCTGGTCGTCGGTGCATACCTTTACAAAACATTATAAAGTTGATGTAATGGCATCATCTGATGCCGTGTTTGGCCGCAAGGTTTTGCAGGCCGCCATTTGAGGAGACCAGGGTCTGCCTCGAGGGTTTTTTCCGTTGGAAATTTTTCTTTTGAGTCTCATTCTTTGTTTATAATGAGCCTTTAAAACTTCTAGTTTGGCACCGGTTGGGCCTTCTAGATTGGATTTTGATTTTTTGTCAATCCCACCCCTCATTTGTGGCACTGCTTCTGGATGTCCCAGCTCTTGAGAATCAAGAAGACTACGTCTGTCAATGAGCGATAGAGAAAAATGGATTTTTGTAAGATCTTACCGTAAAATCCTTTTCTCTTAAGCTCATTGACAGACGTAGTACCCGCCCCTCTATCATTGAGTTGGGTTGGGTTCAATTCTCTGTTACTGCTTTAGAACAGAACTGATTCCCTGTAGCAGAGAGAGGGAGGATATACCCTCAGGGACTGCCCCTAAGGTGGAGCCAGAACGTTTTGTCTTTCTGCCTAGTCCTACTCCTGCGGAGACAACATAACCCAGCTCTTGAGAATCAAGAAGACTACGTTTGTCAATGAGCTTAAGAGAAAAGGATTTTACGGTAAGATCTTACAAAAATCCATTTTTTTTTTTGATCAGGGTAGAGTACTACAGCCGCCTAGGCCACTCTGGAGCTATGAGTGTCGCCGGAATGCCTTTCATATCAATCATGTGTAACAGACAAGTAAGGTGTTTCAGGGGGAAAAATCACACTTAGCCTCCAGAGAAGGAACGACTTGTACCAGAGATATATTTGGAGATAAATTTGTCCAGTTTGTTATTGAGTCTGGGTGCCAGGAGGTCACATCTGGTGTCCCCCCCACCTGTGACATACAGTATCTCACAAAAGTGAGTACACCCCTCACATTTTTGTAAATGATATATGTTATTATATCTTCATGTGACAACACTTACGAAATGACACTTTGCTACAATATAAAATAGTGAGTGTATAGCTTGTATAACAGTGTAAATTTGCTGTCCCTTCAAAATAACTCAACACACAGCCATTAATGTCTAAACCGCTGGCAGCAAAAGTGAGTACACCCCTAAGTTAAAATGTCCAAATTGGGCCCAAACTGTCAATATTTTGTGTGGCTGCCATTATTTTCCAGCACTGCCTTAACCCTCTTGGGCATGCAGTTCACCGGAGCTTCACAGGTTGCCACTGGAGTCCTCTTCCACTCCTCCATGGCGACATCACGGAGCTGATGTTAGAGACCTTTTCACTCCTCCACCTTCTGTTTGAGCATGCCCCACAGATGCTCAATAGGGTTTAGGTTTGGATACATGCATGGCCAGCCCATCACCTTTACCCTCAGCTTCTTTAGCAAGGCAGTGGTCATCTTGGAGGTGTGTTTGGGGTCATTATCATGTTGGAATACTGCCCTGCGGCCCAGTTACCAAAGAGAGGGGATCATGCTCTGCTTCAGTATGTCACAGTGCATGCTGGCATTCATGATTCCCTTAATGACTTGTAGCTCCCCAGTGCCGGCCGCACCTAGACCATGACATTCCCACCACCATACTTGACTGTAAGCAAGACACACGTGTCTTTGTACTTCTCACCTGGTTGCCGCCACACACGCTTGACACCATTTAAACCAAATAAGTTTATCTTGGTCTCATCAAACCACAGGATATAGTTCCAGTAATCCATGTCCTTAGTCTTCTTGTCTTCAGCAAACAGTTTGCAGGCTTTCTTGTGCATCATCTTTAGTAGAAGCTTCCTTCTGGGGCGACAGCCATACAGACCAATTTGATGCTGTATGTAGCGAATGGTCTGAGCACTGACAGGCTGACCCTCACCCCCCCCCACACCCCTTCAACCTCTGCAGCAATGCTGGCAGCACTCATACGTCTTTTTCCCAAAGACAACCTCTCAATATGACGCTAAGCATGTGCACTCAACCTCTTTGTTCGAGCATGGCCAGGCCTGTTCTGAGTGGAACCTGTCCTGTTAAACCACTGTATGGTCTTGGCCACCGTGCTGCAGCCCAGTTTCAGGGTCTTGGCAATCTTCTTATAGCCTAGGCCATCTTTATGTAGAGTAACAATTATTTTTTTCAAATCCTCAGAGAGTTCTTTGCCTTAAGGTGCCATGTTAAACTTCCGGTGACCAATATGGGCGAGTGCTAGCAATAATACTAAATTTACCACACCTGCTCCCCATTCACACCTGAGACCTTGTAACACTACTGAGTCACATGACACCTGGGAGGGAAATGGCTAATTAGGCCCAGTTTGGGCATTTTCCCTTAGGGATGTACTCAGTTTTGTTGCCAGCGGTTTAGACATTAATGGTTGTGTGTTGAGTTATTTTGAAGGGACAGCAAATTTACACTGTAAAGTGAGCTGTACACTCACTACTTTACACTGAAGAAATGACACTTTGCTATAATGTAGTCACATGAAAAGATCTAATAAAATATTTACAAAAATGTGAGGGGTGTACTCAGTTTTGTGACATACTGTATGTCTTGGAACACCTCTCGATAGAGGCACTGAGGCTGAGGTAGTCTGCCTGTCAGTTGTCTATACCTTTATGTTAACGGTACTCAAATCATAAACATGAAGTGAAACCTGATTGGAGGACCTTCTAACTGAGATTTCCAGGATTGTAGAGACAAACAAATCGCTTGTAGCTCCAGAATGTTGATCAGAAAACAAAATTCCCACTGTGTCCAAGTCCCCTGCACTGAAAGGGTGTCTAAGGCTTCTTTCATATGGTCCGCCTCCATCGGCGGACTCCGTGCTGCTCAGCGGGGGATCGATACACTGATCCCCGCTGAGCAGGCAGATGACAGCTCCATCTCCGCTCTGTGTGCAGAGAGGGAGGTGTCAGAGCCTCGCTGCTCTCTATGGGAAATCGGATGAGAACGGACCGCCTGTCCGCTCTCATCCGATCCGAACCCCTGATGGGATGGAAAATAACTGACAGGCGGATCTGATTGGATCGTTCGTGTGAAAGGACCCTTAGACCCCTCTTCAGTATGTCAGACTGACATTTATCCTGAGGATCATGTAATTGTGAGGAAGGATTTCCCTGACTCCGGAACCAAATCAGGTGATTTGACTTTGACTTGTTGCACAAATATATATATATATATATATATATATATATATATATATATATATATATATATATATATATAACCCCCTAGTGAGGGTATAACAAATGTTAATGCCTGAACACAATTTTTTGTGTTTTTGACTTGTGATTTGACTTGTTGCACACAAAAAAAAAATAAAATACATATATATATATATATATATATATATATATATATATATATATATATATATATATAAAACCCCCTAGTGAGGGTATAACAAATGTTAATGCCTGAACACAATTTTGCAACTTTAACGCGTATTAGTAAAACTGTACATATCATCACAGCTACTTTGTGTATCCAGGAGGATTATACCTTCTTTTTTTTTTTTTTTCAGGACAAATTTTTTAATAGTAAATGGTAACCAATATCTCCTGAGTTTTTTTTTATTATCAAAGGAAAACTGGCCCAAAATAGTAAAAAAAAACAAAAAACATGCCTTGTAAGTACCATTATTTTCCACCAAAGAACTCAATCAAGTGTCGCTAATCACCTTCTCAATGGCATATAAAGCCATTCGACTTTCAACTATGATCATCTGTGGTCATTTTGATTGGCTTAGCATGAAAAGCGCCTACCTGGAGCATTTAAGTCCCTGGTAGTGCAACTGAAGCAAACAATCAACTATGAGTGGCAAGACACTGTCAAAAAATCTCTGGGATAAAGTTGTAGACAGGCACAAGTCAGGAGATGGATACAAAAAAATGTCAGAGGCTTTATCAATGTCTAGAAGCACAGTGAAGTCTATTATTAAGAAGTGGAAGGTATTTTCTACAACACAGAACCTCCCTGAATCAGGATGTTGCTACAAACTGGAATAAAGAGCAAGGAGGAAACTATGTAACTATGATCAGAGAAGCTACCAAGAGCCTACAGCAACTCTATGACAAAGGGTGGTCATTGTGTGCATGTGACAACAATATCACAAATTCTCCACAAATGTGGCTTGTAAGGGAGGGTTGCATGAAAAAAAGCTACTCCTCTAGAAAGGCCACACGCCGTCGCGACTGAGCTTTGCCAAAATGCACCCTGAAGATTCTAAAGCCACATGAAAAAAGGTGTTATGGTCAGATGAGACTAAAATTGAATTATTTGTCCTCAATACCAAAAGATATGTCTGGTGCAAATCCAATAGAGCTCATTATTCAAAAAACACCATTCCTACAGTAAGGCATGGAGGTGGTAATGTACTGTTATGGGGGTGTCTACCTGCGGCAGGGAATGAGCACTTGTCAGGATAGAAGTAAAAATGGATGGGGCAAAATACTGTTAAATGTTTGAGGAAAATCTGCTGCGCTCTGCCAGAAAGTTGTCAATGGGAAGAAGGTTGACAATGACCCAAAGCACACCCCAAAAATGACCACACAGTGGTTGAAGGAGAAAAAGGTGAATGTCCTTGCATGGCCTAAACCCCATGGAAAATCTGTGGAATGACTTGAAGACTGCAGTCCACAAACGGTCACCATCTAATTTAACTGAACTTAATCTTAACTGAAGAATGGGCAAATATTGCAAAGTCTAGATGTGCAAAGTTAATAGAGACATATCCCAACAGACAAAAGACTGTAACTAAAGCAAAAGGTGGTACTGACACAAGGGGGTGATCCTTTTTTACAACTCAGTGATTCTGTTTTTAATTTCTTTTTTTTTTTTCTGACATATTGGCGTTATATAAGTTTCACTTGAATGTAAATACAGCTGGATAAAACAAAAACTGTGATACAACCTGTTGAAGATGCCAGCCCAAAATAATAATCACCAACTGCTGCCCCTTTAAATGTAAATCACATTAAACTAAGTGCAAAAAAAATTATAAAGTAAGGCACTGTAGGTGTACTATACAAATCAATAGTGATAACCAAACCCGTGACTACCCAAAATATATAATAATTCAGTCCACTTGTCAAAAATACTCCAAAAACATGCACAAAAAATTGGAAAAAATAGAAAAAAACAATCCGCATTCAATGAGTAGTTATTTAGGGGTTTATTTACTAAAGCTAGAGAGTGCAAAATGAGTCACATTTCTGCATAGAAACCAATCCGCTAATAATGTCCGCTTGTTCAATTAAGCTTTGGCGAAAAAAAACCTGAAAGCTGATTGGATTCTATGCAGAATTGTGACTCATTTTGCACTCTCTAGCTTTAGTAAATAAACCCTTTAATTGACACTTATACTAATTTTAAAAAATCTTTTTTTTTTAGATCCTACCCAAAATATACTGAACCTGATGAACGATAACCCTGGCACAGACTTAGATCAAACCTTGATCTAGATATTTTTCTTTATTATCTAATTTTTTTATTGTCTTGTTTTTTTTTACACCATTATTTTTTCACATCTTCCTCTCCTGCAAGGAAAGGAAGATGCAATGTATCTTTCTCTCAATTCAGAAGAGAAAGTAAACCGAGGGGCGTTGATCACTGTGATAGACAATTAGAGGCTATCACAGTGATCAGTATACAATTTGGGGCTCTCATGGAGAGCCTGATCTCTGTGCAGGGAGTGCGCCCAGCACAAAGAGAGGTACACAGATATTTGGCCTCACAAATAAAGACCCACTTCTGGGCCACATATCCGCGTAATGTTGGCAGGAAGTGGTTAAAAAAAATTGAGCAGACTCATTGGACCACTTGGTCTTTTTTCTGCCATCACTCTTCTATGGTTCTGTTTTTTTTTTTTTTTTTTTTTTCCAAAAAGATTTTTATTGAGAGATAAAAAAATTTTTGTTCATACAGACAAATAACAAGAAAACTTTTACAAACTTTTGGCATAAGAATGAACATATTGAACAAGTAAATTTCCACCCATCGGGACAATGAGTGTTTTTTTTGCCCTGCACTGGATGGCACATCATGTTACCATACAGTAGTGCAATTATCCATGCAGCAGTGCAGTAGCTTGAACAAAAATGTAAGCTCAAATAAAGTTGAAAACAAACAACAAGCAGTGCGATGCCAAAGCACTGGCCTGCACAGTAAAATGCTGCATTTTACCAAGGAGACTAGTGTGAACCTAGCCTGTCAAGCAGCCAGAACTGGCCCGGAGGACCCCTGCAGCTTCACCCCCACTCCAGGAGCGAGTGGAATGCAGGATAACATAATCATGCCAAGCCGCAGGCCCTGTCTGCTCCAAAGGCTGGGGTGTAGCTTTCAGAGCAGACAAGAAGCCAGAGCCCGACTGGAAGAATTAACATTCTATGAGGAAGTGAACTGCCATCTAGATGAAGGAAGGCCAGTGGATGTGGTGTATCTGGATTTTGCAAAGGCATTTGATACAGTTTCCCACAAACGTTTACTCTAAAAACTGAGGTGTGTTGGCGTGGACCATAGGGTGAGTACCTGGATCGAAAACTGGCTACAAAGGTGGGTCCCAAGGGTGGGTAGATGAATAGTGAATACTCGGAATGGTCTGGTGTGGTAAGTGGGGTCCCCCAAAGATCTGTCCTGGGACTAATTCTGTTTAATTTATTCACAAACGATATAGAGGATGGGATAAATAGCTCAATCTCAATATTTGGGGATGATACAAAGTTAAGCAGAGCATTAACTTCTGCGCAAAATGTGGAAACCTTACAAGAAGACCTAAATAAAATAGTGGAAAAAGAGAAATTCCCCTGGGGGCGGGATTTTAATGGCAATTGACCATCAAAATAGTAAAAGTATATGCACGAATGTAAAAGTATATAAATTTATTGTAAACATACAAGTTAGAAATAACATACAAAAATAAATATAAAAAACACATGAAACATCATAAAAAATGTGTCACTGTAGAAACATGCAAGGCGAGAGCATATGAAGTTTCCCAAAACTAGAGCTGGCGCGTTTGCATGGCAGGACCAGCAAGTGAAAACAGGTTTTAGAAAATTCTCCAAATGTTTACCTTTGGGATCCTTAAATGAGGCACATCCTGTACAGGGATATTCAGTGCTTTATTAAAAAAGGTAGTTGTAAAGCCCACTTTTTAGTAAGCGATTTCAAAACAGTGCAGAACTTATCCAGGGTGATCCAGTCCCGTCAAAGAAAATATCGGGCTAGTGGGTCATCAGAACGATTTTAGTAGTCTTGGGACCCATAAGAGATCTAGACGGGTAGCAGCACTGGTAGAAGTTGTGGGTTGCTCTTCCAATTTTAAAGTGGAGGGCACTCCGTCAACGAGAGCCAAACTCATTTCTTAAAGCCTGAGAATAGTAGTAGTTGCCTGAGGCTCCTCAGAGACAATATAATTTACCAAGGATTTCTAAGACTCCCTATTAGACAGAGCTTCAGCAACAGAAGAATCAAAAGACACTAAGGCCACAGGCATTGGAAGGCATAAAAGTAAGTTTATGGCCTCTGTGGTCAGAGTCAGTAATAGAGTTGCACTTTGAAACCTGAAATCCTGCATAACTGCGTGAAATACTCCCACCAGAAAACTTGAGGAGAGAGCCACTTCTAACAGTGCTATGAAAGACTCTGGGGACTCAAGCATTGAACGGCATTCCAGAATGGCATTGTCAGGCCTTTAAGTGGGTACACTGCAGACAGCAGAGGAAAGCTTTTAGTGGATCTTGAACCAGATGAATACATTACCCATGTGTCACTGTAAGACAGTGTTAACGTAGCTTAGGGTATAATGCTAAACTTTAGGTACTCACAAATTGGCTCATAGTAGTGGGGGATGTCCGGACAGCCTTTGGTGACCAAGCCACTGTAGGCAGATAGCCAAAATCAACCAAGGAAGATACCTGTGTCACTTGCAACGACAAGCAGGAGGAGGAAAATTATACCTTACCTGGAATGGTAGGAAAAAAGTGTGAATATCACATGAGTGACACTCCCTTAACCTATTGTCAGTGTGCAGTCCCTCAGCATTAACCCTTTCTGTGGCAAACTGATAGAAAATAGAACAGTAGTAAAGCCAAATACTCATAACAGTGAAGTAGCTCCCAGTGCTCAGTCCACACAGCTTTCTCATAAAACAGTTTCCAGAGACTAGGTCACACCAGATTCTGTGCCAGGGTTCAAGATCCAGAAGCTACTCTCCGGCTATGTAACAAAGTATGCTCGTGTGAAGCCCGGTGCCTGACGGCCACATTCCAGACTAACCCCACAATTGTGCAGTCCAACAGAGTCCAGGTACAGCCTCCAAAGCTATTGCAGGGGATACATTAATATGGACAGCTAAAAGAGCATACACTAATCCGGATAGCTCCATATATAGATCAGCTCAAGTAGTGAGTGAAGAAATAATCAGTAAGGAAAAAGTTGATCTTAAAAAAGAAAGAAAAATGGCTAACTTCTTTTTTTTTCTCAGTAGAAAGAAAATACTTATCCTCCAAGGAGTGGGAAGGTCTAGTAATGGGCCTGGTCACTGTATTTTTTATTTTTTTTGCTGGCAAGTGCTCAATTGCTTTTGTAGGCGGCAATATAATCCATATGTCTTCCTCTAGAAAAAATTACTGTTTAGTCCCAATAGTTGCCCTGGTGAAAGGTTGGGCAGTGCTCTTATCAGCATCTATGTCTATAGTCCCTTTGTTTCATTATTATTATTATTTCAGGTACTTATATAGCGCTGTCAATTTTACGCAGCGCTTTACATATACATTGCACATTCACATCAGTCCCTGCCCTCAAGGAGCGTACAATCTAAGGTCCCTAACTCATATTCATACATACACATAGTAAGGCCAATTTTATACAGGATCTAATTAACCTACCAGCATGTCTTTGGAGTGTGGGAGGAAACCTGAGGAAACCCATGCAGGCACAGGGAGAACATGCAAACTCCAGGCAGGTAGTGTCGTGGTTGGGATTCGAACCAGCGACCCTCTTGCTGCTAGGTGAAAGCACTAACCACTACACCACTGTGCCGCCCAGTTTCATCAGACAAAATGGCTTATTTCCCTATGTACAGACAACAGGTTTGCTTTCAACCAATTCATTCTAGTCCAAAGAAATTCTAGTCTTCGATAGGATGGGAAATATTTAGAACTCCTTTCAGATATTTTTTGTTTCTCATGGTACTGTTGTGAGACTTCTCTTGTGTCCCGGAGGCACAATGGTAGGTGAGAAGAAATCTCTCCAGTTGGAGGAATTTTAGCTTTGAACAGTTGTCATTAAATCTTCATCAGGAGATTTCTAAACTGATGACAGCAACAACCAGGACAAAACATGAGGTCATTTCTGTAGCGGAGTCACAGACAGGCATAACAATCCCTCTATCCTTTAGAAATCAAGTTTTGGCTGGAGCAGTGCTGTATCTTGGCCTAGGCCAACAAGGCCCAGGCCTAGGGCGGCACTTTGCAGGGGGGCAGCAAAAAAGCAGCACCCCGAAAGAAAATTAAAAAAAAAACCGCCTTCTCCAGGCTCCTGCACGAAAAAGGTCCCCACCGGCTTACGCTACACTTTAAGTATAGTGCCAGTCTTATGGGGTGAATTGGGCTGGAGGGCAGGGTCCAGGAGGCAAATCAGTCTGGCACCCCCATAAAGCGGTCACACTACTACCTGTGGGTATGATAATAGTGGTGAGGACATTCGGACAGACCGCATGGGCACTGATGAGGCTGAACTTATGGGAACTGATGAGGCTGCACTGATGGGCACTGATAGTCTGTGGTTGTGGTTTACAGATGAAAAACCGGGGGTCATAAAACAGAAAGGGGTGTGGTCTTTACAGGAAGGGGTGGGTCATATTTAAATTAGGGGTTGCCCAAGTTTAGTCAGGCCTAGGGCAGCAGAAAACCTAAATACACCACTGGGCTGGAGTACTACTTTAAGAGGACAGTTCCCATTTAGATTGTCTATTAGGAGTCATAATCTTTTTAAGTCTTTCACTTGTGCCTGTTGAACACTTGCTGTCTTCTGTAGGCTCGTCAAAGAGAAAGAATGAATGATGAGCACAACAAACGCCTGTCAGAGACAGTCGATAAACTCCTGTCTGAATCAAATGAGAGGTTGCAGCTGCATCTTAAGGAGAGAATGGGTGCCCTGGAAGAGAAGGTAAGTGTCTGGTCAACTGAGTGACTGATCATTGCCAAAATTGTTTGTTTTCTATGCCAGAACATCTTACACATAACCTTGACAATTCGATTTCTGAGTGACAAAGCAGACAAGTGTGTTAGCTTCTTAGAGACCAACTCTCGACAAATAGTTCTGCTAAATATAACTTTAATGGCAGTATTTCTTCGTATATCATGAAATTATTTTTTTAAGTTAAAGAGGTTGTAAACCCGATTTATTTATTTTTTTTACCCTGAAAGAGAAACACATAATGACCTAGTATGCATTGCATCACATACTAGCTCATTATGAAATACTTACCTTAGAACGAGCCCCCGCTGTGCCGCCCGCTTACCTCTATGACGGGCGACATGTTCATTTTATTTTTCCAATGCAACTAGAGTATTAGCATTTTTTTTAAATCTACACAAATTAAAGATCTGATCTGGTATAAAAATGCTGACTGTTTCAAGTTAATAAAATTACATTGAACAAGAATGCAGCAAGTGAAGGCACAGTGTAGTCAGAACACCTGATCTCTATACTTGTTACAGGTGTGTGACGGTCATAAAAAAACCTTTTGTAACGACATTCTATTTTGTTATTATGGGGCCCCCATTAACACTGGTGTGACTTATCATGCAATTTGACAGTTCAAAATTGCATGACAAGTCAAACCTCATTGCCGGAAATAGAAGCGTACATCTGCCGTGACTCATGTCGCAGTTATTATGAAAAAGGTTCCTGTACTAATTTTACCAATTCTGTTAAATGAAATCGCAAGCCACAATGAAATCGACAGCGCAAATCGCGTGAATGTGCGGCTCTGAAATCGTGCAGAAGTAGCACGATTTCAAAGCTGTACCAACGTGAACGCAGGGCTGAGTCAACTAATGTAGTTCGAAAGCCTTTACAATTTTGTCTAGACCTGCTATTTGAATGGAATCCCAGCTAAATTATCCTCTTCAGCCCCGGAAAGTTTACCACCCTTCATGACCAGGCCATTTTTTGTAATATGGCACTGCGTTATTTTAACTGACAATTGTGCAGTCGTGCGACGCTGTACCCAAATAATATTAATGTCCTTTTTTCCCACAAATTGAGGTTTCTTTTGGTGGTATTTGATCACTTCTGTGGTTTTGATTTTTTGCGCTATAAACAAAAAAAAGACAGGCAATTAAAGAAAAAAAAACAATATTTTTTACTTAATGCTATGAAACATACCTAATACAAAAAATGTAAAAAAAATGAATTTAATCATAAATTTAGGCCAATATATATTCTGCTACATGTTTTTTGGTAAAAAAAATCCCAATAAGCGTATATTGATTGGTTATAGCGTCTACAAATTATGGGATATATTTATGGAATCTTTTTTTTATTCATTGTTTTTACTAGTAATGGCAGCGATCAGCGTTTTTAAGCGAGACTGCGACATTACGGAAGACAAATTCAACACTAAGTTACACTTTTTGGAGACCAGTGACAATATTACAGTGATCAGTGCTAAAAAATGCACTGTCACTGTATTATTGACACTGGCAGGGAAGAGGTTAACATCAGGGGCGATCAAAGGGTTAAATGTGCTCCTAGGGAGTGCTATCTAACTGTGTGGGGGATGCTTTAACAGGGGGAAGACAAAGCTCCGTGTTCATGCTTAGCAGAAACACAAGATCTCCATCTTTCCCTCTCACTGAACTGCGGTCTGCCTTGTTTACATAGGCAGACCGCCGTTCTGCCTCTCCTGAGAACAATCGCGGGGTCCTGGTGAACATCGGGTCCACTAGGCCCGCTGATTGGCTCCCGTTGTGTCCAATCACAATGGGAGCAGATCGACTGGGAACGTCACGCCCCAGGCCCAGTGCTGGAAATCACATACAGGTACGTGCTTTCGTGCAGGGGGGGCCACCCTGCTGCAATATATCTGCATGGGGTGGTCCAGAAGAGGAAACCGGTTTAACCACTTGCCGACCGCTGCCCGACCTATATACGGCGACGGTCAGCCCCTCCCAGGCAAAGTGACGTACAGGTACGTGACTAGCCTGGGAGCGAATAGGGGGCGAGCACTCCCGGAGGCGCACTCCCGTCCCCGCTCGTACCCGACGAAGCCGACGCGTGTGACCGGCGGACCTGATGTCCGCCGGTCACTCGCGATCGTCGGGTAGACAGGGAGAAAGGCAGGCGGCTAGTGTAAACAAAGCCGCCTGTCATTCTCCCCTGTGTAAAAACACAGATCACTCGGTCCTGCTATGTAGGACCGTTGATCTGTGCTATTACACCACTAGCCACATCCATTGACAGTTAGAAACACGCCCCTAGGGACACACTTAACCCCTCCCTCTCCAATAAAGTTAACCCCTTCCCTCCCAGCGTCATTTTTACAGTAACAGTGCATATGTATAGCACTGATTACTGCAGTAATGTCACTGGTACCCCCAAAAGTGTCATAAATGTCAGTCAAGGGTCCCATCTGTCCGCCGCAATGTCGCAGTACCGCAAAATAAATCGCAGATCGCCGCCATTACGCTTTAAAAAAAACAACAAAAATTACAAAAATCTTTCCCTTAGTTAGTAAACGCAATAACTTTTGCGCAAACCAATCAAAATACGCTTATTGTGATTTTTTTTTTACCAAACATAGGTAGCAGAAAACAAATTGTCCAAAAATTAAAAAAAATTTTGATTTTTACATTTTTTTGGGGGGGAATTTCATATAAAAAAATGTGAAAAATATTGTTATTTTTGCAAAATTGTCGCTCTTTTTTTGTTTATAGCGCATGATCAAAAAATCGCACAGGTGATCAAATACCACCAAAAGAAAGCTCTGTTTGTGGGGAAAAAAGGACGTCAAATTCGTTTGGGTACAGCGGCGCACGACCGCGCAATTGTCCGTTAAAGTCACGCAGTGCCGAATCGCAATATACCCCCTGGTCAGGAAGGGGGTAAAATCTTCCGGGGCTTAATTAATTACAATATGTGTGATTTTCCCAAATTAAAACCACATTCACTGTTAGAATTTTTTCTATTGAAGAAAAATCTCCATCCTTCTCCTTCTAATATTATCGTCACAACGGTTGTAAACAAACGTTGGGTTGACCCTACTAATCATTTGAAAACCCAACAAATAATTTTTTAACAAAATGCTACTTGTGTAAGGCCTCTTGAAAGCCAAAGGGTCACTAGACAGCCAGACAACTACCAACCGTTACCAGCTATAAGGTATTAATAACCTGATTTTTTTTTTTCAGAATGCTTACTATTTAAACGTAACAATGATGCAGTAAATTTCATAGCCTTTTACTGGTTTCTTTACTGGTTGCTGCTGACTTGTAGCCATCTAACATTTCACTTAGATTTCCTGAGACATTATTGTCTCCTCATCTGATCTTTCTCTCTCAAGCTTGCATCTAAACAATTTCTCTTTTCTTGCATTTGCTTGCTTCTTTTATGTCAGAACACTCTCTCGGAAGAGATAGCTAACATGAAAAAGCTTCAGGATGAGCTTCTTCTGAGCAAGGTTCGTATGAAAGAATACTTAGGCACAGCATTTAGCTAAACAAGTTGCCTTAAATGTGTTCCAGTGATGACATTACTTACATATGTATAAGATTGCAGGTTTTTGACTATTCGGTAAACACCCATTTACTGACACGAAGCATGAAGTCTGAGATTTTTTTTTTTGGTAAGAGAAAAATTGCCCAGCATGCAACACAGATTGACTTGTATGATCAGTACATGCAGTTTGGTTTATTGATTATTGCAATGAGAATTATGCAGTTGCTTTTTCCAGTAAAAGTCTCTAAGCTAATAATGCCTTTTAATGAATGTATCAATTAATCAATCAATTAATTAATCAATTAATGTATCAAGAGAGTAGAACCTGAACTACTTTAACAAATAAACTACCTTATATGAGAGACATTCTGCTGCCTAAAGCCCCGTACACAGATTGTTGGCCGTAAATTGTCGGCCAACGTCCGATCTGCCGATTGTAGGCTTATTAGTATGATGCTTCCGACAACCAACTGCGAATTTTCGGCTGAAAAAAATCTGGTGTGCATGCTATAAAATTTTTGTTGGCCAACAAAGAACGGCCGATTGTCAGTACAGATTTCGGCCGACAAAAATCAGATGAGCAAGAGCGGGCATGCTCAGAGAAGAAAAAACACACGGAAAGTCAACCATCACATGACATCACTTCTGAAGTTGGTTTTTGTTGGCCAACAAAAGTCCAGTGCAAGTCTAGTGCACATTTCAACCAACAAACAACACTGGACAAAAGACGGCCGATCGGTTGGCCATCAATATGTGCATGTGTACGGGGCTTTAGATTGCTAGATTCTAAGGAAACAAAACTTAGAATCACCATGTGTTCTGGTGCACTGCATTGGTGACCCTACAATTCATGGAGCCTCATAGCAAAATTGTAACGGGTTTCCCCAGCAACCTTTCTTTGTGACACCTGGCAATGTCAGTTGGAACAATATTGAAATCAAGAACAAGTAGGAGAGTGGTTATCATAGTCAGTAACAACACTGCTGTGTATAGAAGTTAAATAATGTAATTAAATGAACTTAAAAAAAGAAAAATTCCAGGTAGCAATCGTTTTACAATGTTACATCGGTCCAGCTTGGACCAGTGTAACAATGCGTATACTATACTTGGCTGATTCCTCTGACAGCTGGAAATTGCTGTAGTAGACACTACTACTAGAAAGATCTCTCACTAGTTTCCAGGTTCCGTGCTGAGCGGAGCTGCTATAATTCAGCTTTGCAGCGCATAGCATAGGCAGCCCTTATGCAGCCTTTCTACCTCAATTTCTCTCTTAAGGCCCGTACACACGTACCGATTGTTGGCCGTGAATTTTCAGCCGCCGGCCGATTATCGGCCGATTATCGGCTTGTTAGTATGATGCTTCCGACAACCCGACTGCGACTTTTCGGCCGAACAAAATCTGGTGTGCAGGCTATAAAATTTTTGTTGGCCGTCAGCAGAACGGCCGATTGTTCCTCAGTCAGTACAGATTTCGGCCGACAAAAATCAGATGATCAAGACTGGGCATGCTCAGTGAAGAAAAAACACACGAAAAGTAGACCAGAACATGACATCACTTCTGCAGTTGGTTGTCGTTGGCCGACAAAATTCGTGTGCAGTCTAGAGCACATTTCAACCAACACAACAACACTGGACAAAAGACGGCCGATCGGTCGGCCAAAAAACGCTGCGTGTGTACGGGGCATTACGCAGCTAAAGTTGTTCAAGCACTGGGGGATAAGCCGGGGAGGGGAAACAAAAAACACTATGTGCGTGTCATCAGCAGGTAGGACGCAAGTTATTGGCCCAGCACTGGGTTCAGTACTATATGCTGTAGAAGTAATGGTAGTAACAACCTGTGACTCTGTGTAAAATTAGCAGGCTTGGTTCAAATGTTTTTCTTTGCAATTTTTAGGCATTTTGCCAAGGTACCTCTGAAGAACCCGGGCAGCACCCTGGCTGAGATAGGCTAATTTAATGTCTGTGGGGCAGTGCATGACTGCACAAGAAAAGGCAGATATCAGAGTTTTGAATGTGAAAGAATAGGCTCTTGGATTTTGTAAAGCTAAGCCATACAGTATCCCACAAAAGTGAATACACCCCTCACATTTTTGTAAATATTTTATTATATCTTTTCATGTGACTGTAGCACCCTCCTAGGTAGGTGCTAGAGAGAGAGTATGGTTTTTGGCTCTGTCTGCCTATCAGAGGGGCAGCAGGCAAATCCTTTATTGCTTTCTGCTTAGCAGAGAGCAGGATCTGTGAGTTAGGCCTGCTCATGGTGCTCTCTGTGTGATTCATCTGGTCTAGGGAGTGTTTCACACTGGTCCAATAGGGAGGCATACTGAACAGTGGAGGAAACCAGGTCAATGGGTACACAGTTTTGATACAGCCTCAGTGATTGGCACAGACTGGTTGTCTCGGTGCATTCTGGGGGGTGGTATAAAAGCCAGAGCACCTATGCTCAGGGTCTTTGGCTGGTGAGCAGAGTCCTGGAAGGAGGGAGGCGGCTACCTCCTCTTCTGTAGCTGTTGGTGTGTGGTCGCGGGCGGTTAGCCTTGTGGATCAGAAGGAAGGAGCTGAACCCAGAGGTCCAGGAGAACTGACTGGAGGAATTGAGGCACTGGAGACCCTGGCAAAACAGTATCGTGAGTACAGGAGATTGTGTCTAGGGGCCTGACCAGAGAGGGGGGGCACCCTGGAGTAGCATAGTCAGAGGATGGGTGTCAGCTGGTGGAGTGCTAGACGAGTACCCTGAAGATAGTTACTCAAGCAAGTCTTAATCTTAAAGCTCATCTAGTCGCAAGGGAAACCAGCAGCCTGGCTGCATCTACAGACAGCAGTCCTCATTGTTTGTAAATAGTTACATTCTGGAGTATTCCACTCTTCCCTTCTCCTATCCCTATTTAAAATAAAACCACAAAAACAATTACAACCCCTAGACTGTTTATTGACTGAGCCAAGAAGAAAAGAGTTAAAATGTGCATGCTGCAGTTGCTAACGGTAACCCAGGGGAACCCGAAGGTGTGATATCCAGGAGTCCTCAAGGGGGCAGTGCTACATGACAACACTGAAGAAATGACACTTTGCTTCCCTGAGGATCTGAAAAAAAGAATTGTTACTCTACATAAAGATGGCCTAGGCTATAAGAAGATTGCCAAGACCCTGAAACTGAGCTGCAACATGGTGGCCAAGATCATACAGTGGTTAAATAGGACAGGTTCCACTCAGAACAGGCCTCGCCATGGTCGACCAAAGAAGTTGAGTGCATGTGCTCAGCATCATATCCAGAGGTTGTCTTTGGTAAATAGACGTATGAGTGCTTCCAGCATTGCTGCATAGGTTGAAGGGGTGGGGGGTCAGCCTGTCAGTGCTCAGACCATACACCGCACACTGCATCAAATTGGTCTGCATGGTTGTCGTCCCAGAAGGAAGCTCTTCTAAAGATGCACAAGAAAGCCCGCAAACAGTATTCTCAAGACAAGCAGACTAAGGACATGGATTACTGGAACCATGTCCTGTGGTTTGATGAGACCAAGTTAAACTTGTTTGCTTCAGATGGTGTCAAGCGTGTGTGGCGGCAACCAGGTGATGAGTACAAAGACAAGTGTGTCTTGCCTACAATCAAGCATGGTGGTGGAAGTGTCATGGTCCAGCACTGGGGAGCGACAGTTTATTGAGGGAACCATGAATGCCAACATGTACTGTGACATACTGAAGCAGAGCATGATCCCCTCTCTTCAGAGACTGGGCCGCAGGGCAGTACTCCAACATGATAATGACCCCAAGCACACCTCCAGGATGACCACTGCCTTTGCTAAGGAAGCTGAGGGTAAAGGTGATGGACTGGCCAAGCATGTCTCCACACCTAAACCCTATTGAGCATCTGTGGGGCATCCTCAAATGGAAGGTGGAGGAGCACAAGGTCTCTAACATCCACCAGCTCCATGTTGTCGTCATGGAGGAGTAGAAGAGGACACCAGTGGCAACCTGTGAAGTTCTGGTGAACTCCATGCCCAAGAGGTTTAAGGCAGTTCTGGAAAATAATGCTGGCCACTCAAAATATTGACACTTTGGGCCCAATTTGGACATCTCCACTTAGGGGTGTACTCACTTTTGTTGACAGCGGTTTAGACATGAATTGCTGTGTGTTGAGTTATTTTGAGGGGACAGCAAATTTACACTGTTATACAAGCTGTACACTCACTACTTTACATTGTAGTAAATTGTCATTTCTTTAGTGTTGTCACATGAAAATATATAATAAAATATTTTAAAAATGTGAGGGGTGTACTCACTTTTGTGAGATACTGTCCATGTCTAGATTTCTCAAATGAATTGTTTCATGCCTACTAAATAGCATGGATGAAGGCATCACCATTGCCGGCTATTGTATTCAGCAGCTGAATACCCAAACATTGACTGCATCTGATTCATTGCAATCACTGTTTGATCGGCTGAACGGTGTTTGACAAAAGTGCAGATTGGACCACGAAGAACTGCATATTTGAGTCATGTATTGCCAGCTTAAGAGATCTATGCACCTACCTGACAGATTACTTTTGGTTTTGTGAGAAAGGATGATGTGTACCTCCCATGAGGTGTTTATTTCTAGTTCAAAGAAAAAACATTGATAAGTAGTAACCAACTAATTTTCGTTAGAGCCCATTTACACTGCCGCGACTTTTCAGCCTGACAAGTCGCGGTCGGTCGCGGTCCATTGAGCAGTACAGGACCCATTCTAATAGGAGCGACACAAGTCGCTCCGACTTAGAAAAAGGGTCCTGTACTACTTTGGGGCGACCTCGGAGCGACTTGCATAGACTTCCATTATGTGAAGTCCCTGCAAGTCACGCCGAAGTCGCGGTGCACAGCTTCACAGGTCGCCCCCCGAAGTCGTGTCGCCTCAGTGTGAACCGGCTCTTAGAATTCCCGTTAACACTTGCTGAATGTTTTGCTTGAACTTTTGTGTTGTGATCCCTGACTTTTTTCTTTGTATCTTTACTGTACATATTTTAAAAACATATAAACTTTTCACATAACCCATTCTCCCATAATCTCCCATTTAAAGGGAGAAACTGTTACATAAAAAATATGGGCACATTGTACACGTATGTCTGGCAGGTAATGAATATCTGTAACCAATATAAGACATTGTTCTAGATTTGTGCATGCTATTATGTAAATGAACAGGGTCATAGTTATAGTGATATTAAGGATTTTTGCCATCTCTATGTGGAAGATAATTTTAAATATCTAGTTCAGATGTATTTTAATTACCTTCACAACCTTTTGTAAATGTTGTCTTTTTAAACATGTCTAATGTCAACTGGTTTCCTTAGTAAAGAGTCTGACCTGTCTTTATCAAAATTTGATTAGCTGCAGTAAACACTTTGTATTTCTCCTCTAGGAGCAACTAATGGCTGAAATTGAACGCATGCAATTAGAAATAGACCAGCTACGGGGACGACCCTCATCTACCTACTCAAGGTGAACGCCATAGTCATTTGGACATAATGCTAAACTACACAGGAATCTTATAGTTAATTACAACTATATGAAACATTTGAAAGGACCGGTTATCAGTGTTTATTTTATTTAGTAAAAAAAAAAAAAGTAAAAGTTTGTAACACAATTTTATGGTTTTATTGTTTTCTCCAAGATTTATACAACTTTTACCCAAGCTTCACACATTTTTCTTTTTGAATGCTATATAAAATGTGTAAATATTGGGTAAACATTGGTATAGACTTAGAAGTATTTTATTGCATTATTAATTGCATAATTAAATGCATAATTAATTGTTTCCCCTTTTTCGCCTACAGTTTAACTCAAGGTAGTTAAACATACCCAGAACATAAAAATATGGTCTAAAAAGTGATTTATAATGCACTTAGGCATGACTGTTAATATGCCTGTATTTTAAAACCCAAATGGATCCTTGGAAAAGAAAATTTGGACTGCATGTCCTGTGTTTTGGGTGCTGGGTACAGAAAGACGCCTATTTGGCACTGCTATACCATTCCAATGCGTCACCACACTCCCAAAAGTTTCTTGCTCAGTAGTTACTTTCTTTATTTACATACCTTTCCTGTATATAAATACATATATTTCTGCTTATACTGTATGATTAATAGATGAAGACAAAACATGTTCTATATTTGTTAGGTACTTGAGCTAGCAATACACACATAGATTAAATGGATTCTTCCAGCATGAATGGAAGAAACTCTCCTGCCAGCTGTTGTATTCAGACAGCTGCAGCAACTGGGATTCCTCTCTCCCACAGCCGAAGTCACATTTTAAAATCACTGCATAGTTGTGTGATTCATTCACAGTGATCTATGAATGAATAAACTTACAAGTCCCGTCTTTCAATGCAGCAGACAGCCTGTAGTTCTCAATGAACTGAAAGGGTGCTGACGAACGCCCTTGTAGTTCATTCACACTTCCTACAGCTTTCTATTGGCGCTTTTCCACTGCATGGAACCGAACGGTTCGGCTCGCTTTTGTGCTTTTCCACTGCTGGTACCGCATGGTACAGTGTAGGAATGGTTTGGTACGGTACGGCGGCGCTTTTTCACTGCATGGAACCGAACGGTACGGCTCTCAAAAACAGTATCACCTCGATTGTGGTTCCAAGAGGTACCATACCCGGTACCATATCCCACAATCCTTTGCATGCAGTCACTACTAGCCACTGATTGGTCAGAGAATCCCACCCACCCCGTTGTTATCCCACCCACTTAACTTTAGTACTACTTTAGTGGAAAAGCAAACCATACCGTACCGAACCGTTCCAACACCGTACCATGCGGTACCAGCAGTGGAAAAGCAAACCGGGCCAAGCAGGGCCGAGTAGAGCCGAGCCGGTACTTGCAGTGGAAAAGTGCCATAACAGAAAGCCCGTATAGAGATTTGGCCTAGAAAACTGGCCATGAAAACTGTGCAGAGGCCTAACTTTGCACCTGTGATCCACTAATCTGGAGGCTCTTGTGAAAAAAAAATAATAAATACACATATTTTTACCCTGCAAACAATATACGTGTTTTAAATTTTATTTATTTTTTGTCAAAAAAAGGAACTTGGACTTTAATATATGGGCTTTTAAGGTGTCTTTTGTTTTTACAATGTACATTAGTTTACAAGGACATCTAATCTTGTACACCACTTGGCCCTGTTCATTCCTCTTTGTATTGTTCCATAGCTATAACCTCTTTAGGAATCTCACTTTTCATTTTTTTTGCCTACTTTTCAAATTCTTTTCCGTCTGAACAATGACAATGTATACACAAAATATGTCTGATAGGAATACCTCATATTGTGGTAGGAGGATAATGGCTGGTTGCATGAAGGAGCATATTTCCTGCTGTTAATCTTTGAAAAGTATAAGTGGGCACCATTGACTCTTCTTATCTATCATTAAACCCAAGCGCACCATTTCTATTGTGCTCGATTTTCTTTGTCAGAAAAATATTGCATAGATTATTAACTAAAAAAAAAAAAAAAAAAGTTTTTAGATTCCAGTTTGGTCATCTAGGTAGTCATTGGTTTTAATAACTTTATATAATTATTATACACATTACTGTGGTTTAAATTTTGTTTTTCTTGTTTGCTAGTTCAGTTAAAATATAACTAAATATAATGTAGAAAATGGTGCAGCGCAAATCACATAAAAATAATAACAAAAGAATAAGAACTGTCCATAAAATGTATAAAATATATAAAAAAGTCCCTGAAGATCATCAAAGGCCCAAAGATCCGCATAAGGTGCTGGAAACAGTATCCAATCAGTGATTTCCCTTCACCAAAAGGCACACAAATGCGCTCACCTCAAGGTTTGATCCCTGTTTCACCAGCAGGTCAAACAACGCAGTAATGCAGATTCATCCAATATTATCAGATAACAGCTAGTCACTGATAGGGATGATCGAACGGTTCGGGTCGACCATCGGTTCGACCCGAACATTGGGTGTTCGAAATTCGGCCGAATTCCGAACTTTTTGCGGTAAAATTTCGGAATTCGGCCACCAGAACCGCCCAAAATGCAATGGGACAGGAACTGGGCTTTAAAGGCCCATGATTGGCCCAGAAACATCAGTAAAATGTGATTGGAGTGACTACGGGGTCCAGAGCCCAATGAGGAGTGAATACGCCCCCCATACGCCCCCCAGTATATAACATAGCCCCGCCAAAACTCTAGCACTGTAATACAGGGGCTGTGGAAGAGAGTGGAAGCATTTGTGTTGCTCCAGTGTCATTTTGCAATTATTAGTGTGAGGAAAGGGATATGCAGTGTAGTTAGGGTACTATATACCACTATAGTTAGATTCAAAAATCTAGTTTTTGTAGGGATAGCTTTACGTGTCAGGGTGACCGTAGTGTAGTTTAGGGTGACCTGACTCTGCCGTGTCAGGGTGACCATAGTGTAGTTAAGGGTGAACTGACGCTGCCATGTCAGGGTGACCGTAGTGTAGTTAAGGGTGAACTGACTCTGCCATGTCAGGGTGACCGTAGTGTAGTTTAGGATGAACTGACTCTGCAATGGCAGGGTGACCGTAGTGTAGTTTAGGGTGAACTGACTCTGCCATGGCAGGGTGACCGAATTCTGCCATGTCAGGGTGACCGTAGTGTAGTTAAGGGTGAACTGAAGCTGCCATGTCAGGATGAACGAACTCTGCCATGTCAGGGTGACCCCACTATGCAGATTCTGGGTTAGGGGTATACATATATGTATATCAAAAATGACAATTTTTAAGAACTTTCTTTTTGCCTGATTCATAGTCCCTGGGGCATGACCCAGAACCCTAGGCACTTTTTAGGGGCATTTATTGGGTTTTAGGGCTTCAAAATGGTGTTTTTTGATTCCAGAAGTTCGGGTCCCATTGATTTCAATGGGGTTCTGGAATCCGAACCAAACGTTTGGGAAATTCGGGTGTACCTGGTCGAACCGAACTTTTCAAAAGTTCGATCATCCCTAGTCACTGAGGCAGAAACTCCATAAGATATATATGAAAAAAAGAAACGAGGCCTCTAAGTGTAAACTGTATACTAATAGGACCTTTAATAAAGAAACAGGGGTCAAACCTTGAGGTGAGCGCATTTGTGAGCCTTTTGGTGAAGGGAAATCCCTGATTGATTTCTGTGTGATCTACTGTTTCCAGCACCTTATCTTTGGGCCTTTGATGATCTTCTGGGACTTTTTTATATATTTTATACATTTTATGGACTTATAGACAGTTCTTATTCTTTTATTATGATTTTTATGCGATTTGCGCTGCACCATTTTCTACATTATATTCTGTCTGGGATTTGCTGTGTATCCTGGGTCGGTGTTCAGCTAGAATTTCTTTATTTATTTGTATTTTTTCACCTGTCTGCGCTGATTGTCTTTTTTGTATTTATAAAGTATAACTAAAGGCAAACCTTTTTTTAGTTTTGGATAGGGTGGAGATGGATTAAAACAGCTGTCAGTTTTTATTGCTGTCTGTGTCCCTGTTAGGGAGATTCACCCTCTCTAATTTTGCTTTTTACCATTGTCATTGTAACAGAAAACCCCAAATTTTGGGTTATCCCCAGAAGAATAATGAAGGGGAAATCTTCAAATGAGAATACTAGTTCTGGTGACCTGGGGTTCCCCAAGGAATTCCCCTAATTTGCAATGATTTCCTCCTAATTCCTGTTTGGTTATGGGACAGGAAGTGAAGGTAAATCTCCTTAATGGGACACAGATGACGAACAGAACTGTGACGGGGGGTTATAACCCTCCCTTGCTCTATCCAAAATGAAAAAATGTTTTGCCTATAGTTCTACTTTAACAGTGAAGTACTGCAACTCTACATCTTTCTCTTTCTTTCTGATATTACAAATAGATGCCTTGGCTTTTTGTCAGAGAGGAATTAACATAATTTTCTTTCCCCAGGAAGATATTTTAGCCCTTTTATTATTTATTTATCCAGCCTAGCAAGATTGTTAGCATTGTTAACATTCAATCAAATTTATTCTAAAGTACAATACAGTTTTATTGGAATTTGCTGTTTACAACTAAATACTGTCTCTGTTTTTAAGATATGGAATATTTACAGAGAATATAGCTTTCAATGTCTGGTTAAATCTCCTGTTTCTGTGAACTAGACAAACCCAAAGACACAGCCCCATCTTATGGCTATACCTTTGCATATAGTGAACCACCCCTTTTAGCTTAGTGTCCTGAATAGATAGGATATTACTCTCTAGGTCTGCTGTATCCAACTTGTATCCATCGCATGGTTTTGTCAAAGCACGTTTTAACGTGTGAAATGCATCAACCTCCCTTCTTCCCTGCCGATTTGCCAATTGTGCCATGGTTTAACTCAGGCCTCGACAAAACCCGGGCGCCAGGTCGCATTTGCGACTAGAATTAGCGACCTGGCGCCTGGGGTGCCCTGCAGAAGGTGTCCTGTCATTTTTGCACGGACTTCCGCGCACGGAGTGCACGGACTTCCGGGCCGTCCGAAAATTGAGGCCCCAGCTTTTCGGCCTACTTGAGATGAGAGGCTTCCAATGGGGAACTGGCGCCCTCTTGTGGTGGCCGGGAGTAATGACTGTTGTAATTACTGTTTCCACACTGCCTGATTGTTCA
Organism: Pelophylax lessonae; assembly: GCF_965119305.1. Taxonomy (NCBI): domain Eukaryota; kingdom Metazoa; phylum Chordata; class Amphibia; order Anura; family Ranidae; genus Pelophylax; species Pelophylax lessonae. Next base: position 169,917,946 of record NC_138779.1, read on the forward strand.
CAATGCATTACCATCTCCCTGTCCAGTTAGTTACCTTTGACAGGGAGTGTGGTTATTTATTATTAATTTAATTTATTTTTTAAATGTAAAAACTAAATAATATTTTTTTCTTTTTAATTATTAAAAAAAAATAAAAAAATATATATTTTTTTCCAATTATTAAAAAAAAAAAATAATATAATATATATATATATATATATATATATATATATATATATATATATATATATATATATATATATGTATAATCTTTTTTTTTTTTTCCTCATCGCCATGCCACAGCCGAAGGCCCCTTTCACACGGGCTGTCTGATCAGGTCCGCCTGTCAGTTTTTCAGGCAGACCTGATCGGACCCTTCATTCTCCTCTATGGAGCAGTAATCTGCCGCCATCTGATCCTGTCCTCCAAAAGCAGACGGATGGTGGTTCTCTTTTCTATCCATCCCGTGGATCGGATCAGATGGCATCGGATGGAAAGAGACAGTCTGTTTTCATCCAATTGCGCTAGAGGAGTGTGGGGTTCTAGTCGTATTTATGTGTAAATTTAGTATCCGTTTTATTAAATAAAGCTTGGTTGTTAGTTTTAAAAAAAAAAAACTGGCTCCTAACTTTTTTAGCTGGCTCCTAGATTTCAGGAAAATTTGTCAAGCCCTGGTTTAACTGATGTTTTTTCAATGACTTTTTGTATGCATGATATGGGTGTGCAGCCATCTAATCCTTTTCCTTTCCACAAGTTCAGGAGATGGTAAAAAAAGTATTTTCAAGGTGGTAACATGGTGCCCCAATATCTATTTGTAATGGTCTCCACAGAAATTGAAATATTTGAAGGAGATAACATTCAGATGGTTGCTATGTGTGTGCGATTCCCAAGACCTTGATAGTAAGTTTTAGCCTCCATCCTGGGAAGAATTTGAAAAAGGGGGGGTTTGGTGCTTCAAACCAGTAAAAAGGGACTTTGTGGGCTATTACAACATGTTGATTTTAGACTTTTATTGGAAAGAAATGAATATACAATAATAATCATAAGGTGTGTGGGTTATAGACCCATAGGTGATAGTGAATCAGAAAGAAGAGGGTGACATAGTGATATGGTGACAGTATGTCTCTCTATTATTCACGCTTCTGATGGCGTGAGATCTGTAGGGAGAGATATCTTGAATTCCTACACGTTTCGGCATTATGCTTTTGTCAAGGAAATTATTCCACCATATCTGTGGGTATAGTAGGTGGATAATTAGTAAAATATTGTGCTGCCAATAGAAAATATTTCATTGGCGACATATGTCTGATTCACTATCACCTGTGGGTCTATAACCCACACACCTTATGATTATTATTGTATATTAATTTCTTTTCAATAAAATTCTAAAATCAACATGTTGTAATAGCCCACAAAGTCCCTTTTTTACTGGTTTGAGGCACCAAACCCCCCCTTTTTCAACATTCAGATGGTTAACCACTTGCCTGGACAGTCTGCATCATGTCAGAAGATGCACTAATAGTAACACAGATTAGTTGTGGAAGGGTTTTTTTGGTGCCTCAAACCAAAGAAGATGGGACTTTATGGGCAAGTGGATGATAATACAAGTATGTGAATAAGGTATATGCAAAATGATGGTAGTAACAAATTAAAACAGCAGTTTATTAACAACAAATACTATTTCCATGTATTGTTAAACAACGTATTGGTGAACAATGTGCTTGGGGGAAGACTCAAGTGTGAAGGAAGTAAAAAGGGGGTGATTCAAAAAGAATCAGTGACAGTAGTGCAATAGTGACATATCATGAGGATTTTTTGGCTGTTTTCCAATGGGTGTTGAAGGGACACTTGTCCCCCAAAAAATCCCAGTTGGCTGATGCGTTTCGGCTCTATCATGGGCCTTTTTCAAAGCGTTAAGTCACTCCGTTCTTTAATCTATAGGAATAATATACAGGATTGTTTAGGTCCTTTTTGTATCGTCAAGTATGTTTGAATTCAAAATTAGAAAAGAGTTTTATACATACATGGGTGTAGCTACCAGTTTCTGCGCAGGGCTCCCCTATCCATGAATTATAGTCATCATATATTCACAGTATCCTTATACAGTCACCATGGTAAAAACAGACCACCTTATACTTTATACTACATTGCAATATAGACCAAGAACCTGGCAAAGATAGAGGGAGAAAAAACCTACCCCCTGAACCGTGGAGGAAGCTTTTAACCCCTTCAGCCTATACAACTGTAAGTGGTCACACCTTTAAAATACCTCTGACATACTGTGTTAATGCCCACTACTATAACAAGTCCCCTTCTTGCCAATACCATCCTAGGCCATATGCAGAACACGATTCCCGCTGTGATTGCAACATGGATAGGGGAGCGCTGCGCAGAAACTGGTAGCTACACCCATGTATGTATAAAACTCTTTTCTAATTTTGAATTCAAACATACTTGACGATACAAAAAGGACCTAAACAATCCTGTATATTATTCCTATAGATTAAAGAACGGAGTGACTTAACGCTTTGAAAAAGGCCCATGATAGAGCCGAAACGCGTCAGCAAACTGGGATTTTTTGGGGGACAAGTGTCCCTTCAACACCAATTGGAAAACAGCCAAAAAATCCTCATGATATGTCACTATTGCACTACTGTCACTGATTCTTTTTGAATCACCACCTTTTTACTTCCTTCATACTTGGGTCTTCCCCCAAGCACATTGTTCACCAATACGTTGTTTAACAATACATGGAAATAGTATTTGTTGTTAATAAACTGCTGTTTTAATTTCTTACTACCATCATTTTGCATATACCTTATTCACATACTTGTATTATCATCCACTTGCCCATAAAGTCCCATCTTCTTTGGTTTGAGGCACCAAAAAAAACCCTTCCACATTTTACACAGGGACGGTGGCAGAACCTACTCATCTTGTGTGCAAAAGAAATAAAAACCCCCCTTTGAACACAGATTAGTTATCTGACTATCATAAGTGCTACTGAAGGGAGTATCCTACAAACCGCACATTAGAGGGTTGACTCCACAGGCAAGATTATCAGTCAGTATACAGTAGCAGAGAGCAGGTTAGTAAAAGCAGCAGTAGCAGTCTGGTGGTTTCAGGCCTAGTTCAACACTTTCTACTTACTTCTGCAAGTGAGAGTTAAAGACTTGTGTTGTCAGCGAGTTTCATAGGCCTAAGCAGAAAGTTGCACGTAGAAAAGATCTGCAAGTATGTGGGTGTTTTCTCCTTCAAATTAAAATTAGCCTTTTTTTTTATCATACCTGTTTTAGGATTTTCTCTTTGAGCCTGTGTAAGAAGATGCAACAAAGAACGTATTTTGCATTGGCTTCTCTAGGACAGTGGTCCTCAACCCTGGCCTACAGGGCCCACTAACAGGCCAGATTTGCAAGCTAACTGAAATACATCCCAGGTGATATCATTTGCTGCTCAGTGATTGCAGTACTCTAGTCTGCATCTCCCCAAGGTAATACCTAAAATCTGGCCTGTTAGTGGGCCCTGTAGGCCAGGGTTGAGGACCACTGCTCTAGGGAACCATGAACCTGTGGACTCTGTCTAATTCAATATCCGTTGCAGATAACTTGTCTAGGAGAAGGCTGAGGACTGCAGTGACTGTGATTTTAGGTCTAAGCCTGCAGCAGCTTAAGGAATGTTTTAAGACCATATATTACTGTGGAGATTGCAGTGTTCCTTGTCTTCAACTATACTTCTTCAAAGTATAGGGAGGTGAGCCTCATTTGCTGGTCTTTTTGTGCTGCTTCCAGGTACATGAGAAGTGCATCTACAGAGGAGGCATTATTCTCCATAGAGAGTACTTTGGCATCAAGATTTGTCAGGTTCATGTCTTTATGAGGGCCCCCTCTTTGCGAAGAGCCAGTGCCTTGAGGTCTGCTTTGGTAGGATTAGATTGCAGCAAGGTTCACAAAACGCATTCTAAAAGTATTGCTGGTATGCATGGTGAAGCAGAAACTGAGAGGGAGTGACTAGGGTGTCAGGATCAGAGAGGATTTCCAGGTGGAAAGCGAGGTGGCGGTGTAAAGAGAGTAGAAGCTGTACAGATTACACTCCCCTGCTGCATGTGTCAGAGATGTGTCATGAAGGACATCAGGAGATCTGCTCCATGTGATGCAGACAGGTTGATGGTGCAGTAAAAGAGGGAGCTGCTCTGGCTAAAATGCTTGACTTTGAGCAGGCATTGAAGAAGCCCTTGTTAGCTTTGTATTTTGTGGGATACCATCTCTTTAGTTTTGAGCCTTGGTTTCCCTGACAACGCTTGTTACGGAGAAACGCATTGGGCGGGGCCCCACACATGACGTCATTCCCCTAAAAAGGTGGAAACTGCAAAGGTGCCTGTCTATTGAACAACATGCTGTTTGAATTCATATTTCTTGTAATTGTGATTTTACTATTTTATTTTGCTTGCTGAAAATAGTACACTGTGTTAGCCTCCTTTGCACCTTAATTCCCTATGTTGAGTGATTTCATTGTTATCTTCTAGATCAGGGTTTATTTGGCTGCTGAGCAGCAATGGATTCTTTGATGTCTGTGTGAAATCTAGCAATCTGGTAAGGAGCTCATTATCTCTTTGTAGTGAAGAGCACCTTTTTTCTTTGGTGGTGTGGTCTGCTCAAGATTTCCACATAGGAATAGAAGAGTGTGGAGGATTGGACATCGGGCACTATTTTTGCACTTAATTTGGACTTTTCTCTTTATTCATTATTTATGCTCTACATATGAAGTTTATATGTTTATTGCACTATTGATTTAGAATTCAGTATTTTAGAAGTATACATATGAATTGGAATATTTATTAAATTTAATATTACTTATTCAAAGGGACAGCGCACTCTAATATGTTTTTATAGCTTTATTATATATTACACCCAGATAGGTGGTAGGATGTGGCAGTCTCCTTATCTCTTTCATTTCACTTACTGGATTCAATTTGTATTTGCCATATGAAGGGATTGATTGATATTATCTAATTTATTTAATTTTATTTGTTAGCGCACAATTATTTTTTTAAGTTTATCTTAGTACTTGGCTGGATGGGCCCATCAGGATCATCACTTATGATAAGAGTATCCACCTTCCTTAGGTGCAAAAAAGTGAGGATCATTGACACAAGATTGTTTCCTCCTTCTTGTCTCCTTAGTGTTCCTGATTTTCCTCCAAAAGAAGAAAGGAGAGCGCCTCTGAGTGCAATGGAAATTTAATACAGAAATAAAAAAGTAGTAACTCACATCGAAGTAATATGTAAAGCGTATATCCAGAACGTTAGTGGCTCCGTGGTGATAAGGGGGTGATCCGCAGGGCCCAGGGTGTTCTAGTGGACAGACAAGCGCGCCTTCTTTCTGTTTACTTCCGGGCGAGTGGGAGGTGGAGACCGTGAGGCGGAGACTGGTGGCGCCTGACGTCAGGACCAAAACAAGGGCGTAAGGGGCTTCACTACGCGTTTTGGAACACCCAACAGGGCATGCACACTCTTTTGTCAAGTCTTGTCTTGTCAATGACTTGACAAAGGAGTGCGTATGCCCCATTGGGTGTTCACGCATGCTCCAAAACACGTAGTGAAGCCCCTTCCGCCCCTTGTTTTGGCCCTGACGTCAGACGCCACCAGCCTCCGCCTCGTGGTCTCCACCTCTCGCCCGCCTGGAAGTAAACAGTAAACTGAAGTAAACAGAAAGCCGACATGCTTGTCTGTCCCTTAGGACACCCTGGGCCCTGCGGATCACCGCCTCATCACCACAGAGCCACTGACATTCTGGATATACTCTTTACATTTTACTTTTGATGTGAGTTACTACATTTTTATTTCTGTATTAAATTTCCATTGCACTCAGAGGCGCTCTCCTTTCTTATTTTATACATATCCATGCAGTGTTGCCTTCACTATTCCGGAGAGCCTGCCCTGAGCATCAACCATCCACCCCTGGAACTGTTCTGGACCCTACAGATGGACTCCCAAACAGTCCTTTTATGACCTTTATCCCCTGAGATATGCACATGGACTATTAATCCCCCCTGTGCGTCCAGTGTTCCTTGGTCCCCCTTATTATTCCCTGTTGTAATACTATTATCCTTACATCCTTAAGCGCCAACACCCCACTGCTCTTATTTCCCTCCAAATCCTAACACGCCAAGAATATAAAGTCCACTGAGAAATAAAACGTTGCAGCATAATGATTTGCCCACAAAATAAAGCAGAGGTAGGGCGTTGCTACCCAATAAGATGAGGGAATTTTCAGAGCATGTAAACGCATTTAAGCCTTGTGGGCCTTGTTCACTACAAATGCCATGTACAAAAATGCCACAACATATAGTGTATAAACCCCTACTGGCAACAAATGTTAATTTGCCAATAAATGGATAATAACAGTTACCTATAGAGGTGAAACACCATACATGGACAGACATGAATTTAATCAGAAACACAAACAATTGGTTACATAGTCAAAAAAGACATTAAAATCCAATAGAGTGGCAAAACAAAAAAATGAACAAACAAAAATAATTAACAAGAATGCCCATTGGTAGAAAAGAGATAGTACTAAAAGGGAAGAGGCAGGTGGTGCAAGAGAGAATCAATATAAGTAATTATTCTTTTGTGGATTCTGATAATACCTTTAACTTTTTCAATTTTCTAGATTTAAAAGCTAAATTGTGTTTAGAACATTTGGAGTCAGAGTCACAAACGGCCTCTTTGGCACTCCATATAGCTCGTTCTTTAAATGTGATCATTTTTTTTATCCTATACAGGCTAGAAATTATTTTGTAAATGCCTTCTGGGCCATTGTTGAAAAATAATTTTTCGATTTGAAGCAAAAATCCCTAACTTCACAAGCCTCTAACATTTCCAAACAAGAAAGTATAGCCATACAGCACCTAAAGGATTCGAAACAGTTAATCATTAAAGAGGCTGACAAGGGAGGAGCAGTGGTGGTGCTTACTAGAGAGCAATATCTTTCTGAAGCCATTCGGCAGCTAAGTGACCCCACCATCTATTCTCCCTTGTCTTCTAAACCCACTGTCGTTTTTCAATCCGCCCAGTCTAAACTTTTGTACTAGGGGAAAGAAACAGGTGTATTATACCCAAAGACGGTGGAATACCTATATGTTGAGGATACGATCATTCTGGTTTTCTACCATCTCCCCAAGATACACAAGCCGGGTGACTCAGTTCAGGGCTGCCTAATTGTAGCTGGAACAGGTTCTCTATTAGAACATCTGCGAGAATGGGTAGTTTGCTATTTGCAACTGTTGGTTTTTAGATTCCTTGGATACATTAGAGTCACCAATATAGTTTTAACACATACAATCTGTGTCATGGTCGCCTAATTATCTATGGGCCACTTTAGATGTTAAGGCATTATGCTCCTCGATCCCCCAAAGCGCTGGATTAAGAGCTGCTTAAATGAATCTGAGTAGATATAGCTCCTATTCACAGGCACTGCAAGAGTTCATTCTAATGAGTGTATAATTGTTATCAAATAACGATTTTCTTTTTGATAATTGCTTTTATGTCCAGCGCTGAGGGCGTCAATGGGGGCCAGATTTTTACCATCAAATGCAAATTTATATATGGGTTGGTGGGAGGAGCTGTGTCTTAATCCCTTTGCACACAATATATTCTGGTATGGTTACTATATTGATGTTTGCTGATGGTGTGTGGTGGGGATGGCTCTTCATTGAATGAATTCATCAGTTTCATTATTAACAACAAACTTAATCTTCAGTTCATTCTCTTTTGATTCCCTGAGCATTGACTTTCTGGATATCTCCTTGTGTGGGGATCCAGATACAAAAGCTATACACACCTGCACAGGATGAAATCCATCCGTGGGAAATACTACTCTTTTGCCACCAGTTGTCACCCATCCCACACCATTCATGTGATCTTTGTTCAGGAATTCACTTGGGTCTCGAAGGAATTGCTCCTCTGATTCCACCTTTAATGTGCAATGCCAGACTATAACTACACTACTTGCCTAAAGAGGCTACCCCAAATCAGTTGTTAAGAGATCAGTTGGGAGAGAGGATCTTATTTCTAATGATTCAGTTAATGCACTAAACAAACATAAAAATAGAAATAAGCATTTGTGTATAGGGACAGATAGGAAGAACAATTATTTGGCAACATTTGTAACCACATTCTCACAGGAGTAACATCAAGTTTTTAATATAATAAAGAAAAATCTTCCCTTCCTGTCTCCACAAAGTCTTAAAACCAGGGTGCCGTTTTCACCAGCTTGGGGCTCCTTGTTGTTACCTAGCTTATTTTCATCTTGAAGTTCCCAACCAACATGGCTCTAATATCGAGGTTGTTTTACCCATGCAATCTAAAAATGTGCAGATATTATGATGTCAATCTATGCACTACATCTTTTAACTCAGGAATCGCCAGAGAAAACTTTGACATTAAGCAATATATTGTGGAACCAAGTATGTGTTGCATCAAATTTGCTGCACTTCCTGTAACCTGCAGTATATTGGATGTACTACATGTGCTTTAAAAACAAGAATAGGGGAACATTATTTTGATTCTTTCAATCCAAATGCAAAGCATATTTCTAATGTCTCACGTCACTGTAAAGAATGTCATTCTGGTGATTTGTCCTTCTTTAGGTTTACTGGTATTGAGAGACTGACTCCTATGCCCAGAGGTGGGGATAGGAACAGATGGCCTTTAGGCATAGTGGATATTTAAGTTAAAATCCAGGTTCCCTCATGGGTTAAATCTTTGATGAGACCTGGACCTACACTTATGTTGATTCCCTCTTGTACCTCCTGCCGCTTCCCTTTTAGTACTATCTGTATTCTCCCACTGGGTACTCTTGCTTATTTTTTTCTGTTTGTTCAGGTTTTGTTTTGACACTCTATTGTATGTGTTTCACCTCTTCGGGTAACTCTAATTATCCATTAATTGGCAAATTAATGGCATGTGTTGCCAGGAGGGGTTTATGCATTATATATTGTGACATTTTATTGTACATGACATTTGTAGTGAACAAGGCCCACGAGGCTGAAACCTGTTTATATTTGCTGCCTGATACTGTGTCTTTTATAAAGAGCCAATACATTCTGAAGATTTTAAAGAGTAAGCAAGGAGTTGCAGACTCGTTTTCACCATGTTTGGTGAGCAAAGTTTTGACTTTGTGGACATTTAGAAAAATCCCATCTCCAATTCCTGGGTCTAGGAGGTAATTCTTAGGCTCCTTTCACACTATCCGTCCGTCAGACCGATTCCGTTTTTCTCTGCGGGGGATCGAGCCGCCGATCCCCCGCTGAGCAGGAGGATGAAAGCTGTGTCTCCGCGCTGTGTGCGAAGACACAGCTGTCAGTTCCCCATGCATCTCTATGGGGGAAATTGGATGGGAACAGACTGTCGGTCCGTTCTCATCCGATCCCATCTGATCCGGTCCGCTGGACGGATGGAAAATAGGGTTTCCATCCGTCCAGATTTGACGGATCGGATGTCAGCGGACAAGTCTCCGCTGACATCCGATCCCCCACAGAGATGCATGGGGGGACCGTTCAGATCCGCCAAAAAAACGGACAGGCGGATCTGAACGGTCCGCCTGTGTGAAAGGGGCCTAAGGGTTGCAAAATTGCCTCCTCGTCAGTTGCTGACTTTGAAACTGACAGTTTTCCTGTAACATTGAAGAATTTCACTTGGCTCTTTAGGTTAAAAGTCCAGGGGGATATCATTTTTTTTTTTTTTACTCAAATATCTATTTTTAAGCTGAAAGGGGATTAAACAGGACTTAGGCTTGAAAGCCCTGAACAGTTTTGTCCACTTTTGCATGAAATGGTTTGGTCTTAGTTTCCTTTTTCTGAAGGGAATTTCTGATCTTTGCGGATATCTAGGATGCAAATCTACATGTCCCAATTTTTTATACTCCAATTGAGAACATAGAACAGCTTAAACTATATTGCTGCCTACAGGGGGACTGGACACTCGTAAGCAAAAAGCAAAAAAAAAAAAAAAAATCAGCCCAGGGTATAGCCCCTCCTACTTCCAACATATATTTTTTTATGCTAGTGTCCTAGGAAGATTGATATATATATATATATATATCTGCTGTTTTAAAGGCTAAGTTTTCTAAAGCTAATTTTCTAGGAACCATTTTTTTTTTTTTTTTTTTATCAGTGAAGACCCTTCTGTACATTGCTGCTGGTGATTTTCCCACCAACTTGCAGCTACTTTGTGTGGTTCTCCTTATAGCCCAGCATTTGGAGCAACCTGATCTTGAGTTTTTTAGGATTGCTAAGGTTTATAATAATTTCCCTTTGTACCTGCCTTTTCAGTTGCTTCTATATAGAGGCTGGAATTACCCAAATAATCTATTTGCTCCCTCTCAGTGCTTTCTAACTCTGTACCTGTTTAATGAAAATTTTGTTCAAAAGTGGTCTGCTCTCACTGTGGATCTGGCCATTTCTTGCCTTAGCAGGGGGACAATCCTGCATTTAGGGATCCAACCATTAAGCAGCTTGAGGTTCGTTCAGCATTATATTATCTAATGTGGGCCCTGCCTTACATTCAATTTTGGATTCAATTTTGCTATGCCAAACCATGTTTACCCGCTGCTGCCATTGACACTTTTTTTGTAAATAAAGCACTTCTGGCACTGCCAAATCCATTGGCAAGCCCACTTTGGAATAAAAGTGCACTTCCCTGAGTGTGTCTCATGGCAAATTCTAGTTTCATTCCCTGTCATTTCCTCAGTTTCTAACCTCAAACCTTCCCTTAGCAACTTGTCGATCTCCATTGGACACTCTCTGGCTTTCTGGGCCAAGGGGTCATTACTCAAGGCTCTGCTGCAAGAGGTTTCAGGGGATTTACTTCAACTTGTTCATTGTCTCAAAACCCAAAAGAGGCATTAATCTTTCTTTCACCGGGGGGACATCCTAGCTAAGGTGGGCATAAAAGATGCCCATCTTTACAGCTTGCCAGGGCTTCCTGCATTTTTCTGTAGTGTCTCTGCACTACAAGTTTGTGGCCCTTACTTTTGGTCTGTTTAGTGCACTTTGGGTGCTTACCAAGATCCTGGCTCCAGTGTTGGCCTTGTTTCGCTTTTAGGGTATTCCATTTGTGGGATATCTAGATCAGTGTTTCTCAACCTTTTTCCATTCCGGGCGCCCTTGAAAAGTATTTTCAATCTTTAAGCACCCCAGTCCAAGGCTTGGTTAATTTTACTGTGTGTCGCAGAATGCACGCAAAGTCGCGCTTGTTCCTGACACGCAGACAAATGCTCTGCTCTTTAGGGGTAAGAGCAAGGAAGGGGAGGGTTACATTATCTGCTTTGTTCTAGCCACATCCCTAGAATATACAGAAAGACAAAATTTCCCCCTCTATATGGGACTTTTAAGGCATAGAAGAAAGTACCAAATAGTAAATTAAAATGTTATCAAAGTTTAATTGTACCTAGTGAAAAAAAGACATACATAGATTGTTCAAGAATAATATGACCTAATGAAATAAGTGAGGTACATATTACCACACCATATCTTGTGACTAAAGCATTAAATATTACTGTATAAGTTCTATGATGCACACTGCACACACAAGTCCAACGTGTTTCATAGTATTTTGGCTCCTCCTTCAGGGACAGTTGTACATTTATTAGAGGTATGGTCTATAAAGGTAAAAAATAATGTTAAGACATTCATCAGATATACATATGTGGCTAGTTCCAATGACAAAAGGTGAGATGTTGGGCAATGCTTACAATGTCCTCAAACCCAGGGCTCAATACCAGTTGTAGAAGATAAAAACATTTAAAAATGAGAAAAAGTGCCATATCAGTGAATGATCATCAATGGCTCTGCATGGCGCACAGATTAAAATGCCCCGTGTGAACAAGGCCTTAACGCAGAGCACCTTCATACTCTTCCCAAGTTTCAACTTCAACTCCTAAGTTTAGCCCTCAATTCCGGCACAACATCTGGCACAAAAAGGCCACCAAGTCCTCTCCAAAGCCCTCCTCACAATGAAGTAATGCCCTCATTCATTGAAGTGGGGGGATGTCTGCTGCACTGTACATCTCACTAGACTTCATACATCCCAGACAAATGGATTCAAGATTGGTTTCAAAGATTTACCGAATAGAATTCAAAGCTCTACTTCCTCAAATCACATCAAAGACTGCCCAAGGGCAATCAGATTTGCAAAAGCCCTACACTACCTATTGTCCCAGGTAGTCATTCTGCCAGTACTGCAACAGCATGGGTTCAAGATATTTTACAAATCATGTCCATAGTTTCAAATGCTCAACTGAGGTATCCGGTATATTGGACGTCAACTCACTCAGCAAAGTCCTTCACTTGTTCACAAAGCTCCTAGCACTCTTTCTGCCTTCTGCCAGAGCTCAGAGAACAGACTACACAACTTTCTCCTGAAAGAAGCATACCCTTTACATCTTGCAGGAAATATCCAAAATACTATGCACTTGCTTTAGACCTTTAGCTCAGTGGTCAGCTTCAAAGATCTGTTCTATGGCCTTCCATTGGCCCAAAGTATTTGGATTAAATTCTAGATTTATCTAAAAAAAAGAAAGAAAGTTACTTTTCGAAGGCTTTTACTCGACTACTAAGATTCAACAAAAATCATGCAGTGAAACTCACTATACTAACTTTGGTTTAAAGGGTTGCCTCTTTACTTTCAATAGTTTTTATTAATTTTAAAGCATAAAAACACAAAGTTTACAGGAACAATGTCGTAATATGATTCAAATCACACGACATAAACATATGCAAATTACGAACAGGTTGTGTGATAACACTTTCAAAAGACTCAAAAGGTTGTACAACAGAACAACAGTATAGAACATCCAGAAATGTCTGATACAGCAAAACAAACAACAGGACATATCATGCGGCTATCGTTGAGTAAGGAAATTACACTAATTTGTGTGAACTTAACCCTTAAGTGGTAGGGGTATAGTATTGACTGTGGGTCCATAGGAGTCAGTCTTTGTGAAACCTAGCTCCCCTGGAAACCGAGTATGCATAGGCTTTTTCCATGGAGTACTGGAGTTTGACCTGCCCCACAAAGGGTTGCCTCTTTAAAGACAGTCCCCCTTGCCCAATCTCACTAAGAACTACAGTATCTAACTAAACCTTCTATCAACATTAAAAAAGCTGACTTTTTCCTGGATTCAACCATGCCCCTATCCCCCCACACAAATTCTTTTTTCCAGGTGGATCACTACTTCACCTCCTTTTTTTTTTTTTCGTCAGAAACACCGCTTCACTTCACCTCTGACAGTGGGAAAACCCTTCTTCTCTTACAAGTGGAAGATTATTACAATAGACAAAAGGTCAGTCAGCCTAGGGAGCAGTCTTCCAATCATTGACAGTCCAGGGAACAGGGTCAAGGGAGGAGGCCAAACTCCCCAACAGCACCTTAGTGCTCAGAGCTGTCAGGATACCTCTACAGCACTAAACTCACCCCTTTTAAAGAGGCACCCAATTAGGGTGCAGTCTGACAGTGCCACTACAGTGGCATATACCAATCATAAAGAGGAGCTTTGCTGCCTTGAGTGGAGCAAACCTGTTTTCTCTCATGGACAGAAACCAATGATTTTTTCAATCCACATTCCAGGTGTAGACAATTCCACTATGTCAGCCACCATCATCTGGACCAAGGGAAATACTTTTTTCATCCAGCTGTGTAGAATCTCATGTACCAAACATTGAAGACTCTGGCATTGGGCATCCTTGTCTCCAGAAAAAAAATACTACCTACCTTTCCTTGTTTCCGTGTCCACAAATCCAATTTCAGATTGCATATGCCTCCACTAAGCATTCTATCTTACTTACCCACTATATAAAAGGGAGAGGGAGACAAGGATTCTTCTGATACCAACTGAGCCAGAAGACTCTGGTACATAGACATCCTCTCCCTTCTTACAGAAGACCCTCAGCCTCTTCCAATGTGCCAGAGCTCTTTTTGAAGGCCATTTATTCCACCCTGTTTCATAGTCTCTAGCATTATCAGCATGACTATTGAAACCCAGGTCCTAAAGAATAGAGGGGTCCTTTCGTTTATCATTGCTACCTTGCTGGGTGCAAGAAAGGCCACATCCATAAAGATTTTTATTGTTCCTGGAAATCTTATTTTGCCTGCGGTCAAATCACTCTGTTCAGTCCAAATGTTTGCTCTCTGCCCCATGTCTATCCCTCCTACAAAAAAGTCTGACCAAAATCTAGCTCTCATCAAACCCATCACCCGAATAGGACGAGTTTTGACCCTATCGCCCTTCAAAAAGCCTCAAGCTTCACCTTCTCTCACAGAAAACCTTTATCCAAGACTTTTCTTGTATCCATGCCTCCCCCTTCCTTGTAGCATCAAGCACTCTCCTGGGACTGTAACCTAGTTCTTTTGCTTGACAGAAACCACCCTTTAACCATCAGGTACAGTATCTCACAAAAATGAGTACACCCCTTACATTTTTGTACACTACTTGTAGAGTAAAGAAGTGAGTGTACAGCTTGTATAACAGTGTTAATTTGCTGTCCCCTCAAAAAAACTCACAGCTATTAATGTCTAAACCACTGGCAACAAATGTGAGTACACCTCTAAGTCAAAATGTCCAAATTGGGCCCAAAGTGTCAAAATTTTGTGTGGCCACCTTTATTTTCCAGCACTGCCTTAACCCTCTTGGGCATAGAGTTCACCAAAGCTTCACAGGTTTCCACTGGAGCCCTCTTCCACTTCTCCATGACGACATCACGGAGCTGGTGGATGTTGGAGACCTTGCGCTCCTCCACCTTCTGTTTTAGGATGCCTCACAGATGCTCAATAGGGTTTAGGTCTGGAGACATGCTTGGCCAGTCCATCACCTTTACCCTCAGCTTCTTTAGCAAGGCAGTGGTCGTCTTGGAGGTGCGTTTGGGGTTGTTATCATGTTTGAATACTGCCCTGCGGCCCAGGGGATCATGCTCTGCTTCAGTATGTCACAGTGCATGTTGGCATTCATGGTTTCCTCAATGAACTGTAGCTCTCCAGTGCCGGCAGCACTCATGCAGCCCCAGACCATGACACTCCCACCACCATGCTTGACTGTAGGCAAGACACACTTGTCTTTGTACTCCTCACCTGTTTGCCGCCACACACGCTTGACACCATCTGAACCAAAATAGTTTATCTTGGTCTCATCAGACCACAGGACATGGTTCCAGTAATCCATGTCCTTAGTCTGCTTGTGTTCGGCAAACTTTTTTGTGCATCATCTCTGGTAGAGGCTTCCTTCTGGGACGACAGCCGTGCAGACCAATTTAATGCAGTGTGCGGCATATGGTCTGAACACTGACAGGCTGACTCCCTCACCCCTTCAACCTCGTGCTCTCAACTGCTTTGGTCGACCATGGCGAGGCCTGTTCTGAGTGGAACCTGTCCTGTCATACCGCTGTATGTTCTTGTTCTTGACCACCATGCTGCAGCTCAGTTTCAGGGTCTTGGCAATCTTCTTATAGCCTAGGCCATCTTTATGTAGAAAAAATAGTTAACCAAGGAATAAGGACTAAACCCTGGCAACCAAGTGGTTAATCGGCAGAGACAAGGACTTGCTGGTAGTGGATGTATATAGTATTTATTGAAAAAGTATAAAAAAGATTTTAAACAAATCTATATGCCATATGAACCAAAGTGAGCAACCCCCCTCCTACCAATAAAAACACATGCCATCAACAGAATAGGTCGGGACCCGGTATATCTTGAAATTGAATGAAAAGTCTATAAATGGTGAACTAACTGCATGGAACACACATAAGTAATCCCAAAGGTGATGCCCAGAATGATGGGTATGATCCACTCTAAGATCTGAGAAAGTCAATACTGTATAGTTGGAAAAAAATGGCAATGTGTCCCTAGGTAAGTACTGAAGACTATTTTCTTTAAACAATTTCTTAAAAGGTCACATCAATATTCATAGATGGATGCGAGCTTGCTTACCCCCTTTTGAAGGTCCTGTAATCTGAAATAACTGGATGACAATATCATCTGTTATATAGGTAAACTTGGGGGTTCAACATCCATCCGAAGTCAGGGACTTATATTCTGAAATGCAGAGGTCTCGATCATAAATAACTGCTGATGTG
The DNA here is from genome assembly GCF_965119305.1 of Pelophylax lessonae. NCBI lineage: Eukaryota > Metazoa > Chordata > Amphibia > Anura > Ranidae > Pelophylax > Pelophylax lessonae. Next base: position 169,934,050 of record NC_138779.1, read on the forward strand.
AGGGGTCCGTTGTGTGAAGGGGACAGTCTCTAGCAGTGCACTTGTTCTGTGTCTTTGCAGTACTTCGGACGTGCAGTCCTACCGATACTTAGATTTTACTTGCCTCCAAGTCCAGAAACAACTGACCCAAATGTAGTAGCTTCTTACAGCACACTGGATACACAGCAAACTGCATCTGGAGCTGACAGTCCATCTAGTAACACTCACTGCCCTCCTCTAGATCAGAGTTTCTCAACTCCGGTCCTCAAGGCACACTAACAGGCCAGATTTTAAGTATTACCTTGGGTAGATGCAGACTAGAATACTGCAATCACTGAGCAGCAAATTATATCACCTGTGATGTACTTCAGTTTTCTTGCAAACCCAGCCTGTTAAGCCCCGTACACACGTTCAGATAATCGGACGACTTATCGTTCGCATTTTGTTGCATGATACTAACATCGAATTCAACAATGCGTACAAACCGTATGATTTTTGTCGTACGATTCGGGAAAAGCTTCCTGGTTGCTTAGCTACGTATCAGATGGTGCAAAACAAAAACAATGGCAGCCAGGCTTTTTCCATGCTATTTCATGCGCGGTCTTTGTTAATCGATTTTTAGCGGACGCATAGTGTACTGATGAAACGATGAAACTGATGAAACAAGTCTTTTTTTCAGATCCTCAAAGAGTTCTTTGCCATGAGGTGCCATGTTAAACTTCCAGTGATCAGTATGAGAGAGTGAGAGCGATAACACAAAATTTAACACACCTGCTCCCCATTCACGTCTGAGACCTTGCAACATCAACAAGTCAAATGACACCAGGGAGGGAAAATGGCTAATTGGGCCCAATTTGGACATTTTCACCAAGGGGTGTACTCACTTTTGTTGCCAGTGGTTTAGACATTAATGGCTGAGTGTTGAGTTATTTTGAGGGGACAGCAAATTTACACTGTTATACAAGCTGTACATTCACTACTTTACATTGTAGCAAAGTGTAATTTCTTCAGTGTTGTCACAGGAAAAGATATAATAAAATATTTACAAAAATGTCAGTGGTTTTCTCACTTTTGTGAGATACTGTATATTCCTTGAGAATATCTTACCAGTATAGTAACCTTTTCTGGTATATGTCAGCAGATCTTTCCTGCAAGAGGGCCCTTTCTCATACTTCACAAGCACTAGGTCTTGATAGGCCCAAAGCATCCTTACTTCTAATGTGGTTTTAGAATCCCATCTCCAGCATTGCCTGTCATTCTTACGCCCTGCTCCTAATATCTAAAGGAAGTCTCTCTACATGGTCTGCCATTAGAGATTACCTGGCACATCTACTTCCTGTTTTAGACAAACAATCCTTGTTCGATCTTCCCTCAAACCCTCACACAGGGCACTACACTGTAAACCCTCCATTGCTAGGTGGATAAGGTACTTAAATGTGAGAGATGACACTCAAAACCAAACACCTCTTCCCACGCTGTTATGCGCACACTCCAACACATTTGTTGGGGAATCCTGGACTTTTAGGCATCAAGCCTCTGGCGCCCAATATTGGTTGACCATCACTTAGTCTTTGATTCATACTTTTTTAATTTAACAGGTACATGCTCTACCTTCTCCTGGCACAACTTTGTCTGCAAGGTTCTTGCGGCGGGACTCTGAGCCTGAGGAGTTTTCATCTCTGTTGTTGTTGGGCCTGTTGGCACAGTTCTTTTCCCTGGTTGTTGCCACCCTTGTATTCATTGTTTTGGGACATCCCATGATGTATGAATAGGGGAAAAAGAGCTAGCGCTCTGGTGTGGGCTGGATAGAGCACCTCTGGTGGGGGCTGGATAGAGCACCGGCGGACTACAGATATTCTAATGACAATCAGGTTTTAAACTAAGGGGAGGACGATATGTGGGCTGGGACAAGTGTGAGAAAGTCCATAAAACAATACAGTCCACAATAAAAAGTCCTTGTCTCAGGAGTGATGATAAACTGCTTCAAAGGGCTGGCTCTGTAGCACAGTGAAGTCACCGCTGTGTAGGCATGTAAGAAAACAGAAGAAAAAACAGAGCGCCTCTAAATGTAGCAGTTTTATTGATAGGCTAATAAAACATAAGTGATTGAACTCACTAGATAAAAGTAAGGTGGGAGCTTGTAGTGTCCGGTGGTGGGTCAGAAGATGGAATAGGGTCCCAGGCGCCCTGGAGGGTGGAGGGGTCCGTACCGGTCGAATAGACGGGTGGATGCTGTGTGAGAGATCTTCTGTCTACCGTCTTCCGGGTGCCCAAGTGTAAGGCCTTACACTTGAAAAAAGAGCGCGCAGGTTCATGCAGAGCCGTGCGCGAGCTCTGAAACGCGTCGTGTAATTCACCCCAGTCCGTGTGACGTCAGGCAGTGTGCGCTGCATTCCAGCGTGGTTCCTGGCATCTCAGCCGTTCTTCGGCACCCGGAAGAAGGTAGACAGAGGATCTCTCACACAGCATCCACCCGTCTATTCGACCGGTATGGACCCCTCCACCCTCCAGGACGCCTGGGACCCTCTTCCATCTTCTGACCCACCACCGGACACTACAAGCTCCCACCTTACTTTTATCTAGTGAGTTCAATCACTTACGTTTTATTAGCCTATCAATAAAACTGCTACATTTAGAGGCGCTCTGTTTTTTCTTCTGTTTTCTATGATGTATGAATAGGATGTCTGTGTCCTGTACTGTATGATTACGATATGAGAAATGTTATATTACCTGTAAATTCCATATCTTGCAGTACAGTACAGTACAGGTCAAAAGGCTAAAAACCTGAGAACTCATGCAGTGTGGTAGGGTTATAGGGGAGGTGCCCCAGGGGAACTTGTCCTCAAAAGCTTGCCAGTGTCCAATCACCTAATTGTGCGAGCCCTTTAACCCCTGGTGTATGAAAAAGATGCCTGCATCCTGTATTGTACGCCAAGATATGAAATTTACAGGTATGTGAAAATTGCTCTTTTCTTGGAGACGTTCTTCCTTTCTTTATTGCTTTTGGTTTCACTGCTTGCTACTCCTGAGCTTGTTCAGTGCCTGCAGGGGTGTAGCCAATAGATGGGGCTGTGCCTTTGTTTTTGCCTAGGGTCCAATTTCCTGGCAGAAGGAACTATATACGGATATTAGACTGTTTTGCCTAATGAGCTACTAGAGAAAAGGATTTCATGGTAAGTAAATAATTCCTTTAAATGCAGAAGTCACAGTACCAAGTTTTAGCGGAACTTGGCACTGAACCTTAGCTGTGAGAAAGGTGTGCTAAATACACAGGAGATTTCAACAATTCTACAATTGTTTCTTATGTCAGCAGAGTTTATCATACTCAAATAATTAATATTTTTACCATGTGTTGAATTCCCATCTATTCATTGCTGCACCCTTTCTTTTCCCTTGTACTCCTGCTCTCAACAAGTTTCTACTTCAACTATTCACTTTGTAAGTGTGTACAGAGTATTTTCCATGTTTGACTTAGCAGATGATTTTTACTACAGTCATGTAGACAGCACAAACAAGTATCTTGTGTATTGAGACCAGAGCACAAATTTTTCAGTCTGTGGCTTGTTTGTCATGGTGTCTGTCATTTCTATGTAATGCACTTCACCACACACTGTAGGGCTGATTAATAGAAACTGGAGCAGAAATAGAGCTGTTGCCCATAGTAATCAGTCTGATTTCATCTCTCAAGCTAGAAAATTGCAGTCACTTTTTTTTTTTCTTTTTCTTTTTAACCTTCATTGGCCCAGTTTTTAGAAATCAGTCCTAAGGTCTTGTCTCTGACAGAGTGTGAACCTCACATGAACTGTATGTGTCCAGAATGAAAACTGCATTTTTGTCTCATTAAATAGCACAGGTTGTTGATTATGATATAGTTTGTTAACCTCAGTAAACTCTGCATCCTGTTGTCTTTCACTATCTGCCATTTTGTTCCTGCAGCTTTATGCTTTTTCGGGTCAAGTGTGTTATATTTTGATAAAGCTAAATACACCACCTTCTTTCCAGTAGGTCCCATAGAAATTTGTATTCACAAATTGACATTACAACAGCAACGGCCTGCAGGAATAATGGTCATAATCAGAGACCCAAAATGGTGTAGCTCTTGTTTGTCATTTTAGCTGTTGTATTAGCATAGAGGGTTACAGAATAATGGAAGCATGTGCATCATGTTCTGCATGTATCATAGATGTCTGTTAATAAAGAATGAGGAGAAATGTATGTATACAAAGCTTAATATCGCATTTGCTTATATTGCTAACTATGTTTTTGGGATCTTCATTTTCAGGTCTCTCCCTGGCAGTGCACTAGAACTACGTTATTCACAGGCCCCAACTTTGCCCATAGGCAGCCACATGGACCACTACAGCAGCACAGCGGTAATAAGGCGGCCCAAAAAAGGGCGCTGGGCAGCTATAAAGGATGATCCAACCAAGGTACTGTATGCAAACTATTTTAAAGTATTTCTTTACAGTACTTTCACATAAGTATATATTATAGGGACTAACTTTAAAACAAAAAAGTATTAGAGGTATAAAGTGCAGGCACCTATGGGTGTTTGTAGCAGATTAGTAAAGCCTGTGATTAGGGCCAAATGTTGGCTGCTTTGACACTTCTTTATAGTGCAGACTATGAGTCTGCCCCTTCCGGCCTTCTGCATATTTCTATTAGGGATCATTTAAAGCGGATTTCCGGGCACAAAATCGACCTTTTTTTTTTGTGCCCATCCACTTGCTTTGCTTCACCTGAAAAGGAATTGGATAGTTAGGATTATTTTTATTTTTTTTTACTTACCTCGTAATTGTAGAAAGAAATACTCACCTATTTTCACTTCCTCCCTCTGTGGCCGCGGCCCGCGCCCTCTCTTCCGGTTTGCAATGATTCCTGGGAGCTGAACGTCATTGCTCCCAGGAATCAATGCGACGGCACCGGCCCCGCTCGTCACTTCCGGTGCAACAGCGCATTCCCTGCTAAACAGCTTCTGGGCATGCCCAAAAGCTGTGTAGGAATGCGGCGCTGCACCGTAAGTGAGGAGTGGGGCCGGTGAAGGCGCATTCTGGGAGAAGAAGACGCGGAAGAGGACGCAGAAGAGGATCGCGCCGGCTTCAGCTGCCCACAACAGAGATGGCAACGCTGTGGAAGAAATTTTATAAGTAAGTATTTCTTCTTGCAGGTAAGTGCGAACCGGGTCAGATCAGAGGCTAGCCATTGTGGAATGTACTAGCCCTGACTGTCCCGGGGGTATGTTCATTGAAAAAATGTTTCTGTGCCCGGAACTCCGCTTTAAACTTGCTTCGACTTTAACATGCATTAAAACGCCCACCGCTTCAACATGCTTTTATTTTATCTGTCTTTGATGCTTCAGTGTTGCTTCTGTAGAGCTTTTTTGAAGCTTTAATGAAGCCTGACATATGCCCTGTGTGTGTGTTGATTTTCTATTTGTTTTAAAGGGGCCCACCAGAACCCTGGTTCAGTAGTATCCCCACTCAACAGAAAATGAGAATTAGCACAAGTGAAGTGAAGTGGCACAAGATGACAGAGTACAATAATACAGATTTAAATAGTAAACATAGGTAAATAATGAGTCAAGAGATGCTTAGTGGTCAGCAGTATAAGCAGGGGCAGGGTACATTTTCTTTACTTTCATTAAATGGCTAATCATTGATTTGGACAAGGGGGAGGGCTGTAAAGTGAATGTAATTTTTATTTTTGATCTGACCTTCACGGACCCCCTGAAACCAATCTATGGACCACTTCAAGGTCAATGGACCCCAGGTTAAGAACCCCTTGTTTGGACAAAAAAAAAACTATATGGACCAGACAAATGACTTACTGAAAATAGAAACAAATGATTTAGAGTGGAAGAAGTAAAGGAAACCTGACTTTATAGAAGAAGGTAAAGAAATAGAAAAGAAACAAGAAAAGGGAGCAAAAGTACAGCCAGAAGTAAAAACTCAAGGTACCCAGCAGAAAACACAGGAGTGGGGCATGAAGAGATAGGAATGGATACCAAAAATGTTATTCATTTAAATAGTTTTGAATTAAAGCCTAAACCATATTGCCATATACTGTATTTACAAAAGGCAAAAGGTTTTTCCCAGTCAGTGGTTAATTTTAAATCTTTCAAGATTCACTTTATACTTTGCAGAGTTTTGATGCGGTTTAACCAGAAGAGAACAGTTGCCTCAGTTAGGCTACATGTACACTGGAATTCTCCTGGACGTTAACTCTCCTGGCAGCAGAAAAACGCTAAATGTAGCAAAAAGGTGTGTAAGCGCAGTACCACCTTTAGCCATGTTTAGCACTTGGACGTTTATCCATTTCAATGGCCAGAGTACTGGCCATAGAAATGAATAAGCTCCCAAGCACCAAAGGCGGCTAGCGCTTAGGCGCGTTTACACGCGGTTTTGCTGTGTTTGAGTTTATTTGCCAAAACAGTCCTCTCTTGAACACAATTCTTCTGCATTCAGGAGAGGGATGTTTAACTACTCCTAATCTCTACTGCTCCTAAATTTTGGTAAAAGCTTAGAGTGCATGGGTGGGTTGATTTACTAAAGGCATATAAACTGTGCGTTTTGCAAAGTGCAGTTGCACTCTGCAAAAGCGGTTGCTTCAAAGCTTAGTAAATGAGCAGTTCTGCTGACTTCCATCATCTAATTATGTGCAAGCAAAAAAATGTTGCTGTGCCCTATTCCTTTAACCACTTTACCACCGGAGGATTTTGCTGTCTTACGTCCAGGCCACTTTTTGCGATTCGGCACTGTGCGAATTTAACTGACAATTGCGCGGTCATGCAACGCCATACCCAAACGAAATTTACGTTTTTTTTTTCCCACAAACAGAGCTTTCTTTTGGTGGTATTTGATCACCTGTGTGATTTTTACTTTTTGCGCTATAAACAAAAAAAGAGCGAAAATTTTGAAAAAATAACAATATTTTTCACATTTTTTTATATGAAATTCCCCCCCCAAAAAATGTAAAAATCTAAATTTTTTTATCATTTTTGGCCAATTTGTTTTCTGCTACATATTTTTGGTAAAAAAAAATTGCAATAAGCGTATTTTGATTGGTTTGCGCAAAAGTTATTGCGTTTACTAACTAAGGGAAAGATTTCTGCCATTTTTGGCGTTTTTTTTTTTAACGAGTAATGGCGGTGATCTGCGATTTTTTTTGCGGGACTGCGACATTGCGGCGGACAGATCGGACCCCTGACTGACATTTTTTACACTTTTGGGGGTACCAGTGACATTACTACAGTAATAAGTGCTATAAATATGCACTGTTACTTTAAAAATGACACTGGCAGGGAAGGGGTTAATTTTATTGGAGAGGGAGGGGTTAATGTATGCCTGGTGCTTACTGACATGTGTGGGGGGAGGTGACTGAGTGACACAGGGACAGATCGCATGTTCAGCTATGCTGAATCCTGCAATCTGACCCTGCCTGTCACTTAGGAGATCCACCTGCTCTGTTTACACAAGCGGGCGGATTTCCACACTCGATTCCCCGACGACCGGGGAAGAGCAGCGGTGATCGCCGCTGCACCTCCCCTGGCCCGACTCCCGCTGTGACTGAACACAGCGGGAGCGAGCCTCCGGCGGCGCGCGCGAGCCGCCCACAAGGGGAGGAGTCCAGCGACATAGGTCTACGTCGCTGGACGATAACGAGCCACATCGCCGCAGTAGCAGCAATGTGAGCTGTCGTTATGTGGTTAAATGTGCATAGTGATTATAACCTCTTACAATAAACATAAAAGTAAACCATTCACATTAAAAAACTTCCTTTGTGTCCAAATAGGTATACTATTCAAAAAGAATAAAAGTAAAACATACATGATCGAAAGCTTCCTTAGTGTCCCAATAGGTGTATAGTAATACACTGATCACATCCAAACCAAAATATACGAAATTGTGAAATAAAAAAAATATAGACAAAAACAAGGTGCAACTCTTCAAGTGAAAAAAACTTTTATGAAAAAGATATTCAGGGACCCCCCACACCACCATTCAATATTGCGCTTACATCCATATTTGGCCTGTCATGCCAGCCAGGTCAATTCACGCTTTCTCTTTCTTTCATTGATGGACACAGCTCCTCGTATTCTTAACCATTGGGTTATACTGCCCCCTCAGGAGTAGGACACTAGGCAGAAAAAAATTCTGGCTATGCCCATGGGCATTCCCAGGTGGTATACTCCCTCTCTCTGCTATAGCCACTCATTTTTTTTCTGCCTAGTCATGAGTAAGAACCTAGTTCCTTGCTGGGATCTTTGGTCCTTGTAATTTTTTTCTTTTTAGATAAAAATGTTTTTTTCTTGGATTTTTCCTGTGAGATATACAATCAACGGCCAGACTGCGCGACGGGCTGGATAACCTAGATCCAGTGGTCACCCCAGTCTGGCCAGCGGCTGCGTGCAGACCTCAGCTGCGCGCTAGATCGGCCGCAACATAGCCACACTGGATGGGGGCTGGCCTGCAAGGTCGCATACAATCAGGTCTCGGCTTTAGTCACAGCGTTCCTCCTGGCCGTCAGCCCCCCATTTAGATGGAGAGGGGTTCTGTCTGGAGCGGTGCCCGCCTGGTTCTTGGTATGGTGAGTAGCTGTCCCCCCTCCCCCCTGTAGTGTTTTGGGGTAGATGTGGGCCCCTCCTTGGGACAGTCGGACCCCTGAGTTCCCCTCCTTCCCGCAGGCACCCCCCTTGCCAAGTCCCTCCTCCTCCCCCCATTCCACATTCGCTGGGGCTGTTTGGGTTGTCTGGCCACTTTCCTAGGGTAGAGGCAGGGCGCTGGCGGGCGATAGGGGCTGGGGGGGGGCACGCAGGCAACCGGACGATCGATTGTGCGGGAGAAAGGGGTAGTACCCGGTGGGGGCTCCTTCCAGGGCCCCCGGACTGCCTGGATCTGTCCTGAGGCTTGGTCTCCCAATGCCTTATGGGGCCACCATTTTGTTGTAGCCTGTGTGTTTCTATACATGGCGGTCATGTTTGTGTAGTCCAGCGGGCATTTTGCTATTGAAAATAGTGGTGGCCATGACAGGGAAGCCCTGTGGGTGGCGATTTCGGCGGAGGGCGCCCCTCCTCATCCCCTGGTGCTGACTCCTGGACCTTTTTACTTCCTGATCACGCACATGTAGTGCAGACTGACCTGGTGGCTGCAGGTGCTTGTCTCTGTGGGTGATGAGTTTAGTGAGGTCCTCTCCCTCTCTGCTGGGGATCGCTGGTGCTTTGTGCCTGGTCACCGGGTGGTGCTGCCAGCTTGGTGGGGGTTGTCCCTTATCAGTGTTTTACACTTGTTTGTGGGGCCCCCCTGGTGACTCATGGAGTCTTTGGAACACATTTCCCCACCTGATCCCCTCTCTTAGGCTGCGGGGCCTTTGGTCCCAACCATCCATCCATGCACTGATGGTGGTCCTGGAGTCCCTTGTGTCCTGGGTGGAGGTGGCTTGCGGGCGATAGGCTAGCAAAAAGCTCCCCCTGCCTCATCTGTCTCATCAGAGGCCTTGACTGATCTTCCTTTCCAAGGAGATTGCCTGTTTGGAGCTACCCTGGATGACATCATTAAAGGTCTCACAGGGGGGAAGAGTGCTTTTCTTCCGCAGGCTACTAAGGGCAAGGAACCTTGTTGTAGACGCGGGCCCTCCTCAACTCATAAGAAGTTTTTTCGTCCCTCGGGGTCGACTGACAAGGGCTTGAAGCCTTTCAGGGCCTCTTCAGGAGGATCCAAATGAACCTGGTATGGCAATGCAAGATCGGGCTTCTCCAGACCTGTGGACAAGGCTCCTTTAGCACGAAGGTGCGCCCTTACCCGTATTGGGGGTGGGGGGACGACTTCGCTGGTTTCCAGACCCATGGACTTCCCTAGTGCAAGACAAGTGGTTCTACAAAGTAATTTGGGGCGGTACAAGACCTGTTTCTACAAGGGGGGTATTGTCCCAGTTTCCGACTTTAGAACGTTTTCAGGGTTTTTACTCAAACCTGTTCACAGTCCCCAGCAAGGAAGGTAAAGAGCATCCAATCCTGGACCTCAAGGCGCTAAACTGCTTTGTGCGAGTACAGAAGTTAAGAATGGAGTCTATTCGACTGGTGGTGGCATCCCAGTCAGGGGAATTCACTCGCCGCTATCGATATCAAGGATGCCTACCTTCCCATTCCAATATGTGCCAGTGACCAGCATTTTCTCTGTTTTGCTGTGGGAGAGGAGCATTCTCAGTATGTGGCGTTAACCTTTGGTCTCGCCTCTGCTCCTTGGGTCTTCACAAAAGTGTTAGCCCCGGTGCTAGCCTTGCTGCGCCAATGGGGGTTCGCTATACTGGGCTACTTGGATGATCTCCTTCTGCGAGTGGAGTCTCCCTCTGCTCTGGTGGACAACCTGGAGATCACAAATCAAACTCTGCTGGAGTTTCGGCTGGATTCTGAACTTTCAGAAGTCTACTCTGGTTCCGTCCATGAAGCTGGACTATCTAGGCCTGAATCTGGACTCAGCCTTAGCCAGAGTGCTTCTTCCTCTGGACAGACTCCAAACATTGCAGGCTGCAATTCACCTCCTGCTGTGCAACAGATTGTCATCCCTCCAGACTTGCATGTGGGTGCTGCGCCTGATGGTGTCTACCTTCATGGCGGTTCAGTTTGCACAGTTCCATACGAGGTCCCGGCAAAGGGAGATTCTGACCAAATGGCACAAGACCCCAGTCTCTAGAAAATCAAATCCTGCTGAATCGGGGAACGAGGGAGTCCTTGATATGGTGGCTTCATTCTCCCACGCTTCGGCTGGGAAAATCTCTCCTCCCCTTGTATTGGACAGTGGCCACCACGGATGCCAGCCTGTCCAGCTGGGGAGGCATCCTCTGCAAGCATTCTGCTCAGGGGATCTGGACGCTGGAAGAGTCCAGACTACCGATCAATCTCTTGGAACTCTGAGCGATCAGACTGTGTCTGGATCATTGGACGGATCATCTTCAGGGTTGTCCAGTGCGCATTCAATCGGACAATGCCACGGCCATGGCTTATGTCAATCATCAAGGGGGTACAAGAAGTATCCTGGTAGCTCCGGAGGTAGCCGGCATTCTAAGGTGGGCAGAATAGTTAATTCCAGTCCTCTCCGCTGTACACATTCCCAGGGTGGAAAATTGGAAGGCGGATTATCTCAGTCGGCAGGCGTTGGACCACAGGGAGTGGTCCCATCATCAGGAGGTGTTTCATCAGCTGTCTCCCCGGTGGGACACCCCCGAGGTTGATGTGTTGGCGTCTAGGCTCAACAGAAATGTGCAGAGATTTGTAGCTTGGTCAAGGGATCCTCTGGCGGACGCCACAGACACGCTGGCGGCCCCGTGAGGTCAGTATCAGCTAATATACCCCCTCTCTCCTCTCAAGCTTCCGCACAGACGCAGGATCGAGGCTGAAGGGATTCCGGTCATCTTGGTGGCTCCGCACTGGTCTCTCTGGGCTTGGTATGCCGATCTGGTGCGGCTGGTCGCCTACGTGGTAGGCTGGTCACCGATGGGGTCTTGGGCTGGCATTCTACATGCCCTTTGTCCCCCTAGCCTGGGTATCTGGTAGGCGCACTGTCCCCCACCACCCTCGGTGGTTGTTTGTACTACGGGGGGCCTCCCTTGGGCTCACCTATGCTGATTGTTAGGCCTGGGGAGCGGGTGACCGGTCTTCTGCGGGTCCGCCCACCACACAGTCGGACCCGACGGTAATTTAGGCTGTCGCTTTGCGGCCTACTAGCCGGATGCTCTGTGGGGCGGATCTAGTAAGGGCGGCTGAAGCCGCCGCTCTCCATTCAGGCATCTGCCCCTCCCCTCCGCTGCCTCTGTCGGTCCTGCTCTCTTAGGATCTGTACACTCAGGGCCGGGCGTCCGAAAAATTAAGGCCGCACTTTGCGCCCTTCTAGAGGGGCGGCACTGTGGGGTTGGTCCGGTTCACCGGCGGCTGTAGCCACCGTTGTGCTGTAGGGCGCCCTTCCCAGCAGTGTTGTGGGGCCCTAGGGGATTCTGACTGCGAGAATTCCCGCATCAGAGAGGCAATGGTGGCGGGTGGCCCCCTTTATTTTTTTGCAGCCTCCACTTTGGGCTCTTGGGCTCAGCAGTTGGCGCCCCTTGTGCTGGGCCACAGTCGGCGGTCCCCTCTGGGTTTTGTTTTTCCCGATAGGGCCCTCCTGCCTTCCCCTGCCTTATCTGTTGCTTGATCCTGAATCTGGCTCTGTCGCCGTGGACATGCCCACCCTGTGGGGTTACTAGCCACGTTCCCTGAGCTGTCAGATAGTGTGGATGTTTCCTCCACAGCTGTAGCTGTACTCGAGAGGCGCTGGTTGACGCACTGATTACATCCATGCGGAAGACTTTGCAGATGGAGGGTGCAGCTGAGGTGGCTGCGTAGGTGGCCTTCCCTTTTTTTGGCACTCACTAGCCATTTCGCACGACAAAAGTGTTTCCCTCCTATTTTGACAAATGTATCTATATTGAATGAGAGAATCCAAAACACCCCCTTGTGGTTCCTGAACACTTTGCAGTGAGGGACCCCTTTGTGGTGCTGCTGCTCCAAAAGAGGACTGTTACACCAGTGGTGGTCCCCCCTGTCTCCAGGTTAGACAAGGCAACCATGATATCAGTAGAGGAAGCCCTGGCCTTTAGGATCCAGCTGACAGGAAGTGGCCCGCAATATGTTCTCTATTGCTGGCTCAGCGCTTAGGCCAGCCCTGGCCAATGCCCTGGGGTCACAAACACTAACTGAGTGGGCTAAGATTTTACACCATGGCCTAAAGGGTGAGCAGGTTCCTCTGCCTTGGCTGAGTTGGGGGATCAGTTAGTCTAGGGGCTGCAGTTTATTTGCGATGTCTCTTTGGCTGCGGCTCCCCTGATTTCTAAGCTGTCTGTTACGGCAGTGGGCTAAGTATCATTAATAAATGTATTGCTTGTACAGTATGGGAATTATTCTTACTGGTCACTAGGACACATGCGGAATGACAAAGGGAAAGATCTTCCAGAGAAAAGAATTGCTGTTTCCCTTCATATTATCTTTTGAAATTTGGATATGCGCTGAAATGATTTACCAGCAAAAAGTTTAATCATTTTACTATACAGATTAATAACAGTTCAATGATATTCATTTTACTGACATAGTAATTGTGGAATTTGAATGAACCTTTATATCGATGAGTGTGCTGCAGCATTTTCTACATGAACGGTAAAGATTTTATAGCTCATTAGATGGAGTAAAATCAGGCGCTGTCTTCCATTATCTATGTTATGATATGTTCACAGATTTGCACATTTAGATACCTACATAGTAATTTAAAGTGGACTTTAGAAGCCATATGTTACATACTCAGTTTGCAAAGCAATGAGGCTTTATACTGGAAATATCTTTTAATGAAAACAATTTCTCTGCAATTATATAAATTAAAGAGGAATCCTGACTCCATCTGAGAAATTACTTTTTCCTTTTTTAAAAATAATGGCATAAAAACATTAACCCCTAAAATTATGGGTAGAGTAATATAATATATGTGGAAGTTTGAAATCAACAAAAGATTGAGGTTTTAGGTGGAGATTAAGAAAATATATATCCTCATTTGTAATGCTGATGCAGAAATGTTACTGTCTCTATTCTCCTTTGTAATTGTGTTACTATGTATTACCGCCCACATCAGACACATAGGTTCTGAGTTCAGTAATTGCTAGTAAAGAGAACTAATCAATGAATAATAAGTGAAACTTGCATTTGACCATAATATTAACCCATAGTTGTCTCTTTTGTTTTGAAAATGTTGCAATTAATTTTTAAATTATTTATTTTTGTGCTGTCCATTTGGACCCTACCTCATGTAAGTATCCAATAAATGTCTTTGTTCTGATTTGTTAATCATTGTTGTGTACTACCAAAGTATCCCCCATACATTGGTTACAGTCAGTTCCAAACTCATGTACAGTGTGTTGTCTACTGCCATAGTCACCTAGCATTTATATGGGCTTTTTTGTTTCAAACTAGCTATATTGCTGCTGCAAGGTTACAATAGCTGTAGATTACAGCAATAATTTTGTGATATGAATCTCCCAGGGTTCTTTGTACACTAGTAAAATTGATACATGTTTAGGGTACTGTTGCAAAAAATGTTCCCACCAGAAGTGAGTGATACAGAACATAAGAATAAAAGAGAACCAGTCTTAAAGCTAAACTAGAAGTAAATTGATACATATGCAGAATAGATTAATATATGTGTACTGTGTTTTTTTTTGCTAAGAGAATCCTGTTCAGACAGTTTCATGGTTCAGGCAAAACCTTGAGACTCTTGCCAGGTCCTAGGTCTTTCTTCAGATTGCAATGCACTTACCCAACACTTCCTGGTCCCAGATCTACTGTAGCCTTTGACTGGACATTGAAGGAGCAACAGATTACGGATTAGGTCATCATTCTGTTCTTCCAGACTAAATATTGCTGTGAGGTATTACAGGAGATACAGTTATAATGTAGAGAATTAGCACTAAAATAACACAGTAAAATTATAAAATTAAATATATAATGTGTTCAAATCCTGTAATGTGAGGAAGTGTGCTGATAAGTGCAAAAACCTTCAAAAAAATTCACATAATATATATAGTGCACTGAATGTGAAAGGAAAATAATCCAAGGAAATTCCAGTAAAAGCCACAAATAGTGGAGATATGATTAAATAAATATAAAATAAAGAAATACATTTAGTGTCTATAAAGTCCAGCCAAATAAGTGACGATTATCAAAGAAAGGAAATATCTTCTGTGGAAAGGAAAATTCCCAGAGACCAGCAGATAATATACCCACCTATAGGTGTAACGGCCGCTCACCTCAGTGCAGAGTAATGATCGCATACAGGTAAATTCAGATAGGGGCAAATCCTCCACAGCAATGGTGGTTTGGCTTAATGCAGGGATAATAATCACAATGGGATACACTCCTATGTAATAACGAATCCTCCACAGCAGCAGCAATCAGCTAATGAAAAGACAACCATATAGCTCCATAGTGCAGTAAATCAGGACAAATATTTTATTAAAAATTAGCAACTTACATATAAAAAAGATCAAATCTGTATGTGCAGTAGACCCGAGGGGTCCCCAGATGCTTTATAGCTTCTAAATGCAAAACTTTCGGTCTCGGCCGAAAGCCGGAAGTGACGTCAGCCGATGCATCGCGTCACAACTGACGTGACTTTATCAAGGGTTTGGAGGCTGGGTGACGATTACCGGGATTAAAAGCCGCTCTACTTTACGTGTTAACTCATGATAAACCCTCAATGGGTCTAGATGGATGAACTATGCAGACAGAATGAATTTGCGATTACCACCTTTAGTATTTCTTACTTCCCATCCCGTATCTACAGTATATGTCTGCATAGTTCATCCATCTAGACCCATTGAAGGTTAATCATGAGTTAACACATAAATTAGATTGGTTTGTCTGGGGACCCCGCCGGTCTACTGCACATACAGATTTGATCATTTTTATATGTAAGTTACTAATTTTTAATAAAATACTTGTCCTGATTTACTGCACTATGGAGCTATATGGTTGTCTTTTCATGAGCTGATTGGTGCTGCTGTGGAGGATTCGTTATTACATAGGTACATTGGTGATTGTTTTGATATTTTTGGGGAGGAGGGGGCTGTCAGGTAGCCTGTACAGGGCCTGGTCATTTTTAACAGAAGCCCTGCTCACAACACACAGGCTGATTGATTCTTTGAAACCTGTAGGTCCTTGTCTGAGCTACCCACTTCTGTGACCACCTTGGAGCCCTGGGAGCATGACTAAAAATACTATGTGCTGGGACACATCCCAGAGTTTCTTTCCCACCATAAATATGGCCTGCAAGTTGACCTCTTGCAAGGTTTACCACCACACCTGGAAAACTCAGCTTTTAGTGCCAAGTACCATTAAGGGGCATGTTTCAGACCAGACTCTTCTATTCTAATCTGGCTAAGTGTTCTTTGGTTTGTACCTTTGTTTAGAGTATAATTCGTGTTTTTACCCTCTGAGGCTTTCCTTTGAGCTGTATTGTGAACCTAAAGGCACTCCCTGTGAGGACCCCTTTGTGTGTAAAACATATCAGGGACGCTTTTTTTTCCTTCATGGCCATCCCTTTACTATATTGTTTGCACATCATAATGGCTCTAGATTTTCAGGCTAGCACTGTACATTGGCTTGTTTTACATTGGCTATAGCTTTTATAAGAGCAGTGTGAACAGCAAGCTTTGACAAAGCTTTTGCAGAGCTTTCATCAAGCTTTGTTGAAGCTTTTAAAGTACCATTAAGCTCCAATTTGTAATTGTTGGACACAGATCCTGATGAAAGTGCTGATTGACACTTTAGGCAAGCTGCTACCAGGCTTCAGCTCTTCTTGAAGCTTTTTAAGGTGCAAAAAAATATCAATATACAAAACAGTATAAAATCATGTAAAGTTTATTCTATATAATCCAAGATTAAAAGCAAACATTTAAAAAAAAACAAAACATTGGAATCAAATTCATACAGTCATAATCTATTTACAGTGGTTTTCAACATGTTTCACCATGAAATGGCTTCTTTAGGAGACTCATGAAGCCCTGTATAGAATATCACTACAAATGAATAAAGAATAGTATTATAAGCTAAATTCATAAACTTCATACAATATTAATAGAAATACGAACACCACCTTAAATGTCTATAGAATCAAGATAATTAATAGCTCAGCTGGTGGGTCATCTTGCCCTGGATGCAAACACGATTCAATAAACAATGAAGATGTTAACACCTAGCAGACTGCAGTTAAGGAATATTAGTGTGTCATTGGAGGAGTACAGCCCACTAATGGAGCCTGGAAGGTACAAAACAAAACAAAAACTACATTTGTAAAGGAATGAAAACCTGGAACAGCTTGTTATATAGCACCAACTATTATCAAACAGTTACAATATTATACGGAAAACCAACTGTCTCAGATAAACAGCTGAAAAAGCTCTAAGTTATTGCTTTGGAAAATCCCCAGCTACAAAAAATTTGAACTCTGGGATGTGGTGCTTTTATCTTCGAATCTCTGGCTAATCTTTAAAATCTTCAAGGAGCTTGTTGAAAGCCTGTTAAAGCCTACTAGCAGCTTGCTTAAAGTGACAATCAGCACTCTCATTAGGATCTGTGTTCAGTGAGGAGAGCTCTGAGAGGTGATTGGAGCACCTTCTCACAGCACACAGGAACAGAGCTGATGCTGTCAATCAGCTGGAGCTCCCACCCATCGCCAATTTTTTCTTGGTGTTAGGAAAGCTCTTCGGAAAGGGACTCGTGCTTAAAGTAGAGGAACGGGGCAGCGGACTGAAATTACACTTAGTGCTCTGGATTGAGAGAAGTACACACTATAGAGGGATATGTTTAGCTCACATTTCATGTCTAACACTTTAAGCCTATGGATAGTCTTTGAAGAACACAAATCTGTATGTGAACATATAGACTGGCTGACGGGAGCCACTGTGATGAATTTCCACTAAGCATGTAACCGTAGTTTTTTATCTGCATTCCCTTTTCCAAACACAGTTGGTTCTGTATCTACCTCAAGGTGTCCTGCCAATCCAGCAATAACCTGCCAACTTTATTAAAGGAAAAAAATAGTATTTTGATTTAACAGATCAAAAAAGTAACATTGCACTGCATAGTCCTGTGTTCATTGTGGATTATGTTTGAACATGAGACATTGTGTATTGTCCAATATATTGAAAAGGATATTCCTTTGGTGTATTGGGGATATTATGTTTGTAAAGTATATTATGGGTTGAGGTGTGCTAGAATAACATGTTATGTGTGTTTTCAATGTTATAACTATAAAAGTAGTTTATAGAAAGCATTTTAACTATTATTATGGGTTCAGGGAATGTAAGATTTAAATGGTTTGGTAATGCAGTTCAGTGGGTGGAGCGATGTGGTAATGGCAGTCGGGGGTTTACCAAAATGACCCTGTTAACTTTTAGAGTTATTATTATTATTATTATTTCAGGTACTTATATAGCGCTGTCAATTTACGCAGCGCTTTACATATACATTGTACATTCACATCAGTCCCTACCCTCAAGGAGCTTACAATCTAAGGTCCCTAACTCACATACATACACAGTAGGGCCAATTTGTTTTATACAGGATCCAATTAACCTACCAGCATGTCTTTGGAGTGTGGGAGGAAACCGGAGTACCCAGAGGAAACCCATGCAGGCACAGGGAGAACATGCAAACTCCAGGCAGGTAGTGTCGTGGTGGGGATTCGAACCAGCGACCCTCTTGCTGCTAGGTGAATGTGCTAACCACTACACCACTGTGCCGCCCAGAGTTAAATTCTTTCATTGATATTCCAGATGGTCCCCATAAGGGTGTCTCAGCTTCCAGTACAACCATCTCTAGATAGACCCAAGCTTAATTTACTGGTGCCACTCAAGGCTCCACCAGACCCTCAACCAGGGGTTATGTAGCAACCCCTTGGAGTGCAGACAAGGTTCCCTAACTAAGCTCCATGGGTGGAGTGAAATGCATTGGGGAGGGCGTGGCCTAGTTGGAGCTCGGGTTGAGGCTGACATACACCTTATGGGGTTTTGCAGACATGTGCATCTTCCAGTACTTTTCCCTTACATCTCTAGATGGATTTAGCAAATCATTTTATAGGCCTGTGCCTTGAAACATCGGGATTCTTCTTTTCCCCCAAATGTTCATTCTAATAAAGCAAAACTTGCTTATTGGAGCTTCCAGGGCTTTCCACCTTTGACTTCTCAGGCTTGTATATTTGTGACCTGATCTTGCAGCAACACCTTTACCAAGTTATAGTGGGTGAATGTGGCTGCAGCAATGGATATTAGCTTTGGCTGCATGGTCCTGCGGGCATCTTTGTGATCTGATGTTTTTTTTTCATGGGCTGCAAGTGTTACCCTTTGTTATTTTGTTTTTTTTTCCTTGCTCCCCCTCAGGTTTTGGGATTGCTTTTAGACGTCCCACAGGTTATGATTCTACAGTGCTCTTTCCATCTATGGACGATGGAGAAAATTTTTTTTTTTGCATTGCTGTAAAATCTTTCTTTCCAGTTTTTATTCTGGGACACAATTCCCTACCTTCTTTTTTTCTAATTCTAGTTTCACTTTTGCATCATTTTCAATCTTCCTGTAGGCAGCGGTATACACACAAATTATGATTCTACAGTGCTGTGTCTTTTAATTAACATAATTGAAAACATTTTACAGTGAGTACAAACAAAACTTTTTAAAGCGGAAGTATCGTCACTTTTTTGCCTATTACCTACAGGTAAGCCTATAATAAGGCTTACCTGTAGGTAAAATTAATATCTCGTAAACCTGCAAGGTCTAGGAGATATTCGCCCTGCATGCAGCCACTGAGAACAGCGGCACATGCGCTCTGAAGGTCCGGCGGACCTTCAGAGCTCTTTGCCGGTGTTCCGTGAAAAAACCATACCCGTGAGAAAACCATACCCTCGTCACTTCCGGTGCACCTATGGAGGGTATGGATTTCTCACAGTAGTGTGTGTAATGTTATACTTGCCGCCGTTACATTAAAACAGCTCCTCTGCAACATCAGTCATCTCCGCTGCTATCCCTGTCACTTCCCTCATCTCGGCTAATAAATATAAAAGCGGATCACGGAGCCGAGATCGCCGTCACTTACATTTCATACACCCGCTGCCGCTTTTATATTTATTAGCCGAGATCAGGGAGGTGTCAGGGATAGGAGCGGAGATGACCCATTTTGCCGCCAAACTGTTTTAATGTCCGCAAGTATAACATTACACACACTCCGTAATAATTTCATTCCCTCCGAGCATGCGTACTTGTGAACTTCTCTGCTGTGCAATGACGTATCCGGGGCTCTGAGCATGTGCACTGCTGCGCCGCTCAGCTGTTTCAGACCGGAAGTGACGAGGGTATGGAATTCTAACGAGGTATGGTTTTTTAACGTTACACCGGATCCTTGCCGGAAAGTGACTCCCGCGCGCATTTGCGGAAGTGACATCATCGCGGCTCCGGCCACTCACAATGTCGGAGCCGCCCATCCCGGAAGAGACGCAGAGGGAACGTGACAGCGGTGTCCGGGCGACCATGTAAGGGCTTCGTTTTAAGGTAAGTATTTCATAATGAGGTAGTATGCGATGCATACTAGCTCATTATGCCTTTGTCGTGCAGGTTGTTTTTTTTTTCGGTGAGGATAAAACCGCTTTAATTGCCTTAAAACAAGGAGGATTATTTGTATTATTCCACTAGCATTAGCTATGCTATAAAAATGCTGCTTTACAGCTGATTATACCTTGAAGATTGGTTCATGTACTGTATAGCTTGCCTTGCTGGATAACAAATAGTTTCCTATTCCAGCACTCCTATTGTTCAAAAGTTTGATTTGCAAATTTTATCATGCACATTTCTAAACAATTCGTTTTTCCCAGTATTAATATTAACCCAGATGTCAACATCCAAGATCTGTGGAAATCATGTCTTTTCTTACCACAAAATGACTTCTTTCTTTATCTCAACCCTTTCCATTTAGATTCAAACCCTGGATGAGCAGGACTGGGAGCGGGCTCAGCAGGCCAATGTGCTTGCCAACGTTGCACAAGCATTTGAAGGTGACTTGGATGGCTCTGATGAAGATGACAGAGAGACCATATTCAGCTCAGCGGACCTTCTCTCTCCAAGCGGCCAGACAGATGTGCAGACCCTTGCTATCATGTTACAGGAACAGCTGGAGGCAATCAACAAAGAAATCAAGTATGTAATGATCACTTGTTTAGAATGCTCAATTTCCTGCAAAATAAAATAAAAAATTCTAGTTTTTATTTACACATGAGGGAACTGTAGACATATTAGTGCACACTTGCAACAAAAAAATATATACTGTCAGTGATACGTTTGTTATTTACCTTCACATTCAAATTTTCAGGGCATGCTTTCAGGGTATACCCCTTTTTTTCCAGGGTCCAAGCAGTACTAACACACAAAGTTTTAGCAGACTGTTAAGACCATCCCTGAGAAAAAAATACACACACAAACATGCGTGCAATTACAAGTTAAAGTAGCGAAGTGGCAAATAGCAAAAAATGCCCTGATCATGGGGGGTAAACCCTTCTGAAGTTTAAGTGGTTAATGTCTGTGTAAATTCAGTCTTTTTTGTCATTCTGGCCTGTTTTGCTAATGTAAGATCCTTGGTTGCATTTTTTGCATTGAAAAAGATATACAAAATTACTGGAGGTACAGCTGTGGGATCCTTTAACCAGTTGCTGACTGTTAACAAGGCAGATCATGGTTCTGACAGGGGGGAAGGGATGGATTCTGTGTTCCTGCAAAGCAGCACATACAGTACACAAAAGCACTGTCTAGGAACACATTTAACCCATTGAGCGCCCTAGATGTGTAACCCTTTCCCAGCCAGTGCCATTAGTACAGTGACAGTGCCTATTTTAGCACTGATCACTGTATTAGTGTCACTGGTTCCCTCAAAGTGTCAAAAGTGTCAGTTGGTGTCAGATTGTCTGCCACAATATCGCAGTCCCACTATAAGTTGCTGATCGCCGCCATTACAGCTTAGACAAAAAAGCTGTTCAGTCGACGGGATTGCATGAGGACTCGGGGGGCATACAATGCGATTAGAGGAGAAGTGTTTTAACCTCAGGCAACGTGGCGGGTTCTTTACTGTTAGGGCTACAAGATTGTGGAATTGTCTACCACAAGAGGTGGTTTCTGCAGGAAGTATGGTGGCTTTCAAAAGACTATTAGACTTACATCTCAAGGATCAGAACATTCAGGGCTATGTGAGATGATTACAGCCACACACACCTACACAGGTTGAACTGGATGGACTATTGTCTTTATTCAACCTCACCTACTATCTAACTATGTAAAAAAAATAAAAAACAAAAAACGTATAAATATATACCATGGTTTGAAGGTTCACATAAACCAATTTTATCAATGCTTATTGGGATTTTGTTTACTAAAAATATGTAACGGAATACATATTGGCCTAAATTTATGAAAAAAAAATATTTTTTTATTAGATATGTTTTATGGCAGAAAGATAAAAAATATATACATATATTTTTTTCAAATTAGTGGTATTTTCTGTTGATAGTGTAAAATAAAAATAAAAAATGCAGTGGTGATCAAATACCACCAAATGAAAGCTCTATTTGTGGGGGGAAAAATTACATAAATTTAATAAATTTAATTACAGCGTTGCATGACCACGCAATTGTCAGTTAAAATAGTGCAGTGCATATCGCAAAAAAATGGGCTGGCCTTGAAGGGGGGGTAAATCTTCCAGGGGTCAAATGGTTAATATTAAAGCTCCCTTTTGCATTTGTGACACTTTCTTGAATTGATTTGGCTGCACAGTTGGAAGCATTTATTATTGCAAGGCTTAGTTACTTTATTTGGGTTTCTGTAATCAGAATGAAAGTGGTTGTAAGGGTAAAAGGTGTTTATGTTTTAAAAACCTTTTTTTCCATGTACTGTAAAATATTTAATATTTTATTTATTTTTATGAGGGACAGCCATACATTACATATGCAGGCTCTGTTTTCTGCTTTACATTGCTATGTAGTGGTCATACTTTACTGATCCTTCTTACAGTTCGAGTCTGCTGATTCAGTAAAACCAATGTACAGTACTCCCTGTGTCACTGAAATTTTTTCTTAAAGGAAACCAGGGCTGGATTTATATATTTTTTTTTTTGTCCAGTGCAGCAGCTACCTTGTGTGTGTGCTCCCACCCAACCCACAGCATACAGCTACCTAAACAAATTTACCTTGATATTATAACATAAGCAAATTTATGATCATAAATACAGAAGTTAAAGCAAAACCAAAATAAAGCATTCGCAACTAGGGACATATCCGTAAAGACAACACAACTAGTGTTCCGAAACAACCAGAAACCAATGCAAAAACATAATATACTATCAACACAACCAGTACCATACTGACACAAGCCAAATAAATGTCCAAAGAGACGCAGTCCATACCATGCTCACACATGCAGGAACATAATCACATATGCTATGTTTATGCTTCGTACGTGATGGAAATGCACGCAAGATCGTGCGACTTACCAACATGCACAGAAACAGCTGTTACGGCTCTTTTGTTGGAGAAAAAACCCTTTGCCAGAGTAAGGCCTCTTTCACACGGGCGATCCGATCCGCCTGTCAGTTTTTCAGGCGGACCTGATCAGATGCGTCATACATTCCTAGGGAGCAGCGAGTGTCAGTGGAGACATCTCTGCTGACACCCACTGCTATCCGATCCGTTCCAATCCTGTCTGTGAAATCCGGACGGATGGAAACCCTATTTTCCATCCGTCTGGAGGATCGGGTCAGATGGGATCGGAGGAGAACGGATAGGCGGTCCATTCTCATCCGATCTCCGCATAGAGGAGAGTGGGGATTTGACTGCTCCGTCTCTGCACACAGAGCGGAGATGGAGCTGTCATCCGCCTGCTCAGTGGGGATCAGCGGATCAAACCCCCACTGAGCAGAACGGACTCCGTTGGGTGGTGTGCCCGTGTGAAAGGGGCCTTAAAGGTACTGATCTGCTAGAAAACTCTGCTAATAATGCAACTCAGCTGGAGAATATAACTCATGATACTGCTCTGGTGGAATGGGTTTCTATACTGGTAAGAGTTGCTGAAAGTACTACTCTGCTGGAGAGCTAAGCTGATGGTATTAATTTGCTGAAAATGGTATTGTTCTTTTGGAGAAGAGAGTTAATGACACAGTTCTGTTAGAAGGTTAAAATGATTGTAAAGGATTACATTTTTTTTTAATACCAAACATGTTGTAACTACTTGCTCTGTGCCCTGGTTTTGCACAGAGCAGCCCTGATCCTCCTCTAATGGGGTCCCTGGCCAACACTCCTGACACCTGGTTGTCTGGACCCAGCCTGGGCACTGTACTGGATCGAGGTCAGGCTCAGATAAGTATAGGGGGGGGCGCTGCACGCAGAAGGCTTTTTACCTTAATGCATACAGTGCATTAGGGTACAAAAAAACTTCCTGCCTTTAGAACCACTTCAAATTTAGGGTACTGCTCTGTTGAAAAGCTGATGGTAATCATAGACTACAGGGGGGCTTAGGGGTCCCCAATATTTCTAAATATTATGCACAGATTTCCCAGCTGACCATGCTTCACGCGGTGTCGGATGTTCCCCTTTGGGTGTTTCTTGAACCCCCCAATTGTGACCCACTCTCAACACAATCCCTGCTCTGGCTACCCCACAAGTTGTGCCCCCCTTCTCTGAGTCCCCCGATGCTTCATGGCTTACGGATTTGGGACTCAGTTTGATATTCAGGCAACTTGATGTCTACCTTCTTACCATTGTTGCCTATCATAAACTACCCTTATTTCCCCCCTGGCTTATTGGAACCCGAGGGTTCTCATGGTGGACATCCAAGGGCTTTACGTGGGTCTAGGACTTTCTCTCCTCTCGCTCCTTCCCATCCTGGAGGGACATTCAGGAATCGCATGGGGCCCTTAATGGGGAACACTTCCGCTATCTCCAAATGAAGCACTGGATCACAGCTCTATGCCGTACCTCCACATATCCTTACCAAAAGACCTTCTTTGAACATACATGACCACATGCCCCAGGAGCCCCGGGTCTCATCTCATCCATATAAGCCTCCCTAAGCGGACGCACATCATCAGCACCCCTCCCCTATATATATATACGTATATATATATATATATATATATATATATATATATATGTTACAATGGGAGCAGGACCTCTCCAATAGACAGGGAAGACTGGGGGAAGGCCTGGAAGATGGTAGCAAAATGCTCATTCAATACAAATACACTGGAGGCTGCATACAAGGTATTGTTTATGTGGTACTGGGGACGTTCTGCATAACTGGTGGTCCTGCCCGAGACTGGTGGGGTTTTGGTCCAGGGTTTTTGGCTTGCTCCAATCCCTTTTCCATGTCATGATTCATCGAGATGCAAAACTAGCCCTCTTACACTGTCCATTCCCTGGGCTGTTTGCATCCCAACAGAAGTTGGCCACCTACCTATTTATCTCAGCCAAGCGGACCATAGCCCAGGCCTGGAAGACCCCAAGTGTAGCCTTCCAAGGAGTAAAGTCTTGCATGTCCGCCCTGATGATTCAGGAACAAATGTCCAGCATCGCAAACGATTCACAAAATTTGAATTCTCAAAATCTGGGGACCATGGATTTTTCCCCTCACTCCAGAAGGCTTGTGTGAGCCTCCTCTGACCGTGCCCGGTGGCGTCCCTAGGTCCGAACTCACGTCCCCAAGTCCGAACTCACGCCTTCTCTCCTTTCTCTCCCCTCTTCTTAAGCTATAATCTCTTCCCGCTCTCTCCTGCTGGCCCCCTAGATCTCTTCTCTACCTCTCTTCTTTATATCTTCAGGAAACTTACAGGGCTGGTTCCAGAGTCAACCACCCCAGAGTTGCGCGAGATTGGGCAATGGTGTGTGATTTACAGCATTACCTTGCCCTCTGGGGAATTCCCCCTCTATTCTGTCTTTTGCCCCAATACATTAAGCATTTACTATTATTATCTCTACAATGATGTATACATTTCCGATTTATGCTACAATTTTATCCTTCCTGTATTACCTGAACATTTGTAGCCCCTGTGTGCACGATATTTGTGCTGTATGGATTTCTATACTCTCCTTAAAAAACAATAAACATATTGAAACAGAAAAGCTGATGGCACTGCTTTGATGTGATGAAATGCTGATAATTATGCTTTGAGGGGGACGGGGGTGTTGTTCCTATTGCTGACTGATTGTGGTGATCTGATGGTGCTGTTCCAATGGAGGGTATTGGTTCTGAGAGGGTCAGTCTACTAGCCCCCCTCTGGTTCCACTTGTTAATCTCCATGTCGATACAGGAAAGAGAAAAAGATTTAGGGACTGACAAGTGGAAACGTTGAGTGATGGTAAGGGTCAAGGAGATCCACTTTCCCAAAATGGCTGTTCTGCAGAAGGCTTCAGAGGAGCATTTCTTTTGATTGGAGTAGTAATCGATAGCAGGGGCAGAAGTGGTAGGTGTATTCTTCTTTCTATTTAGGTAGAGCATTATTGGACATTGTTTAGTGTTGAGAGAGGGTTGCTTTAATGTACTCTTCTACTTGCCTGTTGCCTTTAATGAAGAGACCATGCCTAATTCATATGGCTATGTTTATAGCATTATCTAGTTAAATACTTTCTTTCTCATCGCTTTGCGTATATTGGCATGTGTGAGTTGGTACACACTGCAAGATTGCTCTTCACAACTTCCTTTGTAAATGATAATACAGTTACAGATACCTGCAGCTAGTAAACAAGTTTTTTTTTTTACACTTCTAGTTGTTTGTGCATTCCACTTTGGGGTGTCCCAGGCAGCTGTGCATGAAATGCCTGTTTGTCACATTTGGCTAAGGCTGAAAATGCATGCTAACTGACACTATAACAGATGTCAAATATCACCTGAACGCACGGCATGCATTTTCTTACATTTCCAAGTTAAAAACGCAGCCTGAAACTGGAAAGTAAGACCGCATCCTTAGTTGTACCTTAAACAAAATGGTAAGCATCAACAAAAATATTACTGTACTGTAGAGTACTGAAAGCATACTACTGATATAAACAATGTTTTTTTCACCATGATTTGTCTTTATGCTAACTTTTGAAAATAACCAATGCTGTGCTTTTTACAGTGGACACAGTGGCGTAGTTTGTGTGTGTGTGTGTAGCCGCGGGCGCAAAATTTAGAGGGGTGCTGTCCCGAATGTGCTGGGTCCCAGGGCCATTTTTAAACCCCTTGTTGTCATGGAGAGTCCTGTTTTAGTGATGGCAGGAGCACAGCAACAAATCCACATCGGGCATCTATCTCCACATGGCCAGTGAGTGGGTGGCCCCTCAGATGGAAAGTGAACAGATAGACCTGAGAGCCTAGGAGGGAGAAGAGCTTCACCACCCCCTAGACCCCCAAAGAGGGAAACAGCAGCGGGTGAAACATCCCTGATGCCTTCATGAACCTGGACTCCCCCTCTCTCTCTTACTCCTCTCTATCAGCCCCCCTCTCTCATCCCCTCTCTCTCACACCTCCTTCTCTCTCAGCCCTCTCTCTCTTTCTGCCCCCCTCTCTTTCAGTCCTCCTCTCTCTCACCCCCCCCTTCTCTCTCAGCCCCCTCTCTCTTTCTGCCCCCCTCTCTTTCAGTCCTCCTCTCTCTCATCCCCCCTCTCTCTCTCAGCCCCCCCTCTCTTTCTGCCCCCTCTCTTTCAGTCCTCCTCTCTCTCACCCCCCCTCTCTCTCAGCCCCCTGTCTTTCACAGCCCCCCTCTCTTTCTCAGCCACCCTGTCTCTTATGCATGGGGTTAACCACAAAATGTTCTGTTGCTAACTGACATAGCATTAGGAGGTCTGGAAAGTGCCAGAGTGCAGGACCCAGTATGTGAAGGTCACATTACAGGCTAGTCTGCAGTTTACAAGTTCTGTAAGGTGGGTATTGGGCATCAAAAGCTAGGCTGAAGAAATACCATTATTCTTCAGCCCAAAGGCTTTACTTACAAAGGGAATCTTCAGAGGATTGGCCATACCAGAGGTTGTGCACAAAACTACACAGTACACAACAGTCTCGTAAGTGCCAATAGCAAAGCCCTAAAAGTCACATTTGAGGCTATTACCCAAATCTTTAGTCCAGCTGCTGCTAAGGATACGCTGATCTGGATAGGGATTAGCTCAAAGCAGTAGACATGTACAATTCGTTTGGGTCCGAATGTGAAATCGGACACATTTTTGGTTATTCATAGATTCGGATGTAGCCGAATCTCTGAATGAAATGGTAACAAATTTTGTTGAAATGTATTGAAATTAGTTTTGTTTATTTGTTTTCTAAGGAATTCCAAATTTTCGGGAAATGGTCAGTCAAAAAATTATCTACTGATTCGCATTCTATGTAAAGCATAGCTGGTTGTTAAGGAACAGGCCGAGAAGACGGCAGCCACCTACTTAACAACTAAGGACTCATCAGCTGTCAGCGGCTTCCCCACTGAGAGCTGAAATGTAAATAAAAGAATGCCAGCAATAGAAAAGTCAGAAAAAAAAATAGGGTCCCAGCCAATCCATACCAGGTCCTTCAAGGTCGACCACTGACTTCATTGGGTGACTCCACCACCCCTATTTAGTAAATATCAGATGGAGGAGCAGGCAGTCAGCAGGAAGCCTTGGACGAGCCCGGTGCTTTTTTTTTTTTTAGGTCAGGCTGTGCGGTGGGCAGCGTGATTGACTATGGATCTACATCGGGGGACATTTAATTCGAAAAAAAAAAAGGAATTGTCAAAGACGAGTGTACTGTTTTTATTCACTTTTTATACTTTTTTGGTGACTACCCCATATTCACATCGGGGGGAGGGCAGTATCTGGGGGCCCCCTTGTTTTTTTTTTTTCCTGACTTTTCTATCACCAGCATTATTTTGTTTACAAAGCTGACGAAGCCCGCTGACAGCTGATGAGTCATTGGTTGTTAAGGATGCGGCGGCCCACTCCTTAACCAGCTATGCTATTCTACACCCAAAATTCAAATCAGTAGATAACTTTTCAACTGATCCAAATTCGAAATGTTCCAAAATTTGGAATTCGTTAGAAAATTAACAAATTCATGACAAATCTATCTGAAACAAATTATTTTTTTTGCACATCAAGCAGCCTGTTTGAAGTCTTGCTTGATGTTACCAAAGAAATATAAATAACGTAAAGAGCTAATTAAATTATGTGCTGACAAGGAGCATAATGAGAAAAGGAGAAAACAGAATAAGAAGCAGATGAACTCACCACTGTGCTCCTTTTCATTCACTGTCCAGTCACATGCTGGGGGCAGGACCATATTGCTCAGAGGAAGTGGACTGAATGATTTTGGCTGTTATTCATCTTGGATGAATTAGGACATGTAAAGTTATGCACTTGGAGGCTAAAAATATGCATGCATTGCACATCCTAGGAGTACAAATTGGGGAGTCAATGGTTTGGAAGGATCAGGATGTACATAGACTCGATGATAACATGCAATGCCACGCTGCCGTTTCCAAAGCAAGCAAAATACTTTCTTGTATTAAAAAAAAAGGTTATAGATTCCAGAGAGACATACAGTTGTGTGTGGATGAGGCTATTTATCTTCTCAGATGGTAAAGCTGCCCATTCTTCCTGGCAAAAAGCCTCCAGTTCCTGTAAATTCTTGGGCTGTTTTGCATGAACTGCACGATTGAGATCTCCCCAGAGTGGCTCAAAGATATTGAGTTCAGAAGACTGAGATGGCCAGTCCAGATCATTCATTTTATTCTGCTGTAGCCAATGACAGGTCAACTTGGCCTCGTGTTTAGGACCATTGTCATGTTGAAATGTCCAAGCACGTCCCATGCGCAGCTTCCGGGCTGATGAATGCAAATTGTCCTCCAGTGTTTTTTTGATAACATACTGCATTCATCTTGCCATCAATTCTAACCAAATTTCCTGTGCCTTTGTAGCTCACACATCCCCAAAACATCAGCGATCTACCTCCATATTTCACTGTAGAAATGGTGTACTTTTCATCATAGGCCTTGTTGACTCCTCTCCAAATGTAGCCTTTATGGTTGTGGTAAAAATTAAAATTTTGGTCTCATGACTCCAAATGACTTTATGCCAGAAGGTTTGATGCTTATCTCTGTGCTGTTTGGCGTATTGTAAGAGGGATACTTTGTGGTATTTGCGTAGTGTAGCGGACTGCCATTCTTTGATACTGCAGATTTACCTTTATGCTCATTCAGACTGTCTCTGTGCCCCTTTAAGACTGTTTTCAGAAGGGATCAGCCTCTCCCAGGAAGTGGAAGAACAGGATTGTGGGAGATATAGTTCTGTATTGAGAGCAGACTGTTATCTGGATTACTGAAGGAACTGTTCTCTCAGGGAGCAATGAGGGGAGTGAAGGATCATGGGAGAGTGAGGGGAGTGAAGGATCATGGGAGAGGCTATAAACCTATCTGCTCCCCAGTGTGAGCTCTCTCTTGCTTCTGGGACTCAGCCAGTACAGACCAGCCTGAGAGGTGTGTCGGGACACTGTCAGTGATTGAGGCCTAGTACATGCGGCCTAGTGAGTGCAGAGCTCATCCTCAGCGGTGCTGATGCTGGTGACTACACAGAGGTAGCGGATCCAGTGGAGCTGAACAGAGAGCAGGCGGAGACCGAGCCGACTGACGGGACAGCCGAGCATCGATCACTCCCAGACGCAGGAGCATGGGAGGGCTCATCACTTGTGTCACAGGATCATCACATCTGGACACTAACAAGTGGAGGAGTGCCTGGTGAAATCCTAATTGCAAGTATATTCTCCCTCAATAACACACTGACTGCAGACCGTATTACACACATTAGTACCCTGGGATTACAAATATCACATTGAACAGTGATAAGAGCTCCAATTGCCGGTGAAGACTTAGCAAGGCCTTGCTAGGAGAGGGGATACAATACTTGTTTGCCTTAAAGGGGACCTGTTACAGTAATTTGAAATACTATCAGTTAGCACCAATTATAGCTGTGGTCAATCTCTGAGGCCTTCCTTTTAGGCCATAGTCATTTTACATTGCAATAGTATTGACAGACATTGCTGATATCCTGTTCGGTTGCTTTATTAATGAGTTTTTGATATTTCTTATTGATAATTTACATTCATATTATGTCAGTCTGCTGAACCTCAGTGAGTTTAGTGGGGTTTAGCTGACTGATATTGGTACACTCTTTTATCACCAAGTTATACCTGTTAACCAGTGAGTTATACCTGTTTATCTCCTCAGTAAAATAACAACACATCATTTATATTGTGTCAATGTGTTCTTAAAGGTGTATACACTCATAACATTACCAGGTGTGCCAGTGGGGTGGAGCTTGTTCTTGGGACTGAAAGGCAGAGTGCGGGACACGTTTTACTTAAGCAGCTCCTGAGAGGGTAGCGCTACAGTAGTAATGGCTTTCTTCTGGCGACTTGACCATGCAGCCCATCTTTCTTCAAGTGCCTCCTTATTGTGCATCTTGAAACAGCCACACCACATGTTTTCAGAGAGTCCTGTATTTCACCTGAAGTTATTTGTGGGTTTTTCTTTGCATCCCGAACAATTTTCCTGGCAGTTGTGGCTGAAATATCAGTTGATCTACCTGACCGTGGTTTGGTTTCAACAGAACCCCTCATTTTCCACTTCTTGATTAGAGTTTAAACACTGCTGATTGGCATTCTCTATTCCTTGGATATCTTTTTATATCCCTTCCCTGTTTTATACAGTTCAACTACCTTTTCACACAGATCCTTTGACAATTGTTTTGCTTTCCCCATGGCTCAGAATTCAGAAACGTCAGTGCAGCACCTGATGAAGGATACAAGGGTCTGTCAGGAGTCCAGAAACTCATTGACCTTTTATACACAAACTAATTACAAGCAAACAGATCACCGGTGAGGATGGTTACCTTTAATAGCCATTCAGACCCTTTTGTGTCAACTTGTGTGCATGTTATCAGACCAAAATCACCAGGGTATGTAAACTTTTGATCAGGGTCATTTGGGTAGTTTCCATTGTCATTATGATTTAAAATGAGTAAACACAGTTGATTGATAATAAATGGCTTCAGCCAAACACTAACCATGAGTGCAAGAATGTTTTTTGTGTTATCATTCATATTCTCGGAAAAATAGCCAAGAAATTAAATTCTGCCAGGGTATGTAAACTTATGAGCACAACTGTAGCTGTGCTCCTGTACTAAACATGGGTAGTGCCTCATCTGGAATATGCAGTTTAGTTTTGGGCAATAGTTACATAGTTAGGTTGAAAATAAGTCTATCTAGTTCAATCAATAGAAAACAAATAGAAAACCTCCATATACACAATCCTATACCCACAATTGATCCAGAGGAAGGCAAAAAACCCAATAAAGCTTGATCCAGTTTGCTCCAGTGGGGGAAAAAAATCCTTCCTGATCTCCCCAGAGGCAACCGGATATTCGCTGGATCGAAATACCCCTGGTGTTATTACCTAAACATGGTAGTATCTAGTTACTTTGTTGCATATTGTTCAAAAAAAGATATTGGGTAACCATAAAAAGTGCAGAGAATGGCATCCAAACTGCAAAGAGATATGGAATAGCTGAGCTACGAGGAAAGATTTACAGAACTGAGTTTATTCTCTCTTGAGAAAAGGTGATTAAGGGGGGATAAGTATGTATAAATACATAAGTGATCCATATATTAACCACTTTAGCCCCAAGCCTATTTTTGACACTTTTTGTTTACAAGTTAAAATCAGTATTTTTTGCTAGAAAACTACTTAAAACCCCCAAACATTATATATATTTTTTTAGCAAAGACTCTGGAGAATAAAATGACGGTCATTGCAATATTTTTTGTCACGCGATATTTGCGCAGCAGTCTTTCAAATGCCATTTTTTTGGAAAAATTACGAAAAATCACATTTCACTGCATTTAAAAAAAACTAAGCAGTAAAGTTAGCCCATTTTTTTTGTAAATTGTGAAAGATGATGTCACGCCAAGTAAATAGATACCCAACATGTTACTGTTTAAAATTGCTCACATCCGCGGAATGGCGACACTACGGTCAATAAAAATCTCAGTGGGCGACGCTTTAAAAAATTTTAACGGTTACCAGTTTAGAGTTAGAGTATAGCTCT
Source organism: Pelophylax lessonae (assembly GCF_965119305.1). NCBI lineage: Eukaryota > Metazoa > Chordata > Amphibia > Anura > Ranidae > Pelophylax > Pelophylax lessonae. The sequence continues at coordinate 169,966,722 of NC_138779.1, forward strand.
TTTTTTTAAAATTATTGCTCACGCTCTGGCGATCGCAGTGATACCTCACATGTGTGGTTTGAATTTAATTTGCGGCGCGACTTCCATATACGTTTTCTTTCGTGCGCAAGCTAACAGCGACGGGGGTGGCAAAGTTTTTTTTTCCTATTTATTTTATTTTTTTTTAAATTTTAACACAGGTCCCGGTGGGTCGGGAGACCCAGGCAGAGCCACGAGGGGGGGGGGGGGGAATGTCCCCTCCCGCTCACTGGGGTAACGATCGAGCGGCTCCCGAGCCGCATCGGTCATTACCACCAGAAAGCCGACCGCCGGCTCTAAAAAACGGTACTGGGATGATGCCTCTAGCTAGAGGCATCATCCCGGTATAACTACGCAAAGTCAGCCGACGTAGGTCTATGTCGCTGGTCGTAAAGTGGTTAACTTGGTGTAGTGTTATTCACTTTAAAGAAGTATTTACCCAAAAGCAAACATTTATTATATTGCAGCTTACCATTTCTTAGATGGAATGGCTGCATTAGTTTTCTATTTTAGGCTTTCTTTCTTCTATTTTTATCTGATGATCTGCCATTAAATCTGTTGTTTTTCAAAAGAACAGACTCTCTTCCAGATGGATCAGTTTATCTCAAAAGAAAAGTTTGGAGTTTGGCTTAAGTTTGTTAATGCATCTAAATCTGCTATAATGTCTAACATTCCCCTCCTCCCCAGACATAAAATTCTGTTGTCCAAAGGTGCCCCCTGTGCTCCCCCATCCAGAATGGGGGTGCTCTAATACAGGAGGTGTGTTACTGACCAGATAATCAGGTGAAAATGGATGGAAAAAAGAGCTATATATATATATATATATATATATACACACAATGCAGCCACCACATCTAATGATTGGTAAGCTTCAATATATTACATTTTTGGGTTTGGGTTTAACCACTTAAGCCCCGGAAGATTTTACCCCCTTCCTGACCAGGGGGTTTTTTGCGATTTTTTACTGCGTGACTTTAACGGACAATTGCGCGGTCGTGCGACGCTGTACCTAAACGAATTTCACGTCCTTTTTTTCCCACAAACAGAGCTTTCTTTTGGTGGTATTTGATCACCTGTGCGATTTTTTTGATCATGCGCTATAAACAAAAAATAGCGTAATTTTTGCAAAAATAACAATATTTTTCACTTGTTTTTATATGAAATTCCCCCCCCAAAAAAATGTAAAAATCGAAATTTTTTAACATTTTCAGCCAAATTGTTTTACGCTACATATGTTTGGTAAAAAAAATCGCAAAAAGCGTATTTTGATTGGTTTGCGCAAAAGTTATCGCGTTTACTAACAAAGGGAAAGATTTTTGTCATTTTTGGTGTTTTTTTTTTTAACGAGTAATGGCGGCGATCTGCGATTTTTTTTTGTGGTACTGCGACATTGCGGCGGACAGATCGGACCCTTGACTGACATTTTTGACACTTTTGGGGGTACCAGTGACATTACTGCAGTAATCAGTGCTATATATATGCACTGCTACTGCAAAAATGACACTGGCAGGGAAGGGGTTATCTGTATTGGACAGGGAGGGGTTAAGTGTGTCCTAGGGGCGTGTTTCTAACTGTGATGGGACATGTCTCCTAGTGTAAAACCAAAGATCAACGGTTCTACATAGTAGAACCGTCTGTTCTTCATTTTTACACAGGGGAGAATGACAGGCGGCTTGTTTACATTAGCCGCTCTGTCTTTCTCCCGCTGTACCGGCGATCGTAGTGTGACCGGCGGACATCGGGTCCGCCGGTCACACGCCCGCACTCCTCTGTGAACGAGCCGAGGCGGGCGTGCGCCTCAGCGGGCGCGCGCTCGCCTGCTATTGGCTCTAAAAGGAGTGACAGGCGAGCGACGTAGATCTACGTCACTTTGCCTGGCCGGGGCTGACTGCCGCAGTAAATATACTGTGAGCAGTCGGCAACCGGTTAAAACCGTTAAGGTCATCACAAATGGCACCCTTACATTTAGAGAAAAAGAGGTCTTCACATACATACAGGCTTTTCCACAGTAAGAGATATGAAAATGTAGAACAGACTCCCTCCAGAGCTGGTTTAGGCCAGCTCAGTAGATTGTTTTAAACAAGAGCCGGATGCATTCCTAAATGAACAAAGATAACAAGATATTAACATGTATAAGTAATAATAGTAGGGAATTTATTTTTCCCCTCCTGAAAAAAAATTTGACCATGCTTTAAAGGATTTTTTTGCCTTCCTCATCAACTGTGAGTATAGGATTTTGTGTGTGACATGTTTCTATTTATTTACTCAATTATTTTTTCTTTCAGTTAAAACTAGATGGTCTTTTTGTAATCTGGCTATATACTGTATGTAACTATCTAGTAGTGGAAAAGAAGTCCTGGGGGGTGGTGAGCTTTTCTTGTTTCTATTTTTTTAAATATATTTTGACATCAGTTCCACCTAGAAAGAAGAAACTGAACTCTGGAAGCTGTGCCCAAAAAGGCAGGCAGAGGACAAAGGACTTACTCCTATTGACTGTGGTCTCAAAAGAGTTGATCTTTTTCCTGTTACTGACTTAAAGAATAAGTCCAGTAAAAACCTAACTAACGTTAATCCTGCTCTGTGCCACATTCTAAGACTATTCTATCTAACCCTGTAAAGCAAAAATTGTTTGCACAGAGTGGTCCAGAACCTTCTCTTTTGCGGTCCCCAGCTGGTGCTCTCGGTGTCATGAATCTGCGGTAGTGTTTCATGCCCTGACTGTCTGCTTACCTCTCTGGTCTGTGTATCAGCTTTAGGGACCGTGCTCTCACACTATATTAACCCGCACACTGCAAGCCAGCTTTGTCCAAGCAACAATTGTTTGAAGACTTCCCTGAGTGTTTCTTGCTGTGTGCTCTACATCTGATCTCTGTGTACTGACTTTGGCTTGTTCACCTGGTCATCCCTGTCTGCTTGTTGCCCTGACCTTTGGTTTGTCCTTCTGACCATCCCTGTCTGCTTGTTGCCCTGACCTTTGGATTGTTCTCCTGACTATCCATTGTTGTCCTGTACTGCTGCTTCCTCTCCATCCATCAGAGCCAGCCGTGAGCGTGAGCTGCGAGACCTTGGGGGTCGCGACCTGGAGTCAGCTGCGACCAAGTCCATCCTCAGCATCAGAAGCTCTGGTGAAAACCTGCTGGCTCTTAGACTCTCCGCCCTGGGGAATCTTATGCTCTAGCTCCCTGTCCAGGACCGTGGCTGCGACTCTGTGTAGCTGCTTCTCTGAGCCATCGACCCTCAGCAGTCAGCCATTGGGTTCACAACCTATGCAGTACGCTCCCCGTCACTTAGTCCCGCAGATGACGCTGCCAATCGGCTACTTCTCTTCTCTGTGCACCCCCATTGAAAGCCGCTTCCTACAGTGGCAGACCTGAGGGCTTGCTCCCGTTCAGGCTGTGTGTGACCATAGACACACACAGCATGACTCGGTCCCGTCCCAATTCATTCCTCACAGAATTTGGCTGACAGCAGTGGGAGCCAACAGCTCCCTTCTCAGAGGATTTTATTGATAACAGCTGCAGCCTCTGTGTCCTGTGAGAAGAGAGAAAGGAGAGCACCGCTGCAGACGGGCACAGTGTTGGATCGAACTCGGACTCAAAAAAATGTCCTGCTTTTACAAATACTTTCAGTTACTTTGAAAAAAGGCCCACTTGGAGTATTCTTCATGTTTTTTTTTTTATAACATTAATAAAAAGGATTGCACAAGTAAGAAAAAAGGTGTGCTTTAATCCACATTGAAAAGTAATTCATTTCTATTTGACCTAGATGCCTCATAGTTATTGGCAGCCCTATACCTGGCAATACATTTTGCTTTCTTTTCTACTCGTTTACCTCATTTATTACATTTATTGTTGTATCCCCAATTAAACTGCACCTGCTGCCAGTTGCGTTATTGTAGAGAATCTTGTTAGGCGAATGTTAGACCTGGATGATATAAAGTTTAGGTGGGGATCTCTTACCATTATGTTAATCTTTTTTTTATTTTGTATTTTTCATATGATTGTGAAGTACAACAAAATGTGTCAGTGCTAAACACATAACTAGTAATGGTATTTTTTTTCTTTCTTTGTCTCTTTTTGCCAGACTTATACAGGAAGAGAAGGAGACTACTGAGTTACGCGCCGAGGAGATAGAGAGCAGGGTTACTAGTGGAACTCTTGATGGATCTCTGGGACGTTACCGCTCCGCTAGTTCTATTCCAACTTCTGTCACCACTTCTACTCTGGCCAGCCCCTCCCCACCCAGTAGTGGACACTCCACCCCACGGATTACCCCCCATAGTCCAGCTCGAGAAGGCGAGAAATTTGTGAGTATACAGTAGTTTTCTTCTTAAATTTGTGATTCTAGCTAATGTTTTAAATCTGGTAAATATGTTTTTTTGTGTCTTCATCCATTTCATCGCTAACCTGGTGTTAGCTAAAAGAATGGGAGACTTGAACCTTTTCCACAAGACCCAGGGCCTTTCCTACCCTTACATTGCCAGGACACATGAGGATGCTGTGTGTCTCATGTTGGCCCATCTAATGTTGGCAAACATGTTCCCACACCTCCTAATTATTTTTCTCTAATAGTCTTTCAGGGCAGCACCTGAGAGATAGGCTCCTCCCACCTGAAACAGGAAATACATTAGTCCACCATTATAAAAAAAAAAGTCAGTCACACCTTCAGCCTCAGTTTGATTGTGTTTCCCCCAGACCCACGAGAGCTACAACAGTTTGTTATTTTCTTCAGTCTCTGTACTATTTGCAGGAGGCTCCCTGACTAGCCTCCCATCCAGCTCAGCGAGCCTTGAGCAGTGCGGCTCAGGGGCAGCACACCGAGGTGAGCAGGCCCCCACCTGAGGTTTCACCCTACTGAGAGGTATTCAAACATCCCCCCAGTTTTCAAGATGCTGGCGGTATCCCCCCCAAGACTGTACCTGGTTATGTCCCCGAGTTCTTCCAGGCTGGTCCGGCCAGCCTCAACAATCCCTCCCCCGGATACGGTTGTGTGTGGGGGGGGAGGGCTCCTGCTCATAGGATATGGGTGAGAGTGAGCGGTGCTGACCCCCGCCCCCCTCGGGCACTTGTCACTGCTTCCTGGAGCTCCTCACTGGGGAGGAGTAAGATGGCGGCAGGACTTCCGGTGAAGCGCTTCCGGTCCGCGGCCATCTTGACTGGCTCTGACGTCACTTCCCGGCAGCCTGAGAGGCCACGGCGTGGTTCTCAACGGGAAATTCGAAAATGGAAACTGACAGAACATATGGGGTCCCCTTCTTCACTTGAAAGGCTGACCATAGGATATCAGGATGGGTCAATACAGGTATGTCCACCAACCTGTATGGTGGTGGGGCTGGAGCTGGGCAGGAAGCAGTTAAAGGCCCCTATTTACCCCTGTTGAAAGGGGTGGGCATTCTGGTGAGTGCAGTTCCTATGGGGGACCACGGGTGAAAGCACAGAAGACACAGATACGGTGTAACACTTGCACAGAATTTTGTTGGCACAAAGGATACATTGGAACATTTACCATCACAATAAATAGTTGCCAGATTGAATTGAATGAAGCACTATACGGACTATAATTGATTGCAACTGTCACTTTTTTGCACTATTTGCACATACTGGGCATATGCAAATATACAACAGGGATTGGTAACCACCACAAAACAGTCCCCCTGGTTGACAGTGATTATAAGCACTTTGGAGATTTTTCATAAGCACGTTGCATATAATTTACATGTGGTATCTTATACTTGTGATTTGCAGTTGTTATATATTTATTTATTTATGCACAACAGCACCTTATGAAAAACACCACTACATGGGCAACATTTATTTGATTTTATTTATATATTTCTTTTCACATATTGTCACACATTCCCTCTTAATAGGTAGTGCTACAAACCAACATTCCACATTAATACTCTCTTTATCTAAGCCGTCTGTCCCTAAGAGCAAAAAACAATGACGGTCCCTGGACGGTGAGAAGGGGAGAGCTCCTCGCCCACCAGAGGGGGAAATCAGGGAAAATGCAGTTTCTCCTTTGCCAGGTAGCAGTAGGCTACTTGATAGGGTTCTCCTCTCGCCTCCTGACCAAGTACCTGAGAATCTTCCTAGTCACAATGGATCGGCAGGAGGTGCATCCACATCTACTGATAGGAAAAAGCTATCTAAGATGCCTAAGATTTGTGGTGCTAAAGCCGGCTTACCCTCCACATTTTCCATACATAGCTCTGCCGGTTGGCATCTCGTCAGTACCCAGGATCTGCTCACAGCTAAGGTCCAATCCCCTATAATACCTAAGACAGCTAATCATAGGGCTAGGGCCAGGTCCAGACGAGCTGCTATTCTGCGAATCAGCTGGGGAACAAAATGCCAATCTTCAAAAAAACATATCTTGCTTGCAGGGGCAGAGTAGGGACCAAGTAAAGCTGCTACTATCTGTGAGACCCCATACAGGAGTGAGCCAGAGGGGATCTTGCTTTAGTCACTTATGGAATTTCGACATACGGCCTCATCTAATACTTCCAGGCATACCAAACTTCCTGTCACAAGGGTGGATCACCCACCCGAGCCACAAGGGCATGAAGTATTCGGCCTGGTGCCTGAAAGGACGAGGTTACAGAACAAAGGTCTGACTAACAGGCATCTGACATCATCTTAGCCAGCAGAAAACCGGTGACTAAAGCCATCTATGAGAAAGTGAGAGCAAAGGAAACCCTGTCAAGGGGGCTATTCCGGCAATCTTAGATTTTTTGCAGGAATGAGCGGACAAGGGCTTTTCTCATACCACTTTGAAGGTTCAAGTGGCAGCCCTGTCTTCCCATCTAGAGATTAGGCTGGTGGAAGACACACTCATAAAAAGGTTCCTTTTCTCATTAAGGAAAGCCACATCCATAAGGTGCAGTAGAACTCCAACATGGGACCTCGCCACTGTACTAAAGGGATTCCTCCTGGTACCCTTAGAACCATTGGAGGATAGTTTGGATAAATACCTTACACTAAAAACAGTGCTCCTGGTGGCATTGGTATCAGCGAAATTCATGCTCGATCCATTCTAGAACCTTACTATTTACAGTGCTTTGCGAAAGTATTCGGCCCCCTTGAACTTTTCTTCCTTTTGCCACATTTCAGGCTTCAAACATAAAGATATAAAACTGTAATTTTTTGTGAAGAATAAACAACAAGCCCATGATCACTCTGGATGAACTGCAGAGATCTACAGCTGAGGTGGAAGATGGTTAAAATTGATGGGAAGATGCATGGAGCCAAATACAGGACCATTTTGGAAGAAAACCTGATGGAGTCTGCAAAAGACCTGAGACTGGGACGGAGATTTGTCTTCCAACAAGACAATGATCCAAAACATAAAGCAAAATCTACAATGGAATGGTTCACAAATAAACATATCCAGGTGTTAGAATGGGTAAGTCAAAGTCCAGACCTGAATCCAATTGAGAATCTGTGGAAAGAACTGAAAACTGCTGTTCACAAACGCTCTCCATCCAACCTCACTGAGCTCGAGCTGTTTTTCAAGGAGGAATGGGCAAAAATTTCACTCTCTCGATGTGCAAAACTGATAGAGGCATACCCCAAGCCACTTACAGCTGTAATCGCAGCAAAAGGTGGCGCTAGTATTAACTTAAGGGGACTCAATTTTTCAGTTTTTTATTTGTTAACAAAGTTTGAAATATCCAATACATTTTGTTCCACTTCATGATTGTGTCCCACTTGTTGATTCTTCACAAAAAAATTACAGTTTTATATCTTTATGTTTGATGCCTGAAATGTGGCAAAAGGTCGCAAAGTTCAAGGGGGCCGAATACTTTCGCAAGGCACTGTAATTTTGTCAGATAAAATGATTATCACACCTGACCCTTCTTTTTTACCGAAAATCTCTTCAACCTTCCACAGAAATCCAAATTCTATGGATAGTAGGAAAAGAATCACTTATAACAAGCTGGATGTAAGAAAGATCCTCCTGATAGCTTACCTCAAAAGAACTAAAGTATGGTGAAAAACAACTGCGCTATTCATCCTTTATGCAGGAGTGAACAAAGGGAAGTCGGCTTCAAAAAATACGATAGCCAGATGGATAATGCCTGCTATGCAAACAGCTTACCAAGCACTAAACTTCGCCCCGCTGAGCGGTGTCACAGCCCACTCAGCCAGAGCTTGGGCATCGTCAAGTACAGAAAGTCAGGGCAACACCGGAGCAGATCTGCAGGGCAGCAACATGGTCAAGTTTCAATACCTTTGCAAGGCATTACCGTATCGACCAGCTCTCCAGCCAAGATCAGATTTTTGGTCGCAAGGTGCTCCAGACTTTTTCCCCTTCCTAGTAAGTATTGCTTGAGACATCCTGTCAGGTGCTGCCCTGAAAGACCATTAGTGAAAACAGAGTTAGGTACCTGGTAACTCTTTTTCCAAGAAGTCTTCCTGGGCAGCATCCATTCCCGCCCTAAACAACATTATAAAAGGGGCTTTAAGGACTCAAAGAGCTTACTGAGGAGTCCTTCCGTACTTTAATATTACTGAGGCTGAATATATGACTGACATTTTTTTATAATGGTGGACTAATGTGTTTCCTGTTTCAGGTGGGAGGAGCCTATCTCCCGCTTCCCTGGAAGAATTCTTAGAAAAGTGTTACCAGGTACCTAACTCTAACTTTTTTTCCCAAAACATTGAGGGATTTACCTCTCTTCTCCTAATAGGCGATCTAAAGCTTTCAATTACTTTAAAACACGCTAAATTAATATTGTAAATCTTCAGGAACCAAATTGCCTTCCTCTTCCTATGCATAAAGAAAAAGATAAAAATCACGGTGTCATCACCTCAGCTGATTATAGTGGATATATGGAATCGGATACCTCAAACTCCAGAGGCGTAACTAGATTTCTCAGGGCCCCGGTGCAAGAAATCATGAAGGCCCCCCCCCCCCCCGAAAAAGCATGTTTTTGACCCTTTTTTTTTTATTTTTTATTTTTTTGCAATATAACAAAGTAAAACATTTCGGTTTCTGGTGAGGGGTGAGGGATCAGGGCAGTAATGGTGGTGAGGGGTGTGGGATCAGGGGCGGTAATGGTGGTGAGGGGTGTGGGATCAGGGGCGGTAATGGTGGTGAGGGGTGTGGGATCAGGGGCAGTAATGGTGGTGGGGAGGGGTGTGGGATCAGGGGCAGTAATGGTGGTGGGGAGGGGTGTGGGATCAGGGGCAGTAATGGTGGTGGTGAGGGGTGTGGGATCAGGGGCAGTAATGGTGGTGGGGAGGGGTGTGGGATCAGGGGCAGTAATGGTGGTGGGGAGGGGTGTGGGATCAGGGGCAGTAATGGTGGTGGTGAGGGGTGTGGGATCAGGGGCAGTAATGGTGGTGGTGAGGGGTGTGGGATCAGGGGCGGTAATGGTGGTGAGGAGTGTGGGATCAGGGGCGGTAATGGTGGTGAGGGGTGTGGGATCAGGGGCGGTAATGGTGGTGAGGGGTGTGGGATCAGGGGCAGTAATGGTGGTGGTGAGGGGTGTGGGATCAGGGGCAGTAATGGTGGTGGGGAGGGGTGTGGGATCAGGGGTGGTGAGGGGTGTGGGATCAGGGGCGGTAATGGTGGTGAGGGGTGTGGGATCAGGGGCGGTAATGGTGGTGAGGGGTGTGGGATCAGGGGCGGCGGTGGTGGGGAGGGGGAGTGAGATTAGTGGCGGCGATGGTGAGGGGGGTGGGTGGATGGTGGGGTGGGATCAATGGCGGTGATGAGAGGGGGTGATGGATTGGAGGGGGGTGGGATCAATGGCAGTGGTGAAGGGGTGATGGTGGAGAGGGATCAGTGGGAGCGATGGTGGGGGGGGGGGTGGAGGAGGGGTTGGATGTGGTGTCACCACTACCTCTGTCTTACTGATCCCATCCCCCTACCACCGCAGATCTCATCCCTACACCCCCAAAAGTTCTGTTGTAGAGGATGAGATCTGTTCTGTGCCAGGCATGGGATGGGATCATTAAGAGGCAGCATTCCAGTAAGCCAGCAAGGGTGGAGTTTGGGAAGGAAGGCAAGTTGAAGTTCACTTACTTTTAGCAGTCAGTCGAGTCAAGACGATTTCCCCCTCACTCAGGCTCAGGCAACTCCAGCCAGGCAGACACAGCATGGAGTCTCTTCACACTCGTCTGGCAGAGGGGAGAACTCCTCCTCCCCCTGCACTCTATTGGTGTCAGCTGGTCAGCTGACTTTCAGTGACTGACCACCCCTGCTGCCTCACTGCATCAGCCCTCTCTCGGATTGGAGGATCGGCAGGGCTGAGGGCGGTGCAGGCAGCACAGCAGAATGCAGGTACTCGTAGATTGCTTTACACTGACTGCACACATGTCATGCCTGTACCTCTCCTCCCTGCCCCCCCCCCCGCACAACGATCGGGGAAGGCGGCATCCAGCCTAGTTTCTCACTCACTCAGCTCAGCCACCACTAGCGTACTGTCATCAGGCGGACGGACGGGCCCCCTCACGCCGCGGCCGCTGTAAGAAAACGGGGCTGGCGGGCCCCCCCTCAGGTAGCGGAACTCCAGGGCCCGGTCGCAACCGCGACCGCTGCGACCCTGATAGTTCCGCTACTGTCAAACTCTATCTCATGCACCATCGCCTCATACGAAGTCAAATCACCCCCATACAATTAATACAGGGAGTAGATGGTAAATTCTGTGAATTTAATTTCTGTAAGTTCTGTGAGTAGGGAATGGGGACATTATCCTCTAGATATAAAAGCATATAATTAAGGAAGACTAAAGGTCCACAAAAAAATCTTCAGAGAGGATCAATCGGTCAATTCTAAACCGCTTTATTAAAGTATATTTGGTAAAAATAGAACATGAAAACTTTCAAAAACCTCTGACATAACAAAAAGTTTAAATTACTATACTGTCGAAACTAGACAAGAAAGCAGCTGCAGAAAACCACACATCTGCCACACACTCATCCAATCTGATGGTTTAATTAAAGGCATTAGTGCAAGTGGCTACATTTAGGTGTGTTAAAAAGGAATAATTAGAAGTTGCACTGTCATGTTTTCAACAGTAGGGGTCCTCAATGTGCACTTATCCATCTAGCATTCATTACAACAAATACGTAAAGGGGAACCCTGAGTGCAACATTAACCACTTACGGACCGCCCACCCTGTATTTAAGTCGGTACTTTGACGTTAAATACCGGGGTTATGGCAGCAGATAGCTGCCATAACCCCGGTAATTTTTTTAAACTGCGGGCAGTCCGCTTTAGCATAAGAGTAGTCCCAGCGACTGATTTGCTGCAGGATCACCTTTATGGGCGGCAGGAGAGGGGCCCCCTCTCGCCGCTTCTCGGTCGTTTTCTCCACTTAACGGACCCGTCGGTAGCGGAAAAACGATCTGGTCGGTTGTCCCCTCAGGCAGGAAGTCGAGTGAGGCCAAGATGGCCCTTACTTGACTCTATGGCCTTGAAGGACTGGAGCGACGCCATATGTCCCTTCCTAGCAATGGATTTAAAGAGCCCATTTTTTTTCATCATGAAAAAAAAAATTCCTTTTTTTTTTCTTTTTTAGTGTAGATGTGAGATCTGAGGTTTTTTTGACCACAGATCTCACATTAAAGAGGTCCTGTCATGCTTATTTCTATTACAAGGGATGTTTACATTCCTTGTAATAGGAATAAAAGTTTTAAAAACATAAAAAAAAAATAAAAATAAGATAAAATAAATAGGGAAAAAAAAATTCAAGTGCCCCGTCCCCATAAGAAGTCACGCCCACATATGTAAACGGTGTTCAAACCCCACACGTGAGGTATCGCCGCGATCGTTAAAGCGAGAGCAATAATTTGAGCCCTAGAACTTCTCTGTACTCTAAACTGGCAACCTGTAGAAATTTTTAAAATGTCGCCTATGGGTATTTTGAAGTACCAATGCTTGTCACCATTCCACGAGTGTGCACAATTTTGAAGCATGACATGTGGGTATCCATTTGCTCGGCGTAACATTATCTTTCACATGATAGAAAAAATTGGGCTGACTTTACTGTTTTCTTATTTTTTTATTTAAAAAAAGGTATTTTTTCACAACAAATTGCGTTTGTAAGACCGCTGCGGAAATACGGTGTGATAAAAAAACATTCCGATGATCTCCATTTTATTCTCTAGGGTCTCTGCTGGATCTCTGCTAAAATATATATATATATAGTGGGTACGGAAAGTATTCAGACCCCCTTAAATTTTTCACTCTTTGTTATATTGCAGCCATTTGCTAAAATCATTTAAGTTCATTCTTCTTCCTAATGAATGTACACATAGCACCCCATACTGACAGAAAAACACAGAATTGTTGACATTGTTGCAGATTTATTAAAAAAGAAAAACTGAAATATCACATGGTCCTAAGTATTCAGACCCTTTGCTCAGTATTTAGTAGAAGCCCCCTTTTGATCTAATACAGCCAGGAGTCTTTTTGGGAAAGATGCAACAAGTCTTTCACACCTGGATTTGGGGATCCTCTGCCATTCCTCCTTGCAGATCCTCTCCAGTTCTGTCAGGTTGGATGGTAAACGTTGGTGGACAGCCATTTTTAGGTCTCTCCAGAGATGATCAATTGGGTCTAAGTCAGGGCTCTGGCTGGGCCATTCAAGAACAGTCACGGAGTTGTTGTGAAGCCACTCCTTCGTTATTTTAGCTGTGTGTTTAGGGTCATTGTCTTGTTGGAAGGTAAACCTTCGGCCCAGTCTGAGGTCCAGAGCACTCTAGAGAAGGTTTTTGTCCAGGATATCCCTGTACTTGGCCGCATTCATCTTTCCCTCGATTGCAACCAGTCGTCCTGTCCCTGCAGCTGAAAAACACCCCCACAGCATGATGCTGCCACCACCATGCTTCACTGTTGGGACTGTATTGGACAGGTGATGAGCAGTGCCTGGTTTTCTCCACACATACCGCTTAGAATTAAGGCCAAAAAGTTATATTTTGGTCTCATCAGACCAGAGAATCTTATTTCTCACCATCTTGGAGTCCTTCAGGTGTTTTTTAGCAAACTCCATGCGGGCTTTCATGTGTCTTACACTGAGGAGAGGCTTCCGTCCGGCCACTCTGCCATAAAGCCCAGATTGGTGGAGGGCTGCAGTGATGGTTGACTTTCTACAACTTTCTCCCATCTCCTGACTGCATCTCTGGAGCTCAGCCACAGTGATCTTTGGGTTCTTCTTTACCTCTCTCACCAAGGCTCTTCTCCCCCGATAGCTCAGTTTGGCCGGACGGCCAGCTCTAGGAAGGGTTCTGGTCGTCCCAAAAGTCTTCCATTTGAGGATTATGGAGGCCACTGTGCTCTTAGGAACCTTAAGTGCAGCAGAAATATTTTTGTAACCTTGGCCAGATCTGTGCCTTGCCACAATTCTGTCTCTGAGCTCTTCAGGCAGTTCCTTTGACCTCATGATTCTCATTTGCTCTGACATGCATTGTGATCTGGAAGGTCTTATATAGACAGGTGTGTGGCTTTCCTAATCAAGTCCAATCAGTATAATCAAACACAGCTGGACTCAAATGAAGGTGTAGAACCATCTCAAGGATGATCAGAAGAAATGGAAAGCACCTGAGTTAAATATATGAGTGTCACAGCAAAGGGTCTGAATACTTAGGACCATGTGATATTTCAGTTTTTCTTTTTTTAATAAATCTGCAACAATTCTGTGTTTTTCTGTCAGTATGGGGTGCTATGTGTACATTCATGAGGAAGAAGAATGAACCTAAATGATTTTAGCAAATGGCTGCAATATAACATATAACATATAAGAGTGAAAAATTTAAGGGGGTCTGAATACTTTCCGTACCCACTGTATATATATATATATATATATATATATATATATATATATATATATATATATATATATAATGTTTGGTGGTTCTAAGTATTTTTTCTAGCAAAAAAAACAGATTTTAACTTGTAAACAACAAGTGTCAGAAAAAGGCCCGGTCCAGAAGTGGTTAAAGAGCATATTTTTTTAAAATAAAAACAAAAAACCTTTTGCAATTTTTCATGTTCTATTTTTACCAAATATACTTTAATAAAGCTGTTTATAATTAACCGGTTGATATTCTCTGAAGACTTCTTTGTGAATGTTTAGTGCTCCTTAATTTTATGCCTTCTGCTTCAGGCCCAACATTTCTTAACAAACGTTATCCTGCCCTTATAGCCTTCTGGTGCAATCTTCTCTTTATGTGCACTCTGGAGATAGGAAACCTTATTAGCAGACACCCTTCCTTTACAGTAAACTATATAGTTACATACATACAGTGCCTTGCGAAAGTATTCGGCCCCCTTGAACTTTTCGACCTTTTGCCACATTTCAGGCTTCAAACAGAAAGATATAAAACTGTAATTTTTTGTGAAGAATCAACAACAAGTGGGACACAATCATGAAGTGGAACAAAACTTATTGGATATTTCAAACTTTTTTAACAAATAAAAAACTGAAAAATTGGGCGTGCAAAATTATTTAGCCCCCTTAAGTTAATACTTTGTAGCGCCGCCTTTTGCTGTGATTACAGCTGTAAGTCGCTTGGGGTGTCTCTATCAGTTTTGCACATCGAGAGACTTTTGCCCATTCCTCCTTGCAAAACAGCTCGAGCTCAGTGAGGTTGGATGGAGAGCGTTTGTGAACAGCAGTTTTCAGTTCTTTCCACAGATTCTCGATTGGATTCAGGTCTGGACTTTGACTTGGTCATTCTAACACCTGGATATGTTTATTTGTGAACCATTCCATTGTAGATTTTGCTTTATGTTTTGGATCATTGTCTTGTTGGAAGACAAATCTCCGTCCCAGTCTCAGGTCTTTTGCAGACTCCATCAGGTTTTCTTCCAGAATGGTCCTGTATTTGGCTCTATCCATCTTCCCATCAATTTTAACCATCTTCCCTGTCCCTGCTGAAGAAAAGCAGGCCCAAACCATGATGCTGCCACCACCATGTTTGAAAGTGGGTATGGTGTTTTCAGGGTGATGAGCTGTGTTGCTTTTACGCCAAACATAACGTTTTGCATTGTTGCCAAAAAGTTCGATTTTGGTTTCATCTGATCAGAGCACCTTCTTCCACATGTTTGGTGTGTCTCCCAGGTGGCTTGTGGCAAACTTTAAATTACACTTTTTATGGATATCTTTAAGAAATGGCTTTCTTCTTGCCACTCTTCCATAAAGGCCAGATTTGTGCAGTATACGGCTGATTGTTGTCCTATGGACAGAGTCTCCCACCTCAACTGTAGATCTCTGCAGTTCATCCAGAGTGATCATGGGCCTCTTGGCTGCATCTCTGATCAGTCTTCTCCTTGTATGAACTGAAAGTTTAGAGGGACGGCCAGGTCTTCGTAGATTTTCAGTGGTCTGATACTCCTTCCATTTCAATATTATTGCTTGCACAGTGCTCCTTGGGATGTTTAAAGCTTGGGAAATCTTTTTGTATCAAAATCCGGCTTTAAACTTCTCCACAACAGTATCTCGGAACTGCCTGGTGTGTTCCTTGTTCTTCATGATGCTCTCTGCGCTTTAAACGGACATCTGAGACTATCACAGTGCAGGTGCATTTATACGGAGACTTGATTACACACAGGTGGATTCTATTTATCATCATTAGTCATTTGGGTCAACATTGGATCATTCAGAGATCCTCACTGAACGTCTGGAGAGAGTTTGCTGCACTGAAATTAAAGGGGCTGAATAATTTTGCACGCCCAATTTTTCATTTTTTTATTTGTTAACAAAGTTTGAAATATCCAATAAATTTCGTTCCACTTCATGATTGTGTCCCACTTGTTGTTGATCAGTCCATCCAGTTCAACCTATGATGTGCATGTGTGTTTTCTGTTAACCGTACATTGTATACCCCTGTATGTTGTTTTTTTTTGGCTTGCAAGGTCCTTTTTAGGCGTTACTGAGTATCTATTTTATCCAAACCTGTTCCACATCACTATCCCAAAACACCCCTTATTAGCCCTGGTATATCATTGTTACATTGTTAGTCTAGTTGAAAAAAGACAGAAGTCCATCTAGTTCAAGCAATAAAAAAGGGGGAAAACATTATACAATCCTATATAAACATTCCTATACCCACAGTTGATCCAGAGAAAGGAAAAAAACACAGCAAAGCATGATCCAATTTGTTCCAGCAGGGAAAAAAATCCTTCCTGATCCCCCAAGAGGCAATCAGATATTCCCTGGATCAACTTTACCTAAAAACATTAGTATCCAGGTATAGTATGTACGTACATTTAGGAAAGAATCCAGGCCTTTTTTAAAGCAATCTACTGAGCTGGACAGAACCAGCTCTTGAGGGAGTCTATTGTTCTTTTCCTTTTTTTAAACTGTGAAGAATCCCTTACAGATTTGGAGATCAAATCTCTTTTCCTCCAGATTTAAAGAAAATGAATAACTCAACACCAAGTTCACTATAATGTATGGACCACTTATGTATATATGTTGATCATATCCCCCCTTAATCTCCTCTTCTCAAGAGAGAATAAATTCAGTTCCTCTAATCTTTTCTCATAGCTGAGCTCCTCCATGCCTATTATCAGTTTGGTTGCCCTTCTCTGCACTTTCTCCAGTTCCCCAATGTAATTTTTGTGAACTGGTGCCTAAAACTGAACTGCATATTCCAGATTAGGTATTACTGATGACTTGAACAGGGGTAAAATGATATATTTCTCTCTCTATTATACCATTCCAGGCCATACCATTTCCCAGCAAAAGCTTGCTCCTTTTTTCTATATATTTCTTTTCAACTTCCTTTGGAAAAGCGCGCACTTTACATGAGAAAAATTTGTCGGCTGGATGTGTTTTCTTGTTTTTTAGCCTTTGGAATCTATGATTAATAAAGAAAAGTGGCAGTTTGTAATATACTGTCTTTGTGCACAGAATCATGTTCCTAAAGAAGAAAGCAGGGATGAGAAAGCCTTGATGCAGAGCGAGACCACACCTCCTTTAACACCGCGGGCTGTACGATTAGAAAGGATGACACAGGCTCTTGCTCTTCAGGCCAGCTCTTTAGAAGATGGAAGAGAGTCTCGGGCAAGGTAGGAATTCTCTTTTACAATGCTGGAATGCTTGCCCTGATGCCAAGGCCAGAAACTAGATCAGTAACAGGAGAATCTGAAAGATAAAGCTTGGCAGGCAGGAACAGCAAGGCAAGGCAAAATATAGGTAGCCAGGCAGGGAATTGCTGTCCCAAATCCAAAACACTGCATGGAGCTGCTACCTAGCAAAAGGGACGCTAAAGGGGGGGTATGCCACTGCCAGCCAATGAGTGCAAAGGAGCACCATCACCCAAGCAGGGTTTGTTGCCCAATAATAGAGAAGCTGGCTGGACAGGAGATAGCGACCACTGCTGGCCAACAGGAGCAGAGGTAGCATTATCTATTATCTCACTCTCTTAACATTTCCCCCCCCCCCTTTGGGTACAGATTTACGTGACATTACGGATGGGATGAGCATGGATTTAGAATCTGTGTGGGTTGAACTCCATAGGGAAGGAGAAAAGGGGAAAGTAATTGTGGGGGTTTGCTATAGGCCACCTAACCAAGGGGAGGAGGTAGAGCTGGAATTTTTAGCACTAATGGGTAAAGTGGCAAAATTGGGATCAGTCATCGTATTGGGGGACTTCAATTATCCCGACATTGACTGGGAAGAGGGGACTGCACACTCACAGAAGGCCCGTCTATTCACGGAAACCTTACAGGATAATTACATGTCACAGTTGGTGGATTCCCCTACCAGAGAAAATGCAGTCCTGGATCTATTGATCACTAATGACCCAGACCTAATCTCGCAGGTAGGAGTCCAGGACAACCTGGGCTCTAGCGATCACAGGATGATCACATTTAGCGTAAATAACAATATAACAAGGCAAGTGGGGAACATAAGAACCCTAAACTTCAGAAGGGCAAACTTTCCAAAATTGTACTCATTGATGGAAAGGGTAAACTGGGACCAAACCCTGGGATCCCTGACCACAGAGGAAAAATGGGAATGCTTTAGGAACATATTAGGCAAAGGCATCTTGCAGTGCATTCCTATGGGAAATAAATTTAGAAGAGACAAAGCCAAACCTGGCTGGCTAAACTGTAGCGTCAAAAAACTTATTAGGGGGAAAAAATTGGCCTTCAAGAAGTATAAATCAGAGGGCACAGTATCGGCTTTCGAGCAATACAAGGAGGCAAATAAGAAAAGTAAACAAGAAATCAAGATGGCTAAAATCAACTTTGAGAGACAAATAGCAGAGGATAGTAAAAAAAACCCAAAGAAATTCTTTAAATATATCAACAGCAAAAAAACTAAGGCAGAGCATATTGCACACATAATTAACAATGATGGGGAGATGGTTACAGAGGACACTGAAAAAGCAACCGTGCTGAATGCTTTTTTCTCGTCAGTCTTTACACAGGAAAAGGAGGGGTACACTGACCATGACTGTATGGTTAGTAGTAATACACAGGACTTGCCACTATGGCTAACAGAGGGGGAAATCAGGGAAAGGCTGGATAAACTTAACACAAACAAATCACCAGGACCGGATGGCGTACATCCGAGAGTACTCAAGGAACTCAGTAAAGTTATATTGAGACCACTGTTCCTGATCTTTGCTGACAGCATTAGGACAGGAGATGTACCAGGGGATTGGAAGAAAGCTAACGTGATTCCAATATTCAAAAAGGGCCAGAGGCATATCCCGGGAAATTATAGGCCTGTCAGTTTGACATCAGTAGTATGTAAACTTCTGGAGGGGATGATAAGGGACTATATCGTAGAGTTTGCTAAAGACAACAACATCATCAGCAGTAATCAGCACGGGTTTACAAATGGGCGTTCTTGTCAAACCAATCTCCTAACATTCTACGAGGAGGTGAGCTGTGAGCTAGATAGGGGGAGACCAGTAGATGTGGTGTACTTGGATTTCGCTAAGGCGTTTGATACAGTTCCCCACAAGCGCTTAATTTATAAAATAAGGTCTGCAGGTATCGATAGCAGGGTTTGCTCTTGGATACGGAACTGGCTAAAAAGGCGTGTTCAAAGGGTAGTAATAAACAGCGCATACTCAGACTGGTCTGAGGTGGTAAGCGGGGTCCCCCAAGGCTCAGTCTTGGGACCAACCTTGTTCAATTTATTCATAAACAACATTGAGGTCGGGATCAGTAGTTCGATATCAGTTTTTGCAGATGACACAAAATTGGGCAGGGCAATAACTTCACAACATGAAGCAGATATCCTACAGCATGACCTGGACAAAATAACGGAGTGGGCAACGACATGGCAAATGAGGTTTAACGTGGAGAAGTGTAAGGTTTTGCACTTGGGGACTAAAAACATAAAAACACAATACACGTTAGGAGGGGAGCCCTTGGGGGAATCAAAAATGGAGAAGGATCTGGGAGTCTTGGTTGATGATAGATTAGGAAACAGCATGCAATGTCAAGCGGCAGCTGCCAAAGCCAGCAGAACATTAGCATGCATAAAGAAAGGGATGCATTCCAGAGATAAGACTATAATCCTTCCACTTTATAAAACTCTGGTCCGACCGCATCTGGAGTATTCCGTCCAGTTCTGGTCGCCAGTCCTCAGGAGGGATGTGTTGGAGCTGGAGAGAGTCCAGAGAAGGGCAACTAAACTAATTAGGGGATTGGAGGACCTTGACTATGAAGAGCGTCTACAATCGCTCGATTTATTCTCCCTGGAGAAGAGACGTCTGAGGGGGGACATGATAGCAATTTATAAATATCTTAATGGGGATCCCAGCTTAGAAAAAAAGCTGTTCATTCGAAGGGATTGCATGAGGACTCGAGGGCATACAATGCGATTAGAGGAGAAGCGTTTTAACCTCAGGCAACGCGGGGGGTTCTTTACTGTTAGGGCAACAAGATTGTGGAATTCTCTACCACAAGAGGTGGTTTCTGCGGGTAGTATGGTGGCTTTCAAAAGACTCTTAGACTTACATCTCAAGGATCAGAACATTCAGGGGTATGAGAGATGATTACAGCCACACACACCTACACAGGTTGAACTAGATGGACTATTGTCTTTATTCAACCTCACCTACTATGTAACTATGTAAGATTTATGAAAATTGCTTACAAGTCCACATGCATGGACAGAGGAGGCAGGAGTTTTTCCAGGAAGCCTTTCAAATTGACAAGATACTGGTTCAAATTCCTGATTTATGTGGAGTCCAAGATGTGCTCCAGTTCATATTCCCTATGACCATTGGCAATCATTTGCAATTTAGAAAAAACTATGGTATTCTAGTGAACCAGCTTTAGAAGAAAAACATAAAAAATTTTAAGGATTCTCATGGAAGTTGTCATTCCGAAAAGAAACAACTCTTTAACAACTGATAAATCTTGGGGGCAGTTTTTGAGTAGCAATTTTTAAGGGTAAACTATCTGTGGTGAGCAAGGCCTGATAATTGACACTAATCTGTGGGGCATGGGAGTGAAGTTGATATGTAGAGTGTTTCTGTGTAACGCTCTGCTACTTGTAATTAGGGGTTTGGATCTTCAGCTGCAGATAACCACTCAGTAGTATTGTAGAGAATATGTTAAGTCACCCAACCTAACTCTCTTTACTCATCACAGTGGTTGGGATCAGTACCTGGACACACAAGCACATATACTAGCGAAAGCACAGCAGTTCAGTATTATGTAGCAATGGATATAGCAGGCAGCAATTGAATACACAGGCTAGTAGTTAGGCAAACAGAATAGTAAACAGACATATAAAGGGAATCCTCCTTAGTAAGAAAGATGCATGTGAGCAGGGTTCAAGTGTATCAATGGTAGCAGCACTGATATTGAGAGGGGTTCCCCTGTGGGGTACTCAGCAGTAGCAGCAATCTCAGAGAAAGGCAACAGCAAGCAGGGTTCAAGTGTATTAATGGTATCAGAGATGATATTGAGAGGGGGGTCCCCTGTGGGGTACTTATCGGTAGCAGCAAACTCAGGAAGGCAACAGCAAGCAGGGTTTGGGAGAGAAGAATGATGGAAGATGCTCCCATCCGTTGGTTAAGGCAGCGGTGCAGGGTCCCTCGGTAGGCACAGGGAAGATGTGTGTAAGGCTTCCGGTATGAGCGGTTGCACAAACAGTTTGTTTGTGCAAACCGCTGGTTGAAATAGGCACCTAGAGCAGCGCCCGAGAATGACGTCACAAGCGACGTCAGCGTCATACGTCACATGCGTTCCACCTGACCGAGGGGTGGAACGCAAACAGGAAGTCCGGACCAGGAAGTTCCAAAATTCTCACATTCTGACAAGCAGAACTGGACAACAAGTTAACCTGGAATTTGCTCCAAATTTGAGAAGATGTTTGAACGGTACATTTGGTATCAAGAACATCTGAGGAAATGTCAGAAAAGGAACATTATTTAGGATGGGAGCCAAAGACACAGTAAAGAGAAGAAACTCCAGTAGAAGAATGAGACGAGTTTTATAGTCAAACTCGACCGGAAGTAGGGCTGAAAACCATACCAGTTATTTGTCAGAATTGAAACAGGGGAGATCAGTCTCTGATCATTCTCAGTTTGGATGTGATAAACAGAAGAGAAAGATTGGTTGGTGCCAATGAGAGTACAAAATCTTTTCCATAACAAATTGTGTGCCCCTATCTGAGTCTATGTTCTGGAACACACCGTTGAGTCTACATATCTCATGAATGAATAAGAAAGCCAGCAACTTAGAGAAATTAAGTTTGAGAATTTGAAAGAAAGAGGACCCTTTTCCTGAGGTAATCCACTATGATCTAGATAAACGTATGTACGTCTGAACAAGGTAGATCCACAATAAAGTTCATAGCAACATGAATCCAGAGTTACTTAGTGACTGGCAGGGGAGGAAGCAGATTGGAAGGTATGGACCCAAAAAACTTGGAACAAAGTGGACCATTTTGCTGAAGCAATCCACCATGACCCAGATAAACGTTTGCCCATCTAAAGAAGGTAGATCCACAATAAGGTTCATAGCCAGATGAGTCCAAGACTGCTAAGTGACTGGCAGGGGAAGAAGCAAATTGGAAGGTATGGACCCAAGAAACTTGTAAAAGGAACAGGTCTCACAGGCTTTGACATCAAAATGAATTCCTTTTGCAGAAGGTAGGCCCCCAGAGATTACAAGACACCAGAGAAAGTGTTTTAGCAATACCAGGATGTCAAGCCATCTTGGCATCATGTTCTTCTGATGGGAACTCCAGCCTGAGGTGAAGAGTAACAAATCATTTTCCCAAAGGTAAGTCTGTAGAAACATCAGAACGTGCATCAGTTTGGAGACTGATAGATAAGGGAAAAGTATAGTGAAATGCTGTAGATCTCTAAGGTGTTAAGGAGTTAGGGTGTTTCACTCTTTTGATTTACTCTAGATTATTGTGCTCGGTATAGACACAAATAGATGTCAAGCCCCTTCACCCAATGACACCACTCGTTCAAAGCCCACTTGATGGCTAAAAGTTTCCTGTTTCAATGTCATACAGTGCCTTGAAACTTTATTCATACCCCTTGAAATTGTCCACATTTTGTCATGTTACAACCAAAAATGTAAATGTATTTTATGTGGTAGACCAACACAAAGTGGTACATGATAGTGAAGTGGAAAAAAAATTTTAAATGGTTTTCAATTTTTAAATCTTGCCACAGTTTCTAAATTGGATCTAGGTATGGACTTTGAGTGAGCCATTCTAAAACATGAATATGCTTTGATCTAAACAGTTCCATTGTAGCTCTGGCTGTATGTTTTAGGGTTGTTGTCCTGCTGGAAGGTTAACTCCGCCCCACCCTAAAGTCTTTTGCAGATTTGATCAAGTTTTCTTCTATTTCAAATTTTATTTGGCTCCATCTATTTTCCCATCAATGCTGACCAGTTTTCCTGTTCCTGCTGAAGAAAAGCATCCCCACAACATGATGCTGCCACCACCAGGTTTCACGGCGGGATGGTGTGTTCAGGGTGATGTGCAGTGTTAATTTTCCACCACACAGAGAGTTTTGCTTTTAGGCCAAAAAGTTCAATTTTGGTCTAATCTGACCAGAGCACCTTCTTCCATATGTTTGCTGTGTCTCCCACATGGCTTCTGCAAATTGAACTTCTTATGGCTTTCTTTTAAGAATGGCTTTCTATTTGCCACTGTTACATACTCTTTCCATTTTGGAACAGTGCTCTGTGAGATGTTCAAAGTTTGGGATTTTTTTTTTTAATAACCTAACCCTGCTTTAAACTTCTCCACAACTTTATCCCTGACCTGTTTGGTGTGTTCCTTGGACTTCATGATGCTGTTTGTTTACTAAGGATCTCTAACAAACCTCTGAGGGCTTTACAGAACAGCTGTATTTATACTGAGATTAAATTACACACAGGTGGACTCTATTTACTAATTAGGTGACTTCTGAAGGCAATTGCTTCCACTATATTTTAGTTAGGGGTATCAGATAAAATCCCAATAAAATGCATTTACATTTTTGGTTGTAACATGACAAAATGTGGAGAATTCCAAAGGGTATGAATACTTTTTCAAAGCACTGTATTTGTTTTCCTATAAAACAGTTTTGCTTCCAGTGTGCTGAAAGAGATGAGGATAAAATTACCTAGAGGCCTACCTAAAATGTAATTGCACTTTTGTTGAAAAATAAGATTTATCCCCTGTGGTTGATATATGTACATTGTAAGGATTTTAACACTGTTTGTTTCTACTATGTCCTTCCAAGGCTGTTTCATAAATAGAAGGGTCAGCATTCATTACAATCCCCTCTTGAGGGGGGAGGAGCCTATAGCGTGCACATAGAACGGTCTGGGAGCTCGTCGGCAACCCAAGCATATAGCAGCAGGACGCTGCTCTTCCCACCTCTCTCCCCTAACATCTGCTTGTGCCGCCCGGCCGGTCCCCGCTTCTGCTGGCTGTCTTTCGTGTCTCGGCTGCCCCAGCTGGCTTCCCGCTGCTTTTTGGCCCTGTCGCCCGCTCTGGTCGGGAGTGGGTATGGGAATTGAAAAAAGGGCTGAGAGGACTCAGATGGCTGGAGGGCCGTCTGCAGCCAGCCGGGTTCGGATACGGAGCACAGCCGATTCACAGCTGAGAAAACAGGGCCGACACAGTTTATACAACAGAGGAGGTTCAGGTCAGGCTAAAAGGAGGGAAGGAGAACGGTGAAGAGTAAAAAAAAAAAGAGTATGGCATCTCTCTTTGTGCGACCCCATGTAACTCCATGTGATTAGGAGGCCCAACCTGTTCAACCTGTCCTTGCCCTCGCCCTTGTTTGAACTACAGACTATTGCTTAAGCAGCAGAGGTAATATTAAATGATAAAGCAACACAGCACTGAAAAATTGCAATACAGTTTAACTTGCTCATCAGATCAGTGAAATGGGAGATCGGTGAGAACAGTTTGAATTTTTTTCTTGTACCTGCTTTTTTTTTGATATATGAATTTGGTCTGGGAGAAAAAGGAAAACCCAAATTTAAACATTAATTATTATTATGAACTACTCTGAGTTTATATGAAATCTGAAATTGAACTTTGAAATTAGAACTATGCACTTTTTTCTGAAAACATTTACAAACATTACATACACCATATAAGAGACTCATTTTGATTTTTGATTTTTTTTTGGGAGGACTTGACTAGGTAAAACAGTGAGAGGTGGAGCGGCTATAAAGTCGCCAAGAGTGAGTTCCAGTGCTGGAACAATAAGGAAATATATGACACAGAAGGATACCGCTGAAAAGCAACCCAAGGAGAAACCGCAAGGAGCCGGGAAATAACAAAGTGAAGTAAAAGAGAAACGTGAACAGAAAAAGACACTAGCAAATCAGGATATTTCATCACAATCCAGAGTAGAACAAGAACTAGGGGTAGAATCGGACCAAGAACATATAGAACAATTTTTGATTGATCAATCACCTATGAAGGGAGAAATGGTGGCAATGATTGCTGGTTTGGAAAAATCTTTAAAAATTGATCTGACGAAAATTCATAAAGATCTAAGCCATGTATTGGAACGGGTGGAAGAGTTGGAAAAGAGACAGGAAAACTACAAGAGTAAAATCCAGGAATTAGGAAAGGAAATGAAGGATATAAAAAGAGAAAACAGAAATCTTGCATACAAGATGGTGGATCAAGAGAATAGAAACAGAAGGAAAAATATAGGAACCTGTGGAATACCCAATGTAATGCATGAAGAGGACTTAATAGGCAAAATGGAAAAAATCTTTAACCCTTTATTAGGATGAGATGAAAAAGAACAACTACATGTTGAGAGAGTTCATCGGATTAGGAAACCAGAGGTCATTGCAGCTGATGCCCCCAGGGACATCATTATAAGATTTCAGAATTATCCTGATAAGGCCCAGATATGGGAGAATTAGAAAAAGAAAAAAACACCAATAAATTTTGAAAACCGTAACAAAGATTTTTACAGACCTGTCTTATGAAACATGAAGGAAAACATTAAAACCTTTCGTGGAGGTAATGCAGAAGCAAGGAATACATTACAATTAGGGTTTCTAATAGGAAGAAGAGACGGCCGAACGACCAGGCTTAGATTTCCAGAGGAAATGCAGGATTTCTGTAAGAATCTTGAAATTCCCATACATTCATTGTCAGGCTGGTTTGATGAAACAGAATTAGAAGATAAAATACAAGAGGAAGAACTGTTGAGGAATACCTCGAAGAAGAGAACTGAACTAAGAAAATGTAAACATAAAATAAGAACTGGTTTGAGGGGGACAAGGAAGTAAGGGTCGGGGGAGGTGAGACGAAGGGAGGTGGAGGTGGTGAAGGGGAGGGGTGAGAAATGACAGAGTTAAAGTAAATAAAAATGGAAGGAAATCTGGTTTGGCGGGCCCCAGATTAGGCGAGGGGGGGGGGTAAATGCACGGTCAGATAGAGCATCACCATGAGGTACTGAGTAGTAGGGTAAAGAGGGTCCAGGTTGAAACTGGCTACTCTGGGGCCAAGAGTTGGCCATTTCAACATCACAGAGAAAGGATGGTGAGGAGATGGAGGGAGGGAAGGGTGGGGGGAGATGGGGAGGGAGAGTCGGGATACTAAAAGTAATCAACGTTGTGTTCACTATATGAAGGGGAAAGATGATAATGCCTCTTTGTCTGAGCTTAAGATGTGCCCCTGGATAGGGAGTGTGGTTGCCTCCGCTCCCCCATCCAGCTTAGGCCGGTTGGGGGAGAGGAAGGCAACGGGACTTCATGAGAAGGGAGGAGAAAGGAAGAGGATATGGAAACTCTAAAATTTTTGACATATTATTATTATTATTATTATTATTATACAGGATTTATATAGCGCCAACAGTTTGCGCAGCGGCAGCGCTTTACAATGTGAGGGAAGACAATACAGTTACAATACAAATCAATACAGGAGGAATTATTAGAGGATCCTGCTCGTTAGAGCTTACAATCTAGAAGGGAGGGTCAAGTGAAACAAAAGGCAATAACCGTGGGGGATGGGCTGATGGAGAAAATGGAAGTATAGTTGTTAGGTGTGGATAGGATAAGCTTCTCTGAAGAGAAGGGTTTTTAGGGATCATCTAACAGCTAATAGAGTAGGAGATAATCTGACAGATTGGGGTAAGGAGTTCCATTGGACTGCAGAGGCTCTGGAAAAGTCCTGGAGGCGAGCATGGGAGGAGGTGATGAGGGAGCTAGAGAGCAGGAGGTTTTGAGAGGAACGAAGAGAGCGATTAGGTTGGTATTTTGAGACTAGGCTAGTGATGTAGCTGATGGCTAAGCTGTGGATGGTTTTGTAAGATGTTGTTAGTATTTTGAATTTAATTTTTTGGGTGAGCGGAAGCCAGTGGAGGGCTTGACAGAGAGGAGTAGCGGACACTGAGCGATTGGTAAGGTGGATAAGTCTGGCAGCAGTGTTCATGATGGATTGAAGGGGGATAGCCTGTGTAGAGGTAAGCCAATGAGAAGGGAATTGCAGTAGTCACAGCGCGAGATGACCAGAGAGTGAACTAGGAGCTTTGTTGTGTCATTGGTTAGAAAGGGGAGTATTTTGGAGATGTTGCGGTGGTTGAGGCGGTAAGATTTGGACAGTGATTGGATGTGGGGCTTGAAGGAGAGTTGATGGGCTGATAGTTGTGCCATTGATATTCACAGAGAGATCGGGGGAAAGGGCACGTGGTGGAGGAAAAATTATAAGTTTGGTTTTGGATAGATTGAGTTTGAGGAAGTGGTGTGACATCCAGACTGATATATCTGATAGTAAATTAGTTATACGTGAGGAGACTGAGGGAGTGAGCTAAGGGGTGGATAAATAGATTTGGGTGTCATCAGCGTAGAGATGGCATTGGAAGCCGTGGGAGGCTGACCCAGAGAGGAGGTGATTGAAAATAGGAGGGGTCCAAGAACAGAGCCTTGGGGGACCCCAACAGAGAAAGGAAGAGGAGAGGAGGAAGTAGAATTGTAAATAACGCTAAATGTGCGGTTGGATAAGTAGGAAGAGAACCAGTGAAGGGTACAATCACAGAGACCAAAGGCGTGGAGTTTTTTGAGGAGGAGGGGGTGGTCAACCATATCAAAGGCAGCAGAAAGGTCCAGGATTAGGAGTACAGAATAGTTTCCATTGGTTTTGGCCGTTAGTAGATTGTTTGTCAGATTTAGGAGAGCAGTTTCAGTGGAGTGTTGAGGCCAAAATTCAGACTGAAGGGGATCAAGGAGGCTATTCTCGGCAAGGTGGTCGCACAGTCGGTTGTAGACCAGACATTCACGGAATTTGGATAAAAAGGGGAGCAAGGAAATAGGGCGTAGGTTGTTAAGATTGGTTGGGTCCAGTGAGGGCTTTGTATGTATGGGGCTGACTAGTGCATGTTTTAGAGAGTTGGGGAAGATGCCAGAAGAGAGGGAGAGATTGAAGATGTGGGTTAGAGAGTGTAGAATAGGGCCAGAGGGTAAACGAGGATCCAGAGGGCAGGTGGTTAATTGGACGTTAGCAAGTAGTTTAGCAATCTCGTTTATAGTGGTGGGGTTGATATATATATATATATATATATATATATATATATATATATATATATATATATATATATATATGTCATATAATGTCAGAGGAATGAATACACCTATTAAAAGATTCAAAGTATTGGAAGAACTTATATTAAAAATACTACCCGGTTTGGTATTATGGGGACACACCAATTAAGAGAGCAAAGGGAGTAGCAATTGGATTCTCGAAAGAAGTTAGATTTTCTTTAGAAGATATAGATTAGAATAGATATAGATTAGAATAGATCCGGAGGGTTGATTCATTTTTTTAAAAGGTCAACTGATGGTTTCGGATTGGACCCTAACAAATGTGTACTGCCCAAATAAAAATCCTAGAAGCTATTTGAAGAAAATACTAGATAAGTTGATGCTCTTTAAAAAGGGAAACACAGTAATAGCCGGTGACTTTAACTTCTGTATGGATCCATCTCTGGATAGTACATCGGGTGCACAGCAGATGGAAGGACATCAGTCAAAGATGATTAGGAATAAGCTTTTTCAGTGTCAATTATTAAGCATATGGAGAATACAACATCTGAGAGAAAGAGACTACTCCTTCCATTCCCCTGTGCACCATATGTACTCAAGAATAGATTACATTATGACAGAATATAGATCTTTGGAAATAGTGGTTAAAACATCAATAGGAACAATAACTATATCTGATCATGCCCCAGTAATAATGGAGATAAAAATTCTAGATTCCCAGAGAAAGATAAAATATGTGGAGGATCAATGAGGATATAATACAAGATATTGAAATAGGAAAAGACATAGAGAAGGAATTGAAACAATACTTTTCTGAAAGTGAAACACCAGATGTCCCTATAACCACTATCTAGGAGGCCCTTAAAGCTTACATTAGGGGAATACTTATATCAATAAGCTCTAGAAAAAAAAAAAGGAAATACATTTAAATATAAGAAGATTAATATCTGAGATCCATGAGATGGAACAGATACATAAGAAAAACCTAAAGGAAGGGCAACTAAAAGCACTGATATTGAAAAGAGAAACATTAAAATAAATATTGGAAGAACAAACTAGATGAAACTTTAATAGAATGGCCAAAGAAAGATATAGACGAGGAAATAAACCAGGGAAATATTTGGCAAAGATTTTAAAAAATCAAAAATCAAAAAACTATAAAAAAAATAAAAGATCATAAAGGGAAGATTATATATTTAACAACAGAAATAGCTAAAGATTTTCAAAATTACTATGATACTTAATATAATGTTCGTCAGAAAGAATCCAGGGATATACAACAAAATAGGAAACAAAGGATGCAGAAGTATATAAAAGAGTCAGGATTACCACAATTATCAATAGAAAAATTATTAGAGCTAGAAATACCAATTACACAAAGTGAGATATTGGAGGCAATTAAAGATAACGCCAACCGGGAAAAGTCCAGGTCCAGATGGATACACTATGCGATACTACAGAAGATTTAAAGAAATATTAGTACCCAAAACTTTGCTATACTGTGCACTTTGCAAAGAGCAGTTGCAATCTGCAAGTGCAGTTGCTCCAGAGCTTAGTAAACGAGGTAAAGCCTCACTTTGTAAACAATACTCTATCACCTGCAAGAAAAATAGAAAAACAGCATTTTTTGCTTGCACCTGATTGGATAATGGAAGTCAGCAGAGCTTCTGCTCATTTACTAAGCTCTGGTTCAATTGCACTTGCAGAGTGCAACTGCGTTTTGCAAAGCGCATAGTATATTCTCCTTTAGTAAATCAACCCCGATGCCTGCATCCCTTTAAAAGTATTTAACCCTTAGGTTGTATTTCCCCAAAAATACAATTACTGTTGCAGAGGATGCCTAAAATGTTATTTGTATTTTAGTGCAGACACCTGAGAAAATCAGTCAACCACTCACCCAAGCAAGGAATGCCTTTTTTGAGGGTGTTCTGCATACCAGTAGAGTACAGAAAAACCTAGTTGCCATATTGCATTACATTTTTTGACAGTTTAAGAAAAACACAGCAGCTTCAGATTGAAATGGAAAGGAATTTTTAAAATAACATTGAATTATGAAATGGCTTGTGTAGCTAATGGAAGTGGAATTTCCCTTTAAATTGGATTTAGTTAGACTTCCCTTGGAGACACAAAACAATACCGCTAAATCATAAAGTAAGGAAAGGGTATATTGCCCCTAAACAAATGAATCCACAAAATTCCTATCAAATGCATAGGCTACCTGCTCTGGGTTTCCATAGTTCATCCAGGCTAGGCCTGTTTGCTATCAATATCCAACTTTCTTTCAATATTTTTTTGCATTGTTCCCTATTTCTACAGTTTAGATACAGATTCGAAATTGAAGGCTTTAGATCTTAACAAGTAACACCCATCACTTTGTTACCTATTTGCATAGCACTTTCACATTAGATGGTCAGAGGCACATAGTTTTATTTATAGCTATTAATAGATTGTGTTATTTTAATAGATGCTAGCAAAGTATGTTGTGTTTGCACCTGACCTTCAGGCTATTTGAGATTAGCAAGACATATCACTATGTGTTCGAGAACAATTCCATTCAAGTTACTGCATTGGGACAATTTAGGGCAGTACGCAAAAATACAGGAATACTAATGTTTGTACAATGCAACAAGTTGGGTGGACAAATGTCCTATTGCACACAAAGCCAAACAAATGAACCCACAAAATTCTAGGCTACCTGCTCTGGGTCTCCATAGTTCATCCAGTCTAGGCCTGTTTGTTATCAATATCCAACTTTCTTCCAATAATCAAGTGTTCTGTAATTCCCTACGTTTCTAAGGATTCTAGTGTATGGCAGGGTTGGAAGATACCATGTTGATGATGTAATCTTCCTGGATCCTCTGTTCTCTTCTTCTAATTCCCTTCTTTTTACCTGGATCTCCTAGCCTAATATTTTGCCTTCTTTTTTCCTGTTCAGTGCATCTTGACTGTCCTTCCACACACTTTTCTTCTGGTACCACCCTACAATTATCTTGCAGTTACCACTAGTGTATTTTTCTTTATGCAGCTTGGGAGCTGAAGGTCTGGGTGGCACCAACAGTACAAGCCAAGACTCCCTTCACAAAGCTGCTAAAAAAAAAAGCATCAAATCCTCCATTGGGCGCTTGTTTGGCAAGAAAGAGAAGGGGCGCATGGGACAAATGGGACGAGAATCCTCTTCTTTAGGTAAGTGACAGTACAAATTCAGTTTAACATACAAAAAAGTTTCATGTGTTTCATCAACAAAAAATATATATTTCAGTTCTAGGAAAATGCTGGTGGGCTAAAACTGATCTTTTAAGATTTTACTTGCACTACGTAATGTTCTTATCCTTCAGCTAATGGCAATACAAATATGGCAACAGGTAGCTTTCTGGGTAAGACAAAAATGAATATAATATATAATTTTAAAATCTAAGTTTACCTAAAAAAAATATATAAAATACAAAATAAACACAAAGGGAAATTGCTTACATTCAGTATGACGTGCACTTTGTGCTTCTGTCTTGTGGTTCAGTAGAAATCTTCTGTGCTCTGATGCCCAGCCATATTGCCGTAATCTTCTGATGTGGTGAGGGTTAAAAGAAATGAGGTTCTGTCACGGGCTGTCATCAAGCATGCCTGACTATGCCTGCCCTTTCTGCTCCACCTCCATTTATGGAAGCCGGTACTACAGCTTCTATTAATGACAGTGGGTGGACCTATGTGGGATTTATGAACGGAGTAGGTGAACCTTTCAATCATCCGCCCATCTTCCATCCATAGATTCTGTTTCATACTTAGAAGCTGTAGTACAGTTTCCATAAATGCAGGAACTGGGCAGCAAGAGCAGGCATATTTGGGCACTCTTGATGAGAGCCTGTGACAGCTCCTTAGTTCTATTAACCCCTGCCTCACCGGAAGATTATCATGGAGGGAGGGGACCGGAGGATGAAATGGACACATGACACTAAAGGTAAGTAATGTCCCTCATGCTCATTTTGTATTTTATTTCTCTGTAAGTAAATGTAAGCTTTAGGAAATTAAATTAATTATGTAATTAAATCCAATGGATATAAATGTTTTCCTTGTCTGCATTCAGTGCCATTTTAACCTCCTTACATTGTGTTCTTAATATGTTTGCACTGTTCACTGTCTTCACAGTTTAGATACAGCTTAGAAATTGAAGGCTTTAGATCTTAACAAGTAACACCCATCACTTTACCCCCTATTTGCATAGCACTTTCACATTAGGTGGTCAGAGACACCGTTTTATGCATAGCTAATATTAGATTGTGTTATTTTAATAGATGCTAGCAACGTATGTGGTGTTTTCACCTGATCTTCAGGCTATTTGAGATTAGCAGGACACATCACTCATTGTTTGAGAACAATTCTATTCAAGTTACTTCATTGAGACAATTTAGGGCAGTACACAAAAGATACAGGAATATTACCATTTGCACAATGCAACATGCTGGGTGGACAAATGTCCTATTGCACACAGTGTAAATGCTTAAGACTATGCTTTTTGCCTGTGCTGTAAAACTAAGACCGAAAAGCCACTGTAGGCAAGAGGAGGCAAAACATACACATTTTTTTCTAGCTTCCACACTCAGGCAGCTATTACTCTTCAGATGAGCTTTAAATGGAAGAGTCAGGTTCAGAGTATTAAAAGGTATAACTCTAATAATTTAAGACTAAATATTCAGATTCTGGCATAAGCCCAGAATGTTTTCTCTTAGGGTCAGGTTTTTATTTTGTGAACATGAGAACTAAGAAAAGAAGGCTTATTGACGGAGTAAGCCAAACAAAAATATTATTAACAATAATGGTGATTTTTTTTTTTCAAATGAATCCATGGAAATTAGTTATCAATACATCTTTATTATTCTAAAAAATAAATGTCTGGGACTATGTTTACCTACTAAAAAAAAAACATTTATATACAGACCCAACCACACACAGGGTTACCCAGGATTGAAGTGAAAAAAAGATGACCTCTTCTTTGTTATAGATTATCTATATAATTTTGTGAAGGCACCAATTACAGAATCTCTAAAGACATATATGAAGACCTAAAATGTCTTATACCCATCCAATTCTTTTTTTATCATGGCTTAATTGGTGTCAAATATGTTACATAGTTGGTAAGGTTGAATAAAGAAATAGTCCATCCAGTTCGACCTGTGCCAGTGTTTGTTTGTGTAGATAATCATTTCCTATATCACTGTATATTGTGTTAGCTAAGATGCATGTCCAAGAGTCTTCTGAAACTAACAATACTTCCTGATGACACAACCGATTGTGGAAGAGAAGGCCACATCCTTACCGCCCTGACAGTGAAAAAAAACCACTACGCAGATTTAGGGTAAACCGCTTCTCTTCCAAACTCATTGTGTGGCCCGGTGTCCTCTTACACCTCCCTGAGACTGAATAGTTTCCTACCTACGCTGGACACTGGACTTACCATTGAGGTATTTGGATATTGCTATTATATCTCCTATCAAGCGTCTCTTCTCCAGGGAGAATACATTTTAGCGCTTGTTGTTGTTCTTCGTATTTAAGGTCCTCCAGCCCTCCTATTAATTTTGTTGCCCTTCTCTTAACTCTCTCCAGTTCCAGCACATCTTTTCTGAGGCTTGATGACCAGAACTGGACGGAATACTCCAGATGTGGCCTAACCAGAGTTTTATAAACTGGTAGAGATGAAAGAAAGAAAGAAAGGTGCCTTTAAGTGCAGGTATCCAGTTTAATACAATAAAAAATGATAATAGCAACTCACATAGTAGTGAAGGTAAACAGGTACATCAGATCCAGTGATATGTGTGGAGTCACGTCCCTGATGTAAACTGTGTCCTGGCAGGCAGTGGCCTTGTCGTCTGGTCTCGTGGGTCCCGTTGGTCTCCATATGTAGCCGGCTGTACGGTGATGGAAAGTCCGACCAGGGCAAGGTTTGGGATGCTGCAGGCAAGGGATCATGACAACACGGGCACTGCCCAGCAGGACACAGTTTACATCAGGGATGTGACTCCACACATATCATTGCAAATGATGTGCCTGTCTACCTTCACTAATATGTGAGTTGCTATTATTGTTTTATTGTATTAAACTGGATACCTGCACTTAGAGGCATCTCTCTTTCTTTCTTTCATCTTTATCACAGCTCCGGATATCTGGTTTCAGTTTTTTCCCTGGATGGCAGCCCTAAGCTATATCCATTTTATTGGATGTTAACACCCCCCCACCTTTTCTCCGTTAATTTGTTTTATCTTGCCGCCCCCTCCTTTGTACTGCTAGCTCAAGCGCCTTACTCCTTGTTATATTCGTTTTTAAAATGGTAGAATTATCATTTAATCTCTGGACTAAATACCTTTTTTAATGCATGCTAATATTCTGCTGGC